>NC_142342.1:37986875-38731250 GCF_054954075.1 Amborella trichopoda
CTCTGAGGACATTCATCTTTACTTGACATCCACTATTACCAATTCTCCTTCTGATTTGGCTTTTCTTATTCAATTTTATGATATTGATTCATCACCTTCTGCACCTCAGTCATCATAACCTATCTTCGGAACAAATTCCCTGGAGGTAGATCATTCTGTTGCTGCTCCAGGTCAAGCTCCTGCACTTGATGATCGTGTACATTCACTTATTGTGCACCATAATACGTGTGTCTCTGTTCCGCCTTCTCTATTTGCTGATTATGAAACCTACTTACCTCGGCATGAAGCCTTACTTGCCTCCATTTATTCTTATTCTGAGCCACAAACCTACAAAGAAGCCACCAATTAGGTGGAATGGCAGCTGGCAATGGGCCGAAGAACTGAATGCTCTTGATCGGATGCATGCTTGGGTTCTAGTCCCTCTTCCAAAAGGAAAGAATGTGATTGGTTCTCTGTGGTTCTATAAAATCAAAACAAAAGCATATGGCAGTCTTGAAAGATATAAAGCTCGTTTGGTCGCAAAAGAATACAATTAACAATATGGAATTGACTTTGTCGACACCTTTGCCCCAGTAGCTCGTATGACTGCCGTTCAGACACTTATTTATGTTGCTTCCATCCGACAATGGCCTTTACATCTACTAGATGTCAAAAATGCATTTCTTAATGATGATCTAAATGAAGAAGTATATATGAAGCTACTTCCTGGAGTTACATATTCTCATAATCGAGTATGTTGGCTGCTCTGCACCTTATATGGACTCAAACAAGCACCATGTGCTTGGTTTGAAAAAATTTGTCATGCAGTCGTGTAAGCGGGATTTCAACAAAGCCATCATGATCTAGCTCTATTCATGTCTGACACTACTACTGGTCACACTTTTGTTACTCTATGTGGATGATCTGAAAATATATGGCGATGATCAGGGTACCATTCATAAGATTAAATAGAAACTCAATCAAGTATTTGAAATGAAGGACTTGGGGCTCTTGCGATATTTTTTTGGCCTAGAGGTTGCTTATTATCCTCGTGGCTATCTGTTATCTCAACGTAAGTATGTCTCGAAAATCGTCTCCCAAGCTCGCCTCATAGATGATACTAATATTGTTGATAACTTCACTGAATTGAAGATCAAACTTCGTGCAATAGATGATGAACTACTCCCTAATCCAACATTTTATTGACAATTGGTTAGTAAATTTATATATTTGACTCTTGCCCAGATATTGCTTGTGTTGTGCATCTCGTTAATCAATTCTTGAGCGCTCATCGGTCTATTCACTTAGCCATTGTCTTACGAATCATTCGTTATATTAGGGATAGTCAACAACAGGCTTTGTTTTTCTCTTTTTCTTCCTCTCTTGAACTTCGGGCATATACAGATTCAGATTTCACAGGAAATCCAATTGACCGCAAATCAATTATAGGATTATGCATATTTCTTGGTGACTCTCTTTTCTTTTGGAAAAGTAAGAAGCAATATGTTATTACCCTATCTACAACAAAAGCAGAATATAGGGTTATGGCGCAAACCATTTGGCTTTGATGGTTTCTTGCTTATATGGGTGTTATTGTCGCCACTCCTACACCACTTTATTGTGGTAATAAGAGCGTCATTTACATTTTTAAAAGTCCTGAGTTTCATGAACGTACCAAACATATTGAAGCTTATTGTCACCTTGTTCGACAATAATTTTTAGCAGACACTATTTATCTTCCATATATTGTCTCCTCCGAGCAACTTGTTGATTTCTTCATCAAAACACATACTGCACACCTCAATTCTCTCGATTTCTCTCAAAACTCTCCCTGATTTCTACCAAACCATCTTGAGTTTGAGTGTGAAATTATATACCTGTTATGTGCAATATTTCTTTTGTATTTTCTTTCTTATTTTGTGTACTCATATTAGGAAGGTTACTAATTCTACATTGCTTTGTAACCCTGTAAATTAAGGGTCTTGTACACAATATAGATATTCAAATATACAGTTTTTATCTACAAATTTGATTGTCCTGAGGCTCATATCAATGCTGCAAAATGGATGGTCGAGCTTCACTTGGACATGTCTTGCTCATTGGATCTTGCAACAACCTGATTTTTCAAGATAACCTTGGCCAACGTCCGATTATGACTTCGAGCCAATTTTACCTAAGTTTTACCTCTCTTTTTCTCTCTCTCTCTCTCTAGGCCATCTGATCTCCACCTTGTGCATGCAGTCGGCTCACATTTTTTTCGTTCTTGGTCGAGGGTTTCTTCTAATAATTTTATGGAGATCTTTTAATTTTGAGCTTAATTTGAAGTTATTTTCATTGACAGTACCTAGTTCTAAAGATTCATACAGTATTTCAGTAGTTATTGCGTAGGGTCTTTGTTTGGCTTATCGATGCCGTGGGTTTCACCTGGCAGACCACCATTTTGATTTATTTATTAATTTTTCCAATTTGGTGAGACACAAATTGCCTTTAAAGGGAATGGAGTTTCGCTTCGTCAATAATGTATTGTGGTACTGTGCTCCACAACAACAACGACTACCCCTTAGCGATTTTATTTTGGTGCAAAATGCCCCCTAACTAATACATGTGATTTTTTATGCAAAACGAGCGTAGGATCAAGCTCTTCTATTTGATGGCATTGAAACAAAGAAATCCAATGGCATAAAGCCAAAATGTGTATGGAAAAGCACATTAACCTGTTTTTTTTTGGGGGAAAAGTTTATATAGAGCTGAGGCTATAAACAATCAAATCAGACCCTACCTAAAACATTTCACTAGAAGAGATTGTTTTGATGTCCAAATATCCTCAAATTGATCATCTCAACATCAAGATGCATGGCCATGAGAAAAAAATGGATTTCAACGTTTGAAAAATACTATATTTTGTAATGCATTTTTGGACTGTCAATTTTCAAGATTTTTAAGTTTTTACAGATCTGTTGATCTACACTATTTTTGAAGCTTTGAAATTTATATTTAAAGATGAAAATATATTTTAAGACTATCACAAAGATTTCCAGTATTGAAACCAAATTCTTCGATACTATTTGAAGGTAGGATCTAATTTGATTGTTTAGAGGCTAGGCTCTATACAAATCGCATCCTTTTTGGGAGCTTGTTATCCAAAACTATTGCATAGCGACCAAGGAAACGATGATCTACGATTTGGTGGTCCAATCACCCGTTTAATCACCGGAGTTGAAGAAATAAAGGGCAGACATTGATATTTTGGTGACCCTAATTAAATCACACTTTTGCATTTGGAAGAGAGAATTTTTTATGGGATTACATTCCATGAGACTATTTACGTTTCAAATAAGGTGGTGGCAAAATTAGGAGCCCTATACCTTTGCAAATCATTGAGATTCGTACCAAAGCAACCGGAGTGCGGTTTGTATAGAGCATACACTCTAAACAATCAAATCAGAGATTAACTTCAAATAGTGTCGAAAAATTTGGTTTTAATATTGAAAATTTTTGTGATAGCCTTAAAATATATTTTTGTATTTATTTATAAAGTTTAAAGCTTTAAAAATAGTGTAGATCAACATATCTATGAAAACTCGAAAATCTTGAAAATTGACGATCCAAAAATGCATTATAAAATACATTATTTCCAAAACTTGAAATTCATTTTTTTTTCAAATCCAAGTATTTTGATGTCGAGATGATCAATTTGAGGATATTTGAGCATCAAAACAACATCTTGTAGTGAAATTTTCGAGATAAGTTTTAATTTGATTGCTTAGAGCCTCAGATCTAAATTCCTAAAACTTATGTCTCTCTCTCTTCGACACCAAAAGCTCTCCCTCTCATGGCGTAACAGTCTCTCACTACCTATCAAACCAAACGTAGTACGATTGCATGGGAACTGCTGGTGACCAGCCCTCTTGTGAGTTCACAACCCTGAAATCCATTTCGTCTCATTAAAATGGATCCCTCAATAATTATATGTCCTTTTATTTATGGGCACAATTAGCATTCGGATGCATCCCTAGCTGTAGAGGTAAGGTGCACCTTCAAAGTTTATCATGGTATATTGATGCAAAATGTTCTTAGGATTATCTCAAAATCTATTTTTATATCTAATTATAAAATTTTAAATTTAAAAAATGGTTAAAATCAAGTAGATATATAAACATATGAAAACCTTGAAAATGGACGGTGTAAATAATATGTTGTAAAATGCATTATTTATGAGACTTAAAATCTTTTTATTTTTCATAGTCATACATCTCGATGTCAAGATGATCAATCAAAAGGTGTTTTAACATTAAAACTACCTTTTCCCATGGATTTTTGAAGTGCATCCGTAGATCTACATGTAAGGTTGCAACCTTATATAAACTTTTTCCTTTATTTATTTGAGTTTATTTATCTATGTCATGACATTTTCTCGAACTTCAGGGCATTGGGAACACCAATTTGGTTACGAGGCTCCTTGAAACCCAACTTGAGAGTTCAAGGTTTCTATACTCCGGAGCACTTCTTCTTCCCTGCTCCATCTTCCTTGAAAATTAATAATATTTAATTTTAATTTTAATAATTCTATATAATTTTCATAATTATAATAATAATAATATATTTATTATTATTATAATACATGAATTGCTACATTAGTATTAATAAAATTTTAATAAAAATAAATACATATTGGAATGTTTATAATTAGAAATATATAATTATAATATTCATGAGAAAAATCTTAACTTTGGTATTGCTTTATTAGTAATATGTTTTAACCACTAAAAACATCCTCAAGTTAAATTGGTTTATTGATTCTTTTTTTAATTGTAAATTTTAATATATAACTATATTTAATATCACCTCTAGTTTTAAAATATTTGTTTTTAAAAATATTGACATAAAATTTGTATATTTTGAAATAAATATTAAAAAATAACATGCATTTGGCATTTTATTTTGTAAAAGATACCATTTCTATAACATATTTTATTTATATGTGTTTAAGGCCCATGTTTTAAATGTGACTAGTCCTTCATAGATGCCATGTATAAATGCGTTGCTCCAAATACCATTTTAACTTCAATTTTTACAGTTCAATATCCATTTGAGAGTTACTTGTAATTTTTCCATTTCAAATTAGAAAATTAAAAAAGAGTGAAAGAATTCAAGCTTGCTATTAATTTTTCCCTTTCAAATAAGAAAATTGCAAGAGAGTTAATTTTAACTTTAATTTGGAACATTGGAGGAGACTAATGGTAAGTATACTTCAATTTAACTCCTAAAAAAAACTTTCATTCTCATTTTTGTTTTTTCCACTCTCCCCTTTCTCCCGTATCTTTCTATCATCTCTCTTTCTCATTTACTTTTATATTTTTTTCCCCCTAAAATATCTCTTATATTTATCTTTTTTTATCTAGAGAAATATTGTAGGAAACCATTCTATCACTATGCCTATTTAGAGAGATTTTTTTTAAAAAAAACATTTTATTTTAAATTTTTTAGCAAATCATATTTTCTTTGTCTTTCTAGAGAGATTTTTTTAGAAACCATTCTATCTCTCGTGTCCTCTTCTCTCACATGTTTCTTTTACAAAATGGTAGCCATTGGTATGGAGGTACAGTGCCCTTCAAATTTTATCATGGTATTTAATTTTGATGTAAAATTTTATTAGGATTATCTCAAAATCTATTTTTATATCTAATTATAAAATTTTAAATTTCAAAAATGGTTAAAATCAAGTAGATCTATAAATAAATGAAAATTTTGAAAATGGACGGTGTAGATAATATATTGTAAAATTCATTATTTTTTAGACTTAAAATCCTTTTATTTTTCATTGTCATACATCTTGATGTCGAGATGTTCAATCAAAAGGTTTTTCAACATTAAAACTACCTTTTCCGATGGATTTTTGAGGGGCATCTGTAGTTCTACATTATAAGGTAGCATCCTTATATAAGCTTTTTCCTTTTGATAGTAATTATCTCGATTTCTTCACACAATGCACACCCTTAACATATATATATATATATAAAAGAAAAAAATAAGGTTAGCACACAAGCTCATGGAATAGCATGAGCCCAACGGCCTGATCTGACGGTTATGACTGCATTTTGTAATACAATTTTAACATTTTTTTATAAATTTAAATAACATTAAATTTGGGACGTCCACTCTTCTCATCAAGGTGCACCTAATAAAAAATATTAAAAAACTAATTCATGAAACATAAATTAATCAAAATACCCCTAAAATATTTTAGGGGTATTTTAGTCAATTTTTTTTTGTGAATATCTTTTTTGATATTTTTATTAGATTCTATTACTTCATTCCAAATTTTAAGTAATTTGAATTTGTAGAAAAAAAAATTTAAAATTAAAATACGAAATACAATCATGACCATTGAATCGGTCCATATTCAGTCTAGACTATTCATCGGCCCATATTTAATCTAGACCATTGGGCATACACTAATGTATCAGCTGGTGGGCCGACACAATAACTTTTTCCATATATACACAATAGCTTTTTCCAAATATATATATAGGATTTTGTTAGGCTACACCATTTGGTGATGTAGACCCTTAAAGTGCTCAACATTTTTGGACACTAAAATACCCGTGAATTGTGATATACAATTTTTCAAGTAGGGACATTTCTGGTGATTTAGAATGAATATTTTTATAAGAAAATAGTGGCATTCTATTAGTAGTTAAAAACAATTAATGCATCTTATGGGTGATGTCACACACCATATCGGTGATGTCATTGTCCACTATTGTTAATAAATGTTTTTGTTTCTATTAAGAATTTATAGTTTACCCTTGATTAATTACTTAAAAATACCCTTAAGCAAAAAGTTACTATACTATAGGATAAGGGTATCTAAATGTCTAAAAATGTTGAGCACTTTAAGGGTCTACACCACAAGTGGTGTAACCTAACAAAACCCTAAAAGAAATTGAAAAATCGGGAGCCAGAGTTTTCCTTCCCTTCTCTCTCTAACTTCACTCCAATGCTAATTATTTTGCATTCGTGACCCTCCCTACTACTTCTCTCTCTAACTTCTTTCCAATGCCAATTATTTTGCATCTGTGACCCTCCCTAATATCGAAATTCCATGTGCCATCTCTCCCTTCAAAGTGTCCAATTCTCCTTTCTCTCAAAATACCAATTCTGTAAAAAATAAAAAAAAATAAAAGACCCAAAAAATAAGGTAAAACTAAAAATACTTATTCCAACAATGCTCATAATAGTGTTGGAGATGGAAGATGGGTGGGTAAAAAGAAGTGACCCACAGGCCACAAGAGAGAGAGGTTGTGGGTGGGTGAAAACCAGTGAACCACAGTCTAAAAAAATTTTGCTAAACAAATTTTACTAATTATGTGTGGTTTTTTACTTGAAACAAACAGAAGCGTACTGGTAGAGAACGTGAGAGTTGCTGATTATTTTGATGTAGTTGTTGGGAGGAGCATTGTTAGTGTAATGATTTCACCCCTACAGTACCCTAGCATAATTCCAACGGTGTGGTTGGTGGGACGAGCATAGAACGCATTGTTAGTACGATGATCTCATCTTACAGTACTACAACATCATTCGAATTCCAATTGAAGATGGAAGAAACAATTATCCTAGTCTCTTTTATTGGAGGTGCTACGGGGTGCTATGAGCAAGAAATAGACCATAATCTGTGTCGCACATACTGAGGAGAGTTCTTCTTGTTCTTCAACGTACCTATCTTACTAATGTAGCAAAAAACAAGAACAACTAACATATTGAGAAGAGTTCTTCTTGTTCTTCGACGTACCTATCTTGCTAATGTAGTAGAAAACAAAAACAGCTAATGAGTAGTGAATGAAATGGGTTTAATGGAGGAAACCTGACGCCAAAAGATCAGGTTCTACTAACTACTGATGTAATCGACCCGATAAATCCAAAAAAATAGCCAAAATATCCGCTTCTAGTAACTACTCATATAAATCTACACAAAGACTCGGTTAACCCGATATACACGACTCTATTAACAACTACATGACTCTACATGAGATATATATACCCATGCCTGCTTTATTTACCATGTTTATTATTAAAGAAGGTGAGCTATATGTTAGGCACATAACATCTCCTCCCTCCTTAAAATTTGATCTTGTCTTCAAGACCAAAATCTGAAAATTGCTTCGTCATGGCCTCGAGGTCTTCCCACGTAGCTTCTTTAGGTGACATTCTGTGCCAATGGATGAGAATCTGTTTCTTTTTTTTGTTAACTCTCTAATCAATGAGGGCTTGTGGCCGGGGATGGAGAATATCGTCGTCTTTTCGAACTGTTGGAAGTTCACTCTGGACTGGAATGCCTTTACCCATCCTTTTCTTTAACAAGGATACGTGGAACACTGGGTGAATGCATGATTCCTTGGGCAAATCTAACTTATATGCAACGACCCCGATTTTCTTGACAATCATGTATTGCCCACAATACCTTTGAGATAGCTTGAGATTTTTTCTCAAGGATAATGTGGATTGTCTATAAGGTTGAAGTCTGAGATAAACCCAATCTCCTTCTGCAAATTCTCTCTCCTGGTGATGACTGTCATAGACCTTTTCATGGGATTTTGAGCATCCTTAAGAGTAGCACGTAATTCCTTAATTATGAGGTCCCGATCCAGCAATTGTCTCCCAATAGTTTCAATTCGAGCGGTGCTCGAAACATATGTTAGCAAGGATGGTGGTGGCCTGCCATAAACCACTTCAAATGGAGTTGTTTTGATCGCCGAGTGCTAACTAGTGTTGTAACAGTGCTTTGCTTAGGATAACCACTTGCCCCATTACTTAGGATTTGAACCAGAGAAACACCTCAAATACATCTCTAATGTATGGTTAACAACTTCGCTTTGGCCATCCGTTTGGGGGTGGTAAGCAGAGCTAGAATTAAAATTTGTCCCATTAAGTCGATACAGCTCTGACAAAAAATTCCTAGTGAATGTGGGATTTCGGTCACATACGATGGTTCTCGACATCCCATGCAATTTGAACACTTGATCGATGAAGACCTGTGCAACTCCCTTGGCTGTGTGTGGGTGAGATAAGAGAATAAAGTGTGCATATTTTAATAACCTGTCAACAACAGCCAGTATGAAAGATTTTCCCTTAGAAACTGGCAACCCCTCGACGAAATCCATTAAGATCCCATATTTGGAGTGGGATTGGCAATGACTGGAGTAGCCTAGCAGGAGATACTTGATCCGTCTTGTGGCGTTGACATATGTCACATTGGGCAATAAAGTTCTTAATTTTAATCCTCACGCTAGGCCAATAAAAACTGATTTTTATTCTTTGGAAGGTTTTATGATAACCCTCATGTGTGCTACTGTGGAATTGACCAATGATATCTTTAATTAGGGACGAATTTTCAACAAGATAAATTCTTTCCTTAAAAAAAGATAAGCCCCTCCTTAAACTCCTATGGGCCCACTGTTTCACCGTCATGTATCCGTTTAAGTAACCCTTGTAAAGTAGGGTTTGAGTTGAGCTCCTCCTTAACCGCAACTATGCAATCAGATACTGGTTGAGAAATAGCGACCAACCTTCCGTCTTTATCTTTGTTATTTTCGCCATATTCTGCCCTTCTAGATAAGGCATCGACAACAACATTCTCCCTTCCTTTTTTTGAGCCCATAAATACTGCAAACTGCATTGATCCATCCTTACTATAAATTGTCGCCCCAACAGATATGAATTTCATTTTTGTACTGTCATCACTAGTACCAACATTTCCTTCTCGTAGGTGGATTATAACAGGTTTTTTCCTTGCAAGGCTTGGCTATAAAATGTTATTGATCTTTCTTGCATTAACACAACTCCTACACCCGAGCCACTAGCGTCACATTCCACAATAAACTTTTTTGAGAAATCAGGGAGGGCTAATACAGGAGCCTTAGTCATAACTTCCTTTAATTTTTGAAACGTCTCATTAGCAGCGGGGGTCCGCTTGAATGAATCTTTCTTGAGCATGCAAGTAAGTGGCCCGACTATCTTACCAAACTTTTGAATAAATTTTCGACAATAGCCTGTTAGACTAAGAAATCCTCTCATAGCCTTGGGTGTTTTAGGCTTAGGCCAGCTCATCATTGCAGAGACCTTATCCGGATCAACCGCCACTCCAATGTTAGATACTATATGGCCGAGGTAGTGTACCTCATTTCTGCCAAATTGGCACTTCTCTTTCTTGACAAACAACTTGTTTGCTCGTAAAATGGCTGGTGTAATTTCTAAATGCTTAAAATGCTCTTCCCATGATGCACTATATATTAAAATATCATAAAAAAATACTAAGATGAATTTCCTTAAATGATTTTGTAAGTACTTGGTTCATCAGGGATTGAAAGGTTGACGGGGTATCGGTGAGACTGAAAGGCATCACCAAGAATTCATAGTGGCCATGGTGCGTCCAAAATGTTGTTTTTGACATATCTTCGGGCACTACTCGAATATGATGGTATCCAGATCGTAAGTCGAGCTTTGAAAATATCTGTGCTCCATTCAACTTGTTCAATAACTTATCAATTGTTGAATAAAAAATTGATCTTTGATTATGATCTTGTTAATGGTACGATAGTCTACACACATCTTCCAAGATCCATCATGCTTCTTAACCAAAATATTACTGGTGAAGAATACTAACTATTGCTAGGTTAGATGACCCCCGTGGTGAGCAGCTTCGTCACTAACCTTTCAATCTCCACCTTCTGATAATATGGGTATCGATAGGCCTTGACACATATAGACCCACTCCCTACCGGCAAGGGAATCTTGTGATCATGAGAACGTAGAGGTGGAAGTTCCTTGGTCTCCTCTAATACGTCCTGAAATTTCTCTAAATTTGCTGCAATCAAGGAGGTTGAACCACCGCCTTGGGCGTAGGCCGTGGAGTTCCCAACATGTACAACTGTAACAATACGCCCTGCTTGTTTTTCCTTGCTTCACGATTGAACTCCGGGTCACCAATAACCTTATCATCAGAAGTTGTGACTCTTTTGAGAATCACTTCTTTTCCTTCTATATTAAATTTCATTAATAGCCTTGCAAATTCCCATACAATTGGGCCAAGTGTTCGTAACCACTGTACCCCTAAAATCATGTCGTAGCCTTCTAATGACAGTAAATAGAACTCCACATAAACCGGCACACCTTGCAATATTAACTTAACAATCAAGCACTTACTCGCACTAGGTAGTTTCTCCCTTGATGCCACCACCACTTCGAAACGGTTACCACTGACTGGTGTAGGCCACTAGGCTACAACTACATATAGGCCCAACGGCTTAGATTGAATCTGAGCCGATCAATTGATCACGATTGCATTTCGTATTTGAGTTTTAAATTTTTTTAGTATAAATTAAAATCACTTGAAATTTTGCGTGTGTGTAATTTAAAATATTAAAATCCAATAAAAATATTAAAAAAATATTAGAGTAGAACTTATAATAGTTGGGCAGCTATAATGAATAGTAATATAGGTGGAATGGGAGCCGTCAGATCTTTATTATGTGGTTCAAAATGCATATCACTATATGAATTTTAATATTTTTTTCTAAAAATCAAATCATAATGAAATTTTAGATGTGTGTACTAAAAATATGGCGTACGAATAAAAAATATTTTTCAAAATATAAAATGATCGAAATACCCCTGAAAAATGATGGGGGTAATATATATATATATATATATATATGGCCTCTCTCCCCGTTTTGGTTTGATGTCACATCATCTTCACCCCTCTGTCTATGTGTCCTCGCCTTATTTCTTGACGCTCGCACGTGCTACCACCGACGAAGCACGAAAGATTCGCCCATCTCTATCCATCACCATCACCGACGCACGGCTCTCTCCTTCACCAGCCATGTATCCCTCTTCGCCATCCCATATGTGATACGCTGACGCACGGCTCTCTGCTTCACCAGCCACGTATCCCTCTTCGCCATTCCATATGTGATATGACAACTACCTTCTCTCTTCACAGCCACAAAAGTTCCTTCATCGTTACGCTATCTCTTCTAAGCCACACAGCCTCCTTCGTCAGTCAGGCTTCCAACCTCTCCAGTTGCTTATATGGTCTTCATCATGGATGTTACCAAGAAAAGATGTATTACTACTAGAGGAAGTTGTATCTGAATCTGAGTTAGATAGAGAATCATATATTTGTATGATATCATATATTTTATTTCTAATTTGTTCATCTAATTTTACAGCTGCAATTTTCTTTTTAACTTTACATTGACTTTTGTAATGGCCAACTTTTCCACATTTATAACAGACAGGTAATTTTTTATCTTTTCTTTGCGATGATTTACTAGAGGCAAATCGTTTTGTAAATTTATTTTTTCGTTTGGACAAGTGTTGGGGTTTATCCTTATATTTATGTTTTCTTCGTTTGTGGAATTTATGTAAATCATGAGGTTTAATTTTGTCAATATGATATCCAAACTATTCGCGAAAATCTCCTAATTCTTTTTTGCCGCTTATATTTTGTTTATCAATTTGTTTCTTTAATTTCATATCTGTGCATAAGGCTAATCCTTCAGCACATATTTCCGCCGATAATTCTCCTAAAGTATATTGAGAATAATTGATTGTTCCACCATGCTTACCTTTTAATCGTTCTTTTACTTTTTCAGCAAATAGATAGGGTAAGCCTGCTACAAATTTTTCTTTCCAATGATCTAAATGGCTATCTTCTCTTATAAGTAGACGAGAAAAGAAAACGTCTTTATACCATTTATAATGGGATAATGTAGGACATCTTAAGTTTGATAAAAGGTCAGTAGATCTCGCTGCTAAGATAGCAGTGTTACCAATAAAAATGTAGAGCAATGGTATATATCAAAGTATTAACAACATCACTTTTTGTATATAAAATATCTTGGTTATGTTCATTCTTTGCTGTCCAATTTCGGGTATTTGTTAAATTTGTTGTTTTGTTTGATCAATGAAATGGAAATCCCACCATCCTCGAAGCCAACCAGTAAATCCGAATACTATGGCTTTTGCTATTTCCTGGTCATGACTTCCAACCATTTTACATGCTGATGCGTACACTGTCATATGTCGCATAGTATCTAATATTTGATGGTCTGAAATTCCATCAATACTCCAATTACTGATGGTTCGACCAGTATAGGTTGATGTATGACTAACTAAATCTTCTTCTAATTGTATGTCAACCGGAGTTGGTCTCTTGTAATATGGTTTAGCATTTATGGGCTGCCAATTTTTACTATAATTGATTCGATAAATATTGTTTGGAGAAATACTATGTTCTGTAAATGCCTTTTGCATATTTGACAAGGTATTTTTAATTTAAGGTTCAGGGTCTTCTTCTTGAAGAGCCATGTTATCATGGGCAGGAATTTTCGCTTTTCCTCTGTCTTCGGAACTAGATTCAGAGTGTTTCTCAAGAATTGTTTTCTTGGGCTCTTTGATTTCTAAGTTTGCTAATTTTGATATTAACTGATCCATAAGAGTTTTATTATCATCTCCTATAAAAAATTTGTCTATATTGATTTCAGGAAGAGGTTTAAAGCGAATTTTCTTAGGTTCATTTTTGTCGTATAGGAGATAATAAATTTTCGATTCTAACTGTTTATTTTCCAACAGTTTGGAGATAAAGGTTTGTATAATTATTTTGTTCAATTATATGGGGCAGTAATTCTATACGGGACATATTGGTATTGTTTAATTTATATGGAGTAGCTATGGTTTCATAAAGGACTAGTTGATTTTGAGAGGTTGAATCCTCTTCATTATTTTTAGGTTCGGTAGGTGTTCCTTTGATTGTGAGACTTTTCTCAGGAGGACGTATTGAAGTAATCGGTTTTCCTTCTATTGTATTAAATATAGTATATTGGGATTCAAGTGTTTGAAGTTGAAATTTTGGTATAGGAATAGAGTATTGATGTAAGATGTCTTTTAACCATGTGAAAAAGCACGTATTCTTATTTCCTTATTTCCTTGTTTGCGGAATTTGTTATATTTTTTATGAAATAATGATATTAATTTAGGTTCAAAATAGTCAAGATACCATTCTCTTATATCTGTATTTTCAGTAGATAAATAGTCATCTGCTATATATTGGGTATCGAAATTTTCTTCGATTTGTAAGACTTGAAGGAAATCAGATTCTTCAGGTTCTTGTTGAGCCTGTTTATATTGTGGAATAATAATACTATCTGGTGTTCTTCGTACTCCATCAATTTGTAATCCTCGAGGAGTACTACTTGTAAATGGAGGGATTCTTGGATGTGGATTATGATCGTATGTCATAACAGATTGTCGTAAAGGTTCAATTTTGGGAGAAAATTGGGAAAGAGATAGAGAATCTATTGTATCTGTAGGAATAGTAGTTCTATTATTAGTAAATTGGATTTCAATATTTCCATCGGTATGTTCTATGATTTTATCTGGAATATTTTGTATCGATGTCTGTGATGGTTGGTTTTCATTATGAATGGACCATGATTTTGGTAAGATAATATATGACCAGGACATTGTCTGTGGTATGATGGTATTGGATTTTTCTATATTAGTTTGGAAAAATATAGTTTGTTCTCAAGTGTCTACTTGAAGTACATTGGGACATAGCGTATTCATTACTTTGTAATAAATACGATATACGATAGCTATATTTTGAGAACCTAGCATCATATCAAATCCCTGAGTTTTTAAGTTTAGAGATAAAACATTCAGAATGTTGGGATCTGTAAGTGATACAGAATAATTAGGAAAACAATTAAAATAAATAGGTCCACTACATAAACTAGATTCGACCATTCCGAGTAATGAGCCGGAAAATCTATTATGTCTAGTATCACGTAAGCATACTAGGATAGAATTATTAAGTCCTACACGAGTTAAAGGTTTAATTGCTATTTGTATTAATCTTATATGAAGATATTTATAAGTATTTGTTTTATGAATTGTAATATCTTCTTGGATAATAATTGGAAATCATCTTGGTTACTTGTAACCGATAGAGTTTGTTCTACGGTTTTGATATCATATCCCATTTTGAGATCAAATTTTCCTTTTTTATAAACATCAGATATTGGAACTTTTGGTATGTTCCAATTTTGAATTTGGGCTTCTATGTCATTTATAATAATTTCTTCTTTATTTTTAACTCGTAGAGTACTACTAGTGGAACTAATTGCTTTATCAGATAGATTCTTAATAAATTTTTCCATTATTAGGTTGCGGTTGAGTGTTATCTGGATAGTCCTCTGTGACTACCTCTTATGTCTCCTTCGACCTCAGCGGCTCTCCTAGCCTTAACGGTCTTTAGACAGGGTGTCTGAGCATCTCTAACCTCAATGCTCGAACCAGCTTTCTTTAATGAATTAATTTAGTAAGTTTCTTTAGATAAATAATTAGTGGCACTATTATTACTCTAAACATGGTGTGGCTCTGATACCAATTTCGGCACAAGATCTACCCTACTTAATCCTACGCACTTTAACGTAAATATACAAAAATGACAGAGTTATATTCTATTAATTGTTGCAGAATGGTAACATAATAAAAAAAAGCACATATGAGAATAAAAGCAGAAAGCCAAGATAAATCAATAACAATCCATGAAGTATGAGTATAATTACGAATTTTAAAAGTAACTACAAATTTGAATTGCATTATAGAAAAGATCAGTAAGACTTACTGATTGCATATACACAAACTGGCAAATTGTTTCCACTCAGAGGGATAGTAAGAAGGTAAAGAAGAAATATTACAATCACACATGTAGGAAACTAATAAGAAGTTACCGACTTTGATGTATAGACCACTGAATAGCAACTGGATAACTAATCCTATTTCTAGAGAATAGAGATAAAGGCAAAGGTGAAAACAGAGTATTAAAATATGAGCAAGTATGCAGAACTTCTGATGCGTAAGTGGTATTCCTTGCGAAGTCTGTCTTCTTCAAAGGAGGGGGTAAGTATTTATAAGCAACTGGAGAGGTTGGAAGCCTGACTGACGAAGGAGGCTGTGTGGCTCAGAAGAGATAGCATAACGATGAAGGAACTTTTGTGGCTGTGAAGAGAGAAGGTAGTTGTCATAGCACATATGGGATGGCGAAGAGGGATACGTGGCTGGTGAAAGAGAGAGTCGTGCGTCGGCGTATCACATATGGGATGACGAAGAGGGATACGTGGCTGGTGAAGGAGAGAGTCGTGCGTCGGTGATGGTGATGGATAAAGATGGGCGAATCTTTCGTGCTTCGTCGGTGGTAGCACGTGCGAGCGTCAAGAAATAGGGCGAGGACACATAGATAGAGGGGTAAAGATGATGTGCAATCAAACCAAAACGGGGAAAGATGACATCTTTACTATTGAAGGCGTCTTGTCGAGCATCTTTTACTATTGGAGGCGTCTTGTCGAGCATCTTTTACTATTGGAGGCGTCTTGTCGAGTTATGGTGTCTTGTCGGGTTATCAAACGGGGGAATCTTCATGTAGAGGCATCCGCTTTTATGGTGAGGTCTTATCGTGAGGTCTTATCAACAAACTATGGAGGCATCTACTTTATGCATTTGGATCTTGGCTGTAATATTCGAGAAGCGGGTTTCTGGATTGTACTGTTTTTTCAGAAGTAGTTGGTCCTGGGTTTGGGGTGGCAAAGATATGTAAAAGGTGTTCTTCTAGTTCTTCGAGAGTAGCATTTGGGTGTGAGAGTCGCATCTTTTTGAGTTATGCAGAAAAAGTAGGAAGGCTGACGGTATTATGTTCTTGAGGGATTAGTACTGTAAATATCAAGTGGATGAGGTATGCGTTTAAATGTAAACGTGGAGGGATTAGTACTGTAAATATCCCACCATTTGATTTTTATGGTTTTACCAAGGCGAGGGACATATTCAAAATTGTTGGTATTATTCTCAAAGAGGGTATAATCCCATTTCAGAATCCATGGGATTTGATAAATGGCCATAAAATATAGGTGATAATCATCTTGGGTCGTACAAGTATTATGAGTGGCAAATTTATCTTGAAAGGCTTGAAAAGCATCTGGTAATATTTGAGTATCCGATCCCCAGATCAAGAACCAATATCTGAACCAGCTGAGGAGTCGTTTAAACTGGACATACTAAGAATGAGTATTATTTGGATTTTGATATGCAAAGACCTTATGCCAGGCCTCAACATACTCAGCATACTTATAATATTTGTATTGGAATTCATAATTGGATAACTTTTTACCTTGCATGGGGTTACAACCCCAATCCTCATATGATAATAATTTTTTAATCTGTAGTTTAAAATATGCATATACTTTAGTATTACCTTGATAGAAATGTACAATGGATACTGACCCAGTTTCCATTAATACAGCTTCGTACCATTCACGAGTCTTGGCTCCATTAGTAGGGTTCAAGTGATTAATGAGATACAAGGGAGCTAATTTATTTGGGTCGATGTTGATGTGTTTGTCACATATGGGTATATCAGCCAGAAATGCGGTTTCAACATAAACTGACTTCGAAGCAGAGGGAGTTTGTCTATTTGGGTAAGCAGCTGGAGTAAATGTAGGACTAGGAGTTTGTATTGGACTTTGAGGAGGAGTCTGGATGAAATATTCTGGTACATTTGTCGACCGCATAGGTAACATAGGAGTTAGTGGTAAGGAAGAACTGGGCATAAGAGGCCCAGATATGGGACAGGGTACCAAGTCCATTCTTTGTTTACCATGATTGTTACCTTGAGATGTATTCATATTTGTATGACTATTTTGCAAAAATAATTGTAAACCGTAAGGAATAGTGTCTGGCTCAGGTAGTCTAGAGTTAACAACCCCTCAAACTACAAAGGTTCCAGTTACAAAGGGTTGTGATGGATTCACAACTCTCTCTATCTTGAACCTTTGTAATTTGAAGTTTAGAACATCCCTATATATATATATATATGATATTATGAGACCCTCCCTCACACCTATGTGAGTAAGACCCCAAATGATCACCTTTGAATTTTGACATAGATTTCTAGAAAAGTTATCACATGGGTGTAGGACTTAGGTGAATGGGCTTATTGATAACTTTTTTAGAGATCTGTGTCAAAATTTATTGGTGATCCTTTGGGGTCCTACTCACATAGGTGTAGGAGGGTCTCATAGTATCATTACTCATAATAATATATATATATATATATATATATATATATATATATATATATATATATATATATATATATATATATATATATATGTGTGTGTGTGTGTGTGCGTGTGTGTGTGTGTGTGGTTTCTATAATGTTGCAACCTTAAACAATCCAATTAAGGCGCACCTCTAAAATTTATCACAACATGTAATTTTGGTGTTAAATATTCTTAAGATTGTCTTAAAATATATTTTCATATCTAATTATAAAGTTTGAAAAATCCAAAAATGATTAAAATCAAGTAGATCTATAAACATATGAAAATCTTGAAAATAGATGGTCTAGATCATGTGTTGTAAGATGAACTATTTTAGGGATTCAAAAACTATTTTTTTCATATTCATACATATCAATGTCGAGATGATCAATTATAGGGTTTTTCAACATTAAAACAACATTTTCCATGGATTTTTGAGGTGTATATGTAATTCTATACTTTCAGGTTGCAACCATATATATATATATATATATATATATATATATATATATATATATATATATATATATATATATATATATATATATATATATATATAATATTAGTGGTTTAAAAAATGGATCCCCAAAAATCCATCTGGATCGATAAATCGACGATTCAAATCGAGAATCGGTTGCATTCAACCTTGAAATAAATCCAAAAATTCATTGGAAATGTTGTTTTTTAGGAATCCAATAAGAAATGGGGGTACTCCATTAAGAACTTTCATTTTTTTGCATCAATATGCAAATATTGAAATGTTATTTCCCTGCATGAACTACTATTAACCATTAAATTTACATCACACAAAAGGAGAAACATAGAATTATCATAGATGAAATATATCATCATACATGGACTACAATAAATCGTACAATTCGTAAAATACAACCTACTAATAAAATAAAAGACGACGTCGTTCTTCATCTTGGTCACGTTGGTGCCATTGATTGAATTTGCGTGGCAATTCATTGCCTTGATTTAGGAATGAATCATCCAAATTATTGGGCACTTGATTATACGAAAATCCTTGAGTGTTAGTGTTTTGTTGCGCTCTTAGTCCAAAATCTCTGAAGCTTATCCATCCTTCATGCTCAACTACACTACAGTGCTTGTCCCTACCCTCTTGCTGTTGGGACTAGGTATGTGAATAATTTCATTGGGATACGGTGGCCTCAGAATCAATATCTCTCTCATTTTCCCTTATACTCCCTTCCCACTCTCTCTCATTAAGTGCAATACCATTGACATCTTCAATTAATTATGGATATGTTGGTGGGCTGCTTCCTCTTTCATGCTGCTCATTACCTTCTAAACGATTTCCTCATTGATAACCTTAAGGAACACTCTCTTGTCCAACGCTGGCTCTTTTTTCTCTATTATCAATTGTTCTGTTGTGTCTATGACAAATATTGTGTCTAAGTCTATCGATCCGTAGTCTTCAAGCTTTTTTCTTATTTGTCTCTCTCGAAGGTTTAAGTTGTAATAAATGTAGACTAGCTTATGAAGCCTCTCTGAAGCGAGTCGATTCCTCCTAGTAGTGTGCAACCATTATAATGTACTTCAATTTCGCTCACACCCAGTAGCAGAACATGTCTGGAAGAGTACCTTGATTGTTATCCTCATTAGGTGAGGAGCATGAGTACCATATATCTCCCACCATTCAGCTGGATTAAAATACTAAAAGCATTATAAAAGTAAGAACAATTCATAAGATTAAAAGAACAATTCATAAGATTAAAGTTATGAAAGAACAAAATATTAGTTAAGGGTTAACCTGGATCCATCTTAGTTCGAGAATTCTTGGCAAGTCTATTTCCTAAGGATCTTACAACATCCCTATACATAGAAAGTAAAAACAAAATATTTCACTTTAGTGCATTAGTTATTCCTCACAAATATAACAAATCAATGAAATTCTTACCCAAATATTAAATATTACCTCTTGTATTGCCGCTACCTGGTTTCGATGGCTTCTCTCTAGCTTGACAATAATGTATTTGACCCCTTCTATAATCTTGTGGGGATGTTCAAATATCAAATAGAAAAATTTTGGGTTGAAGTAGAAACCTAGAAAATATATAAATAGAGAAAGGTCATTTCAATTTTCATTAAAAAATATTTTAAAATTAAACATTTTAAGGATATAAATATATGTATACCTGTATAATGAATGGAATGGCCAAATTTGGTGTTCCGCCTTATTTCTATAATCTTGAGCACTTTACTAGCAAAACTACACTTCTCCCCAATAGCTGATTTGACCATCTTGATACCTTCGTAAAGGAAGCCCATGATAGCTTTCTTGTCCGCATCCATCATTCTTAACACCGTGATCAAAGGGGTAGTGGCCTATACGACACTGGAACACCGATACCAGAACCTTCTATCTGCGTCTATGCCCTAACTTTTAGTCCATTACTGGACTGTGAGAGGCGGTCGTTTCACCACTCTTCGCTGGTGAACAATCTCTTTAATGCAACTTGAGATTCTCAAATGGAGTCCACAACTAAGTAATCTATCGCAAAGCAGGTTATGGCAGGCCTGATTATTTATTTTTTCTTAGATTGTTCTCGGAACAAAAATAAGATTTTAGAGCGGTTATATATAAATCTTGATATGAGTCTGGCTACCTCTAGAGGCTCCTTCATAATTTTGATCTCGTGGATTTCCTCTAACATAAGATCGATGTTGTGTGTAGTACACGGGGTTCATACTAGATGCTTACTCTTATCCATCAACTTGCAACCCGCAGAAACATAAGTAGTCGCATTGTCTATAATAATATAATAAACTAGATCACATGCTTATCTCCCACCTCCTCCACTATTCGATCATATAGTCGTACCAAGAAGTTTGCATCCTTCTTTTTTTCTAAGACATCTTTGCTAGACAAGAAGATTGTACCTTTTGGGTAATGGGCCAATAAGTTAAGATATTCGTTCTTGCGAACTTTATTCAACTAACCATCAATCACGAGAGTAATGACTGTTCTTGACCAATCTTGTTTATATTCTTCAATCCACTCCCTAACTTCCTCCAGCTCTTCATCTAAGATCGGCCCACTGAGCTTATATGCATCCGGTGGCTTTACCTCGGGCCCAACTCTCTGGATTGCGTTTACCATAAGCAAGAAATATGAGCTATTGGTTGCATCAAAAGCGATCCCTTTATCGTAGACCTATTTACCAAGATATCTGCCCAACATATTCCTTGTACCTTTTACCATGCCCTTGAAAGTCATTTGTTGTGACTTAGGCTTTGAGAGAAACGAGTCTATGTGACCATGACCTGTAATATTGATACTCCTATATAAGCCAGGAATAATTTCCTCGACATCTGGTGCCTCTAGATACATATTACCACCAACTTCCTCATACATATTCGAGCTGGGCCAGCCATACATGCTCGAAATGGGCCCGCTATGCATGCTCCTTCCATGCATGCTAGAGCTGGGCCCACCATCCATGCATGGGTTGGCCCCGCCATGCATACCCATGTCATAACCAACAGGCATTCCGAACCCGCTTTCCTCTGGTACGTTTCATGCAAGCTCGTTTTTGTGGACATCTCCAAGTATGATTATATTGCTCTTCTGGATTCATCTCGCTCAATGGCGTATATAAACCAGCTATCTCCTCATTCATCCTCTGTTTTGCGACTTTTTTACCTTTGGTGGCTTTGAGAATGACTACCATATGTTTTCTTACATTGCTAGGGATACTATTGCACGCAGCAACATCTCCCTTAAGCCCTGACAAGTGTTGCTTGAACCTAAATAACAGAATACTAATCACTTTTTGGCAGTAATTACAAATAATTTTATCTTTTTTGTTGGGATCAAGTCTGACCCCATGTCGCCATGTAGGGTCTTCCATGGAATTTGCCATGGTTCAACTTTTTTAAAATGTAAATAGTTAAAAATGAACCTGACTATTCAACATGAAAAATAATCACCATGTGTAGTTCTAAATTCAACATGAGATAAATAAGAACATACATACACTCGGTTTGGTAGACTTAGTTCTAAATTCTTTAAGGGCATGTTTGATCGGTGGAAGCCAAAATAGGGGAGTACGGTGTTCCCACATTTTTGTGGCAAAGTGCCTTCCACCTTTCAAACAAGCCCTAAGTTACTAGAAATCCTTGCCGATTTTTTTTTTTAGAATGAGCAATCATTGCTAAATTATTGATGTTTTCTAATGATTCCAATTTTTTATTAAATGTATCTTTTTATTTTCCACTATTGACCTACCCATATTTCCCTATAGTGTTGGTTTGATTCTCATTATAGACAACAGGTTTTCCATCAAAAAGAAAAACCTAACCCTATTTCCGAACAAATTATCTTTTGAATATTTCTTTAGTATCACTGCTATCAATCTAAGAGGCAACATTCATAAAGCAAAAAAGTGCAGCTGATATTGAACCCCGTCTAATGAAGACACCATAAGCCCACAACTAGCACATCATAGCACCTGTTTTAACCTATAATACCTGCATCAATCTAACCACTCCAATTTCCCTAAAGATATAAACCATGAGATCTGACCGTACCCACACTCAGTAGACCACAACAAACACTGCAGTTGACCAATGGACGTGAGTGACATTACCATCTATACATCAAACACCTAATATGAATACCTAATATTATTGGTGTAGGGTCCAATAAATGAATTTGAAGTAATGAAAAAGATTTTAGGCAAAGGACGTCAGATAGACCATAAATCATGAAAGAAAAACAGATATTTCATTAAAACGTAAAGACCCCTTCATTTTTCAGTATCTATACATCAAATATCTAATATCATTGGTGTAGAATACAATAATTAAATTTGAAGTAATGAAAAAGAATTTTAGTCAATGAACTTTAGATATATCATAAATCATGGAAAAAAACCAGTTATGTATTTTACAATGCAAAGACTCGTGCATTTGTAATCAGTTAACAGTGAAACTGAAAATATAACACATGATTCAAACCTATAACATGGAAATAAAGCAAAACTAAGTACAATAGTGAATTGATGAAATAAAAGTGAAACCTAGAATCAAGAAATTTTTTTTTTTACAATCATATAGTATCAATAACAACATTAAAAATACAAGTTTTTATTGCATGATAATTGTACAGTCATGACATACTTAATTATGTATCAATCAAAATTTAATTCTATTTTAGTGCCCTAATAAAATTGACAATAAAGTTAAAAAATACATATGCATACCTCACATTCGAGCAACCTTCGATTTCTTGCAAATTCGAGCAACTACTATTGCTTAATCTCACAAAAAGCATGCAATAGCTTATGAAGATCAGGATTACCAGCAAAACCCCTCTGTTTTCAAGAAAAAATTCAGCCTATATCGATCAAGATCTCAAGATTGGTAGAATATCTTTTTCCATCAATTGTTCTTCACAAAATCTCTCTAATTTCGTGAAAAACCGACCAAATCAAGCAAAAGCCTGCAATAGCTTATGAAGATCATAATTACAAACAAATCCCTCTATTTTCAAGAATAAAGTTTGCCCATATCGATTCAGATCTCAAGCGGAATTTCTTTTTCTCCCAACTGTTCTTCATGAAACCTCTGATTTCTTCAAAAATCGACCTCCAATAATTTCTTAATCACAAAAAAAATTAATATCATTTGTAGAAAACGATTTCCTTTAAAAACCTTCTTATTAGCAAAAAACAATAAATATCTGTGAAGAAATCTAAAGAATGGCGGATTTCGGGTTATTCGTGAAAACCGATAACAATTTGTGATTCAATCATTTGAATTCGTTCTTTTATAATGAAAAAAATGAATAATTTCAATAAATAATGCAATGGAAAGACTGAAATTCATCAATAATTGAAGAAAGAGTAGCAATCTACAGCAATTTCGTGACTTTTTTTTGGCTCAACACTGTTCATTCGTGTTTTTGTCATGACTCCGACGGTTTTTCATCTGACTCGACGATTTACTATTACGAACCTGGCGGATCCCGATTTTTTTCCTAAATCGACGCAGCTTGGGCGAGTACTGTGTCGACCCAAGTGATTCTAGGTCGAGTTGTCGTTTTTTTAATCCCTGATATAATATATATATATATATATATATATATATATATATATATATATATATATATATATATATATATATATATATATATATATATATATATATATATATATATATATATATATATATATATATATATATATATATATATATATATATATATATATAGTAATGATCCTATGAGACCCTCCCACACCTATGTGGGTACGACCCCAAAGGATCACCATTAAATTTGGTACAGATTTCTAGAAAAATTATCACATGGGTGTGAGACTTGACTTTTCTAGAGATTTGTACCAAATTTAATAGTGATCGTTTGGGGTCCTACACACATAGGTATGGGAGGGTCTCATAGGATCATTACTCATATATATATATATATAAGGAGTGGATTCTATCAGCCCACAACCGGTAACTGCTACAATGCCAGCCGATGGCTCAGATTCAATCTGGATTGATTTGACGGTTACAATCTCATTTTGTATTTAAATTTTCATTTTATTTCTACAAATCTAAATCACTTTAAATTTTACCTTCATTCTTGTCATCAAGAATTTTTTTTATATATTTTTATTAGATTCTTGTATTTTTGGAGAATAGACGCTCTAAATTTCAAGTGATTTGGGTTTGTAGAAAAAAAAAAAAAAAAATTCAAACATGAAATGAGGTTGTGACCGTCAAATTGTCCTCGATTAAATCTTAGCAAATTGGCTGACACTGTAGCTATCAGCCTGTGGGCTGACAGGATCTTTTCCCATATAGGAAAATGCTAAGATCAGCCCAATGACCCAGATTGAATGTGGGCCGATCTAATGGTCAGGACTGTATTTCGGTAATATAATTTTAATATTTTTTATATACATCCAAATAACATGAAATTTTGAGTATAAACTCTTTTCATCAAGACGCACCTAATAAAAATATTAAAAAATAATTTGTATAAAATAAATTGACTAAAATACTCCTGAAACGATATTTTGGTCAATTTATTTTATGTGAATTATTTTTTTATATTTTATTATATTATACTATTTTTAAGAATAGACGCTCTAAATTTGATTTGGATTTGTAGAGAAAAAATTCAATTACGAAATACAATTGTGATAATTAGATCAGTCTAAATTCAATCTGGGTCTTTGGGCTTACATTATATCATAATATAATGTATTTATATATTTTATTAAGAGTGCATTTTATATAGAGCCTAGGCTCTAAACAATCAAATTAGAGCCTACCTTCATATAGTATCGAGAAATGCAATTTCAATACTGGAAATCTTTGTGATAGCCTTAAATATATTTTTATCTTTATTTATAAAGTTTAAAGCTTCAAAATAGTGTTGATCAATAGATCTATGGAACCTTGAAAATCTAAAAAATTGACAGCCCAAAAATGCGTTACAAAATACACTATTTTCAAACTTGAAATCCATTTGTTTTCTTATGCCCATACATCTTGATGTCGAGATGATCAATTTGAAGATATTTAGGCATCAAAACAACCTCTTCTAGTGAAATTTTTGAGGTAGGCTCAAATTCGATTGTTTAGAGCCTCGACTCTATATACACTTTTCCCTTTTATTAATGTATATTTGTATTGGGAAAAGTTTATATAGAGTTGAGGCTCTAAACAATCAAATAAGAGCCTACTTCAAAATTTTCACTAAAAAAGGTTGTTTTGATGCCGAAATATCCTCAAATTGTTCATCTCGACATCAATATGCATGGACATGAGCAAAAAATAGATTTCAAGTTGTGGAAATAGTGTATTTTTTTAATGCATTTTTGAACCGCCCATTTTCAAGATTTTCAAGTTTTCACAGATATGTCGATCTACACTATTTTTTAAGCTTTAAACTTTAAAAATAAAAATGAAAATGAAAATATATTTTAAGGCCATCACAAAGATTTTCAATATTGAGACCACATTTCTCGACACTTTTTGAAGGTAGGCTCGAATTTGATTGTTTAGAGCCTAGGCTCCATACAGACCGCACCCATTTGTATTATATATAAGGAAAATGTTTGTATAAGGTTGCAACCCTATACTGTTGAGGAAAGGTGCATATCAAAATTCCTATAGTGGAGAGTGTTCCCACATAGGAGAACCCTCCAACTAATCATCTCAACTTTGAGATGAATGAACATGAAGAAAAAAAAGAATTCCAAAAAAAGAATTCCAAGTTCAAAAAAATAGTACATATTGTAAAAAGTCATATGCACCATCTGTTTTCAAAATTTCGAAGCGATCATTGATCTGCTCGATCTGTACCATTTTTAAAATTTTAAATTTTCTAACTTAATATAAATAGAGATTTTGAAGCCATCATAAGATTTTCGATGCCGAAATGACATCTCTAAGTAAATTTTAATATAAAAGAAATGAGTTGTTCGATACCGCTTTCTTAAGGATATCAGGGAGAGTGCGGCCGAACATTTGGGATGGTGTCCTGTACCTTTGAGTGGCGCAATCTTTAATCACTCTCCATCACTTCCTTGGATGGTGATAAGCAAAGGCTCCATTGGATTGCTGTCTACCGTCTTATTGCATAATTTGGTATATTTCGTCACAAAAGTTTTACTTATAATTTTCCTTACGGTATGCCAATCGTGTACTACCATGTATCATGTTCGTAGCAAACTAAGTGGGCTCTTTCTTTTCTTTTACAAGAAAGGTTTCTATACTTCCCATGTAGCATAGAAGATCTATGCTTCTCCTATCATCCAGCTGTTCAATTTTGATCAAGAGAGCCACTCACCGTTTGATCTTAGATTTGATATCTTAAAGTATTTTATTTTTAGTTTTTTTTTATACAAATTGTATGAATATGAAATTTGGTACGCGCTATCTTCTCATTGGGGTGCATCTATAAAAAATAGTAAAAATAATTTTCGATAAAATATAATGGCCAAAATGCGCCTTAAAAATTTCAAAAGTATTTTGATCATTTTATTTTATTGGAATATTTTTTTTATATTTTTTGCTTTGGTGTCAAAATAGTGTATAGAAAAAAATTAAAAATAAAATAGTGTAGAGACGTGACATTGTGATTGGGGCAATCTTAGCCCTCCATTCAGAATGGACGGTTGGATAAGGGGAAGTATATAAGTTTTATGTTGTAGGGTAAGCATAAAAAGCTTGCCCTTCTTTTATTTGGATTAGTTGTTTGGATTAGTTGTTTGTGTGGGTTAGGTGATTGTTTGGATCCCAAACCTGAATTTTGGATCCTATTCGGATCTGGGTATAGCTCCAAGATTCGGATCTGATAGCTCAGAGTTAGTTGGATCCAAGAATAGTAATTCAGATTGGATCCAAGTACTGATCTGGATCTGATCTAGTTATTAAAATATTATATTATTCAGTATATATACATATATATTAGAAAAAAGTTTATGTAAGATTGCAACCTTAAAATGTAGAATTAAAGGTGCACCTCAAAAATTCACCATAAAAGGTTGTTGGGATGTTGGAAAACCATCTAATTAATCGTCTCGACATCGACATGTATGAATATGAAAAGAAAAAAAGATTTCGAGCCCACAAATAGTTTATGTTGCAACACATTATCTGGACCGCCTATTTTCAAGATTTTCATGTGTTTATAGATCTACTTGTTTTGAAATATTTTTTTAGTTTAAAATTTTATAATTAGAAAAAAATATATTCTCAAGCCATCTTAAGAATTTTTTATATCAAAATTATATTTATGATAAAATTTAGATGTGCACCTTAATTGGATTATTTAAGGTTGCAACCTTATACAAACCACACCCTATATGTCATTCAGTATTGTTTACTATATATTATTTTATGTTATTTTATAAATCTAATATAATATATGAAATAATTTTTTAGATTTATTCGGGTCTGGATCAGGATTCAAATCTCATGTATGGTTTTTAGATCCAGACGTTCAAATCCAAATCCAAATCCAAGTTCTATACATACTTTTTGGATTTAAATCTGGATCCTCGAGGATCCAAATCCTATCCGACCCCTAGTTGGCTGGGTTCCACACAACATACTGCACATTCCCTAAATGAATCATTAACCATAATGGAGGATATCTTTCCAAAAGATTAAAAAAATGAGGTACTAGTGTATACTATGAGTATAAAGATTTTATGCTCCGGCCTAGGCATTTGTTCAGTTCATTCCATCAAATCGAATCCTACTTAAGGCTATTTTTTGGATCCCAAGTTTTAGAGCGTAGCTTTTTCAACTTAGCGACACATTTTATACGTCCTATAAAATAACGGTGTGGTTTATATAGATCCGAGGCTCTAAACAATTAAAATAAAACACACTTTTAAACAGTGTTGAGAAATGTGGTTTCGATATTGAAAATCTTTATGATTGCCTTAAAATATTTTTTTATCTTTAATTATAAAATTTAAATCTTTAAAAATAGTGTAGATCGAGCAGATATATGAAGACTTCAAAATCTTGAAAATTGACGGTCTAAAAATACGGTACAAGATGCACTATTTTCAAAACTTGAAATCCATGCATCTTGATGTAGAGATGATCAATTTGAGGATCTTTGAACATCAAAACAACATCTTCTAGTAAAATTCTTGAGATGGCCTCTAATTTGCTTGTTTAGAGCCTCAGCTCTATATACTGTTTTTCCAAAAACACCTCTAAGATTAAACAAAAACCAAGTTTTTATGATCAAATCTAAATATTTAAGAACTAAAAGTCCTTTTTCACTTTAATAAGGATTATGGGATCCTTGAGTATATCCCAAAATTTCAAATCCAGAAACCCCTCCTAAGTAGGTCTGTTATCCAAGGGAGCAAGTAGAGTATGCTGCCACATGAGAATCCCATACACGCTCATGGTAACTTGAAACGTGGATGAAGCATCCCCACCATTTCACAACCATGAACGATGCATATATACCATGATTTTTTAACAATAGACAAACATTTGGAATAGTGGTTCATCTCAGCCATCGATCGATCTAGAGAAAGGGTTGTAGAGCCGATAGATCCGTGACTGTATATTACACCATACACATCCTGTTTACTGAATCGTTGGTCTATTAATTTCAAAGCACTCAACATGATATTCGTAACCATACTGGCCTAAAATCACATTAACTTTTTCTTATTGTCTGGTTCCTTCCTCCTAACCAAAACTTACATAGAGTTAGACACACAAAAAAATAAAAAATAACAAGAAACTAGAAATTATGAAGAAAACCCATATAATAACATATAATAATAAAAAAAAATTTCATAAATTTTATTTTTATTTTTATTTATTTCTAAATTCAAAATTTCAAAACCTGTCCTCTAACCCCCAAATACCTTTATCTATTTTTATTTCAACTTTTAACCTAAATGAATTAAAAAAAAAAAAAGCCTTTTTCTAACTTTTTCTTTGACGTGTTTCTCTTTCTAGACTGTTTTTCCTCTCAGCCACTCTGCTGCCCCATTTCCACCACCTCACTGCTCCCTCTCTCCTCCTCTCTCACTCCCCTTCCCTGTACTCCGCCTCTCACACTTCCTTCTCCCTGCTCTCTGCCCCTCAGCCGTCCCCTTCAGTCTTCTCCGCCAACTATCGCACCCTTCTCACCACCCGAAATCAGGCAGCAACCTGGCTGCCGCGTCCTCCAACCCACCACCAGCTGCCATCGTCCTCACCTCACTGCCCTTCTCTGCAACCTCCCACTTTCTCTCTCTAAAAACCCTGTCACCATCGCTCCTATGGAATCACAAGCTGCGTTCCAAGGTTTGATCAGGTCAGGGTAAGATAAAGGTTTTTTCCATTGTGTTTTTTTGTCAGAATTAGACCAGAAAGTGGGGCTCTGTATGGATTCTTGATGTGGGTTTTGGGTGCTTTGTTTAATTAGGCGCTGGTTTGATTCTTGAGTTTTTTTTTTTTGGTATATTTACTGTTGTAGTTTTACGGATTTTATAGTGAAATTTGGGAGAGAATGGCTGGATTTTGGCCGGAAAGTGAGCAAAATAGGCTGGTTTATAGTGATGATGGGGAAATTCGCTGGTTTATCAGAGGTTTTCTTTTCTTGGGTTGAGCAGGGCGCCGGAATTTATTATCAGATGATTTAGCCGGAAACTTTCGCCGGAGAATAAGGATCGGAGATTTTCTTGAGGTGGGTTTTAGGGGGTTTGTGATTTTCTTGACCCTGAAAGCCTGAATGACCGGAATTTCGCTTAGAATTACCGGAGGTTTTTGTTCCTCTATAACCACCAACGCCATCGCCAATTTGTTGCTGTCCCTTTTTCTCTCTCTGAAACCACCGCCATCCCTTTTGCTCTCTCTAAGATCACCACTGCCACTGTGCTGCTGCCCTTTTTACCCCTCTCTCTGTTGATCGGCCATTTTACTCTCGCCTTCTTGATCGGTAGCCTCTCTCTCTCTAGATGGGGGATATCCAACAGCAAAACCTGATTCACTAATGTGAATGCACTTTTCAAAGTATATCAAAGCGCGTTCTCTTGAAGCACTCTGTCACCAGTTTCGGTGCCGCAAAATTATGGTGGCCACAGGTTTGCAGGAAAATGCGGAAAATTTTGCAGAGGGGTTTGGTAGGTTGATAGGGGGAGAGAGAGAAGAAATTATGACGAGAGAGGGCTTTAGAAAAATATGGTTTTTTTATAAATTTATTTGGGCTAAAAAATTTAATAAAAAATAAATAAAATACGTTTCATGTGTTAGCCGATATAATAAAGTGAATTTTTATGTAGTAAGATAGGTTTTATAACCTTAAACCAATGGAGAGAGGAAAGTTAAAAGTAAAGTCTATCGAAATATTTTCCCTATAATAAAAAAAAGTTGGAAAATTGAAATATATTAGATGTTTTACATGTTATTGTAAAGTGTTTCCATTACTATTTAATAACCCGTAGCCGTAAAATAAAACGAAAATGGAAACTTTTCCTTTTGCTGCTCTTAAAATCTTGAAAGTTGTTGTTCCGGAATTATTTAGGGACTGAATATAATGCGACAATTTATCTTTGGTATAGGGGCATCACAATTACTTATAATCATTTGATGTGAAATCTGATTGTTTGGATGTGTTCAAAATAATTTTTTTAAACCGAGAGCTTGGTCAATGAAATAAATACAGTCACCCACCATTTTGTATCAAAAGTAAATAATCTCATTATATACTTCCCAATTAGGGATATTTATTGCCCATTACCTTTTAGTAAATTATATGGCCTTTTTTTAAAGCGAAATCTTTATATAGTTTTGCAACCTTATACTATACTATTGAAGCACCTCAAAAATTTAGTAGAAAAGAGTGTTTCAAAGTTGAAAAACTTTCCAATTGACCATCTTAACATTAAAAAATAGATATTAAAAAAAAAAAAAACTTGAAGTCTTAAAACTAGTGTATCTTATAACAAATTATTTAAAAATTCTATTTGCAAGGTTTTCAATTATTTATAAATGTGCTCGATCTGTAGCAATTATAGAAATTTAAATATTATAATCGGAGTTGAACAAGGATCTTCGAGCCATCATAAAATTTATGTACCAAAACTACCTCTTCAAGCAACTTTCTTAGAGAGCACAGTTTTGCTACCGGACTCGCTACCATAATATGCCATTACGGATTGGATTCGCTATTTTCAGGGCTTTTTATGAATAATAATAAAAAAAGCCTTACTAGATTCTATTTTTAAGATATTGGACTTGTTAAAAACTTATTTTGTATTCTCCTTTCCACTTTATAGAGAGGCCAATAGACTATTATTTTAATTTTATTAAATAAAACAATAATAATACTAAATTATTATTATTATTATATTTTTATCTTATATAGTAAGGCTCATTGATCTTGAATACTAAAGAAAATTGATTATTATTTTTATTTATTCTTATGTTAAATTTTGTTTCTATCTCAATTTTGCCCTTTAATTTTGGTTCATAATAAAGAGTTCAAAAGATGCAATAATACACATAGAAAATAGCAAGAGAAAGCTATTATTGTCATCAAAAAACTATTGTAATGTTAAAATATTCATAAAACGCAAAAATATAACAAAATACAGTTAAAATCATAAAGGGCTAAGTTGAGATAGAAACAAAATTGATATAATCTAGTATAAGAATCAAGAAAAAAAAAAAAATCCTTTTTTTCCATCAGCAATTAAGATCCATAGGCTTTACCTTATACGATAAAAATAACTTATAAAATTAAAATTAAAATGTTATTTCATAATAGAGGTATATTACAGCTGGAAAATAACAAGCAAAAACTAACATAAATAAATAACTTATAGGCAATCAAAATAAAAAATAATAAAAATAAAATAACAATAGTATTAATAAGTATTATTTTATTGCTATATTCAAATTTGAACTATTCAAGAATCTAAATCCTTTGTTTTTTCAATCTAATTGAGTTTCATGATCTATAAAAGAGATCAAACCACTTATTTTCTACATGTAAAAAAATCATATTACAATTTGATAATATACTACTATTTTATTGCTATGTTCATGTTTATAAACTATTCAAGAATCTAAATCCTTAGTTGTTTTCCTACTTGAGTATCACGGCCTAGGAGAGAGATAACAAATTACTTATTTTCTATATGTACAAAATTCATATTACAATTTGAAAAATATATTGTATAGAGATAGAGACCGACATCGTACCTTCTACTTTTCTTTAGAAAAATATTTTCGAACTAAAAACTCCTTATGAACTTGAGATATATATATATATATATATATATATAAAGAGAGATATAAGATGGTGCGTGATTGACTTTTGAGCTGGGGCCTTAGGGTTTATGGTGAGAGGATGGAAGAGGTTTTTCTTCAAAAGATATTGAGAGGGAAATATTGAGAGAGATTTAAAGGAGAACGAGATGTGTGAAATAGGGAAAATATTTTAGGAGAGATTTAAGATGGGAGTTATCATTTTAATTGCAATTAATAGCAAGTAGTGCATGTTAGAGAAAATAAAAAAGAGTAGCACATAAAAAAAGAGCTAACGTAGTAGGGAGAGAAAAATAATTAGTTTTTTATTATATGTTATTTGGAGTTACTGCAAGATAGAAAAAAGAGAGAGAAAGATAGAGAGAGAGAAGCGGTAAGAGATTTTATTAAAGAGGGAGATAGAGATAGATATAGAAACCGTAGATGATACCAACAAGAAAGAGATGAGAAATTTTAGGAGAGGGTAGCCGTAGATGATATATGATATAAATAAGAGAGAAAGATAAAAGAGAATTTAGAAAGATATAAGAGATCTTTTAGAGATTTTTTAAAAAAAGGTGTAAGAGGGAGAGATAGATGATATAAATAAGAGAGAGATAAGTGAGAATTTAGAAAGATGTAAGAGCTTTTTCTAAAAAAAGATATAAGAGGGAGAGAGAAAGAGAAAGCATATAAACAAGAGAGAGCTAAGAGAGAATTTAGAAAGATGTAAGAGATTTTTTAAGGAACGGTGTAATAGGGAGAGAGATGATATGAATAAGAGAGAGATAAGAGATAATTTAAAAAGATGTAGGAGATTTTTTAAGAAAATATATAAGGAGAGAGAAAAGAAAAATCATGGGGGGTGGGGGGTGATTTATTAAAAAAGATGAAAGATAGGCACTGTGGCACAAAACAGGGGGGAAGATATTTAAATAAATATGTAATAAGGGTAGAGCAGAAGAGAGAAAATTGGGTGGGGGAGATGCATTAAAGGAAGAAGAAAAATTAGACACGTGATACAAAATAGAGGCAGAGGGAAGATGAAATCTTGTAAGGGGAAGGTATAAGAGGGAGAGAGATAAAGAAAATATAGTGGGGGGTTGGGTGGGGGTGATTTATTAATAAGGATAAAATATGAAACACGTGACACAAAACATGGGGAAAATATTTAAAGAAATATGTAAAGGAAGAAGAAAATAGGGCACAAAAATGGGGGTAGGAAATGAAATCGTATAGATAAAGGGAGAGATTTATCAAATAAATAAATAGGACACATGGCACAAAAATAGAGAGATATTCCTCTCGTTTAATGTTATATATATATATATATATATTACTTTTGTTCCCAATTGACAAAGAGGGTTCTCTCCAATATTACTTTTGTTCCCAATTGACAAAGAGGGTTCTCTCCAATATAACCCTACGAGCAAGGATCTCCCTCTAGTAAAACATTGTTTGTGTTTGCTATTTTGATTCTCTTTTGCTCCATTGGAGCAAATGAATCTCTTTTCATTAATACAATGCCTTATTCTTGTTTCGTTTTTGAACGATTCTCTATAACTTGCAAAGGAAGCTCTTTCCATGAAATAATATAATACTTATGTTTCCTATTTTGGATCCTCTCCACTTTTCTTTTTTTTTTAGCAAAGGAAGCTCTCTTTTTGGGTAGATTATCCTATTTGCAATTCATATTTTGTATCTTTTCAAGCATTCATGCAAAGCAATTTCCTTTGATGGATGAAAAGGTCTAGTCGAATCCAGAATTCTTTCCCGGATTGGAGATATCCATAGCGAGGTGATGAATATATGCCTTTTTAAAAGCTTTCTTTGTTCTAAATTCCTCTACTCAGAACAAATATATTTAAGCCAGAAGATTCTATATTCTCGGGGTGATCCTTGTCTTTCTCATCATGACCTTTTTTTGATTAATTGAGGGCAGCCATACGAATCTTAATCTGTCATTCTTTTAAAGGTCATAACATCATCTCTCTAGAGAGTGAATTTTCGAAGAAATTTTTTTTTATTGGGGTTGGTTTATGGATTTAGGATGTTACCCTTCTGGTCCTAAAGTTACTCCTAGATCAAGTTTTACACGAGGGAGTAATAGACAAAGGCTGAGTAAATTTTTCTCATATATTGAGTGCAGTCAATAGTAAACCCCAAGCCCAACTAATTTCACATATAATACATAGTAGCTAGAAGTGATTATGACTATTTTGTAAAAAGTAAACATACCCCACCCAGACCAGCGCTGGTTATCGAATCAGATGAGGGTAGTAGATATTATTGATTTTTCACCGCTCATATAAAAACGAAAAAAAATACATGGCTGGGCCTTACCAACACCTTTGGCAAAAGCCCAAGCCCAGACCTCGGGCGAAATTTAGTGACCCGAGCCCGGGATGTTCTGGATTTTGCTGATAAACGTTCCATGATGTTTTGCTCCATTGTAAAATGACAAATTTTGAAAAATTGGAAATATCGGACGATATCCGGAGTGGTCATTTGCTATTGCATATCATACAACTATTACAGGCCGTTATATTGGGGAAATCAATATTAATCCAAAGAACCAGAAAAGAGTTAAAAGAGAAGGGAAAAAGGAGAAATATTGGAAAAGCTGTGAATCTCATAGAACTAAGTAAATTTGTCGTAACACTGGTATATGCCATTTCCCTATACAAACACCAAAATTTTATGTTGAGACGATCGATTTTACATCTAAAGGTTAGGGTTGATCGTTACCTTTTTATACCATACATAAACCGATTTATTGTAAACTTTAGCAAAATTTACACTCATATTCTCTCCATATCCGTTATTATGGTATTTCTCCAAAAATGTTGAATTTTACATTCAGAGCCCTTTTTCTTCTTTTTTTTTTTAAAAAAAAAAATCCCAAGATGCTCCCACTTCGGATCTTGAAGTGGTATAGAAATTGTTGACTTTGGATCTCAAGTTCCAAAGTTCAATTCAAAACTTGAAGATTCGAAATCGCAGTAACAAAACAAAAAAAGAAAAAAAAAAACAAGAAAGAAAAGTCTTCATGATTGTGATCTAAAGTTGTTGTCACTTTAGTCCTTCAAAGTTTATGGGGGTATTTTGAAAAATATATAAAAAAAAAAATTGGGTTATAAATGTAAAATTTATAATTTTGGGTACAGAAATGTAGAGATGGATATCAAGGGGGACTTCAGCGTAAACTCCTCTATACTTATCTTAAAAATCAAAACTCCTTCTACAATAACATCCATGTCTATGATATTATGAACATACCGGGTGTTATTTAAGTTGTGTAGCATTCTTTTATTAAAATTGAAGCTGAATGTCGTGTCCATCTCTGATAATTTTATATGCATGTTGAACGTTTATTGAATGAATCAATAAAGCAACTTCTTTATTAGGTGCGGTTTGAGTGAGGGTGCAATTTTAAACAATCAAAGTAAGGCGCACATCCAAACTTTGTTATAAGATGTAATTTTGGTATCACAAATTCTTAGGATGGCCCAAAAATTTATTATTATATTTAATTATAAAACTTTAAACTTCAAAAATGGTAGATCTATTACTGCATGAAAATAAACGGTCCAGACTGCATGATGTACTATTTTTGAGACTTAAAATCTATTTTAGTTTTTCATATCTATACATCTCTACGTTGTGAGATCAATACGATGGTTTTCTAACATCAAAACAGCCTTTTCTGATTGATTGTTCATATGCACCTTAATTCTACCAAATAACGCATCAACCCTATATAAATCTTTTCCTTATCCGATGCATTTACCATTTCGCTTTCTACATGTTACCGTTATTTACCGTAACAACGAATCCATTACCAACGTAACTAACGGTTTTCTAAACTTGTAGCATGGGAACAAGTAGCAAAAGGATGGGAATGGGTACGACCAGTACCAAGGCCCGGTCCTCATCCCCATAGGCCCGACCTAGCGTTGCAAAACAAAAGAACTAAGAGATGAAAATGAGGGGGGAGAAATACAATAAAATAAAATAAAAAGAGGGCCAGGCGATGACTGGCTCTAACCCGATCCTCGGTCCACAGTTTATAGTCCAAGCTCGACCTTTTTAGGGCCTGGCCAGCGGGGGTGGGCTCTTTTAGGGCCGGGCAGAGAGAGAGAGTTTACACCCCTATCCTGTACACATGCAAAAGCCTTTTCTTTTTGCATCCAACATGAACCCATTGGCCATTTCAAAGGCTGTTTTCTGTCATGTTAATCGAGAGAAAAATTAGTACAGTCTATCCTTTTAACCCTTAATAGAGAGAAAAAATAGTACAGTCTATCCTTTTAACCCTTACTCTTTCTTCTGTTCGTTCCTTCTCTCTTCCATTCCCCTCTGTTACTCTCTCTGTAACACTTGTAATTATGAGCCCCTCTCTCTTCAATAAAAGTCTAAAAAAAAAAAAAAAAACCATGAACCCAAACACTTCACAGTACATGGACCAAACCCTGAAGACTGATACCATATCTTGTATATAAGGAAACAGCTATATCTTTCCATCTAGTAATAATAGTTAATAGAAGGTTGCATAAAATCTTTAGCACCAACCTTGAGGCCATCTGTTTGTAGGGTCCCTAGGGGGCAACCAGCTGCTCCTCTTCTTAGAGCTTGCACCCAATTCTCTACTCTCTCTCCTCCTCCTTGGAAGCCTGAAGAGAGAGATTAACTTCAAACCATGGATCTTGCTTTCCTTTTGAGCATCTAGGACTGGAATGAACTCATCATATGCCCTAATTGAATTGAGCCTATAGTACTTGCTCTCCAAGGATTCAGCTGGAACATTCTTTGCTAGCATAGGGGAGGCACCACCCCAATTGTTGGATCTAAAGGATGGGTGTTGTGGGGTGAGGAACTCCAATCTTATCTTTCTCCCTCCTTGCATCATCATATCATTCAAACTATGGATGCTCACTGTTTAGAGAGAGAGAGAGAGAGAGAGAGACCTACTTGCAAGATGTTGAAGATGTTATATATGCATATAGGCTTCACCTAGAGAGAGAAAGATAGAGAGAGAGAGAGAGGAGCAACTTGCAAGATATATAAGATGCTCTACCTGCTTATAGGCCTTTAGGGGAGAGAGAGAGAGAGACTAGCAAGATGTAGAAGATGGTCTATATTCTTAGAGGCCTTTTTAGAGAGAGAGAGAGAGAAATGTTCCCCTTGTTGGATTAGGGTTTTGTCCTCCAAATGGTGCTTTTGTATTGAAATGGAAGCTTTGAAAGATGACAACATCCGGGCGATTTTTTTGAGACCACTTGAGCTGGGTGCGCCACCTGAGAGAGAGAATTTTATTGCACCTATATTATGCTCCCTCAGGCGCATACTTTGCTTTTACTCCCTCGGTTAGAAGATGTGAACTTTTTTTTTTTTTTTTTTTTATGAAGGTTTGGAAACTACTTAATAATTGCTTAATGATTAGTCAGAAAATAACAAGTTTTGAAATTTTAGTTTCCTATCGCGGGTCTCTATTAGATTTTTAAAAAAATTAATTTTTTCAAGTGCATGGTGGGTAAAATTAGGAAAAATTGTTTTTATCGAGGCCTAAAATTTGAAGTCTTAAAATTAATTCTAAATAAGATTTTACCCGAAAAGAGAAGAGTAAAATATCTTTTGGCTTATTTTTTAAGTTGGAATATGAGTTGGATGTAGGGTGGTGTAGTGAGATCAGCAACCCGCGACCAAGAACAAGAGGGCTTAGTTGTGAGCATCGAACCAATCAGTATGATTGTGATATGGAGGTCCATCTCTCTTGAGAATAGCCATTGTTGGGACCCATTTTTCTTAACCACCAGCTAATGCTTTCAGTACAAGTGGAGGGCTACGATTTGATTTCAGTCCGGTAACGAATATAATGGCAAAAAATATCATTTTTTTATACATACAGTTCCAGGATTTTCGAACAAATTATGAAGCAAAGTATTTTAAATATCTTAATGCATATTTTTAAGCTTTCAAACTCTTAAAACTCTTTGATTTTCTAGCTTCTACTTGTCAAACACGTCCTAAAGGAATGAAGTTCCTCCTGATTATATAAGCAATTTTGTTAATTTAGGGCAGTTGAGATGCATTGCATATTTCTACTTTTTCGCATCTTATATCTTTTTTTATGCCAAAAGATTTTATGCTTTTTTGCGAACATATCGTGCATTCACTCCCTCAAGCAAAGCCTTTTCTAATAATATTTTCGGGCCCCAAAGTTTTGGGGACTTAACCGACAACTTAACCATCAATCATCAAAACAAAAATTCATTCACTCTTCTAGTGGGCCTTACAAATTTAACATCCTAAAATAGAATGGAGGACATCTAAAAATTAGATTGGAGAATTTAAGCTTTTAGAATTAAAATGTTCTATTGAAAATACTCATCTAGTCATTCTAAAGTGGATCTCAAAGTTTCAGATCGTGAAAATCTTCCTACATAGGCCTTTTGCCTTAGGGAAATCTTCCTACATAGGCCTTTTGCCTTAGGGAGTAAATCTTCCTACATAGGCCTTTTGCCTTAGGGAGTAAGTGTATTGTGGGCTCCATCAGGGTAGGCTAGAAGCTCTCTATGGTTGCTATGGATGGTACACAAGGAGACTACAACTTTGCATCTCCACAAAGGCCACAACACAAGGCTTCAATGTAATATGGGGTGCCTATGGTTCGTCACTTTCTCACATAGGAAATTTTCTCTGATTGCGAGCATATTTATTGATATATGCCTATACGAGCCTGATTTTATATCTTACAGCTAGGGATGATTGTAAACATTTTGTAAGGTAAACAATCTTATTACAACTATGGATGATTGTAAACATTTTGTAAGGTAAACAATCTTATTGTATACTTTTCCTTTTATTATCCTCTTGTTTTTCTTTCATGACTTTTACTATATTTTCTTTCCAAAGTTGTAAATTCTTTTAACTATATACATACACTTTTCCTATAAGGAAATTATACAATGAGACTATTTACCTTTGGTGCAAAGTGGTCACAATTAATTTTGACCCTTGAATTTGAATTGGGTGACTACATTTATTTCATTGATCAAGTTTAAAGTTCAAAAAAAAATTCTCGAACTTTATGACATACCCAATTCAAAAAGATTTCACATCGGATGGTCATAAGTGATGGTGACCTCCTTATACCAATCGCAAATGGTATCATGTATACAATCCCTTTCTTATATTGTTCTTTTTCTTATTCTTTCTATTGCATTACTTTCTTTTCTTGAGCTGTATTTTTCTTTTCTTTTCTTTTTCTGGGATAAGCTTCTAGCTACAGATCAAAGCATTAGTGACTGCGGTAAGAGCATCACTCTCATAGCATATATGCCATTAGTTGCATGATGTCCTTAAGGGAATACGCAGATCCTATGACACAAAAATGTTCCCCAAATTATCAATAAAGATATGGATTGTGTTGCTTCCCATGAAGGAATTTGTTAAGAGATTCCCAGCCTAGGCACAGTGCACAATGTCTACCTTTGATTCTTCAATCAAAGCATCATTGACAAGAAGATATCCCTAGAGAATCAAATTTTTTTCTATATATCTCAAAACTTGGATGAAGAACTACATGTACGCTTCTATGAAAATACTGGGATTCAAGAAATAGTGCCTTAGAATTCTAGACTAGTGAAAATACTGGGATTCAATAATAGTGCCTTAAGAATTCTCTCTCTCTCTCTCTCTCTCTCTCTCCTGTATATATCAAGCATTTTCACCATGTCAAGTGTATGTGGGATTTACAAGAGGTTTGAGGCACACTTATTGATGATTATAGCTCAATTTGGCTACACTTTTCTATACTTCATAACTGAAGCTTCTTTCAACCATGGAATGAATGTCCAAGTTTATGTGACATATAGGCATTTTGTGGGTGGTTTGGTAATGTGGCCTTTGGCTTACTTCTTGGAGAGGTTGGTGGGTATATAAAGCTTTCCATCTTGCTTCTACTTCATATTTTGGAGGCCAGTTTATAATCTTCAGATCTTTAAATTTCATATTCAATATCATAATAACAATTTCCATGGCAATCTTGTAACTTATGTTTCAAATTCACTTATACACAGTAGAAGTAAGTTGAAATATGTCAAATTTTTAACTTAACACCCTATTATAAGTGGTCTTACATCACATATTTTATTTTGATTAGTCACCACTCATGTGAAAACTGTAAGTTGCTATTTTTTTTATTTTTTTTTGGGTATTTTAGTGTTAGGAATCAAGCTTAAGAATAGTTTTGTTTACTAATATTGAATATTAAGTTTTACCTAACGAAGTTCCATTTTTTTTGAAGGAAAAGTCGCCCGAAATTAACGTTTGCTTTATTCTTTGAGATCTTTGTGCTTTCACTACTTGGGTGAGTTTTTTTTTTTTTTTGCAATAATTTAGACTTGTTAAAATTATAGAATAGCATCTCATTATAGGTTTTACCAAGGTTCTAATATTGCTATTTGGCCTTGAATTCAGAGTTAGTTTGACTCTAAATATGTACTTTGCAAGCCTGAGATATACTTCTCCCACCTTCCTTGCATCCATGGTGAACACCATAGCTTCCATGACTTTCATAATTGCAGTGGTAATTAGGTGAAGAAATATTTCTCATTCACTTCTCTTGCTATCCACTTCTAAGATAAAATATTGTGAATTAGAGCTTATAAAAGTTACATGTTGTCATCAATATCTTTCTTGTCTCCAGAATTGAGAAGCTTGATGTTAAGAGCTTACATGGGATTGCAAAGATGGTTGGTACACTAGTTTCCTTGGCAGGTGTCACCGTCATGACATCGTACAAAGGACCAAGAGTGAGAAACTTATGGAATGCCCTAATTCATATCCAAGGAAATACAATCCATGAAGATTGGGTGAAAGGTTCACTGCTCACAGTGGCTAGTTGCATTACTTGGTCTATATGGTATATTATGCAGGTATGTTGGGCATAATAGGAGAAAACATTGGCAATATAATGTGGATCATTTGGTATTGCCAACGGTTTTTGCTATGATTCATATGCAGATAGTTGAACATCATTCAAGTAGGAAAACATCCCGAGAGGTAAAGGATTGCATACTATAAGAATATTTACCTTGGGCATAAAGAAGTCACAATCACTCGCAGCGGTGAGATTGGAAATCATCTGCGAGTTTGGAAATCAACATTTTGGAGTGTGTTACAAGTTTAGGAAGAACAATTTTTTTAGCTTAGTCAATGACTACACCAAGCTACCTAATTTTACATCCAACGATCAATGATGATTGTGACGTTCTTAATACCAAAAGTAAATGACTTATTGCATACTTTTACTAAAGATAATTGCCATTTTAAGGGAGGCATATTTTCCACGGGGGATCGTCATATGCGCTACTCCATTGGGAGCAGCCACCATAAGATGATTGGGAAGGGAGATTATCTATGAACCACTCTTGTCAGACCCACCATACGCACGGTTTGTCTCTGCTGGTCCGATTCCAAAAATCCAACATTGGGGTGGGCACTAACCAGGGAGCATATCTGTAAGCGTGCTCCATAATGAGCATGATATGTCTTCCCTTTTTTTCATCACGAAATAAGGACAAACAGTGATATTTGAAAGCTTTTAATTTTGAACGGGAGGAACAAGTTTCGGGTTATTGTCTTTGGTTGAGCAGTTTCTATGCCTTGATCAAGGGACAGATCCAGATTCATGAACCCGGAAATTGAGTGAAATCCTCTTAGTGTACAAAGTGCCTGAGTAGGAGTGTTATTTGCAGGCAAGCACACTAAAGCGATATCCTGCGCAGCTCTCCTTGACAACATGGATGTCTCTTCTCGGTGGCCTGCAATCTGCAGTTTTCGCCGCCATTGTGGAGCGTGATCCAAAAGCTTGGACTGTTGGTTTCAATATAGACATGTGGAGCATAATCTATGCTGTGAGTTCTAAATCTCATAAGTCAGATGATTTTTTTTTTTTTTTAAATATATAAGAGGCGCTGTTTATTCTATTATTCTACAAATAAAATATCAATTATTAATTCTTCTAATTGTGTTCCTTCTTTGTGAAAAAAAAACATATAGGGAGTGGTATGCTCTGGTGTCATAATCTTCATCCAGTTGTGGTGCACTAAAGAAAAGGGCCCAGTCTTTGTGACCATGTTCAACCCCCTATCAACTGTTTTCGTTGCCATCCTAGCCTATTCAGTTTTTGGTGAAAAACTTTATGTAGGAAGGTAAAGCATGCTACCAAATTTGCACTACTATCATATTTATTTATTTGTTAATGACCATGTTGTTATTGTATTAGTGTTAGTTAACCTTCACCCTTCTTATTACCATTATCCATATTGATTATTCATATTATTATCAAAGTAGACCTTTCTAGTGACCAAAGTACCTCTTGGAAATCTGCCAAATTATTCATACTATTATCAAAGTTGCCCTTATTAGTGAATATTTTGCATTTCTTTAATAAGATTTTTTCTTTTTTGTCTTTTTCTCTAGTAAGTGAATGGAGAATTGGGGAAGCAAGTCCTCCAATAGGACCACAATGTATTTGGCTGCTATCACAAAAGTAGTAAAAACTAAGAATATTAGAAATGTGGGCACCCACAAATATGTCACATGCAAACAATTTGCCTCCCTATTGGCTGGGCATCCATGTCCACAAAACCACAAGCCTTTTTCTGTGCATAGAGTCAATGCTTTTTATGCTTTTCTTGTCAAAAGGGCAAGTCTGATTACCCAAGCTCTAGTAATCCACGCAATGTTTCTATGGCTCCTTCGGACTTTCCTCTAAGCTGGAAAATTAGAAACATGGCTCCTTTGGACTTTCTTCTCTAAGGTGGAAAATAGAAACATGGGTGACAAAACTAAACCACAGTTAGGTTTGTATCATATTTCTTTGATTATAGGTCACACTCTGAAGGTTTTCTATATGGAATTTTTTTTGCAGTGTATTGGGAGGAGTCATGGTTATAATTGGGCTCTACTTGGTGCTATGGGGAAAGGAAGCTGACCAAACAACATCTGATATGCCTTCTCAAGAATGCCAAGAGAGAAAGGAAGATAATCTAAAAGAGGTCTTACAAGTTTAGAAACAATGTTTCTTTGAGTTTTTTGTACCCCCTTGTTGTCTATCCATTTCCAGTTCAATTATACAAATCCTGAGATAAGTTGACGGCATAAATATGACCTACAATTTTCATTTTCCATTTATTTCTGGAGAGACCTACAGCCGAAAATCTGCAGGAATTTCACATGCTCATTAAGAATCATGCTATACCCAAATTTGCTAATCTTCTCCAGAAATAGACAAGACATCCCAAGAACCAAGAAACTGGGTTAATTTTGATATTGCTAGCATCCAGGTCACTACATGAAATTGATGCAGGACAAGTGCTGCACTTTTTCACCTATACAATAAATATACAATTGAGTTCCATTTGCAATAAAATGAGCAGAAACACATTGCGTGCCTCCTTAGAAGTAAAAGGCTAGTCAAGAAAGTGTAGAGAGAGAGAGAGAGAGAGACCTCTTTTGCAACAGAAGGGGCAACAATACATTGCCTCATTCGAAACAAAACAATCAGAGTACGCATTCAGAGAGAGAGAGAGAGCTAAGCAACAGGGGACCTGAGAACATGATCCTGAGAGGTATCCACAGCTGATGGGGGCATCCATTGCCACATTGCCATACCATTGTAGTGTGGGAAGGCCATTGTTTTGTTGAGTGGTGCTGCAAAAACCGGGGTGGGGTGATGAGCTAAGAAGGGTGGTGATGGTGCACTCATGCCTTTAATTTGCTTCTCCAATATTTCCTTGTCTCCTTTCAACTTCAGCTTCTCATCTCGAAGCTCGTTCTTCTCTGCCTGCACTCACGAAAGACCACCAACCTCAAGCTCCCAAATACTCTGAGCTTCTCGCGCACTTCTCTCTCAATCCAAAGAGATAACAAATAGTTATTCTAAGTAGCTTTTGTTCACACAAGAAGAAAAATCAGTTAACAATTTGCAAATTACATGGGGGGTTTACTCTAGTCAGCATATACAGAAAATTTCCTCAACTTGAAAATTGGCCAAATTTCCCTCTCTCTTTCAGGACAGCACGACACACAACAAAGCTTGTACAATGCCCAATGAATGTAAGCCAACACACTAGTTACCGAATGTTCACATCTCGTAAAATCAAAACCAGGCTTCAAATAACTTACCTTTAGATTCGTGATGTCCTCCTGAAGCTTTTCATTTGCATTTTTGAGCTCTTGAATCTCGGTTCTTAATTGGTTGAGAACACGAATTGCATCACATAAAATTGCAGATTTATCAGTTTTTGGTGGTCTTCCAGGCTCCAAAACACAGCTCAGCTCCAAAAACCTAGAAAATGAGGGCAGAAAAGATGTTGAACATATGAAGTGCGTACAGATGGAACCCAATGTTGGGAACTTCTTGATGAGGTTCTTCAGAGAATAACAGGGGTATATGTATGTATGTGTGAGTGTGTTGGGGATTATTTCTGATGAAGAAAGTTCCAAATACAAAAATAACAATAAAAGAAAAGGAAAATCCATCAGTAATCCGAAACATATCTTTCTTCCCAAATTCCAGAACACATTTCTACAAGGTTTCAAAACAAATGGTGATGGTCGTCACTATTGTTTAGTGATGCATGCAATGTCTGATGTGAGACATAGCAATTACCATAGATATTGAATACAAATCTAAATTAGACAGTGAATATAAATGGAATATAAGAAGTCAATTACAAATAAACACACATGCACCCTTGCACATGCATGTCCACACACACACACAGACACAGAAAAGGACTACAATAATATGCATGGAGAGAAACACCAAAGATAAACACAGGAAGCATGCCTGTCATTCATCCTGTCCCTCCTCATTTTCTCTCGACAGGCTTTGGTTCCAGGACCACTGAAAGATTCTTCAGGACCCCTGTCGACAAGTATCACAAAAACAGTTAAGCCATTTATTTTCACTGCACTATCCTACAATGAAAATTTACTAAACTACGTATATAAAAGCTATTTCTTTGGGCCCAAACTGATTCTCTAATAATAAGTGAATAAAAACACTCATGGAAAACCTCAAAGAAAGAAGACGTAACCATATCTTTAAGCTCCGTGCTTCTTATGTAAGCAGCAATCATTTGACGAGACATTATGATCAAATTCAGAGTTGTTACAGTTGGATCCCAGAGTAGAGGGAATTTGGGCACATGAATATGAAGCATATTTTATATGTCTTTGACATTCAAATCCCTATCATTAAACCAAATTATGAAACTTTTGAAGACCCAGACCATATAGTAAACAAGTACAGAAAGGTGCCCATTGAAATAAAACTTCAAATTCAGGAAATATATCAAAACATCCAACATCATATATATTTGCCTAATGCCTTGATAATCTCCAATTAGCCCGGTAAGACTCTTCATGAAAGTATGTACTTAAAAAGTGACAGAAAGCCAACACATAGACAAAACCTTTACTAAAGCCACATCACTTATCTAATGGCTGCCAACAGTTTTAAGGAGCCATCAATTGCATGGTCCAACTATCTGCACATCACGAAGCCCCCATGATCAGGGGCCGGCAAATGAGCTTGCTGGACTCAATATTCTCTCCAAGTCTCAAACTTATCATGAAGCTTGCTTGACTCAGTGTCAAAAAAAGAAACATGAGCTTTTAAGTCAAAGACCCAACCTTTAACCACAACTTTATAACTGTCCACTAGATTAATAGGCCCAAAGTCCCCAGTATCAAGGGCACTCAAGGTCTACCATACTGCTGTTTACTTACCAAGCTCTTAACATATCCTTCTTCCTAGGAAGTTGTAACTACAAAAACAATATTTTCCTTTACAAGGTTTTTGAATCTCATTCCAAAAGCAGCATTTTCTAACAAATTATTATAGATTCATAAAGTTCCACACTAGAAACTTATTCCAGTCACAACTATACTTTATTTTTGAAACTGTTGACTTTGTATTAAGTTAGAGAGCCACACAAGATACAAAAAATGCAGCCCTCTAGAGAGGGCAAAGTATGGCCAGTAACAGGGTGTCCAGGTCAAAAATGCTGTACAAGCAAAATATTACATCGCTATTAAAAAAAATGAGCCAAACCAAGAAATCTTCTATGATAGTGCTTCAGAAGCGCCCTCCTTGGTAGAGCGTCGCCTACCTGGTTGGCCTCCCTCCAGTTATGTCCCCCTGAGACCTGTGTATGCCTGCAAATATCGAAAATCTCATCAAAGACTGCTGTGAGTCTCCAAGGATGGGTAGCCTCGAGTGAGGCCCAGGAGATAACATTTCTAGGGTCACCCTGTACAACCAAGACTGTGCTCCAAGTGGAGGCCTTCCAATAGCGCTCAGGCTTCGGCATGGTGGAGTCCACAACGCCAATGGGAGAGGCGTAGGAAAGGACAGTGGTACCGTCGTGGTTTCCAAAGATACCACAATGCCCGCCGGACCCAGGTTGCCATGAGAACACCTGTCGAAATTAACTTTGGTTTGGCCGGTTTCCAGGGGCCTCCAAAAGGATGAGTGGGGAACAGGTCTGGAGTTGTGGCATAGAATAGTACACCAATTGAGATGTAGGTCAATCAAGGAGAGGAGCTTGTAAGGGTTGTGGTTGGTGGCCCAGAAAATCACCATGGACCTGATGGCCTCCTTAAGAGACTCCCAATGTGCGACCTGTCCCTGGAATATATTAAGATTGTGTTCTCTCCAAATGGTCCATAGAGTTGCAGCAAAGGAAGCCTTCCAAAGCAGAGAGCCGGACTTGGGCCATGGGAGGAATTGCATCTGCAGGTCGACCCATAGTTGGCTTGCGAAGGTGCAGTGGATAAAGAGATGTAAGTTCATTTTTACATCCTCCAGACACATGGCACAGTGGTTGGGAATTTGCACACCTCTTTTTTGGAGTTGGTCGACCGTCAGAAATCCCTCCGACAGTGCAATCCAGTTGAAGACAGATTTTCTAGGGAATAAAAGGAATACAAGCTCAGAGTAAGATCGAAAGATGGGGGGAAAATGCTAACACAGGGTTGATGAGGTTGTGGCTGAATGAGGAAACGGTGAATGTTTCCAAGGGAGCCGATGACAAAAGAATTTTATCATGACCCTGAGAGGGAAGGAAAAGAGAGTGGAGGATAGAGGAAAGTTCCAAAAAGGCGGGAAGGTCATCTTCTCGAAATTCCCTGCGAAAGTCTAGGTTCCATGCCCGGGAATTCCAACAAGTGCCAAGAGGTCAGCAACCAGGGCACTGGGGTTTCTAGCTAAGCGGTGGAGATTGGGGAAACGAAGTTTCAGGAGGATATCACCTATCCAAAGGTCATCCCAGAATTTGACTCTATCACCTAGAATGAACACGTGTGAAGGTTTTGAAAAGTTGGAGCAGCAAAGAGTGGATTTCTAGAACCACAAGGAATGGTGGCAGGCCCTCTCAGGAAGATATAAGGAATGGAATTAGGTGGTATTTGTCGCTAAGGACCTGGTGCCACAACTGGCCCTCCTGAGTGGCTAATCTCCACCACCATTTACCTAATAAGGCTAAGTTGTTCTTTTGGAGGCTGCAAATCCCCAAACCACCTAAGGTTCTGGGTATACAATCCTGCGCCATGAGATGAGGTGATATCTCTTGATTTCCTTAACAGTACCATAAGAAGTTGTGCATTAATATTTTCATGAGAACGTAACGAGTCTCGTCCTTTCCTTCATTTCAAGGCTTAATCAAATCTTCAAACCCAGGTAAAACTAGCCATATCAATTCAAATGAAGTGAAAGAAATGTTTGTCAACCACAAAAACAGAGGTGCTTAGCAAAGCGATTCTGGGGAGTTAAAATAGAAAAGAAATTCAATCCAAGACAAAGAAAAAGATATTGCCCAAGCTGGCATTACACAAGACCTGTGTAGTCCCATAATCTTTCAAAAGTAAAATTTAGCCCTGAGAATACTCACAAAATGGTATTAATTTTGATGCAAATGTTCACTTCATGTGTGAGCTCCCCACTCAGGCACCTAAAAACCCCACTTCTATATCCAACCTGCCATTATTCTATTTAAAGCAAGTGAAATCACCATCAAAGATCCAGTGAACTCCTTCACAAACAGATTCATAGTTATTTGTAAGTTTCTTGTTTGAGAGAGACTTTGAGCATTTGGTCATAGGCCTCAAAAGAACAATATGCATCAGAAGGCATGGCCAACACCGTGTAACCCAGACACACTCCTTCCAAAAAGATTCCTTGACAGCTCCACAGCTGAATTAAACCTCATAATGCCATTTTTAAAGAAAATAAAACCTACCATGTGAATTATTTGGACTCCTAACATTCCAAGATGCAGTGTTGATATATACCACAAACATTGTTCAAACAAAATGGACCACCCGGCGCCTGCCTAGGCCTGGGCGTCAGTACCCAGGCAGCCTATGCGAGCGCCTAGTTGGGTTCCCAACGCCCAATCCTGGTGGGGGCACCTAGGTACTGGGCCCCTTTTCTCGCAATTAGGTGGCCCCTAGTGGCTTTTTTGGGTCATTTTGACCCACAAATTTTCTTAAATGAATGTTGGGGGTATTCTAAACCCCCATATTGGAAAAAAAATCGAATTTAAGCACCCAAATCAATTGATGCAACATCCAAAAGCTTACCCTTCTTGTATTGGACATTTGGGCTATTAGTTTTATACTTCTCTTTTGTATTTCACCTTGCCTAGATGTGATTGTGTTCATGTGTCAGTATAGAATATGGCATACTCAGTTTGGATTGCATAGTTGGAGGTTAATACACCATGGAATACATATAAATGCAAAAAATACAAAATTGACAAAAATATTTGCATATATATGCTTTTGAACAACACATACATGCAATTTTTCTCCTCAAGGCCCCTGAGGTTCTGGGTGCCCGCCTAGTACCTGGGTGCTGCGTGCCAGGCTGGGCGCCTAGGGGCCAGCTAGCATTTTTTGAAACAGTGACCACAAATATAATCAAGATCTATATTTTCTAAATATATGGTTTCCAAACCATTTCCATTTTTCCTTTCATTAGTCATTAAAATAGGGAATTTTTTCTTATAACGAGACTGCCAGTAACTGATATATTGCAAAAATGTGGTTATCATGGGTGTAAATCCCTGGATAAATTGGTGGTGGCGGTAGGTGGATCACCATAACAAGTGAAACCATTTCCTCTTTGACAGAGGATTCCATTCTTCATAACTAGAGCCCCTACCATCTCTCCATAACTGTTTTGGGACTGATATTGAGCAGAGCTGGAACAGAAAAAATCATCTTTCATTTATGCATTGGTGAATATATTTTGTGCAATTCTATTTTCCTAAATAAAGTTTTTTATTTTTTAAAAGGTTTCATTTAGCACTGTAAGATTGTGATAAGTTTTCTTTTAGGATATGTGGCAGCGCTACTTTTCTTATGTATCTAGGAGTTTTATTTCATTATTTTACAAACCAAATAGCCCTTCCTAAATCAGTCAAAAGACCAAGGAGTTTCTATTCTAAATAACCTAAAATGATGACAAAGGGAAAGACAATATTACACATAATGATAAACATGGATTGATTTATAAATATCAGAATAAATCAATGGAACTTAATGACCGAGCTAGCTCAATTAACTTCTATAGTCCTTAACTCCTAATCTTCGACAAATTTCACACAATCAAATGCAATGCTTCTCATTATTCAATGATGCTATAATGGATTTCCTGCAGTTTCAGTATTTTTTATATCAATAAACAAAAAGAAACATATCAAATCACATTCCTATAGAATAAAACAAAAAATATCATGTGGAATAACTCCTTATAAAAGGGAAAAATAATAATAACTCGTACAACTATGGCATCTATTGTTGCATCCAGTATGAACCCTGCTCTGCACTATAATATGCCAATTCAATCAAACCTAGTGATACATAATCATAAACAAATTGAGTTGTTTGGAAAACAATATATACCAAGTATTTTCTTAGATGAATGATGAATACGATCAAATTGTAAACAGCTTAGATATCTGGTTTTCAAATAAAACCAACTCATCGTACCTTTTTCTCAAGGAAACTTTCTCACATCCTGCATCTTTAGAAGGCTTGCCAATGCCCACACTAGAATTTTAAGATGGAATCCATATCAATTCAACAAACCAAATAGATAGAAAACGCAAACAGCAATATATGATTCTGAGGTTGCACTATAATAAATAAGGGTGGATCCAAAACAAATTTTGCAAGTGCTTCACAGGAAATTGCATATTCTTTCAGGAGTAACTGTAAGTACACTCAAACAACTCTTATGACCTAGATACATCAATCAAAAAACTTTTCCTATCTCAGATAATTTTTTATTTTTTAGAAGATCTTTAATTCTTCAACTATAAACAAGCGAATAGGAGATTTGATTAATGATTTTCCAAATCAAACCACGGTTTTCGGTTCGGTTTAGTAAGGATAGAATACAGTCTGGGGTCCAAAAAGCTCCAAGGCAATGGATGATAAACACTAAATGAATAAAGGGGCAATAGCATCTGCCAAAAGCATAGGAAGGAAGAGATCAAGACCAGGCAGAGCAACTACTAGAAACTCTAAAAGGAAAGTAGGGTTTCAAACTTTCAACTCGTCACATATTTTCATGTAATGAGAAACAATTTCAGTAGTTATCAGAACATAGAAAACTATAATTCCTATCAGACCTAAAGAAAAACAGAACAAAATAAAGCAAAGCACATAGTGAAAATTTCATGTAAAATCTCAACTACAACAATGTTATCCCAGTGATTCAAAAGTTGCAAAGACTGTTAATCTAACTTCATCCAATAACATGAAAATGCAGAGATGAATTGCCAAATAAAAACATCAATAATCAAATAAAACAGTATAGAATTAGCAAATCTTACAATCTATAGTCTATGAAGCATGAATTCTGAAATGATTCACATGATTTCTATGAAATCCACTACTCTATTAGATCAATAATGCAAATTAAAACCATTTTACAACTCTCTCAAACAAACAAAAAATCCATCAATAATGCAAATTAAAACCCTTTTACAACTCTCTCAAACAAACAAAAAATCCATCTTCACGCAAGAGACTTTTTCACTGTCATCAATAAATCCCCAAAATTTTCTCACTAAAAGGACCTCCCCGCATCAATGAATAAACAATATACCCAAGAACCCCACCAATATGTTCATAAAAAAAAAAAAAAAAAAAAAAAAAAAAAAAGAAAGAAAGAAAGAAAGAAGAAAAGAACCCCACCAATGATCCCCAAATTAAGACTCACTCAAATCAAAGACAAAGAAGCATGGAAAGACAAAAAAAAAAAAAAAAAGAGAGAAATCCATAAAAATGGATTATCATACCTGGTAGAACCAAGCCACGAAAAACCAGTGGATGGAACCTCTTCTATAAGGTTGTAGTCCTCCCAAACCCAGCTACTACTGTCCTGAAAAGAACCCATCTCTCTATAAAGAAAAAACCACCGCGATTATTGGGGTTGTTGCAGAAGAGAGAGAAAAGGTGGAATTGTTGCACAGAAGAGAGAGAGAGAGAGAGAGAGATTGTAGAAATTAGAATGAAGCAGTTCCTTCCACTTTTGGGGGTTAAAAACAACTGGAACGAAGACCTGGGAAGCCAATAGGAAGATGATACAAGGGCTAAAAGATTGGCGTGGAAAAGGACCTAAAGGGCCAAGGTATTGGTGGGATTATCCCATAAGCTAACAGATGAAAAATAATCAACATCAATGTATGATGTGTGTATGGATAAATGAGAAGAGGGCCCACTGCCACTCCTGATTATACTCAAATATCATTTCCCCAATATAGAATGGAATATCCTTTCACATTCTATGCTTCTCTATCAATGTCAAATCAAAGCCAATCCATCTCCTCTTGTCCTCTCTTTCTCATGGACTTTTAAGCTTTTCTCCAACAATGATTGTTAAGGCATATTTGATACGCGTGAAAGTGTTTTTTTGAAATAACTTTAGTAGGTATGGGGGTTATTTCACATCAAATAGCTGCTATTTGATGTGAAAAAATATGCTGTAACAAATTAATGAAAAGTTTTAAGTATTTTTATAAGAAAAAACTCCCTTATATGATTAAGTGTAATGATTTTTGCACACCAATTAACAACCACTTGATGTGAAAAAATCTTCAAAGACCAATTAATGTGAAAAACTCTCACACTTATTCATATGGCGTAGTTCTTTTATTTTTATGCATAACTAACGTGCACTTAGCAAGTATGGGTCAATATTTTTAAAAAAACTTGGTGTTTGTGCAACCTACTTGATATATATATATATATATATATATACCATCTAAATGGATTTTTAGTATAGCTTCAATCATAATCTCACATCTAATATAGTTTTTTATTATATATTTTTAAATCATTTTGACATGAAATGTGTCACCTAATAAAAATCAAAAAGTATATTTGATGAATAAATTGGCCTTTCAAGTTATATGGGTATTTCAATTACTTTTTAATCAGAAATATGGCTATCTTTTTTTTATAAGATGTACCCATGGACACACCTTAAATTTTATGTCAAAATGATATATAAAATAAAATAAAAAGGTCATACATTATACACCGTCAGTCATCCAATCAAAGGTTAAATGCTCAAAGGCTAACTTAATACTTTTATGAAGAAAGTTATCACAGTCGTCCATATATATTAAAAAGTTGGGAGTTGCAGTCACAGCTTTAAATTAAAAAGTTGGAAGTAGTAGTCACAAATATTTTATACATGGGTGTGGTTTGTATAAGGCTAAGGCCTAAACAATCAAAGTAAAGCATACCTTCAAATAGTGTCAAAAGTTGTAGTTATAGTACTAAAAACCTTTATTATAGCTTGAAAATTTATGTTCATCTCTAACTATAAAATTTAAAGCTTAAAAAATAGTTCAATGAAGCATATCCACAAACACTTAAGAATCTTGAAAATAGACAGTCTAGATTATACATTACAAGATACAGTATTTCAAAGACCAGAAGACCATTTTTTTTATGTTCATGTATCTCAAGGTCAAGATAATTGGATTTGAGGGTTTTTGGGCATGAAAACTTCTCGAGGTGTATTTTGGAGGTGCACCTTAGTTTGATTGTTTGGGACCTCAACCCTTATACAAACTTTTCCCTTTCTACATTGGTCCCCCACACCTGTATTTTCTCTCATAAATTTCTTCATTTTCTCTTCCTTATCTCGATGAGTCAAATAGAATGTTCCAACCTTCAAAAAGTTGGATGTTACTTTTTTGTTCTCTCCTTTGGGGCAAATATTTGTGAACGTTTCATTGTTTCTTTATGGAAAATTGTTGCTGCTGTGGTAACTCGAGAGCACTTCTTAAATATGGTCCGGCACCCCAAGGACATAGTTACATGAATCTTTACTTGGGACTTGATTTGAAGTATTTTTTTTGGAGCCCCAAATCAACTTTTCTTTGAACTGAAACTAAGATTATCTGGAAGTTTGAAGAAAAAAAACCTAGCTTTAGCTTATGGAATGAAGGAATAAAAAAATTAAAAAAATGTAATTCAGAGATAATGGAGCTGTTTCTTTTTTATTAACTTACATTTACCATATTTCATGATTGCAGTAAGAATTTAACGCGGCCAAGTGTCGAATATCGGCTGCAGGACGACTAGGTGGTGTGTTTTATTTACTACAGTAAATTACTGAAGGCGTCGTATGTGAATGCTTTACTATTGAGTGCTAAGTTCATTTTTCTCTCCTCTTCTACTGTTTTTATATTAGGGTTGTATACCTTTAAATCATTTATTTTTCGTATAAGGTCACAATCACTTTTGATCATTGGATGTGAAATTCAATAGATGAAATTTTATCACAACATTCAAAAAATTTTGTTTTAAATTTTGTACCCAAATATTGAAACACCCTCAACCACCTAATCTCAATCTAACAATTGATGATAATTGTGACCTCTTTGTATCAAAAATAAAAGATCTCATTGTATATATTTTTTCATATTTTAATGTATCTTTCAACTAAAATATTAGCCTACTCCAACTGAGAGATAATTTTGCTCAGTAAGAAAAAGGAAGTGTGAATGTTTTACCCAATTCCCATGTATTTCAACTGCAACCCCTCTATTCTGCAAATTATCAAAGGTGAAACTTTGCTGAGGACAAGACGTGAGCCACACACCTTATGTGGACCGGGAAGCACCAAACCAGGTAGGCAGGAGTGTCAAATCCCATAGACAACCGTAGCATGATGCCATGGATTTTGGAAAGATAGGTATACTATACTCTCTCTCTCTTTCTCAAAATTTGGGAAATCGTTTATATAAGGTCTCAACCCTATGCTATTGAAGTAAGGTGCAACATCTCAATGTTTGAAAACCTTTCAATTGATCATCTCAATCTAGAAATGCACGGATACAAAATAAAAATAAAAATAAATAAATAAATTTAAGTCTTTTTAATATTTATAGATATGCTCATTACGCACCATTTTTGAATTTTTTTTGGTTATAATTCAGTGGCGGAAGACATGCCCCCCTACCCGTTTTTCTCAACAATATTAGGGAGTCACAATTTTGAAGATATTAATAATTAGGGGTGTCAGCGATAGAAATGGAAACCACAATGTGATAATTGGGTGTGGGGATGTTACCAGCACGACCCCAGCCCCTTTCTTAGTGATCATAAGGTTTCCGATATAGAAACTACATATCCACTAAAATTTTAAGCGAAAAGTTTATATAGAGCCGAAGCTCTAAACAATCAAATTTGAGCCTACCTCAAAAATTTCACTAGAAGAGGTTGTTTTGATTCCCAAATATCTTCAAATTGATCATCTCGACATCAAGATGCATGGAAATGAGAAAAAAATGGATTTCAAATTTTAGAAATAGTGTATTTTGCAGCGCATTTTTGGACCATCAATTTTCTAGATTTTCAAGTTTTCATAGATCTATCGATCTACATTATTTTTGAAGCTTTAAACTGTATAAATGAATATGAAAATATATTTTAAGTCTATCACAAAGATTTCCAATATTGAAACCACATTTCTCGACACTATTGAAAGGCATGCTCTAATTTGATTGGTTAGATCCTAGTCTCTATACAAACCGCACCCCAATTTTAAAGCTATGCCTTACTTCCTTAGTATAAGCACAGGAATGCACCTTATACCAACTTCAAATTTAGGTATCTGCTTCTTATTTTTCAGGATCAAGGAGAGATAGGATGCCCCATTCAACAAAATTGGTATACAGGTTAAATAATGTGTTCCACTTAACCTCTTCTATTTTGAGAGGAGACGAGATGAGATTTTTCTAAAGTTATACCTTCAAGAGAAACCCAGCCAGCACACTCAATTAAAAGCTCTCCATCAGTCCCTCTAGTTGGAGGGCGCTTGTTGACCCATTACTTACTCTCACCCCTCCCCAGCCAGTTCAACTCGAAACCTGCCAGTCAAACCAAAATCGGCACTGGCCCCTCAAACCAGAACCGGGCACTAGCTGGTTCTTATTTTGGTGGTCGAACCGGGTATTTTAAAAAAAAAATTCAAAAAAAATTATATAAAATAGATTTGTTTGTAATGTATTTTTTAATATTTTTTTATCATTTTGACAAAGATTGGAAATTATTTTGACCATGAATACTTATTGGGTGCGGTTTGTATAGAGCCTAGGCTCTAAACAATCAAATTAGAGTCTGCCTTCATATAGTGTCGGGAAATGTGGTTTCAATATTGGAAATCTTTGTAATAGCCTTAAAATATATTTTTATATTTATTTATAAAATTTAAAGCTTAAAACATAGTGTAGATTGACAGATCTATAAAAACTTGAAAATCTTAAGGATTGACGGCCAAAAAATGCATTACAAAATATACTATTTTCAAAACTTGAAATCCATTTTTTTCTCATGTCCATGCATCTTGATGTTGAGATGATCGATTTGAAGATATTTGGGCATCAAAACAATCTCTTCTAATGAAATTTTTGAGGTAGGCTCAATTTGATTGTTTGGCACCTCAGCTCTATATAAACTTTCCCATACTTATTTTTACATTTTCCTATCTTTTTTTTGAAAAAATTCAAAAATACCCCTATATACAAATCGATTTTTTGTAATCCATTTTTTGCACTAATTTTCAATTTCATTTGGATATATTTTGTTTAATCATGTTTTAACTATACTTTTCATATTATTTTATAATTTTTTTGTATTTTTTTTAGTTTTTTAAGCACTTTATTTACATAATTTTTTTAAGCACGTTTTTTACCACCCCAGACTTGCCTGGTTAGGATGGTTTACCGGTTACAACCATCCCGTGGCTGGTTTCCGAGGCCAGTTGGATTTTTCAAACACTGGTATAAACTAGTGGTCAAAGAGTCTCAAAATTGAAGAGAATCTTACAATGCCTTGAGAGCTGAAAATAATCTAAGGATTATTAGAACGCTTTCACTTGGACTTGTATACCAGATTCTCTTCCCTAGTCCAACATTGGCTAACTTCAAAGCAGTGATCAAGAACTGAATTTCAGATAAAAAAAACATGCACAGTTAAGCCCACTAGTTTTGTAAATGAAAAGAAATTCATGAGGCGAAGTCTGGCTTGACCCAACATTGATGGGTGGTATGAACTAGACGGTCACTAGATCTACCTCCTCCCAGGTTGTGTCGCGGTCTAGGTCTAGGTCGAGGTCAATCCCACTGGGACCTCACCAATCTACAACCCTACTTAATGGATGTCCATTAAAAATGTAAATACCACAATGAGCTCATCATGCTTAATACTTGATTTCTTTTTCAATCTGAAAGGTATTAAAAATCCAAATGACACCATGAATTCATACCCCCTATTAAGTCTTAATTTTAGATATAGCTCCTCAAGAGACATCCAAAAATCAACCTGTGGTTTAGAGACAGGACCATCTACAAGACGATTTCTCCGTTTGATTTGACTTCCAATTTAAGCATAGATCAATTACTATTCTTCATGAATGGCTTTCCAAAACACAACAATTAACCATAAGAATTAAAACAGCAAAACAAATTCATGGCACCACTTGAGACTTCAATTTTTATTTTTATTTTAATTCTAAAAGATATTGCTTCCCAAGAACAACCAAAAATCAATCTATAGCTTGGCCATACATGGCATCTAGTGTGTTGCATGTACAGATCATAAATTCATGAAGAAACTTGATCTTCAACTTTCCAATTTCAAAAGGAAAGGAAAGGAAAAATAATGCTCCATGTCCACCTCTTTACAAGTACTGCCCTCAACATTAATCCATTATTAACTTCACCAAAAAAAAGTCCCAGCTGGTGAATTTTTGACATCTAGGGAATTTATGGATACAAGATGATATTTCTTTCTCCATTTCCTTCAAATTCTTTATATGTTTAGGCCTCAACAGAGTTCGAGATCACCCATCTAAGTAGCATGTCCAAACCCACTGAACTTTTAAAGTGTCAGTGGATTTAGAGCATTTACCTTGGTGAATGATGGATGATCCTTGCATCTAATCGTACTATACGCTCTTGGATAAATTGATATATCCATCAGGATCCCACCAAACCCTATTTTTCTTTCCCAAAAAGTAAAAAACAGTATGTAATTGCAGGATTCAGATTAATATGCACCTGCATGGTGAGAGCTAGGGATGCCCTTGAGCACATCTCTAAGAGCATAGTAATGGTTATCGCATCTATGGTCAGAAATCAAGCTGCTGGAAAGGATTATCCTATCAAAATGTTCACCAGGGAGTGCCTTCCAAAGTGTGTAAGATTCCTTCCCTTTGCCATTGCCAGAACCAACATCCACCTGTAACCATATATGCGCATGTATCAGAGAGAGAAACCATACATGCATGAATAGTTGAGATTCATGAAGGGCCCGGGGGGGGAGGAAGAGAGAAACCATGTATGCATGCATGAGACATGTGCAATAGAGAGATAGAAAGAATGTGTGTATGTGAGACAAAGAGAGAGATGTATGTGCATTAAGAGAGAAACTCTTATATGCATGTGTGTATGAGATGTATGTGCCGGAGAGAGAGAGAGAGAGAGAGAGCACCTTCCTTCTCACGTGATACAGGGTACCGGGAGCAAACAGTTCAGCATGTGCTGCTCCTTGGGATTTAAGAGTGAGGTGAGGTGAGGGAAGTGGTTCTCGAGGAGTATTCAAGCTATCAGCAGGCTCTATGTCCATTGCGAGGATGTCTGCACCTTGAAGCAAATTGGGAGCAGGTGCATGAAGACAATTGAGAAAAAATTATGAAAAACGTTTTGGTTTGACACATTCACGAAAACACGTTCAAGTTCTATGTACATACTACAAAATGTCAAGGCCTGTTTGGACCGCAGAACAATATCCAACAAGGGGGCCACTTATTTAGAAATGAGTTAAGCACTTTAAATAATTTCTTCTTTCTCAGAACTGAGGGCATTTTCGCAATGATATCTTTAGCCAAAGCAAAAAGTAAAAAAATAATATATTTTTTCAGTGTTTGCATGCTAAGAGGGATCGAGAAAGTCCACCACCTGCAAAAAATGGAGTGGACCAAGCTAGGTCCTTTCTCACTCCTAAATGGATGGAGGAAAAAAAAAATTGAAAATTTGGTCCATCCAAACAGGACCCCCTACATTTCTTAAGAGTAAATTGGAACTACAACATTGCAAAAAGGAGATAGAAAAACCCATGTCCAGCAAGGTAAAAATATCTAATGAGTAGCATGACATACACCATGCCTCATTTTCATCCTCATTTTTTTATCCACGAATAATAATTCAAGTCCCTATTTCCCTATTATTCAAAATTCTTTTAAGAATATGGATTGAACAGAGCCCAGTTTTTATGCCAGGACAAAACAAATATTAAAGCCATACTTAAAAAATGACAGGTTCCAATTTTGGATCAAATGAATTGTTCTTACAGAATACAAAGTGATTTTACTAAAATTATTCTCAGATCGATGCTAAAAAGTACAACCGAACAAATTATATAATAAATCACCCATTAAATCATAAGAAATGTGAATGAAAATTTACAGTGAAAACACATAAGATACAACAAAAAAGATAATAATAGCCGGCTTAAAAAAATGACAAGTTACAATTTTGAATCAAATGAATTGTTCTTACAGAATACAAAGTGATTTTACTAAAATTATTCTCAGGTCGATGCTAAAAAGTAAAACCGAACAAATTATATAATAAATCACCCATTAAATCATAAGAAATGTGAACGAAAATTTACAGTGAAAACACATAAGATACAACAAAAAAGATAATAATAGCCGAAAACAGAAGAATATTTGACATACATAATGTACGGCTACAACCAAAGATACTTCCCACTTTTCAAAAAATGGTAGACCTTCATAACTGATCCAGAAATCAGCAGAATAAACCTTCCAAGATTTGCATTTTTGCAAAATATCACTTTCAGTTAATTAGTAGCCTATTTATTTTGATTGACTATGTACAATTGTGGTACTTAGAGGAAGTGATTACGGAAAGAGACTAAATACCTGAAGAGCTTCTCTTTTTACTGAAAGTTGCATATTCAGCGCATTTCCGAGCTACATCTTGTACAGATGACACAACTTGCTTGGCATTTGTTACTAGATCCACCACACTTCTCCAATCTTCCTTCTCTAAGATAGTCATCCTGAAAAGGACACACTTAGAACAATCTTGAATATTAACAATCATATGAGACATGTATAATTTATAATAAACATATTCATATTCTGAACAGATCCCACCTGAGTACGCAAACATATTAGTCGATGTGCAATCATTGGTTGTTCACTCTGATAGTATCATAGATCGAGGATCAATGCATGATGGATGGCAATCGAGGAAAAGGAAACCACAATCGAGATAATGTCCTGCTCTGGTAGGTCCACTCATCCATCACCATTCATCATTTCAAATTTTCAATGGACCATGATGTCCCCATAAAGTATCTTTTCTCAATAGTTTACTGATCTATAGTTTGCTTTTTTCATTCAATTGATAATTGCACGTGCCAGAGGGTGTTCCCTAACTCATATATAGACAAGTGGCAGGTTTGGTGATGAGATTAATTCATTAATTTCACAAACTATCATCTTACCCTCCAAGTCTATGTGGGAGACCTAACAAAGGAACTTTTAAGGGAAATATCAGGACAGCACCCCAAACACCTGCATAGATCATTAAGGTGGTCCAGGAAGTAGAAAACAGGGTAAAATATTAGACAAGCATGAATTAACCTGAGTGAAATAGTCATTTGAAAAAAAATCACATACCTTGGAATTGATCCCATGTTTCAAGGTTCTGGACTACCTGCTTGAATACTTCTGGCCATTCTGGGTGTTGACTTCCTATTCTAACCCCTATTTTCGCACTGATTCTAAAATAGAACAACTTTGAATACTAGGTAAATTAGGGGCTCAACAGCCATTAAGCTCTAACCTATCAGAGAAGTGCTTGCGTATCAAACAGTCAAGATTCCTATCCTAGCTTCATTTGATCAGCAATGTCAGGCCTGGTGAATACTAGGTAAATCAGGGGCTCAATAGATATTAAGCTCTAACCTATCAGAGAAGTGCTAGACTGCTAGTGTATCAAATAGTCAAGATTCCTATCCTAGCTTCATTTGATCAACGATGTCAGGCCTGGTGACATGTTTAAGGATTTAAGCCATCAACATGGAGGCTTCACTTCATACTCTTGTAGACACCCTGATCCCGATCAAGAAAACTGTAGGAAAACCAAGTACCCCTGGATCAGCCACCTTAAAACCTGAACCACCCAGAACCCCAAGAACTGTACCACCCATCGGAGTCTGTCATAAGGACCCGACCCTGAATTCGTAACTTTGGAAGACACTCTGACAAGCCAGAAATGGCCCCAAGACTAGAAGAAATCTGAAGTAGACAGTCCAGAATCAAAGAAGACCCAGTCTGGGAGCAACTACAACAGAAGCCGCGCCAACGCTAGGGTTGTTGTCGTTGGGATCTCCTGGCTACAGTATAAGTGTCGTCAACAATACTCACAATATCATTACATAGGTGCTGGCTCGAATCGGCAAATTAGCACATAAACTGACACCTCGGACTGATGATACGGAAAAGCGATGATTGTTTTCAACGATATAGGCAATATCGTTAGCGCCATTAGCAGCCACGTCAGTTTCTGATTGGCTGAGATTGCCAGTAATCGTCTGACATCAGAATGTGTGAATTAAACTGAAGATTTGCCATATTATTGGTAACGAGGGTAACACACATCTACATCGGCACCAGCAGCGACAGATTATGATTAGCAGGAATCACCACCGAAAACCAGACTTCAAGAGAGCCAGATGGCGGCGGAAAGCAGTCATCATTGCCTCAACAATAGTGTGGGTAGAATCAACATCGGTATCACCAACATTTTGCCCATATTACCAAAAAAAGATACTCCCAGTAAAACCATCGAAGGTGATGGTATTGTTATGCATCTGACACGCTACCATCCAAAAATCACATCAGCCGTAAAATCAACACGTCTTACGTGTCCCGTAATAATAACGAGGCAACGAGACTATCAGTAGCGTTGAAGAAGCCAATGGTAGCGATGGCAATTAAAGGCCAGATTTGATCCAAGCTTTGGACAGTAATCAAAGAGGACGCTTTTATATAAATGGGGGTCGACCCTCCTACTTTTGATGATGGAAATTTTGAATTTGATGCCCATGCTTTGTTGGACCAAACCCGAACCCTGCCAAACCCGTGCCAACCTCAGACTCCGAAGCTAAAACTCAACCCTATAAACCTAAATTCATGGTATTCACACATTCACACCCTCTTATCCTCATCAGCTTGCACTCGCCACGCTTGATAGACCCCAAGGACTCGATGAAAATTCACACGTACGAACTGGTCCTGAAACTGCACCGATTCTGGGTGCCAATCCTGGGGGCCCAGCTTCGAGTATGCCCTCTCCTTTTCCCTTTCGTGTATTAAATTTTTCTATTTTTAAAAACTCATTTTCAAAATCCCCCCACTCTTTTGACCCCAATTTGGAAACATTCTACCAGATTTATGATTCAACCGTGTCAGAAGCCAGTTCTGCCAGCAATTCGAGCAAGGGAGGGTCCTGTAGCCTATCTCTTGCTTGGATTGTAATTTGACCGGACCCATTCTCCTACCGACCCCATCTATGATGAGTTTGCACTCGAAAACCAGGCGGGGGCCACGTTCCCTACCGGAATTTTCGAGCATAAACAACTCTTTTACTGGATAAGCAAAATTTACCTTAGAATCAAGAACCAAAAGGCCTAGTAAAAAATAAGACAAAAAAGGGAAAAAATAAGGTTAGATGCCAAAGTTTTGTACTAACTCCACTTTAGTCTGTCCCAAGCTTGGGTAAAGGAGGAGAGTTGTGTTTAGGTAAGGCAGCTAATGCAAAACTCTGCCAAATCTTGTCATGAATCCTGAACCTATATTATATTCTTGTGCTAGGGCATTGGTATGGCCCTTGCTTGAGCAGAATGGTGGAACATGATTCATGTAGCCGACCCGGAATAGTTGGGATAAGGCTCGGATGACGATGATGATGATGATGAGATGCCAAATTTTGTACTACTTTAAACTTATGTTTCTCCCCCTTTGTTAACAGTAAACAAAATGAGATTCTCTACTCCCTCTACAATTTCTCCAAGGATGTGGCAAAGAAAGTTATTGAATACTAAATTATGAGGAAAATCTAAATCAGACTTTGCAAATATACCATTCAACATTTTTCATATCAACATTCAAGATAACTGAAAGAGGTCAGGATCATTACCTTCCATGAAAATTTAAAATAAACCTCTTATTGGCATGATGAGCATATATCAACTACCAACATGCACATCCAGTGTACTTTTCATTCCTACTTATCAATCATTTTCCAACTTGATTCTTGGTACAATAATACAAACCATGCTTATGCACTCAGTTTGTAGCTCCTAGAAGAGAACCATCATCTTAATTTTCTACATAACAAAGATTCTACTGTCACTGACTAACATTGAAAAGCATATTCCAGCTTTGAGTTTGCATAATACTAGTTTTTCTTATATAATTGTTTTTTGCAGTGGCTGACATCAACCATCAAATTAAGTTTGCATAATATCAATTTCACATAACATTATCATTAGCAGGCCCACTACAAGCGTGAAGAAGATATATCTGTATCACTCCTAAGACTCCATAATAATGGTTATGTGCAACCATTTAAATTTCACTTACCAGTCAATCTGAAGGATTTCATTACGCAGCTTTGCTAATGCAGCTGGGCTTAACCGAGGAATAATATCATCCTGAAGGAAATCATCAAATAATAGAAGTTAGATATGGTTTGTTACACAATATGAATGGGAGAAAGGACCACATTGAACTAATAAAAAAAGTGGAGAGTTAATGTGAATGTCAAAGCAAGAATTAAATTATCCAACTCACCTGCAGCACAACGGTGGAAACATAGCTCCGGCAGCTTTCAGCTAGTTCTTTTGATACACAAGGAGGAGTTCCAATTCCAACAGCTGATACAATGTCAGAAGAAAACCCTAGCTCCTTTTTCGATTTGTTCCTCAGCATAATTGCCAGTAACGATGCTGTTGCTCCTCCTAAGGAATGGCCCACCAACCTTAACCCAAAACCCTGCATATGAAACAGGTTCACTACAGAAATTATGTATTTATTGTAATAAGGAAGCACAAGAGAAGACAATTAGATGGGGCAATTTGTAGAACCTAGAAGCAATGAATCTTCAGGTTCCTACTGACCGGATGTTTCTCCAGACAGTTCCTGAGGGTATCTAACTCATTACAAAGAAACCAACGGGCAGCTTCAGCTGTTCCAAAGTGAGTTGAGAACTCTTCAAATGTAGCTTCCTGATGGCTTGAAGAAACCATGTCTGTGATAAGGTCATAAACAGTGTGGGTTCCACGAATCCCAAGAACCACTAATTTGTTACGTGTATCCGTCCCAATATAATAGCCAGGCCTCATCACGCTGGAATCTTTAACAAATTTCAAGACATTTTTTTCTCGAAGCATGCTGTTTCGTGCAAGCCCTGCAGCATTTCCCTTGTATGCCACCTTGGCCAATTCAGTGTGGTAGATAAGGTCTTGAACCTAAACACAAAAGATCATTGAGGAAATTCAGATTCGCTCTCCAATTCTATCTACTATTATCTACAATAAATATATAAGTTGCCACATCCATGTTCCTTGAATCTTACAGAACAACTTGAAAACCCCAAACCTTTACCAAGTATATGTATCAAAATCCTTTGTATCCATAAAGTGATTTTAAATTCTTATTTCTTAACAATCGGAGTGTTTGGTTTTCTGAAAGTAAATTGCAGCAAGAAGTTCAGTCATGCACTGCGAAGGTCCATATAACTTTTAAACCATTTTAAACTCCAATTAGAATGGGGGAAAGAGGGAAGATTTCAATCATCAGTTTCTAAATGTTTTATTTATTTTTTTTGAACTCTAACTGTTAGTAGTGAGTTAGAAATTTTTGAAGCTGTTAGTAGTTTTCGAAAGGGGTTAGCATTGGTAGGAATGGAAACCTAGATCGGTAGCTGAGTCATAGGAGGTGCTACCACCTTGACCTCAACCCCATTCCTTCAGTTTCTATATGTTTATCTGGAAAATACATATACTCTACCACATGAACGACTTTCAAGGTTTAACAGTGCTCACCATATAGTCAGAAGAGATCTGTACACACTTAACATCCTCAATTTTATTGGTTGAGGCTTGTCGAAGATAGATGAGGTATAGGCCCACTGCAAGATCACCGAGGCTCCAATCTTGAATGCCTTTTTTACTTCGGTGAAGGCTTGCAATGATCTCTGCAAAGGATCGACTGCCAGCATTTTGTTGTACATCATTATCCCCTATAAATGCAAGTTTTCAGTCAGTAAGGACAGGAAGCCTAAGTTTATTGAAGCCTGCATATTCCAGGCAATGGAAAAGCACAGCAGTTCTTTTTCCTATTATCTCTTTCATTTTTGACGGGTACGCTGGATTCCTGGATTCGAACACACGACCTCAAGGTTGTAACAACAGCCTTCCATTGGAGCTATGGGTTCAAACCAATTAACTAGCAGCTTTTTCCTAAGGGTCTTTGAGCGAAAATAGTGGTCACAAGTAATACTGTAGTAAACATGCCAAAATAAAACACAAACACATTGTGCATTATGAGTAAATTATAATATTTCCTATTTTAACAAATGATTTAATAACTCAAGTGGTATGGTATATAAAAAATTTGACAAGGATGAAAAAGACTAGAACAAACTCAAACATACTGTCATGACTCTTTTTTCTATAAGCTATATATAATTATTAATACATTTTGATTCAAGATATCAGCCATATTAACTGTTTCCCCAGAAGGTATTAGAAATAGTAACTGAGAAATAGCCCTCTCTGGGATTATAAAAGAAAATAGTCCTCTATGGGTTCTGTACTAAACAGATGCACTTCTCAAGAGTTCAGCAGATGCCCAGATAGCAATTGAATCCCATAAAGAAACTACAAATCTAAAAGCAATGAGAAAGAGAAAGACCATTCAAATTCCAGAGGAAATCCTTGGCCTCTACCGCCATGGGGTCAACTAATCCTCTAAAAACTCCTTATTCTCCTCCCAAAACCATCCTTATTCTCCTCAAAGTGAAATTCTGTACCTTGCACCAAACTGTGAGAGAGAGAGAGGGACGGACGGACAGACGGAAGGATGGAGACAGAGAAATGAAGCCTAAGAACCCTGAGGAGGGCACTGAAATTATGGGGTCCCTTGGGGGCCTCTACATAAAGACTCCAAATAAACATTAAACAGATAATTAATTCCTTGAGTAAGTCATGAATGATTTATCATAAAGTTGCACTTGTAGAAGACCCAAAAATAAAAGGAAAAGGACTAGTAGAAGCTATAAGGCTCCAAGTATAAACATAGAACCAAAAATCGTGTACAAATGTATACATGCTTCCAGTTATTGGTTGAATGGAACCATTTCTCTCTCATAAATCATGAGCAGCTCTAGAGGAATTTCATTTCCTTTCTGTTCATACCAAGTTTCTTCTCCCCTATATGCATTTTCATTGCGTCATGAGGCTTTCAATTAGAGAATTGTTCAGCACCAAAGTTTACAAATCAAGTGTCACACTTGAGATGTTTTCACTTCTTTTGAGAAAATTCCAGGGATGACAATTATATTCTGGCAACAATTATCCAAGAAGATCCATAAATTCTTACAGCAAACTATTTTCTTTCAGTGGTTAGGACTATTGTATTGAACAGGACTGAAAAGCAAGGAAAGGTGTGCAAAGCAACATTTACAAACCACATGTTCAAAACTAAATATAACATAAGAATTAAAGAGATAATAAAACTCATGCAAGCATCAATAATTCCCGGAAGCATTTCCTATTATTACTGAATGCTGAATATAGAGATATAATTAAAGTAGGTTTCCTCCATGGTAGCTGTGCCAGTCTTCAACGATATCATGAATTTTGGTAAGTAGAGTGGGAAGACATATGAAACCATGGAATGTAAATGTATCCATTCTAATTCTTTATCTATCTAATCTTGAATTTTCCTGCTCCGATGGATGCAAACATGGAACATGATCTCCTCCAAACAACAAAATCTGGGCTGGCACATTACACTATAGATAACTTTGCACAATCATTCCTCCCCAAGTTGTTATAAGTCTAATTTCCATTGCAATCATATCGCACCCAAGAAAATCAATGTCCAAAAGATATTTCATGAAAATGTTTTCATAACTATGACTCTTCGACAAAGAAATGCATATACAACTTCCTACATAGCAGATACATGACCTAGAAATCTTAGGACTTATGAGATAAAAAACAGATATACATAGAAAAGATATTAAGGAAGTAGCACCACATAACCTTGCATAAGTTGATTTTTTCACTACAGATATTACACACCATGCTTTAGATCTCCATTCATCATCAATTCTGTTTCTCTATTGCATTCTATTTCAAAAGCAAGTAAAGTTTGTAGTAAGGAAAATGATAGACCTGCTGGCAAAGCCCACCTATACAACTGCAAAGCAGGTTCTAGAGCTCGGGTTAGCCACGCAAGCTCCAGTCTCCATTTTCTTTCATTTATCTCATCATCAGAAGCCAGTTTGACAGGAGGTTTTTCCTGATTTTTCTTATTATCACTTGTCTTCGGTCTCATAACAACATGATTTTCATCTTTTCGTTCATTATCATCTGCACCCATTTTCTCTGGTTTAGATGACTGCAGGTAACGTTGTGCGATAACACTACACAAATATTGTTGATAGGTCTCCAGACGTCCCTTTATCAAGCTCAGACTAGAATCTGTATGGAATGGCCACCACCATTAACAAAACAAAACAAAAAAAGGAGAATGGGAAAAGTATGCCTAGAGGATAAAACAAGAAGAAACAAGCGAAATGACCAGGTATAGTTCAGAATTTGATCTCCATAGTCGCCATAGACAAGATATCATTTTCTTCACAAACATATTATTCAAGTGTAAGGTCGCCTACATACTTTTGCTTTATAATGCAAGCTACCAACTCCATAAATGATCACAAAACAAGAGAATAATATTGCTAAAATTGTGAAACTTAAAAAATTAAACCAGAAATCAATGATTTGCATAATTAGTGATTTAAAAGAGGGTGACTCGGATCAGGCATCGCAATAACCTGGTCCAGATCGGTGAATTGGCAGTCCGGATCGCCATTTTACTGTGCGGAAAAAATAGTGAACCGGCAAAAAACCACGTGCAAAAATAGTGAACCGGCCAAGGACCAGTCCGGATCAGTGAATTAGATTTTTTTACTGTAGCAAAACGGCGTTTTTTCTGTAGAAAAATACCCCTTTTACTGTAGCAAATCGCCAGTTCTCTTCTAGACCCGAACGATTTCTTATATATTGACATAATCGGCATGGGATGACCTATGCCCGGGTTGAATCGGACGATTCCATGCCAACACAACGTTTTTTAAATCATTGCTCATCATCATAGACAATAGTGATAACTCATTTCTATTTCTTCTCTGCAAATTGTAAAAATCACATAAAGATAATCCTTCAAAACATTTTGTTGAGTATTAGAAGTAGTTCTCTAACGTAACATACATCATATCACAATGAATGACATAAATTTGCAATAAAGGTTGTTCAAGAAAGATGGAAAGATTTACACTGAACTCAATTTTCTTAAATGAAGAAATGATGAGAATTTCTTCCTTTAGTACTATTACCCCGAGAATTTGGATTTCAGGCCATAACGCAAAAATATGGCAAAAATATGCCATAACCCAAATACTGATAAGAATTTCACCCATATGGCTGCTTTGAAAGAATATTATGTATCACCGATTAGCAATAGGAATTGTTATGAGCTCCAATTATGACATGCCACTGAAGTACTTGGTTGCCTCCATTTACATAAACAAGCAACCGAACATAAACTTACCCAAAAAAATATCATGATAAAAGCATATTATGTATCAATGATTAGCAATGGGAATAGTTATGGGCTCCATTTAAGACATACCACTAAAGAACGTGGTTGCCTCCATTTACATAAACAAGCAACCAAACATAAACTTACCCAAAAAAAAATCATTCTAAAAACATCAATATCTGTTCTTAGACTGAAAGTGGAGAAGTTGTTACACTTATTAAATAAATAACACGATTTCTATGCGGCCAGCCCACATATTGTAGAAATACGGGTTTAGTAATAAATATATTTTAAAATATATTTTGATCCTAATTTTAGAGAATATACCATCTTTACCATGGAGATCATGAATATGAAAAAAAAGAAAAATTTAAAGCTAGAAATAATAATTATATTAAGAAAACATTTGGACCGTTTTTTACAATTGTTTTAGATGGACCATGTATTTGCATCCATCTTTAAGATGGATGCTTTATACCTCCCCACTGCATATTGTAGAAATGCGGTCCAGCCTGCATGAAACAATTTTTCTTAAATAAAACACCCTAGTCCATTCCCACCCTTTTAAAGAAAAGATAAAAAAAGGATTCTATCAGTAAAAAAACATAAGAATTGGATACCAAGCAATCTACATTAACACACAATTTCCACTGAAGAAGCCAACACCACATTGAAACTTCAAATAGGAGAAAAGATAATTAAAATACAAGTTAGCATACACCCATCCATCTTTCTAATAATTAAGAAGATAGCATGATCCAATTATTACATTAAGAAGATGGCAAACATAAGGGTAAAGAAAATATCTGCATAAAATGCAATAATAAGAAGAAACAAATGTACACAGAGAGAGACTTACCGAGTTGGAAAAGGCGCTTCAACGGACGATGGTTCGCCATTTTCTGTTCATCAAAATGAGCTTCTCTCTCTCTCTCTCTCTCTCTACATAGCAAAGAGAAGCTCGTTTCCCTCAATTTTCAGAATAGGAATTGCTCCGCTTAATAAATAGATTGTGGAAGAGCGTTTGCTTTATTTGAAATTTTTTACTGAAACTTTGAAAAGATTGGGATTCTTGGAAAATTGTTTCATGCGGGGCTGGACCACATTTCTACATGTGCGGTCCAGAAAGTGTAAAGCATCCATCTTCAAGATGGATGCAAGTAGGTGTTCCATTTAGAATGGAATAGAAACTGACGGTCCAAATGTTTTTTTACTAGAATTATTATTTTAAATTTTTAAAATTTATCTATTTTTTCATATTCATGATCTCTATATGAAAGATTAAATCTTAAAAATTAAGTCTAAAAATCTATCTCAATAACAAATTTATTAAGAGGTCCGCATTTCTACGTATGAGGGTTTGGCAGCATAGAAACCGGGTCTTGTGCTATTTTTGGATACACAAGGGTCATCGGATCCTTTTACTTCTCTCTTACATGAGATTTCACTCACATTTATTGATGCTAGATTTGATAAAAGATTCTGTGCTCCCGCGTGAGCATACCCTCTCTTACTTTCTTTGGTGAATTTTAATCTAAGAAAAATTGATGGACTCCAATATGGCGATGCAACTCTTTTTAATCTAATAACTAAAAAGGAAACAAAATTAAATTGAAATCTTATTAAGAAAAGAATGTCAAACTGTGCAATATTTAGAGACTTAATTAGTGAATAACTTAAAATCTATTTTTACATTTTTAAGTTAATCATCTGGTCATTTTTTTTATTTGGATACCAAAATTTTCGATATAAGGTTGCAACTTTGTTTGTAGAAATAAAGTTGTCGTAATCTACATACATTTTATTTTGTTTGTAGAAATAAAGTTGCAATAATCTATATGGTACATTTTATTTGAATTATCTAGATTGAACATTATTTTCAAGACATGTCATGTATTGATAATGTCATAAAAGACATCAAATTTACATCATTCAAATAAAATGGATAGCATAGTATATCGCAACTTTATTTCTACAAATCAAGTTGCAACCTTATACCAACCATACCCTTATAAAAAACTTCCTGGCAATTTATTTGCCTGGGCATGTAAGTGCACAGTATACTATCCTATGAGCAACGAATTCATTACATTTTGGAAGTACAATCTTTGTACCCCTAGCTTTAAGTCAGCTAGTTTATCTATACCAAATTATTAAGCCAGAGTTAAAGGGTGGACACGTGCGTGAAAATAAGGAGTCTTAATTCTAAAGAGATTGTGAAACACATTGATTGTGAGACCCATTTTCATCATAATGAGACATATTCCCATCTATAGAATGGAGAGGGATAGGGTGCACACTTATTTTAGGATAACCGAATTTGAGAGAGAGATAGCATAATTTGTATAAAACCGATCATTATTTAAAGGGTTATTTTCCATAAGGCTGATGCCCTAAACAATCAAAGTAAGGTGTGCCTTGAAATAGTATCGAAAGATATCATTTCGACACAAAAAATCTTTTATGATGGGTTGAAAATTTATTTTTATCACTAATTATAGAATTTCTAGCTTCAAAAATAATGCATATCAAGCAAATCTATGAACACTTGAAAATCGATTGTCATAATAATGTATTATAAGATGCACAAATCTTTTAGACATGAAGTCCTTTTTTTTTCCTTATGTCCATGCATCTCAAGGTCAAAATGATTGGATTTGAGGGTTTCTCAGCATCGAAACAATTTCTTCTACCAGTTTTTGAGATGTGCCTTAATTTGATTGTTTAGAACCTTAGCCTTATATAAACTTTTTGTTTATCTAAAATATCTTTGTTTCCTTTTAAACAATAAGTCACGATTTATTAAGATAGTTTTGGCAAGAAAGATCCTATCAAGGATAATGCGTATGGATAAACTCCAAAAAACGGTAAAGAGAGAGATATCAAGAGAGGTAAACTCCTAAAAATTAAATATTTTAGTTTTTTAGATTGAGAGATTCTAAAACAGATGAAAGGGGAGAGAGACATAGAGGCGTGGAGATAGAGAGAGAATACGTGTAGAAACAAAAAAAATTTGAAGGGACCCACCAAACGTTTTGGACCTTTCGGAAATAGGACTTGTTGCTATTCCTTGGCCACATTGGTTTTAACATTGTCCTTAGCCACAGTTATAATAGCATCCTCCTTCTTTAGTGGCAAAGCATCATCTTCAATATTAACTGAGATAAAAAAGGATTGTAGCACTGAATTAGGAATATCAAGACCAGCAATTCCCCTGATCTTAACTCTAATTGAAGTCCGGTCCTTCCCCAAGAAAGAGTCCTAGTCTACATCGCAGTGGTCACCAAAACAATTAGCACTCGGTTGAATAATCTTCAAACTCCAAGCATGAAAGGGAATGGCACTAAAATTAACTCAAAGAATCTCGTTTTGAACAAAAGAGTCATGAATTTTGGGAGACCATTGATCAAAGATAGCAATTTACCTCTAACCCTAAGACATATGTTACTCATAGCTCTTCTGACCTCCTCCTCCTCACATAGCATAAAAGCCACCTTATTAAAACCAATCACTTTTACCCTGAGTCATATAGTAGGCCCCAACTGAATGAAAGACCTATGTGATCGTTTACCGAAAAAAAACTTTCTTCTTTTTTATATCACCCTTTTTTGTTTGGTAAAATATCACTTACAGGTGGTCTATTACAACAACATATGCTTCAAAATAAAATCAACATGGCAATAAAACCAAGATTTTAAAACTTGATGCCATTGAAATAACTATACATTATGTTTGAGAATAAAAAAAAATATGACTGCAAGAAATAAAAGAGAAGAGTGTCGGAGATTACCTCAATCGGGGTTATTACACCCCATATCGAGTTACCACCATCCGATGGCGCAGGATCGACTATCTTACTTCAATCTCAAACTGGGAAACAAATTTAAGTCAAGCCACACCAATAGAACATGAACCCCTTTGATCACAAACTCAAACCCTAAGTGAATTCTCTTAGTAACCTAGTTTAAGAGATATGGATTCTCTTTTTGTCAACCCTAAAAACCCTTAGCTATAAATCCATAGTTGAGAGATGGGAGAGAGAAGAACTCCATAGCCTAGTCCCTTAGCCCCTTTTCACAATGTGGGAGAGAGAAAGATATCAAACATGAGAGAGAGATATAAAGATAAGGTGTAGTGATTTTGGGTAGAGACAATCCATTTTTTATAGGCTTGAACAATATTAGGGTTTTTTAGGATTTTCCTTAGCTTGCCTCTTCTTGTGAGATTGAACATGAACCGTCGATCAAGGGTGACTTGTAGAGTGAAAGATCTAAGCCATAAATTCTATAGATGGGTCATCAACATTATGGAAGATGTATGAACCATTATCTCCCTTTCCTAAATCATTTTTCCATCAATAGAAAATAAATTAAATTAATTTTACATTAAATATTGTGCATTCCATAAAATAGCACATCTCTACACATATTTTTTATAAAATATATCAAAGATATATCAAGTCAATATCTATTTCCATATTAAGTCAATATATGGTCAATACATACTCAATCCATAATTTGACCACATGTCACAATTTAAAGTTACCAAAACATAAAGTCACATGGACCGCAAAACAAAACTTTCCATAAAATAGAAAGTAGTAAGAGGTGGGGCGTGCCACCGTCTTTGTAGGTCACCATCACACACAAGGAAACACAATCCCTCGGTTCACTCATTCGAGCACGTTCTCCAACCTCATCAATGGCTAATCCATGAACCATCATTAGTTTGTTCTTCATGCTCAGGTAACATGGGTTTTTTCCAGCCTAGTGGCCTATATCGTCAAGCACAGTCCGATATCTGTAAACATCATTTGCATGGTATGGTCCACGAGGGACCACACTCTCACTGAGTTCATGTTCCAATGTATCATTTCATTTTACAAGCACTCATAAGGTTTTTAAAGGCCACATAAACTCAACATCTCCCACTTGGCATTAAAGGTCTTACATTCTCTCATCATTACTTTCTGTCATCCCCATCTCTCTCTCCCGATTACAATATATCTTGCAAGCATTTTTCACTTATTATCTCTCAATAAATTAATCATGGCTTTCGCCATCAATCTTTTCACAAAAGGACTTATAGAGGTAACACGTTTTTTTTTTTTTTGCTGCTAGGATCTCATCCCCAAAAGTGGTTGTAGTTCATCTTTCATATCGCATCGCAAATCATGGACCTATTGTCGCAGAAGATCATCATATACCCTCATCGCACAGGGTCATATGCTCATGTGCTCAAAGGAGTTCTTCAAACAAACTGCTCCCTTTTGTAGCCATATAATCAGCGTCATACGTTCCGGTTCCATGGGTGAACAACATTATAGTCTGTTGTTCCAGCTGGCCTGCCAAATACTAGAAGGTGCTCCCACTGAAATATTTAACTTATATAGATCTCGATCTTTTTCAATCTCACATCATTCCTCAAGTAATAGAAACACAGTTTTATATGCTTGGAGCTCTTATGGAATCGTAGCTCTTTTGACATGCATAACATCGTCATGTTGTCGTAGAAAATCTTTACTGCCTCACAACATACAGGGTGAACTTCAAGTCGATTAAGAAATTACGGCCTCCTTGGCCGCCAAACGACACACCACGTACTTTGCCTCCATGGTGGACAATTGCACCACATCATGTTTCTTTGATTTTTAAGAAATTGTACCCCGTCCAAGCATATCTAGATTTAGAATTCACATCATATGAATCCGTGAAATAGCTTGCACCTATATATCTGAATATCTAAGCAGCTAAAAGAAACGTGGGACTGTAGCAACTCCCACTCAATTATTGAACATATAACAAATATATATTCTCAACATTCTTATGCTTATATCATGAGGTAGTATAACAAGTTTCATGTTATATGTAATGTAGTGCATGGTGGTTTCACAATATGCAAAACCTTTGCATGTTGGTTTCATAATATGCAAAACCTTCCTGAATTATAAAAGTTCAACCATACTAGTCATCTTGGTACTAAATATATACAAATCAAGTTATCTAGTCAATATAACATGTGTCAAAGAAGCCTAACAAGATGACCTTCCTTCAACATTTCTTATGGTTCAAGGTCTTAGGTAATCGAGGATTCTAAATAATTAGAAACATGGGTTAAGGCATATGGGTATTTAAAAAATAGTGTATGACAGTTTTTCTGCCAATTTTATAAGTACCTTCAAGACACAGTGTTTTTCTTTTTAAAAAAATAATTGACTTGGTATATATATATATATGGGTTTGTCTAGAGTTAACAACCCGTCAAAATACAAAGGTTCAAGTTATAAGGGGTTGTAATAGGTGTATTTATCAAAACAATCATTATTTGTTTTATTAAGAAATTATGTAAATAAGTAACTTTACCATTAAGCAAGGGCAAATTTTCAATTTTACCCCATATAAAGATGACAAAAATACCCTTTATCTTGTAGTAATAAATACAAATTTGCCTCACAAAAGTAACTTTTTTAAAAAAATAGACAACAAAATTAATAAATCCACCCTTCGCAACTTTCTCTCTCTTGAACTTTTGTAATTTGAAAGGTTGTAAAGTTTAAAATATCCCTATATATATATATATATATATATATATATATATATATATATATATATACATTCACAAGTAATAGTTAGATAATAGTATGACGGTTTAAACTGATTTTTCATAAAGACTTAGTGAACCTTGCAAGACTATGTGGTTTTTTTTAAAAAAAATCATATTCATAACATGCCTAGCCTTCATAACCACACATGCCTAGCCTTCTCAAATCATCCATTTTAATTTTAAAATACATGCCTAGCCTTCATAACCGTATTCACTTTTAATTTCCTACCAAGTCAAATTCATGGCCACAAAAATAAATTATAAATATCATCTTATAATTTTATCCAAAATAAAGCATGACTAAAGAATGGTTGTTAAAGCATTAAAAACACTTCATTTTTGGCAAATATGAAGATTTTATCAAGAAAGTATCATCGCATACAATACATTATACTATAGATATTATTGGGAGAATGGTCACTAAGACCAACTTTCATCATAACACTCACTTCGTGCTTACATATTTGAATGAGTCATACCCATCTCTCGTGTTTCATGCTTAGGCTTAAAGTCCTCAATCAAACCATATCTCCAAGTATATCACTACCTTAAGTAGTTCACACTCAAGCACAAGGAAGCACAAAAAATACAAGGTCTTCACAACCACCTCTTTCAAATTTGTTAGCACCTATCACCTAATGTCCATACACTCTATCCATATTCATAAAAGAAATAGCCAAAAACCAAATAAATATATGAAACTTAAAATAAAAAGGTTACTAAATCATCTTTTCTTATATGATCTTACCATGTAATATAAGATACATTTCATACATCAAAACCACGTAATGTAGTACCTGGGCTTTTTTTATTCATTGTTCTTACTTGTTTTTGTGATCTTGGAAGAACATGCAACTGATGGAGAATATATTAATCATCATTTCACATATCATGAAATGTTCATATCTTCAGTACTTGGATTCTTCATTTCTCAAACCACGAATATATAATCTTATTCATCCTATCATTTCAAACATCAAAAATTTGATTCTCCCACTGATCTTCAGCATTTCTTTGCTACCACCAAGTCTCTTTATATGTTTATTCATCTCGAAGAAACCAAAATGCTTTTATATGTATCGTTTTTTTTCCTTCTTCTTCTTTCTTATATTTTCAGATCGAATATTTTTCATATAGAGTGTCATATCTCGCCAACTCTATATTACATATCTCGTAAGTTTCGTCATAATAAATCATACTCATAGCACACTATAAAAACCTTTTGAATGAGCCCTAAAAAGGTCTCCATAATTAGGAATCCAAAGATGTGCCTTAACATGCCACATCCTTCAATTTACTGTATAATAAAACATGAGCATCCCATAATAAAAATATGATATCTGTCAACTCATAAAAAGTTTATCTCCGAATATTTTTTAGTATTGAAATAGACTAAAAAATATAAAATAGTGCTCAGTTCCATCCCTAAATCATATCATTTAGTAAGTATTCATTTTAGTGACATTTAGGTCACAATGCAATTTTCTCAACAGAAAATCAGGTTAAGCACCTCTAAATATAAAATTTGTTTATTTATATTCTCAAAGAATTTCTTCCTGAAATCTTTAGCGCTGAAAACTAGACTCAAAATTAAATCACAACATCATAGTTTAAATCTCAAATAATACTTTTTTTCAGATAAATAAATAAGTGACATTCACGTCACAAAATAAATCATACTGCAGAATTTCAGAATGAACACTATCTAGTAAAATTGTCTTTTCTTTCTCCTCTCATGGAGTTTCCATTTCAAACTAATTTTGTTTAAAATTAGACACATAATAATAACACATATATTTCCACGAGCCACATATGACTCAGTTAGGTAAGCTTGATAAATATAGCTATTCATGTCTCAATGAAGAACATACCAAATTGTAGAAAATTTAGAATGACCTCTCTTCAATCCAAAATTTTTATTCCTCTATTCCCGTAGATATTTTTCTTTCAAATAAATTTTATTAGAAAATAGACTCATAATAAAAGTCCAAAAATTTAGTGTGGACCATAAAACAGTCTGTTAAGTATAGAAATAAAATCATGACTTCCAAATCATTGAAATAGTTTTCGTTGCAGAAAATAGCACTTGTGCATCTTTCAATAAATTGATCATATCTTTCAAACCACAAGGACTTTCTTGATGAGACCATTTTTGTTTGAAAGTAAACTCAATTTTATGAGTCAAGGTCCAATTTCAACTAGAAATAAAAGAGAACAGTAGCGGAGATTACCTCAACTGGGCTTATCACTCCACACCGAGTCACCACCATCCAATGGCGGGGGATCGACGATCTTGCTTCAATCTCAAACCAAAAAAGTAAGTTTAGGTCAAGCCACACCAATGGAATATGAACCCTTTTGATCACACCCTAAGCAACCTTGTTTGAGAGAGATGGATTTTTTTTTTTGCTAACCCAAAATACCCTTAGTCATAAAGCTATAGTTAAGAGATGGGATAGAAAAAAAACTTCATAGCCTAATCCCTTAACCCTTTTTCATAATGTGGGAGAGAGAGATCAAACATGTGAGAGATAGAAAGATAAGGTGTAGAGATTTTGGGTAGAGACAATCCCTTTTCTATAGGCTTGAACAAGATTAGGATTTTTTAGGGTTTTCTTTGGCTTGCCTCTTCTTGTGATATTGAACATGGACCGTAGATCAAAGGTGACTTGTGGGGCGAGAAATCTGAGCCATCCATTACATAGATGGGCCATCAACATTATGGAATGTGCATGAACCATTATCTCCCATTCCTAAACCATTTTCCCATCAATAGAAAATAAATTAAATTAATTTTACATTCTATAAAATAACTCATCTCTACACATAATTTCTATAAAATCTATCAAGTCAATATCTACTTCCATATTAAGTCAATACATACTCAATCCATAATTTGACGACATGTCACAATTTAAAGTTACCAAAACATAAAGTCACATGGACCACAAAACAAAACTTTCTATAAATAGAAAGCAATAAGAGGTGGGGCATGCCACCCATGAGAGGCACATGTGGATTGGCCCCACCTTCTAGAAATATGGTGGACCCATATACACAATAGGCCCCATGATTATTTTTTTTATAGATTTAAAATTAACAAAATAATTTCTAATGAATATTAAAACATTGTAAAATCAATATCTTTAAATTTTATAAATCCAAAAATTATAAATAAAATATCCAAAGATTCAACAAAATTCAAATTATAATTTTAAAATAATCGTTATATAAAACAAACACAATTAAATTAATTTGATGGAAAATTGATCCATATGGTTTAAGAATTGAATCAACGATCATGGGGCACTCTACCTTCAACTATGGACAACAGACCACACTTGCTTTATTAGACCAACCCAGTGTTGCTCATGACCCATAGTCCAAGCAGGGGCTCATTAGTGGGTCTCCAAAGTCGGTCCGATGAATCAAGGGGTCGCAATCACAGTCTGTTGATTACATATTATCCCCTAGAGACAAGTCCAAGTCACTAAGACCTGATGCGACCACAGCTCTAAGGCGCATAAAGGGATCTCTCGCATATGCATACGCTTCACCCTAAAAGGTGGTTTTCTGGAGTTTCCGAACGATTTATCGACATGCATGACGTGTGATGGTACATGGATGAGGTTTTGTCCCCCATCTTTGTAGGCCACCACCACACATAAGGGTCACACAGTCCCTCGGCTCACTCATCCGGGCATGTTCTCCGACCTCATCAAGGGCTAATTCATGAACCCCCCTTAGTTTATTCTTCATGCCTAAGTAACTTGGGTCTTTTCCAACCAACTGGCCTAGATCGTCAAGCACAATCCGGTATTTACAAACATCGTTTGCATGGTATGGTCCACGAGGGACCATACTCCCAGTGAGTTCATGTTCCACAATATCATTTCATTTTACAAGCATTCATAAGGCTTTTAAAGGCCACATAAACCCAACACTAACCACGTCTAGCCCAATCTCCCAAACCGAAAGTATCATTTGAAGGGGGTGAGAATGAACCACAACATTCTTCACCTTCGAAATCAAACTGGAAATCAAAGAAAGATTGATCGATAGGAAGGGGCACCCTGAAATTGGACCAGCATTACCTTCGAAGATCTCGCCTGCCTCCAACTCCTCCATTTCCTTCAAGTCTCTCTCCTCCAGGCCATTTAGTTCTTGAGACTTTCCTTGTTGCCAAGGTTGATGACAATGTGGTGAGTCCCTTGATTCAAATAAATTTGTAGAGACTGAATAAGTGAGGAAGAAGGTGAGAGAGAGATGCAAAGAAATTTTGTAGAGATATGGGGAGAAACAAGATACAGTAGATAAGAGACAAACACATGTGGATGAGAGATGGGAGAGTTTTAACTACTAAAATTAATGTGTGCACATAATGGGAAGAGAATACTAAGTTAATGAGAGAGAAAAATATTAAGGAATGATAAACATGAGAGATTTTAGGAGAGAGGAGTACATGAGAGAGAGAGAGAATTGAGAAAAAATAGTTTTTAAAATTAATTGAAATGTCAAAAAATAGGAAGGTAACTATGAGAGAGAGAGAGAGATCTGATTTGATAACTTGCTTTACGAGAGAGAGTTAAGAAAAGATAGGGGTGAGAGATAGTTTAGGAGAGGAACACATGAGAGATGATGTAGAGTGCAAAATGTGTGTGAGATAGAAAAAAGGAAAGACAAAATTTTAAATAGTTATAAAGCCAAAAAGTAGGAAACTAAAACAATATTATAGAAATATTTTTACCTTGAATTAGATTCTTATATTTAAGGAAAAATTACAAAAAAGACCCCAAGACCACACTTTCTATGCAACTTACCCCCAATCAAGCTTTTTCTCTCACTTTTTCCCCAAAACAAACTTTCTATGCAAATACCCCTCCCAAGAAATTTTTTTTTTTAAGACAGAAATGCCCTTCCTGTATACAAAAATCATTTTGGTCAGATATTGACTTTTCGACCTAAGTAGCACATTGCCGGAGCACACTATCACATTGTCGGAGTGCATAAGTGTCGGACTGCCCTTTGTAACCGCTGGACCGCTCTTTGCAACTGTCAACTGCCCTTTGCAACTGTCGAACCGCCCTTTTCAATTGACTGACTGCACTTTACACAGTTCTTGAGCCCTACTATCGGACCGCACTTCATACAGTGTCGGAGCCCTACTGCCGGACTGCACTTTACACAATGTCGGAGCACTACTGCCGGACCGCACTTACATGGTGCCGGAGCCCCCTATTTTGGTGGGATAGAGCAGAGAGAGGTTGGGTAAGGTAAAAATAAGGGAGGGTAGTTTGGGTATTTTTTTATTTTATTTTTATTGTGGGGGTTTGCATAGAAAGTATATTTTAGGGAAAAAAAGTGAGAGAAAAAGTTGGATTGGGGGTAAATTATATAGAAAGTGTAGTTTTGGGATTTTTTTTTGTAATTTTCCCTTATTTAAGTAGATTTCTTAACTCTTATCATGCACCAGTACATAGAGGTCCTCTTTTCTATCATGCATATACATTTTTCTCTTCAAATTTTCTATGAATCTATAAGTATCTATTGTTTGTATGTGTGTATTAATGGTGTAATAGTTGTATTGTTACTAGTTTACCATGGTTTTTGTTGTGTGGAACTTGACAATGATTTTATGTGAATTTTGTTGCCCAACAAAACGGGTCGTCTATGTAGTGAGGTGGTCCACCAGAGCCAGTAGAGCAATGCAGCTACATTCATATGTCATTCCGCTGAAATTGAGGCGGATAAAGAAGTGCTGAGGAGTTACAGATGTAAATTCAATACCTTGCCAATGGTTGGTATGCTTCAATACCCTTCTTTGATTTGTCTTTTCTTGTTTGGCTTTCCCTTGCTTAAGTATTGGCTTTATCTCCAGTTCTATAGTAGGGCTTTATGAGACTCCTAACCTATCAGTTATTGTTGAAGATTTCTATCAATTTATGCTTAGTTTAATTTTTGTAAACATTTGGAGAATTTATTTCTTGTAACAGTTAGGTTTGTTATGGAACTTAGCTGATAATATATTTTTTTTATGTGATGAAGTTATTGGAAGTTAGGATTTTCTCGAGGCGCTATTAAATGAAACAACCACAATGGAAATATTATGGATATAACGTAACGTGTTAATGCATTATGTTACTTATTGATAAATCCTATAACAAAAGAAAAAATAATTTCATACTAAACAATATGCAGTAAAATAATAATTATGCTAATGGGAATAACATGGAGTAAAAATATGTTCTTTTATATATGTGTATTTCTTGGAGTTTTTTATTTCTTGGAGTTTTTTTAATATTATTACTCATGCATGGCCTTTGCATGCATCCACAAGCTCCTAAAAATCACAAAATTAGGCCCTTGAATATATATATATATATATATATATATATATATATATATATATATATATATATATATATATATATATATATATATATATATAGAAGATACAACGAAACGCCTATAGGCGAAAATAAATAGTGATTTCGTATACGTCATCACCGTCTAAAGTTCATCGTATGATCACGATTATCGGGCAGTGTTTTATTTTTTATTTTTTTTCTATAAATCGGAATGATCTGAAATTTGGAGCATGTGTACATCTTAGTGTGATGCACCTAATAAAAATATATAAAAAAATAATTCATGAAAATAAAATTGACCAAAATACCCCTTAAACCTTTTGAGAGTATTTTGGTCAATTTATTTCATGTAAAGTCTTTCCAACGCTTATAGACGAAAATGAACAGTGATTTCACCTACCCTCATCACCGTCCAAAATTCATCGCACGATCACGAATGACTAGTAGTGTTTAAATTTTCATTTTTTTTTACATAAATCGAAATGATCTAAAATTTGGAACATGTGTACATCTTAGTGGGACGCACCTAATAAAAATATGAAAAAATTATTTCACAAAATATAAATTGACAAAAATACCCCTGTAAATTTTTAGGGGTATTTTGGTCAATTATATTTTTAATTATTGTTTTTATATTTTTATTAGATTCACCTATTTTTTACAAACACACGCTCTAAATTTCAGATCCATTCCAATTTGTATAAAAAAATGAAAATTAAAAAACTACCAAACAACTGGGACCGTACGATGAACTTTGGACGGTGATGAGCATAGGCAAAATCACTGTTCATTTTCGCCTATAGATGTTGTGTAGTGTTACACGACATTTGAAGTTCATCGCATGATCAAAGTTCATTGCACAGTCACAGTTGTCTAGTAGTTTTTTTCAAGTTTCATTTTTTTTCTACAAATCGGAATGATATGAAATTTGGAAGGTGTGTTCATCTTAGTGAAGCGCACATAATAAAAATATAAAAAAAATAATTCAAGAAAAAAATAACCAAAATACCCTCAAAACATATTTACACAATTATTTGCAAGTTCTATGTGCAATGCGTGTAATCTCACTACTTAGTTTTAAGTTTCTATGTCGTGGAGTTAGTGTTGACTATGTTGCCTTTCAAGGCCTTAAAGCCAAGAGTCTTTTATTCAGTAAGAGTTAGAGAGTAAGAGACTAAATCTGGGTGCTTGACGCACTGGGGTTCAGATTCATATACCCCGCGTTTTATGAGGCATTGAGAGCATGCGCTTTGAGAGAGTTATATTTGGGGGAGGTGTGATGGTCACCTCCAAATAAGGACTATATTGATTAGAGTACCTCATAATTGATACAATAAGTTCTACGCTCGGAGAATCCAATCGAAAAAAATAGAACCCAAGTGTTTAATAAAGAATTGGTCCTATATGGAATGGTTATGGCTTATGGGACATGAGCCCGTATCCTGATACGAGACCGTTTCATGGCATGTGCACTCATAATCGTATAGGAAAGCCACTCTTCTATAGTATTATCCGACTTAAAAGAGCAAGTGCACATATGCTTTAAGAGGACACATGTATTAGCGTAGCAATATGTCCCACAAATATGCATCAGTAATCCATTGTGAAAATCGATAATGGAAACATCCAGCTCAGTGACTTTGATGTGGTTAATTATGTGTCATTGACTGTGGAGCATAGATCCGTTGAGTCGGCTTGAGACACCGATGGAACATTATTCGCGTCAGCCCAATGGAAGACCCAAACTAGTGTTTGGTCTAGAGATATCATTTACCTTTAGCCCAAATTAATCTAAAATTGATGAAAAAATAATTTATATTGATTAAAAAAATATAATAATATTGAAAAATCATTTGAAGAATTTTTGAGCTTGTTGAAAAAAAAAAGGAATTTTTTAAAATACCAAAAATAAAATTTTCAACTTTGTTTAAACAAAATATTGAACAAAGACAAGCCATGGGGATGCCACGTGGGTCCCAAGTGGCCATAGGGATGCCACATGGCACCCCCACATCCCCCTTGAACACTGGGCATCTTGTTGCCGTCATGCCCATGCATGGAGGGCATACTTGTCTTTTGTTGTATTGTGTTTTGTTTAAAACCCTATGTTAAATGGTTATTTCATGTGTTATGACTTAAGTGAGTTATTTTGTCACATGGTGTATTGTTCACACATGTGGTTAGTTTGACATGTGTAAAGTTATAGAATCTTGAGAATTAATTTAATTTGAAAATCATTATCTACATATAATTTTATGGCATGTGTGTGTATCTTATGTGGCATCACTTTATGAGTTTAAACCATATGAAGCTTTAGTGTTATTGAGATCCTGTTAGTGGTGTCATAAGATATTTTATTCATATGTGGATGTCTCATATTATATTTATGCTAATGTCTTTGCAAGCCTCACCTATTATTCAAATAACTATGGGCATAAGTGTAAACATGAATTTGGACATAATAGGAAATAAAACATGGAGCTCAGGGCCTTAAGGTAAAATTATTATAACCTAGGTTTAATGGAGTGAATGATGTTAAATCTCATCCATTGATCTTAGGTGTTGAGATGTAGATGAGTGGCTTGGATAAATGTCTCTCATATGCTATTAATTATAAGGCATCAAAGATTAAGGTGAAATCTACACTTATGATCTAATATATAAAGGAACTTATAGGATCATTTCAAACCCTAATTTTGAGTACTCACTTCAAAGAGAGAGACAAAGACAGAGAGCCACTCTTGAGTTTAACGTAGCCACTAAGGCCTCTTGAGATCCACACCCTCCATTGTTGTTTCCACCTTGAACTTTGAGTTTAAACTCCTCTATGGTCATTCATGCTTGGGAATAAGTCGATACTATTGTATCACCAAGGTATTGATTCTTCTTCTCATATTTATTTCATACATCATTTCCTTTATCTCAGCTTGTTGTAATTCTTAAATTACGGTTGTTTTTTATCTATTTGTCATGATTATTTTGTTTTTGAAGAATCTCAAAGCTATAGTGTAGTCCATGCACATGATATGTGTAAACTAACTTAATTACTCCATAATCTTGAGTAGTTCCACCTTGTTTTTCATGATTCAAATTTTCTGAAATTTTCATTGAGGATGTAATCAAAGTTCATATCACAATATTTGAGCATATGAAATAGCTTTTTGAGTTTGTTTTTTGCATATTGAAAAGTTCATGTGGTCCATCTTTGACCACATGATGTAGTTTTAACACATCTTCTTTATTTTGTGAAATCTCTATCAAACTTTGAAACGCTATTTTGATACATGTCTCTCGCATGATTTGATTCTCATTAAGTGAAATAAAGTGATCATATACTTCCCACATTGGATTGATCTCCTTCAATTATTATTATCACCCATGTCTGAGACAATGAGACAAAATTAAGTTCTCAAAATACCCGATCGTGGCCCGGGCACAAAGGTTCGAACTATGGCTTTTCCCATGTTTGTTTGCATACTAATTTGATGTGTTTACAGTTATTGATTTATTTATGATTAAATATATTGAGTATGTTATGTGAAAATTGAGATTATTTTATGATCTTGTAGTATATGCTTTAAAGTTATACAATATTATTTATGTGAATTGAAATATCACTGAATTATCATGATCAAGTATATGATGTGTATAAAATATTGTGGGATATGACGAGAACAAAGATTGAAGACAAAATCATCATGTCATTTCAATAGAATGAGGAACTTTGAGTATATATGTTATATAATATGTTGTAGAGATAAATATTGTGAGTATTTGGTTATTGTATTGAGTTTACTTGTATTTTTTAGCAAAGGATTTGTAAGTGACCTATTAAAGGTGAATTTTCAATTATTCAAGATATGTATAAGTCTAGTTTATGGGCTAGAATCAATACTTTATGGTATTTATGAAGGTTTTGTCAATTTTAACCCCCATGTTTTTCAAAACAGTGAAAACAAATATTAAGTTGTATTTCTAATCCCTAGGTCTTATACCTAAACGGTTAGGTGGTCTGGCAGCTGGTGGCATTAATTTTGAGCAATCAAAAATAAGGCGCACCGAAAAACTATTTTCATAGATGTAGTTTTGGTGTAAGAAAGCCTTGGCATAAAAATTTATTGTCATGAAATTTAAAGATCCAAAAATTATGTAAATTGAGCATTTATAAACAATTAAAATTTTTAAAAATGAATGGTCCATATAATGCATTATAAAATGCACTATTTTTATGAATTGAAATCTCTTTTTTTCATATTTATAAATCTCAAGATGGAGTCACCAATTTAAGGATTTTCTAACTTCAACAACATTAGTTGACGCGGTATACGAACCTCTTATTTTTCAATTAGCCATTGAAATATGGTCGTCCTTCAAAAAGATGGTTGTCTACGAGGGAGGATATATTTTGAAAGCATCTCTTTTCTTATTAAACACATCCCAATATTGTGTTCATAAATTTCTTTTATTTTAAACACATTCTAGTGTTATTTCGACGCCGGACCAACAAGGGACTACGAGACCACTAATCTCACTTTGATCCACAACATAATTTGGGCGTCCCGATTAAAACGTGCGACTTAAAAGTCCCCCTGTTTTTTTTGAGGGAAAAGTTTATAAAGAGCCAAGGCTCTAAACAATCAAATTAGAGCCCCTCTCAAAAATTTTACTAGAAGAGGTTGTTTTGATACCCAAATATCTTCAAATTGTTCCTTTCGACATCAAGATGCATGGACATGAGAAAAAAATTGATTTCAAGTTGTAAAAATAATGCATCTTATAACATATTTTTTACCTTTAATTTTCAAAATTTTCAAGTATTCATAGATCTGCTCAATCTACACTATTTTTTAAGCTTTAAATTTTATAATTAAAGATAAAAATATATTTCAAAGCTATTACAAAGATTCACAATATTAAAACCATGATACTTTTTGAAGGTGGGCTCTAATTTGATTATTTTGAATCTCAGCTCCACACCCTTATTAAAAATTAATTAAAAACTCTCAATTCTTCAAAATAATTATGTTCTCTGTGAGGGTATCACATAAGTGATTACTTTAAGGCAAATTGTTTCATGCGGTGGGGACTGCATTTCTACATTTGTGGTCCCCAAGATATAAAGCATGCAAATAGGTGATCCCTTTAAAAACAATTGAAACTAACTGTCCAAATGTTTTCTTAATAAATTTCTTTTTAATATACAAATTTTGTTTATTTTTTAATATTCATGATCTCCATGTTAGAGATTACATGTATGTAAAAATCAAGTCCAAAAATCCATCTCAAATATAGAAATTTTTAAGAGGTGACTCATTTCTACATGGACTCATTAAAACCGTGTCCTTATTTTAAATTGAAACAGTATTTGGTGAATTGAAAAAGTATTTGGTGTGTCAGCTGACTCGCATGTAGATGTGAAGGCCCATTTAAAATCCATCTTAAAGATGGATTTTGAATCCAAAATTTTGGGATTTGTTAATCTCAACTATTGTATTTATTAAAAATATGATTTTTTTTTTCTTTTTGAAAAATAACATACATTTCGATTATGTTTTCTACCGTCCATTTTTCAATATAGTGGAAGCACCATTTTTGGTCCATCTCTAAGATGGACATATGATTCATAAAAAGGCGCATATGTTTTGGTGAGTCGATGCCTTCTTATATTTTACAAAAAAAACTATCCAAAAGAAAATTCTCTCCTTGGAAAAACTGTTCTGAAATTTTGATTTGAAAGTCTCTGAAATTTGAATTTTAGATAACCTCACCAAAAGTGGGTTAAATTAAGAGTCGACAATGTCATCAAAAGTTTTACAAATGCATTCTCAAATAATAATAATAATAATAATAATAAACTGTATTTTCCACTCCAAAAAATAGGCATCAACATATATCAAGAATACAAAAACATATTCTCACAGGAAAAACAAATGAAAAACAAATTTGTTTTTTAACTCAAGTAAAATTTCATAATGAAGAAGTACAACAGCAGCACAAAGATAAAAAAAAAAAGAAAAAAAAGACAGGAAATGATAAAAAAAGTTATTAACAGAGAAGAAGGAAAGAAGAAGAGAGGGATATAGAGAAAGAAAGTGAGAAGAGGGCTACAAGACTGCCCTAAGAGGGTAGTAATACTAAAGCATAGTTGTCAACCTCTCCGTTGCGCTCCCTGTAAACATGATAAAACCCTCTTCCATGAAACGAGAGTAGGATTTCATCCATTATAATACTCCAAAACCACGGGGGTGTTGTCTTGGTCTCGGTCCCATGAAATTACATTAGCTAAGTCCATTCAATAATCTGCACAACTGGCTAGAATCTAGTTTGGACACACCAATCTTCTGAGCCCACAACTTTGCTTCATTAGCCCCACATTGACGCAGCCGACCTTGATATGACCATTGAGCGACTCCATTTGAGTCCTGCAACAAGCCCCCATATCCCGAGACCTGATCCTCCCCTCGAATATTTCCATCAAAGTTTAGTTTCACCCATCCTCCAGGAGGTGGTAACTAGGTAGTTGATCTCTTGGGCCTCATTTCCCGTAAATATAAGATAATTTCTGTGTCCATAAGTTTTGATTAAATTTGTGGGCTTTTATTCTTTCATTGGTCTATAAAACAATTTGGGTGGACAACTATTTCCCAATATTAGATCTTTGGGTTTTTGTTGACTCCAGTCCTACAGTGAAGTCCTCTTTTTTTTATTGTAGAAGCAATCTTATCTCTTGTTATTTGTTATTGTAAATTCTATGTTTAGAGTTATTTTATTGTTTCATTGATGCTCCCAATAAAATATTGTACGTTTTGTACTTTAATAGCGGTCGAAGCATACCATGTTGTTTTGTTTGCTGAAAATTTAGAGATAAAATTTGTCAAGCATGGCCCTAAATGCTACTAAATCATGACATGAAATTATCGTTCAATGAATATATTGTATCCCCACATGACAGCATTATATGCTCCCCCTATAAATTGTAACTTTGTTTCATATGATCTCTTTTTCTTTATATAATAACCAAAAAATTCTCTCATTTATAAACATATGAAGGAACTCATGAAACAGTATACAATTTCAGGGAAGTGTAACTTAACATAGTTGGCATATGGTGTACACCATAGGGACAACTAAATATAAACCAAATTGTAAGTTAGATTACTGCTGCTTTGAGGAAGAGAGGGATCAAGAGAGCAATCAGGTGGCTAATGGCAGCCAAACGAATAGTATTGATGTGCTTCATGTATAAGAGTTGATACCTGTTAGCTATTTATGTACCACATTGCTTGGGCCTGCAGGTAATATGAATCTCTATATTTTCTGCCGCTTCCTACATGAATACCAGATTGGATCCAGTCTTCTCGTTGTATCCAAGCATCTCGAACGAGGTCAAGGACGCCAAGAATCTGGGAAGAAGAGGCAGAGAAGCATTAGCCCTGAAAGACAAAGGGGGCCGGGAGAAGGGGCAGGCACATGATCCGCGGAGTGAAAGACAAAGAGGCAGAGAAGCACATTAGCCCAGAGAGTGAAAGACAAAGGGGGGCGGGAGGAGGGTCAAGCACATGGCCCAAGAGAGAGAGAGAGAGAGAGAGCATATCACATGCACAAATAATGAGAAAGTAAATGAATCCTTTATAAATTAATGTGATGTTGGGAACAACTGAACAATTAAGCTATTAAATGTTAGAAGGTGTACCAACCCATCAAGTTATTTGATGACGTAACTCTCCCTCATGGAAAGTAAGAGGATTGCAAATCACTTCAAAAAGAAAGTCCACACGATTTGAGAGAATTCCATGATCTCAGGTTGGCCCCAATAGGGTGTTCTTCCCCACAGGAATTATCCGAGAGGTATCAACCTTTGCACAAGTCTGTATTGTTCCAACCAAAAGTTTGCACAAGGTTCCTACATGTCGTTACCTCCTATTCTCATTCCCTAACCAAGAAGATGCCTAGTGAGTACTGAAGTCCCCTCAACCATTTTTCTCTGGAGCTACTCTAAATAGAAAACGCTAGCATCTATCCTTAGGAGCTCTGAGAAGCCACAAAACATGGATTACAGGCCGTGGAATCCCACTCCATGGATAGAACTAGAAGTGTTCAAAGAACAGGGCATGACTGTGGTGGTTTCATAATAGAAACTTCAGAACTAGATGTGATACCACGTTTGGTTCAAGTCATGTGAAAAAATTCTCTCATGTGGTTAGGTGTGGGAATGATTTTCACATTAATTAGTTGTCAACTGGTGTGAAAGATGCACTAGGACCAATTGGTGTGAAATATTTCTACACTTAACCACATGAGAGAATTCTTTCACGTGAAAATATTTTCACGAAACAAACGTACCCTAAGTTTCTATGCCTTGTCTTGCAGCATTTTAAATTTCTGGTTTGTATTAAACAGAGATAATGACCTTGTTCATCCCACAAATCCTTCACCAAGACATTGGGAGGCATGAGAGAGACTTGTAGAAAGGGATCGAGAAGTGTGGCAGACAAGTCTCTCACAGGAATTAAAATCACGAGAAATAGCCGGAAAAATTCAATTCCCCAGTAGCCACACAGAGAAGACGAGGATGCACAGAAGTAGAAGCTGGACAACTACGAATATGGAGGATACTTACTGCTCCACCTTTCCATGAAACAGAGACTGGATCACCTCTTGATTGCAGTACCTGGCAAAAAGTAATATTTATAATCAAATGAATCAATAACAGAAAATATCATCAGGCATAAGTATATCACAATATGCAGGGATTAAGATCTGCACCATGAAAACACTTAAATTGTGACATTCTCCTTTTGATTTAGCCAGGAAATTAATTGCGTTGAGAGTAGTTTGAAATTTTCTTCTAGATTTCCATTGTTCCTGATTCTTTGTGAATTTTCTAGCAATTGATATACTTTTACACATCAATTCTACAATTCGTTGTTTTAATATTTAGCAACTTCATGCAGATGAATTTCAATATTTTGGGCATTTTGTCCTCCCTGCCACACACCTCACATTCACAATAACATCTATACTAGTATGCCATGTCCATGTAAAAAATTAAGATACCAGTAGAAGGGTGGTAACACAAATAAAGTTTACTGAATGTTCATTATTGTCAACAGATGACCAGAGAATTCATGAGACACCACAGTTGCATGCCATACTAGTTTCGAGGATAATGAGTGAAATACAGTGGTAACTAAGGCTTCAATCATAATAATTATAATTTCTTTCAGTCATCATATGCAATGCCCTGATAAAATATTCCAATTGCCTCCATGAATGCTAACCACCATAGAGATGCTTGCCATCCCTTGAATCTATATAGGAAAAGCTTGATCAGACAGAGAAGGTTTCAACTTCAGGTTCAAAATATTTGTTGACATGAAGAATTCCATTGAGTGCCAAATGAAATAAACCAATGTATACCTATTTGAATCATTTAAAAAGTACATGGTATCAACACTTGGCAAAACAGGGGAGAAACATCTAACTATTTTTATCAGTGAAGATCAGACTGCGTGGAGAATTTTAAATTTTTACTACTTTGATCAAAGGTTAGTCAGATAAATATATTAGGATATTGGAACCTCCACATAGAGATCATACAAATATGAGCAAATAGAGCCCTGTGATCATTTATATATCATGCCTACTCAACTGAACCACAGATCCAATGCCCCACTAGAATCAATGTCGTCAAGCTTCATCTGCAGATAAACACACATATCACAATGAAGTAGCACCATCATCAAGTACTGCATTAACCCACACTGATATCCCTTTATCTATAACCATCACCACAAGCATGTAAATAATCTAAGTACATTAACCTTGGACAAATAGGCTGAAGACATCTCTGTCTTCCACAAAGATATTATTAAATTTCCACAAATAAAATGGAATCCACTCTCCTCCATCAAATGGCATTGAGGATATCTCCCTCCTGATAATGGATCGACAGACCCTACTCCAAAAATACAAACTCATCCGAGAAGGACTAATGCTCAATCCTCGGAAGAATCTTCAATAACTGGCTAGCATAACATCTCATAACCTCTCCGTGATATCTTAAATGACATCTCCGGATGTAAGAGGCCTAGCTTTGGAGTTTTCATCAAAGTGATGCTTTAAAGAATCCAACGGCGATAGGATACAGGCACCAGAAGCTGTACTATAAACATCCAAAAGGTGCCAAAGTTCCCTACTTTGACAATATCTATGGTTGGCCTTTGATTGCTACAAAACTTTGACAAGTAATATCCACCAACACTCCAAGTATACTTGAGAGCAATGAGAGGGGAACAGAGTGCATGAATAACCAAGGGGACATCAGAGAGAATAGTTCTTATTAATGAACAATGGAGCCCTTAGGAATTATATGCAAGCCACTTATGGCCAAGTGACATAAATTCCCTTTTCTAAGAATAAAGTAAATAAAAGGAATACAAATAGTATAATGCAGCACTGCCTCTATAACTAGATAAATCTACAAAATATACGCAATCCATCACTCATTTGAATTCCATCTTATGTAAACGTGGGCAAGGAGACACACATAATAACATCATTTCAACTACAATATAGGAAAATAAAAAATGTCAAACAAACCTACCTCAACGGTGTCGATAGCTTCATTTGCAGGAATAGCCCGCAAGACCCTGAAACCGAAAGGCATAAGCAAACTTTGTCAAGGAATTTTTTTTTTTTTTTTAAGGTTTAGTAAGTTAATTGTAACTATCGAGTTATCAATTTTTCAGATGAAATTGACTGCAAAACTTAAACATAAATGGACAGAATAGAATTGTCAGTTCTGTATCATTACTAGCACAAGAATGCCATCCTCAGAATATATAAAATGGAATGGTAGTAGAGATATCAGAACAGATGTTCAAAGGCAAGAAACCTTCATCAAGACCCATTACACCAAATAATGTCCTTGTAAATCAGATGAAGCAAATTTAAATAGTCTAAAGATAGCTACAGCTCATTAGAACCGCCGCAAAATTACGAAGTCCATGAAGTCTTTGAGATTCACATCAATTTTATATTTGTGTTTTTTTTCTCTTCGGTAATTGAGCTTTTCATGAAGGGCAAAACGAACTCCCCAATCTCCAACTCTAAAATGAGAAAACAAAGTATCACATTGTCCCTCTGTTCGGGAACTCATATAAGCCTCAACCTTCCCCCTTTGATAAGTTTCATAGGGTCTCTACCTTTCCTCCACAGCTGCAACAAGCCCACCAGTTGAAGCCACTCCACCAATCTGAAGTACAAGACAATATAAAAATCTCTAAGAAGACAGAAAACTAGATAATTGGCATTGTGCATATTCTACTCCAACAAGCACTTACCAGTTGGATGCTACAAAACAGCTTTCTCTGGAGGTCTATACGCCCTGGGATATAACCAGAAAATCGTGGTTTCAGTGAAAAATTGCAATCAACATTATTCAACATCTGTGGATAAATATACACCATAAGAGTTACATTTACCCAAAAAGAAAAAGAACAAGGAAGGGAGGGAAGGGGGGGAGGGGGCACATGAAACTCTCACCTGTTGAAAGTATACTTCTAGTGATCGCCTCTGCTAGACCGAGGTTTTCTTCTTTTTTCAAGACTATAGGACGAACTGGGTAACTATCCCACATGGCAGCATAACCATTTCCGGTATAAAATAGACCATCTGGCATGTCAGGTCTTCGATAAAACTCTCCATGAAATGGATCTTCGAGCATATCATCATAGTCGTGAAAACTGAGGAAATTATTATAAGTAGACATTTTAAAATCACAGGTCAAAATGACTCTGCTACTATAGCTTTTATGTATAGACTTCTTCGGTCAAAAAACTCACAAAGGACGGGGAGGAGGTGGACATTCATCAGCTACCAAGACTAGTGGATGGAAGAGACCCATAGGAGGTACCTGTTTCCCAAAAATTTTATACCCAACAACATCAAAGTTCATTAGTGGCATAATAGGTACCAATGACACCATAATACACCAAAATAAAATTTACAGCTTCCTTTTCTGAATAGAGCTTCAATGCCTAGAGCAATTATACATGGATATATATACAATACTTTTATATTCAGACTCTACTTTTCGAAAAAACTATGTAAACTTTGTCACATATCGTACAAGTTGATATAGACATGAAAATAAACACAAGTCCATTTTTTAAAAAAACATAAGTGTCCATATTTATATATGCCCATATGTACTTTGCACATATTTCTATGCATTGCCATGTATGCTCACAAATACAGAAATATAGTGCAGAAATAATGCAGGTGATCCAAAAACTACAAATATCAAAATAAAACTAGATTCTTAAAAGAGAAAATTACATCTGTACCCCTTTAATTAACTGTTATTACTAAATTCCCCATTTTTAAAGTATTACAATCATACCTATTTTCTCAAGCTTTGTTTTTTAAATGACCAAAATAGATAAGAGAAAGTAGACTTAGGTGCAGTGGCCATGTGCAGCGCAAACCCAATATAGCACTTGTTAGGCGGTGCAAGTTAGTTCAAGTGGAAGGCTCAGAAAAATTAAAGGATAGGTCCAAAAGGACATGATTGGAAGTAGTGAGAAAAGATATGGGACTTAGGGCTTCACTGAGGGTATGACCCTTGATAGAGCAGAATGGCAGACCAGGATTCGTGTAGCCGACTTCAAATAGATGGAAAAAAGATCTAATGATGATGACCAAAATACCCATAAATCCGGAAGTTTACCAAGTTCCTTTGAAAGATAACTTTACAACTCCGGGGTACTTTGGGGTTTCGTATCACAAAATTTTTATTGTTCTCAATCGAATTCCAGTAACAATTTTGAGGTTTGAAACCCTGAAATTTGTTGGTGCAAAATCCAATAACAACTTCTCGGTTTCAAAACTTGAATTGTTACTGTTGTCAATTTGATTCGATTCTAGTAACAATTTCCGGGTTTGAGACCCTAAAATTTGTTGGTGCAAAAACCCAATAATGACTTCAGGGGCATATATGGGGTGAATTGAAGTGCTTGACAACTTCGGATTTTGAAAATCCGAGGTTGGGGCAATTTGGGAAAAAAATCGAACATTTTTATAATGGGTTTTCAAAATGGGTATGAGGCTAATATATCCAACTTATAGGGATTTTAGTAATAATGGTTGATCAAAGGGGTACGGACGCAATTTTCTTTTCTTAAAATGATAATTTTATCCTATTCCTACTTTTAAATACCAAAGAAATGATGGATGAAAGGTAAAATTACCAGCAGTAAATAGCCACTTAAAAAAATTGACAGATCCAATAACTGCCTTGATATTTCAAGCTCATGGACCACCTCTATGACCTGGTGTTCCAAGAACTAGCCTGATACCTTCCCCAAGGTAAAATTATACGGGTTGACAAGGAGACCAACAAGTTACACAAGGAATAGGGTACTAGACATGATTGTTATTTAGCAGGAACAAGCAGAGAGTAAAATATTCTCCAAACACAACACAAATCTGAAGTCATTTCATACTCAGAAAAGTAAAATGGGCAGTAGTGATAGGAATACTTGAGAGACCTACATTGAGAGAAGTTAACCTCATCTTGTGAGCTTCAGCTCCCAATCCATTCTCATAAGAATGAACTATTGCCACAGCATCAAGCTCCCCTTCCTGTCCAAGACAGTGACATACAGGAATATTAGGAAGCTGCTATCACAACGTATACTATGATGATGATGATGGGATATGGCTCGGATGATGATGATGATGATGATATCAAAACACATAATTTGAAGATACAAGACAAACGATATTATCTGTGCCCATAGTATCTTGCATGTTAGATATGTTCTTTCGTGAAAATGTCAAGCAAATCAGATATCTGAATTTTAAAAATAATGTAATAAAAAATCATGGTAATTTCCTCAAATATAAATTAACAATAACATCTAATAAATAATCTTAAGTTCTATTTATGCTGTCATTCAAGACTGGGACATGACGGAAGAAACAAAGAGCATCTTGAGGTTGAGATTTACAGAAAATAAAAACAGACGATACGCCAAACTTACTCATACAAAAGAAGCTAAGGATCATAAATATCAGTAGGTTACTAAAAACCCAGATGGCATTGAAAATCATTATTTATATCATTTATGAGGTATCCCTATAAAAGTAATCACTAAAAATGGTAATGAATAAACTTAAGAGATTACTCGTATCTAATGACCATTAATAAACTTAAGAGATTACAAGCATCTAAGGATGACTATTATTACTTATAAAGGGCAACTCAATTGTCGTGAACTTAGCAGAAACCATTCTGTTTATAAAATGACAATGGACCAACTCAAAAACTAATTTAAAAGGTGAGTTAGTGAGTTACCATAGAAGGCTATGGATAGAATACGTACGAAGAGAAACTATAGAAACAGTGCCAGGAAAACCTGCATAACATGGAAGTGAAATACAACATTGAAATTTCAAAACAGTGCTCGGACATCAAATTTTAAGAAAATGACCATTTTAACCCTAATGGAGTTTTTAATGTCAATCAGGTATTTCTTTTAAAAGACTGGACTGACAGAAAATACTCATTTAAAAAAAAAAATGCCCATTCCATGTCCTGTTTCATATTTTGACTATACGATCACAAGCATCAATTATGAATATGTTAAAGGCACTGATTTCACATTTTATAAATATAAAAAGCTTAAATTTACACCTCATGGGAATATGCTATATGTAATAACCATCTTGAAAACAGAATCCTTTGAGCCATTCATTGGAAAAAAGAAAAAATGTATTTCATAAGCATTAAGGACTATGTCGTGGACCCAACCAAGTATTCTTTAGTTAGGGCACGTTTAGTTGGTGCGTAAATACCTCCCCATGAAAAAAATATTTACATATGTAAGCACTTTAAAGGAAAAACTTCTGCAAACTTTCTTCTCACCATGGTTGTTAACACGTTTAAAAAGCATTGTGTAATGAATTACATATGTTTGGCAACTTGTTTGGTATCTAAATATATTTTGTAAATATATGAAATCTATACATGCAAAATTTAAATATTCTAACTAAAATATATAGTTATATTTATTTAAATATTATTAAAATATTATATATTAAATTAGTAAATATAAAATATTATATAATATATTGTATTGTAAATATCTATTACAAAAATAAAACATATGAATAAAAAATACAAGATATATAATATAATATAATATAATATAATACAATATAAGTATATATTAATAGTATATTTAATATAAATATATTAACTGTATATATTATATTATATTATATATTACAATATAATATAATATATAAACTAATTTATAATATAATATTATATAGTAATATTATATATTATATTATACTAATAACACTAATATTATGTATTATATTATGATATCATATTAAACTAGTGGAAAAAGTTTATATAAGGTTGCAACCTTAAAATGTAGAATTACAGATGCATCTCAAAAATCCATCGAAAAAGGTTGCTTTAATGTTGAAAAAACCTCCAATTGATCATCTCGACATCGAGATATATGAATATGAAAAAAAAAACAAAAAAAGTGACTTTGAGTCCGAGAATTAGTGCATCTTGCAATACATTATCTAGACTGTTCATTTTCAATATTTCCATATGTTTATAGATCTACTTGATTTTAACTATTTTTGGAGTTTAAAATTTTATAATTAGATATGAAAATAGATTTTGAGATAATCCTAAGAATGTTTTTCACTAAAATTACATGTTATGATAAAATTTGGAGGTGCACCTTAATTGGATTGTTTAAGGTTGTAACCTTATAGAAACCACACCCTAAACTAATAGGTATTATATCTAAGTTATATAATATGGTATAATATAAAATAATATATTATTTACATAAATTGTTATTTATATATTATATATTAAACATTATTGAAATATGTATGATGGAGAGACGAGTGAGTTTTCAGTGACAATAGGTTTACATCAAGGGTCGGTATTGAGCCCGTACCTCTTTGTCTTAGTTATAGACAACTGAACTAAGCACTTGCAAGATGAGATACTATAGTGCATGTTGTTTGCAGATGACATAGTTTTGACTGATGAGACCCGAAACGAAGTCAACACAAAGTTATAACTTTGGAGGGATGCTCTAGAATCCAAAGGTTTTATAATTAGTCGGTCTAGGATAGTATATGGAATGCAAGTTTAGTAATAATAGGAATAGAGGTGAGGAAGTGTTTAAGATTGACAGCCAGGAAGTACAAAAAAGACAGAAATTTCGTTACCTTAGGTAGATAATCCAAGAAATCAGAGAGATTGTGGAAGATGTCGCACATAGAATTAGAGTTGGGTGCGTAAAGTGGAGATGTGCAACTGGAATTATATGTAATCGTCGTATACCAATGAAGTTGAAGCGTAAGTTCTATAAGACAGTTGTGAGACCAACTTTCCTTTATAGGGCAGAATGTTGGGCGGACAAAAAACAATAGACCTATAAAATGACTGCAGCAGAGATGAGGATGTTGAGATCGATAAGTAGCAAGACAAGAAAGGATAGAATCCGAAATGAATCCATTCGGAAGAGTTTAGGTGTAGCACTAATAGGCGATAAGATGAAAGAGAGTAGACTTAAGTGGGTTGACCATCTATGGCGTCGACCTAGTACAGCACCTGTTAGGAGGTGCGAGTTAGTTCAAGTGCAAGGATTGAAAAGGGTAAGGAATAGGCCTAAAAAGACGTGGTTGAAAGTAGTCCGAAAAGATATGAGACCTTATGGTCTCACCGAGGGTATGGCCTTAAATAGAGCTGAATGCGGACTAGGATTCGTGTACCCGACCCCAATTAATTGGGAAAAGGCTATGATGATGATGATGATATTAAATATTATTGACATATAATTTATATATTTAATATATAAATAAAATAGTATGCAATATATATTATATTGTAAATAGTGAATAGTGGGTCCGCACTTGAAAATAAAAGCACAGGGAATGTTTCCCCACCTCAAGAGATGAGATTTTGTTTTACCATGAACTAGACCATTCCATGGTAAAATGTTTTACCATGGCATTTATTTGTATATGCATTACACACCAAACAAATGTATGAAACGCAAATAACACGTGCAAATATTTTTCAAAAAACATATACGCACAAACCATACGTACCGTAAAGAAATATCCAGTCATTTGTAATCCGGCTAGTCCTATAGAAGAAAGGAAGCAAAACAAAAATAAATAAATAAATAGTTGGACAATACTCACATGGATTTGACAGTAAGACTCTTTCAACTTATTGAGCATTAGCAAGTCAACCGGTCTGGCCACAAGGTCAGTATGAACAGGCGGCCAAGTCTGGTGATGTTCCTGCACCCATAAGAGGCATCTAGATATATCCTGTGAGAAAGGCATGTGCAAAAGTATTAGTAAATAAGAAATTTCATTCAAAAATTCAGAGTGAAAGTAATCTACCAAAGAGAACACTGAGTACGTCGACAGAAGTATTGAGGACGTCAATGAGTAATTCAGGGCTATTCTCGTAAATTAAAGTATTTAACAAGTCAAATGATGCAAAGATGCACCCAGAGCAAAGACGTACCCAGAGTTTTAAAAGTTAAACCTTGGCTGAGACTTAGCCTGAGTCAAAACCAAATCCACTAGATAAAATACATAAATATATGCACACACAGACACGCACACACACATCACACACACACACACAAACACACAAACATATACACAAAATACATATGTACATATATACATACATACAAACATATATATAATGCTAAATTAGCGAAGCTAGCTGGATTGAATACAGGAAAGGACCATACAAATAGATGTATAAGATAGATGATTAAAGATAAAAAATTGGCTGCCGGTAACATGCATTGATGTCAACCAAAGTCTCAACAAATAAGGCAGTTCGACTCAACTAACCAGAGTTTTACACATTTACTCATACATTCTACTGCTCACTCCGGTTATCCATCTACAAATAACAAAAAGAACTAGGGAAAAAGATCCATTTAGTAAGTCAAGCGATACAAGGAACCATACTTCTCCACCAAAGGGTAGAGTTACACCCGTGTTAGGCAAAGCCACTCCATCCTAAGCAACAGCAGAGCAAATGATTAGTGTAGGAGACAAAAAATCTTAAAAACCCCATAATTGAGTAATTATTAGAGTCAAAATGAAAATGACTACTTTGAGTTTACGGGAACATGTACTGCAATAAGATGGACTATTGAAAACCACAGTCCATAGGGGTCATCACCGTCCAATGAAATGGACTATGATGAACAGTGAACAGGACCCATCAGAACAGAAGCAGAGACCCCAGTGATGATCTTACTCTCTGTCTGTCATCATCCAGTTTACTGGAACAATGAAAAACTCAACATATCATGGTTTCCAATTTCCATTGGTTTATAGTACTATTACTTAATTGGAGTATAGCATAGTTTCCTTTAGATATTAAAAAAAAATGTCAAATTCAAAGGACATTATGTATTTTTATACCAGTTTCAACACTCTCATAGAAGAGAGAAAAATCCATCATTACCTCAATGCAAATAACAGATGTCACTTGAGCTCCCATGTTCACAACACATGCAGTCGACAGGCCATTCCCAAAGGCAGCAGCAAGACCTTCCTGTTGAAAATGGTACCCGAAAATATTACTCCGGAATAGCACTAACTGAGACACTACTACTAAATTCAAGTAAAGAGAAGATAATTAAAAAAAGCATTGCTCCTACGAACAAGACATGCATTCTAAGATGCATTAAATATGACATGTTCAACAAACAAAGCTAATGATACCCAACTATCCTAAATGAAAGTTTTCTAGACCTATACATTAAAATGACAAACCAATATTTCGGTAAAATCGCTGAAAATAACCAAAACGTATTCCATATGAAATTTCTACAGTATAGAAATACATAACATCAAGGAAATGCTTATTTCTCAGTAAAAAATATTATCATAAGTGCATGACGCTTATAAAGAAATACCCTGGCCTATATAGAAATACATAACATCAGGAAATACTTATTTCTCAGTAAAAAATTTTATCACAAGTGCATGATGCTTATAAAGAAATACCCTGGCCTATATATTTGTAATGAAATGCATCCAGAAGAAGGAGAGTTATAATACAAGACACCATAAATCAAGAGGCCATAAATCAATAAAAACACCTGATGTACCACTGCTGATCCAAAACGTAAATCTTGCAACACAATGGATAAGGTTTCCTTTATTTCTGTTGATAAACAGAACAGAGTTATTACAAACAATATGGAACGAAAATGAAAAGGTACAATAAAAGAAAAGTTGATTCCAGATATAATAAGAAAGATAAATAAGTCTTACCAAGAAAAGTCAAAGGAAACAGCTGTCACAGTTTGTATGCATATTCGAGGGACTTTAAGCACCAAATAGTAATGGCCTCAAGGCTAAGTGGTCAGCGTGGTGGGGCATCATAATGTGACATCTTGAGCAGTGTCTTAAAAAGCGGACCGCCCAGTGCCTAGGCAGCCACCTAGGCAGTTCAGAAGGCCTGGGCGCATTCCCTAGGCCTAGGCGGCCAAATTAGGCGTATATCCCTGGGCGCCCGCCTAGGAGCTCGAGAACTCGCCTAGACACCCGCCCAGGGCCTGCGCCCCGCCCCAGGGACGGAAATGCAGCTCTTTGAGGGTATTTTTGGGTCATTTTTTTAATACTAAAGGGGCAAAATTGTGGGTTTAGGTTCATTTGAAACCTAAAACCCATTAGAGGCTATTTTTGATAGAGAAAACCCAAACAAAAAGAAAAAAATCTACTAGGCAGCCCAGGTTCTGGGCGGCCTGGACCCCCCCAACCGCCTAGGTGCCGTCTAGCGCTTTTTGAAACCGTGATCTTGAGTTCCATTCCTATCACGGGTAGGGAACCTGTTCCCCACCAAACTACCCACGGAAAAAAAAAAGACTTTAAGCACCAAATCAGCATAACCTTGTTTAAAGTGGTGACTAACCTGATCTTCATGTATTCTTGCATAGAAAATTGCAGATGGTGGAAAAAAACAGTTTCCTTGTTTTTAGGCTTGATGAGTAATAATATATTAAAGTAATAATTTATGTGCCCAAACCGAGTATCCCCAAGTAAAAAATTACCATTGGTATGGCTAGAAATCCTTTTAACTTGCAATAATGAGCTTAAAGCAACAATCTCTGTAAACCAACATCCATCTTCATTAATTGGTAAAATGTAGATTCAAAACTCATCTCTGTTAGGGAAAACAGAAAACTTACTCGCAGCTTTCAAACCTTGAGACAGAACTTCTCAAGAAGGACCAATCTGGTTAAACAAGTATAGCACAACACTCAGCTTCATGCTTGACCATACTAGGCCCAAGATTTATTGGGGTACTCAAATTATAACAGTGTTGCCTACAATTAAGGTCAGAAAACATTTGTTTCTCCTCATCTAGTGCATGCACCATCATACTCAACTCATCTTGCCTCCAAAAGACATTGTTCAATTCCCATTACTAGCGCTACAAAATGTACACATTTTTAAACCAAGCATTGTCGACTACCATCATACCAGACATAATCCAGGTGATCATGAAAGTTTACCTCACCTCAAAACATTTTCCCAGTGAACATTTCAAAACAAATAAAACATTTTCCCAATGAACCCAACAACGGGGAAGTTTGAAAATAAGATGCACCGTTCACTGCAGAACTCTACACAAGTTTCTGTCACACTTTCGACACTCAGCAGCATATACAGCACAACTGCGTTGTGTGTGTGCGTGTGAGAGGAGGGAGAGAGAGAGAGAGAGTCAACTCCAATAAACTAGCATCATATGCTTACAATACCATGCAATAATTTCAAGTAAGCAAATATGTACCTACTGATAATTATTTGGAGACAAATACCTAAAAGGGAAAATGAAGATGCCGCATCAAGATGTGAAGTTCTGGGATTATGAAGAACTGATAACTCCTCAGAATTCTTTAAATTATAAAACTTTCTAACTCACCTTCGTGTCACCCAAGAATGCTCGTACCCCACACACCCCACACACACAAGTGCATATAGCACTTCCCCACCCCCCCCAACCTAAATTGGAACCAAATGTGAAAATGTGACCAATAGAAACAAATAGCTTTGGTATTGCTAGGAAGTCATAGAGACATGAATGTAACCACTGAATCTTTTGTTATATCACTATTTATTCAGAGAACAGGCTTTAATGCCATGCCACAGTCAGGGTAGGAACCAGGACATGAAGCTTAGGTAAATAAACGAGACTAATCAGTGAGTCAAGAGACATTTGCACAACCAAAGATATAGGATGAATGAAGACCAAGATAACCTCTATGGTACAAAAGAATGTCAAATGACTAAAACTCCATTCCATTCCACAGTAAACACATTATATACATCTTTCCTTTTTGGGGATGGGATTCCAATCTTGAATATTAATACTATAGCCCTAACATCCTACCAATTAAGTCAAGTGACCAAACACCAAACAAACAACATATACACAACAGGCACACCAAACAAAAGACTCATACACAATAGGCAAATTTAACAGAGTATATAGAGGCAACTTCTGAAAGCGTCATATGTATTTGCTTGTGAACAGTCCTAATATTCTACACTGTAATGACCTTATAACTTGAATTAGAACTAGTTTGAGGCAAAAATAATGTTTTCTCGATTCTCCTGATTAAAAGCCATAACATCTGTGTATCATTAAGATATTGAAATAAAGATTCAGAAGCTCTGAACTTACCACGATTATCGAAAGCATCAGGGACAACAAGAATAACAGAAAACTTATATCTTTCAGCAGGAAAGATGTGCAGCTTCTCTTTCAGAACCCAGTCCCAAATAGTAGAAAGGTCTTCGCAAACCTGACATAAGACAACTTATTATATTTTCCTCATTAAAAGAAGGTAAGCAATGAGAGGTATAAGGAATATATGAAAAGCTTAGATCTAACTGAAAAGGTTAATCTACGTAAATTAAGCTACCTTATATACTAGGAGTTCATCAACATTATATCGATTCCTCAACCAAATCATAGGGGTGTCAACAGGTCAGGTCATTGGGTCCAATGACCTAGGTCCAAGTAATTTGCATCCGAACCCCACCCAGACACAAGTCTAGAATTAAAAGTAAAAAATAAAAAATTACTTTTAATATTGTCTAATATTCTTTGATATATTTTATACAAGGTCGGGTCGACCCAGACCCAAACCCAACCCGACCCGATAGGGGTCCAACACGGACCCAGATACCAGACCCTCAAGATCTAAATCTTGGATCTTCACCTGGACCAAATTCGGGTAGACCCATCGGGTCCGTGGTCGACTCAACCCAATTGCCACCCCTACCAAATCATTTTCATTCGTTGTTGTCACAATATATAGTACAAGATAATTAAGTTTCTAAATATTTTCTTAACTGCTCTTCAATGTTCCAATTTCAGGTTACTTTGAAATCTCCCAACTAATCTTTGAGCGTAAGCTAAGTCTAGTCTAGTGCCCATAGTAATATATGTGAGGTATCCAACAGCTTCTATATAGTACACTTTCCATTATTTTTTGCTCTTCATCATTTCTTGGACACATACTCATGCTTAGCTTAGTTCCCTTTTTTGCGGGTGTATTAATTGGCATGCACGTACCCATGCCAAATCTTTCAAGTACCGTCTTAAAGTATGCGGCTTGGGATAATTGAAGTTTTTGGGCTGCTCTAATGCTATAAAGAGGGGTCAAACTTTGGAGTCTTGAACATACTATAGAGATGAACTCCTTCCCAGCCAACCATTCCACCTTCTTATTAGCATCTATATATGTGCAAGTATGAGACCACTGATAAGCAACCTATGATTCAAAAACACTAAATCTGTAGAATTTTCACGTAATACGAAATGTTATGTCTTTTGAATCCTAAAATAAACCAAGCTATAAATGGAACATTAATGATGGAGGGAAAAATTATACTTATTTTTAATTTCTATTCAATTTTAAAGGATATATTTCGATTTTAGTTTTTGGATTTATGTTTAGGATTTTAATTTTTTTGGGGGGGATTCTAGGGCTTTCTTATATTTTCTTATTTACTATTCTTGAGAACTATTCATAGTACTGTTCACATGTTACTGTTTGCGCCTTAATGTTCACAGGGGTATTTTTAAAATTTTAGTATTGCTTTAGGGGTATTTTAGAGTCTTAAGTGTTTACTTGGATCTTATGTTAAATTAGGGTTTCATAGGCTTACAAAATGTTGGATGTCATATTTTGAGAGGCATATGTTATGAGAATGAATTTTATTTGTGAAAGAAGAAAAATCTTCTTCTCTGGGCTTAATTTACTGCCATGTTCTTTCTGCATTATTGGGCTTGATTTACAGTCATGTTATGTCCCCATTATTGCTGAGTTTACTTGTTCAAGGTTCAGAAAAAAAGTGGATTTAACTTCCCACCTTTCCTTCCTACATCAAACATGGATCTACAAAATTGTCAAAAAAAAATTTGATTAGTCCAAATTTTGATTATGTTCAAATTAAAATTTTAAACTGAGATCTAGGGAAACAACTATTCCATGTGAATATTAGAGAAAACAAGGACACGTTCTTAGGGCTCATCCCCCACCATCCCTCCCTCCCCTCCCCTCCCCTCCCCTCCCAAAAAGACAACCTTGCAAAAACAAAACAAAAAAAATGCCTTGGGGTACAAAAAGTGCTCCAAGCCACCCTCCCTAAAGCCTTCCTAAAACACAGATAGGGGGATGTTTTTATCTGAAAATTTTCAGATCACATTAATCACCTTTTTTTTTAGAGGAGTTCACTATAATTGCATTACTTAGTAGTAGAATTTACAAAAAGGTGGTGACCGAAATGGTCACACTATACCAGCCCAAAAGGATCCAAAAAATGCAAGACAGAACCCGCAACTCGAAGGGGAGGACTAGGCAGACATATGGCGCAGAAGCCTAAGTGTCCAAGAAATATTTAAGAAGGCCCCTTTTTTTGCCAATCTATCAGCTTCTGAATTAGCTTCTTTGTAGGCATGGCATGGCGTCAAGAGATCATGTAGTTGCTTGTTAAATGAAGAAGCCTGTCAAAAATGTTGTCAAGGCGCCAAGGCCATGATAAGCGGTTGGATGCCTAGTGGATAATGTTATTGGCATCACCTTCCACCACGATGCTGTGACTCCAGGTGTGGTAAACTTGCGAAGGCCCTCCAAAAGGGCTAGAGCCTTAGCAAGAGTGGAGTCTGCAATACCTATAGGTCGCGAATATGTCAACAGGGTGCTGCCATCACTAGAACGATAAAGCCCCCAAATTCCTGAGGGTCCAAGGTTGCCAAGAGAACAACCATCAAAGTTATGCTTCATTGCTCCCACTTCGGGTGGTCTCCACCACAGGGCCCTCGAGATTCTATGGTTGGCTAAAAGTAATAAGTTGGACCAATTACTGTGGAAGTCAAAGGAAGAAAAAAACTTGAATAGAGTATGATTGGAGGCCCAGAAAGCCACTAAGTTCCTTACTTTCTCCATCAACTGTTCGACCGATGACCTCGCCCCTGGAAGATTCTATGATCACATTAATCACCCCTAAGAATAATATAAAAAATGATTTGGAGCATGACCCGGACCCAAGCCCAAACCCGTCCCGGGTCGGGTGCAAGTCGTTTGTACCCGGATCCGACTCAAGTCGACCCTACCCAATTTCCATCCCTTCCAAATCATTTTTCATTCATTGTCACAATATAGTACAAGTTAATGCATATTATTGTGATGCTACAAAGAGGGGTCAAACTTTGGAGTCTTGGACATAATATATAGATGAATTCAATCCCAGCCAACCATTCCGCCTTCTCATTGGCATTTATATACATGCTAGTACGAGAGCACTAATAAGTGACCTATGATTCAAACACTCTAAATCTCAAGAATTTTCAAATAATCTGAAAGAAATGTTGACTCTTTTGAATCCCAAAATAATCCAAACTAGAAATGGAACATGGTTCTACGAAATTGTCAAAAAAAATTTGATAAGTCCAAATTTTGATTCTGTTCAAATTAAAATTTTAAGCTGAGATATAGGGAAACAACTCTTCCATGTGAATAGTGGAAGAAATAAGGACAGGCTCTTAGCGCTCATCCCCCACCATCCCTCCCCCCACCCCACCCCCAAAAAAAATAATAACTTTGGAGAACAAAAAGTGCTCCAAGCCAGCCTCCCTAAAATGAGTCAAGCGTTCCTAAACACAGTTAGGGGGCCTTTTTTATCTGAAAATTTTCAGATCACATTAATCACCCCTAAGAACAATCCCATAAACAATGATTTGGAGGACAAAAATGCTCCAAGTCAACTCCCTTGCTAAGATAGATCCTGAAAAGTTCATATGAAGGATGAATATGTTGGTTTTCAAAAGCTCAAAAGCTTTATTTTTCTTTTTGTGTGTGTTTGGAATTGTTCACAGGGTGAACCAGAGATGATCGGCAAATTTCCAGATTAAAAAAAGAAATCCTCCTTGCTATGTTTTTGGAGGGGCTAGACCAGCAAAGTATGTGGTTGGGCTAGACCATATAGTATGTTTCCTTTAGAAAAGAGCTTCTCTTGAAGACCAGAAAAAGAATTTTATAACTCACTTTCCTTCTCCTGAATCAAGTCAACAGAACATAGTCCAAGTTTTTAAACAATGACATAAAAATTCCCCCCACTAAGAGAGGCAGAAAATAATGATGTTCACGTATTGAGCTTGTTAAATAAGGCCATCACCTCTCCCTTTAAGAAGCCCACCACCCCAATTTATACAATAAAATAGTCAAGCCCCCCCCTCCTGCTAATCCAAGTTCACCATATGGACTCCTATAAAAAGTTCAATGTTACAATTCATTCTCAATGCTAATTTTTAAATCACATTAATGTGGACTACTCTTACTCATTGCAGATGAGATGCTTGTGACAGACTTTTTTTTTTTATCCATTAAAAATGCTTGACACCAACCGTTCTGTAAAACAGAAAAGTTTGACTTGCTCGTCTCTTAGTTTGGATTGTTTGAATGGAGAAAAAACATTTATTCAGAAATTTAAATAAGGGTGACATGAAAAATACCTGTTGTACTGAATAGTGCTGAGAAATATTAAAATGACCACGGCGAATAGGCCTGCGTAAGCAGTACGGCTCAACTGAAGCTATTCTCAAAGCCTCCTCACCACAAATGAAGTCCTTAAACTTGTATTGATTCAAGGTGGAGCCTACACTTCTATTAACTTCAGGTTGGTCCTTGTCTTCATGTTTGGCAACCACAGACTCTAATTGAATGTAAACAATATACTTTTAATAATGTCATACTAAGAAGCTCAGTTATGCCTGAACAGAAACCAAACCACTATAGAAGAACGATTGCAACATCAAGCAACTTTACGCAATTCAAGTTCCATAACAAATCAGGATAGTATGTAGATTGCACATGCAGAATGAAGTGAATGTTCGGGAATGGGGTTGAGGTGGTGGTGGTAGAACCACTTGAGCCTCAGCTACCGGTCTAGGTTTCCATTCCCACTGACGCATTCAAAAACCGCTAATTAATTCTAAAAACAGGTAGGGGCCTGTATTCCCCACTGATCTACCCAAAAAAGAATGAAGTGAATGTTCCAGGTGATCATTTCAAGATATTTCATTCCTGCTGTAAAATTTATTCAAGATTCAACAAGTTCAACACAAAAGGGGGAGATTCATGGGTTTCATGTAGGACTCTGACATAGTTCACAAGACAGGACTCAACTCAAGACTCAACTTAGCCCCAAGTGATGTTGGTGTGACTGCCATTCACATCAAAAAAACAATACAACATAATGAGACTTGGCCAAGTCTTACAATACTGAACACCAACCCAATGCAGGTCGATTCACTGAGTTTTTTAACTCTGGATTCCAATATTTTACTTTTTGAAGTTGCACATATGGAAGTATGAACTGTAAAGGATGCCCACTGAAGTCACAACCCTGCCAATGGAGTATTGTATATGGTGTTCTAAAGGGTCTCCACCATCCCTCCCTGATGATGAACAGTAGAGGTTAATATTAGTGGGACCAACAAGCATTCACCAATTGTACAGTTAATCTTCAATGTCTGTCATTGAGAATAGGTGGGGGGTCCCCCTTGGGGTACTGCACACCATGCTCCATTGTGTTAAGCTAAACTTTAAAAAATAGAAGGCAGTAAAATCCAAACTGCATATGCAGAAGAACATCCATCAGAACACAGAAACTTAGAATACAAGAAATTCAAAAATGATTATAAATTACATCAAATGAAAGGAAAATTCTTGAATGAATGCTTAACTGGCAAGGAAAATAATTCACTTTATGGATGAGATGAATTTGAAAGTAAGACCTTAGACGATACAAAATACAAGAATGGCAAGAACAGATAAACAACAAGTGACAGCCAGATAACCCACCTGTTGACAAAGAGGAAGTGGGAGTAGCCTCCAGTACATTTGTCCAAGTGAAGGTTGTCTCACTCCTGTTACCATGTGAACTTAATCCATCAACACGACCAACCTGAGCAAAGAAGATATGAGAATTCCACATTAAAACAACACGAGTTGAATGTGGTAAGTTACATTTCAACTTCCAAATTCATGCTGACTGCTCACTAGAACAGTGAAATGCAGAAGCATATATTTTCGGGAGAAATCAATTGTTCACCAAATGCCCACATTCATGGAACCCAGGAAAATGCCCGTCTATATCTTCATAAAAAATTATGATGGCGCTTTTGATTTATGACGTGAGCATGAAAGAAACCAAGTTCGAGTGGAATAGGATCACTCAACACCTGATCAAAACATTCAATCTTAAGGAATGATTATCATGCATAGTAAAATACATTAACAACAACAGCATGAGCATAAACCAAATTCTCATTGAGTAGAATCGGCCTATCCCTTGTCCAAGGCATTACATCTCAAGGAATTATCATCATGCATAGTAAATTATAAAATTCCCTGGAAGTTGCCATCATGCATCCTACAATAATTGGTTCCCACTAGACAAGGAGATTTGTGCCAGGTTAGCACAGAAAATAATATAATCAATCTCGTCAAGGAAGACATTAAGTCAAAATGAGACTTTTTATTCAAGGAAAAATATCAAGACAGTGTTACACTGCACACATCACGCAGATCCACCAAAACCTTGAAACAGATAAACAGCACCTGTAAAGGTCATTTTTTATCTAGAGAATTAACTATTTTACCGCGATCAGATATTTAGTTATCTCGTTAGTGTCAGTTATACTAGGCTGAGGATAAAAGAGTCACTTCAAAATAATGATTAATCCAAGAATTATTTCAAAATTTTGCACTTTTAGAGCACCTCCATGACTTATACAAACATTCTAGGTACAGATTTGATATTTTCTCTTAATTTAACTCTGATCTAGAAGAGTTAAATCAAGAGCATGAAGTGCATAATTCCGTTCGATTAGGAGCACATGAAATGGTCATAACAGGATCTAAAACAATATAATCTGGACCTAAGCTACAGGAGAAAAGTCACCACAACAATAGGAAGAACTATTCCCTTGCATTTCTAAAGATTCCTCCAAATCCAGCACTATGACAGATTTCTTAACTCTTTCAAGTAGATTCATGCTCGATCCAACCCTTTTCTAGGACCGATCCCTTTGAAGGTGCAAACAGTAAGCATGAACCTAATAATTCACAAGTACGCGGTAAAGGGGTCAGGTCCAGGTGGGCCCAACCACAACCTGAACCTGGCAAGGTCCAGGGTGGACCCAAACCCCGGCCAGGTCCAAGTCAGTCGACACAGACACAACCCTCGGTCGGGACCAGGTCACACTATAAAATAAATGCATTATATATATTTTATATAACATAAGTATCATGTATATATGGAAAGGTATTAGCACAAAGATCTAACTGGATCTAGATTGATCTGATGGCCATTTGATTGCTGATATTTTTACTATAAATCCAATTGACCTGAGAGTTTTGCGGGTATATGGGCCTAAATAAGGCGAACCAAAACAAAATATCAAAAAAATAATATACAAAATTTAAAATGACCAAAATACCAATGCCCACCTCGTAACTAGAAAATTCACAGCTGGAGGCCCTTGATCTTCTCAATCAGGTTCTCATTAGAACCGTCAGGCGCTTGTGGGGCCATCTTGATAAAAGTGAGAAGAAAGATACATGAAACCCTCTCCATATGTGCAAGGATTGAATGGCAAAAACTGATGTCAGATATAAGATACCCAAACCTGTTGAAGTGTCTGCTGGCAACGTCAGGATCCACTTTAAGACTTGGACTGCAAACCCCAGCAAGCGCTTCTAGTTCTATTCATCCCCTCCTAGACCCAATGCAACTAATACAAGTTCACCTTCATGGAGAGAGTATACCCCCTACCCGACAATCAGAAGGCAATAGACAAGGAGAAATTCTTGTATAGCCTCCCGAACCACCTTGGAGACCTTGCTGGGAATCACTTCAAAGAAATCAATCCAGCCAAGGTCACATATGGCCTCCTCTTGGCTAAGACAGAATCACTTATTATCGATCAGTGTATAAAGAAGAAGGTGGCAGAAGTTGAAGCCAGAGACCATAAGATAAGCAAGCAGGTGTGTCGACAATTCGATCTAGGATATGACCAGAAGAAAAGCGACCCCCAAAACATCAATATCACACCCAGAAGGACAGAGACCTTTCTCTCAAAAGCAGGCCCATAAATATTCCAGGAGGATTGGCATGGTGATAGAAAAACAACCCAGAAAGGGGAAGCCCAATTGCTACAACTTTGGCAAGGGGTCACTTTCTAAAGGAAGGAAAAAAGGCGCATCAGAACAGCACACATTAGCGACAAGGAGGACTACACTTCAGATTTGATTCAGTCTCTAACTCCCAACAGCCTTGCAAATCCTTGGGAAAAGCCTTTGATTCTGAAGATGAGTTACAGTCGGTCACGACTGGATCCATTGCAATAGTAGAGTGGGAGCCTGACAAGGTCCAAAAATTCAACGTACAGTTTGGAAACCCTAAATCCGTTCAGGGTTTTCTGCAACTATGCTGCTAAGATCATTGGATTTGACATCCTGCTAATCAGATGAGGGCCTAGGCTTTCACACGAGGATTCAAATGAATTCCTGCAACTATGGAATGAAGGATGACATGAAAACGGGCATGGGTACTTTGGTCAACTTTGAGTTTTTGATATTATCTTTGTGATATTTTGTTTTGGTTAGCCTTGGTGAGAAGCACACGTTATCCCAAAATTTGAGGTCAAACAGATTTACAAAAAAATATTAAAAATAAAACAACACTTATGTATGATTGTGTATGTGCGTGTGTGTGTATATAAATATATAGGAAAACACTATGCAATGCCTATAGGCGAAAATGAACAGTGATTTCGCCTACTCCCATCACCATCCAAAGTTCATCGCGCAGTCACAATTGTCCTGTAGTGTTTCATTTTTCATTTTTTTTCTACAAATCGGAATGACCTAAAATTTGGAGCGTGTATTCATCAAAAATAGGGGAATCATCGGAAATTATAAAAAAAATATTTTACATGAAAAACATTGAACAAAATACCCCCGAAAAGTTTTGAGGGTATTTTGATCAATTTATTTTTGGTGGATAATTTTTTTTATATTTTTATTAGATGCGCCTCAGTAAAATGTACATACCCTCTAAATTTCAGGTCATTCCGATTTGTAGAAAAAAAATGAAAAATAAAATACTACCGGACAATCGTGACCATGCGATGAAATTTGGACGGTGACGAGGGTAGGCGAAATCACTACTTATTTCGCCTATAGGCGTTGGAAAGACTTTTCCATATATATATATATATATATATATATATATATATATATATATATATATATATATATATAGATAGATAGATAGATAGATAGATATATGTATGTATGTATGTATGTATCAGGTGAGTTCAGCCATAACCCAACCTGGTGAGATCCAAGATGGTCCTGGACCTGGACTAGGGCAGGTCCAGGTGAAGTGGACCCAAACCTAGTCAGGATCATTCAAATGGACTTAGAACCGACTCCGCTTGAGTCCACCTAGCAGGTCTAAACCCATACCCATATCTGATCAACCAGTCAAATGTTAAAACAAGCAGATTATCGTACCTATTCGCTAGATAGGCAAGATGTCGCACATGGGTTTACAACTCTTCAATATTAATTGGACATAACTCTTAAACGATCCTATTTTTAGCACTTTAATTTGATTTTTCTCCAAAAGCCACTCAAACAAAGTTTGATTAGAAAAGAAAATAAGTTAGATTTGCAAATAACTTGACAATCAAAGAGGTAAAACTCGACAAGGGTGTCACAAGATTTCAAACAAAACAAACTAGATCCTTTAAACAACTGAGGACATTATTGATTTTTTTTAGTGTTCAAGAACTAGGACTTAGGCCGGGATATGCTAGGATCCAAACCCTTGGCTGAGACTATAAAAGTTAACAAAAAGTAAAATGTCAAAAGGTGAGACTCAAGGTGAGTCCAAAGGCTTTTCCTTGGGACTCAATAGTGTCTAGAGCGGAGCCAACTCGGGACTCAAAGCTGAGCCAACTCGAGCGAATCAAGGGATTTTTGAAAAACATATTCTTCTTTTGCATTAATTCTTACATCAAAAATGAAAGTTTCATAAGACACCATAAAAAAATGTAAAAGCTATTCATCCAAACCTCTATAATCAAAGGCAATATTTTCCACCATGCATAACAGAACTTGCAAATACTAATGGGCCTTCTCAAAGGTATTCATAGAGAAAACCGTAGCGTACCACCAAAAATCCATAAGCCAATACGACTAATATCATCAAGAGTAATCACTGTTAAAAGAAAAGAAACTACTCAATTCAAATGAAATCATGAAAACAATTTCCATCGTGTGCCTGATCCCAAGGATTTCTTTTTCTTTTTCTTTTTTTGGATAGGTTGACATAAGTTGAAAGAGGTATACATCAGGTTGTGTTCAAAGATAAGTAGAGACAAACTGAGATGTACAAATGTATGGGGAGATGAGAAGGAGAAAGGAAGGAAAGAAAGCTTTTTTGTCTCTTTTTCTCTTTTTCTCTTTTTCTCTTTTTTTCTTTTTTTCTTTTTTTCTTTTTCTTTCTTTTTTTTTGGGTTTTGGAGTGAGGGGGGAGGGAGAGGGGAAAAGTAGAGAGAGGGAGATGGTGCAAGAGAAAGATGAGGAGCCATAAAGGCTTAAGTTATGTCCCGGCATGCACTTACAAACTTGCCAAGTAAGGCCCTTCCTTGGCAAGATTTCAAGGACAAAATCTTTTGACACGACATTTCAATGTCCAACATCAACCAGATAAATCAGTTGATAGTCAGACATTTCCAGTTTCTAACCAATAATGTAGAGATTGTTTCAACAAAAGAGCAGTTCATAGAAGAAACCCCGCATAACCTCCCCTACGGAACCTAATTTTATAAAAAAGCTACAAGATCCAATTCCAATTTGACTTAAAAATAGAAAAAAAAAAAAAAAACACAACTCCAAAATAATTTTCATGTAAAAAATAAGAAGTCAAGATACTTCCCCAAAACGAACAATTTGTAATACATCTTTCAGTCACTGAAGGCCCTAGATTGCCGAAAATTTCACCAAATGGATTCAGTAGTTTTTCAGCTTTGCTAACCTTCCGATGAACAAAAGCATTCCGACTTTCTTCATCCAAAAAAGGTATCTTCAGCTCTGCTGCAATCTGAAATGAGAACAGGTGAATGATCAGCCCTAGATTAGTATATCAGGCTACAATGTAAGGATTCAGAAGGAAAATACGAAATGCACACTATACACACCAACTATGACAAATGGTAGGAGAGTAATCATACACTGTCATAACCCTTCTCACGCTCCACTTGCTGTGCAGGCGTAATTGGAGACACCAACTTCTGATTTCGAAAAACACAATACCAGCGAAACCCAATATCCAAATTAAAAACTAAAAGATAACTAAAACCCAAAAGCAAATCAACTCACTAAAATTTGAGAAATCTAAATTCTAAAACGAATAATTTCTCTAATTTAACCATTAAATATCAAAAATACAATAAATTATGGAACAACAGCCCAATTTAGAGAGACTATCCATATTGAAAACACATAGTTATGTATGGTTAGGAACATCTACGTCAGACATGGTAGAAAATGATGTAGTTTGGACCCCTCTATAACCTGATCTTGAACTGTCATTTTTTGTTCTTGATTCCCATCAGAAGACCCCCCTCTCACATGCCAAGCAATATAGTGGGGGATGCTAAAGGGATTCTGCTGATATGCAAACCCCATCCGGACATTTGCAGAACCTAACATCACATAAAAAAGACCCCCATTAAGAACCACCTCAAAAACAAAATTATCAAAATAACATGAGAAAAGGTTTAGAGAGAAGGAGAGAGTAAATAAATGTTTCAAGTTCAACAGAAAAAAAAATGAGCAGATACTTCCAACTGAACTGATCACAGAGAAGCACAAATATCAACTTAAGCATGTGTCGCATGTAAGCGCAAAATGACACAGCTTCAATATCCAATTCTTTGACCGTAAATTCACTAAATTATAAACAGTTGATCCCCAAAACTTCAGAGAACGAGCTATATCACAACCATCCATAAGGCCCAGATAAAGCCCATGGGCAAAACACTCATCCGAGTGCAACATTAATTATCTTTCATTAAATTAAACTGTCATTAACATGGGTCCTTGAAAACCTAAATATTTGATTATTCATCAAAAACCAACTTTATTGCTGCCATAAAGAAGCCCAAAAAAGTTATTAAAAAAATCATATTGGTCGAAATTGAATGAGCAATAAGAACTCCTCTTGTTCAATAAACCATAAACCTTTTGAAACACAAAATCATTTAACTGCGTCGTTTTCAACAGTGTGTTTGATTCTGCATCAAACGAATTGCATTCTAAATTTTCAAATGAATTAAACAAACAAGCAATGGAACATGAGAGGAGAGAAAAGGTGATATTGAAACGCGGGAGAGAACGCTGGTACCTGGATTAATAACAACTAAATTAGACCCCCTTTCAGCTATGAGCTGTGAAGGAACCACGGATTTAAGATAATCCTGCAACAGCCATGGTGTATCATTAAAAGGAAATCGACCAAATAAATTTGAACCAAGCATCGTAAAGAAGATGATAAATTACAGAACAAGAAGCTTGAATTCCAGATACTTTGAAAGACAAAATAATAGGTTAGGCGAAAGAATGCTAGGTCACCATGGCGGGGATTGTGTAGAGCTTGTAACGCGGGAAAAAGAGGGGCGCTTAAGAGAGACGCTTGGAATTTGAAAGGGAAAGGAGAGAAAAAGAGAGAGAGCGCTTAAATATATGGGAAAAGAAAAAGGCCTGGATTTCTCTATTGAGACTGAGAGAGAGCTAAGGCGCCAATACACGCCTGAATCCTGAAGAGGGGAAGAACTAGGGGTAGCAACAGGCGACCCGGACTCGGACCCGGACCTGGACCTTGGTTCTACAAGGACTTGAACTTGACCCTGACCAGACCCAGGTCGGACCTAAATAACTTAGATCCCATAGGTCTGGAAATTAAAAAAAAAAAAAAAAAATTACACACTCACATATATATATATATATATATATATATATATATATATATATATATATATATATATATATATATATATATATATATATATATATATATATATATATATATATATATATATATATATATATATATATATATATATATATATATATATATATATATATACCTTATACTTTACGTTATTACGGTTACACCTAATAATTTCCATTATTATTCATCTTTCCATTTTTTATCTTTCATAACATCCTTTTTAAAAAAAGACACTTTTGTCCTTTTTCGGATGTTCAACATCCGAATTTATGAAAATTTCGGATGTTCAACATCCGAAAACGACCGCAGTTAGAACAATCACTTATCATATTTCAGAGAATATCCGAAATTTTGATAATTTTGGATGTTGAACATCCGAAATTTTGCACGCCACGACTTCCAGCACACGAGCAGAAACTTATATATTTTTATTTTTATAAAGTTTGGAAAAATCGATCATTGAAGGAACGTACCCCCGTTACTGTCCCTTAATACAGTAACCCACAAAGTTGAAGAGATTGATTCATATTTTGACGTGATTGGTACCGTTCTTACTCTTTTTTTATACGGTTGATTAATTAAAGTTTATTTATCTGTTATTATTTAGAATATTTAATTTTGTTAATAGCATTTGTTGTGTATTTGAGATTAATAAATGGAATTTGTTTAATATTGATGAAGTTGTTTTTTTATATACTTATTTGTTGTTTATATCATGTTGATACATTGTATTCTTTGTTTTGGAGAAATAATTGTTAAACTTATTTGTTTGTAATAAAATTTGTTGTTTATTTTGTGTTTATGTGAGTATTACTCACAATTTTAATAGTACACTGTTTCAATCTATTATGTAATACTATGAACCCTAAAGTAGTTAATAATATCCCAATTTTTGGTAATTTTTTTGTAACACTAATTTTGCTATTCATTCAATACATGAGTATTGACGATCGCTACTGACAATTTTAGCAGTACACTATTTTAATCAATTATGCAATACTCACCCTAAAGTAGTTAGAAATATAGCAGTTTTTTGTAATGATTTTTTATAACAGTAACTTTGTTATTCATTTAATACAGTAGTATTGACGATGGCTACTGAGGGAGTGCAACTAGTATTCCGATATGGGAGGTCATTTGAGACGAATGCAAATGACAGGTGTGTTATTCATAAAAGAGGAAAATTGAAGGTCACCAAGTACAATGGGAATAGTTCCTTGAATGAACTAAAAAGTCATTTTGCAAATTTAATCAAGTGTGATCCAAACAAATTAGACATTATGTAGCACAACACAAGACTATCTAGTGGGCTTGATTTGATTGATGTTAGTGATGATATAGATGTATATTTTATGTTGGGAGGGGAATCTTCGATAATTGTAATATATATTGTCGAGGCACAACAAGAATTTGTTGTTGAGGGTCCATCTTCAAGGAATAGGTATATCTACAATTCATTTTTTCATCTATAAATTGCTTCATTTTAATATTATATGTGCAGAAATTGTTGCTTTATCTTACACTTTATCTTTTGTCAATAGTCGGTGTAACACTTTATCTAAGCAAGATCAAAACACTGGAGTAGTGCCCAACCCTGAGCTCGTACCAGAGCGTGATATAGAGGACATTGAACCACTAGAGAGTCCATGTAGAGGAGTTGGTAACGAGGTTCAATTGAATGTTGGGCAATTGTTTGAAAATGTTAATGAATATCGGCATCATCTAGTTGATTTTGTAATCCACAACAATTTTGTTTTGAAGTTTAACAAAAGTGAATTAGAACAGATGTGGGCAAGTTGCAAGACATATGGATGCACATAGCAAGTGCGGTGCTTACGAGTTAGCAGCATCGCATACTTTAAAGTTAAGTCTATAGTTAAGGAGCACACATGTAGTGGTCCCATGGGGAGGGTCCATCAGCCACTAGCTCCTAGTGATTAAGTGACCACAGATATTAAAGGTTGCCTTCTTGACCAACCAAAAATTAAAGCAAAATATATTGTAAAGGATGTTCAACGTGATCACAGAGTCAGACTTTCCTACATACAAGCTTGGCAGGGAAAAGATGTTGCTAGGGAGATAGTAGATGGATCACATGAACAACAATACCATGACCTCCCGCTGTATATTGAGAAGATCAGAAGAACCAACCCGGGAATTGAAGTTCGCATCCACAGAGATGAAGGCAGGTTCAACGACTATTTATTACCTATCGTCCATGCATTATGGGGTTTGTCAATGGATGCAGGCCACTAATTGGTATTGATGAAACATTCTTAAAAAGAAAGTATCAAGGCATTTTATTGCGCGTCATCACACTAGATGTAAATAATGGGCTCTTCCCATTGGCATTCGCAATGCTTGAGAAGGAGAATTACCAAATGTGGTATTGGTTCTTAAGTATATTGAGTGAGCTCTTAAATAGGTACCCTAAATCAACCTGTCTTAACCATCATATCATATCGATAGAAAAGCCTGCCATAAACAATAGAAAAATGTTTTCCATTATTTTGCATGTGACATATGGGAGAGAACTTCAAGGGCTTTATGAAGAGGTCAGCAATTACTGAAGTATTGCTGATGCTGTTTTGGAAGGCTGCTTGTAAAGCGGCCGGTTTGAAAAAAATAACGTTTGATATACAGTGCGTCGACCCAGAAGCATATGATTGGATTAAGAATATTCCACCCAAATTTTGGGCATATGTCTATTTTTCAGGGTCCAGATATAATCATCATACCTTAAACATAGCCGAGTCTTTCAATGCTTGGATTTTATCGGCCGATCATTACAATGTGTGAAGAAATAAGGATATAGTTGACCAGGTTTAAAGAGAAGAATGAATTAGGTAATACTTTGAGCGGCATGTTAGTACCGAAGGCCCAAGAATTACTTGACCCGCGAAAGATGAAGGCTCGATTTTTGCACAAAGTTATATCCTTCATGGACACGTTTTTTGAGATCCACTATCTTGGAAAGAAGAACGTTATCGATTTAATGCAGTGGACATGCAGTTGTGGAAAATGGCAACTCAGTAGCATTCCGTGTGCCTATACTATTGCGGCCATTAATTATATGCATATGGATCCCATTGTGTACTGCCTTAAGTATTTTACAGTGGAATACTTTAAAAGGGCATTTGAAACTCCCTTTGCACCTGTCTCGGATGATATTGAATTGACATGTATTTACAACAGGACAGTGTCGCCACCAAGGACTACACGTCTTTTCGGTAGGCCAAAAAAAACAATGAAGAATATCCGAGACAAAACATCCAATCACCAGGTTTTTGAAGTGCAAACGATGCGACGCAGAGGGTCATAATAGAAGGACATGCAGAGAACCGATAGAGTGAACTTGATGTTAATATTGTATTCTTGTATGGAACTATGACTTTCATGAATTAATGAATTGAGTGAATATTGTGTTTTTGTTGTCAAAATTGTGTTAGTGCAATCAGAATTCTTTGTTGTCATAAATCTTCTAATGGATGAGTTTGTCAATCTTTGTGTCGAAATAGATGATTTCAATATTGGAAATCTTTGTGATAGCCTTAAAATAAGAAAATGAAATTCATATCCATACATCCATAAATGAGTTATTCTCATGTCCATACATCCAGAAATGATGTCCATTTTTTTATCATGTCAATGCATCTTGATGTCCATGATCAATGTGATGTCTAAACAATTTCGGATGTTCAACATTCGAAAATGATATTGTCAAAATCCAGGAAGCTCTTGGATTTTTACAATGAGTTTTCAGATGTTCAACATCCGAAAAAGTAATAGTTTTGGATGTTCAACATCCGAAAACTCACTATGAATATCCAAGATTTTCACAGTGAGTTTTCGGATATTGAACATTCGAAAATATTGCTTTTTCGAATGTTCACTCATAGTGAAAATCCAGTAGCTTCCTGGATTTTGACAGTACCCTTTTCGGATGTTGAACATTCAAAAATATGTCACTTTCGGATGTTGAACATCCAAAATTGTTTAGACATCACATTGATCATGGACATCAAGATGCATTGACATGATAAAAAAAATGGACATCATTTCCGGATGCATGGACATGAGAATAACTCATTTATGGATGTATGGATATGAATTTCATTTTCTTATTTTAAAGCTATCACAATTATTTCCATTGCTGATTATATGATTTTGGATGCACAGTAGCTGTTATTTTCACCACCATCAATCACAATAAGTAATGTAAATAATGTTAAATTAATAAATCTCATTAATCTTATATCGAATGTATTCTGGATAGCTCTAGGCAGTGATATGATGCTAAACCCAATACACATATGCAACCACTAACAATCAAATTTCACCAAGACTCCAAGTCTTCTCAAGATGACTCATGTAGCAACAAAAAATGAAGAGAAAGAAAGGATGATTGATATTGACACATAAGCACAACATCACACATTGATATCAAGAGTGATATTGAAGATTCTGCAATATATTTAGTTAGTAGTAATAAGACAAATATTATAACTTTTCATAAAAAATATGCTAGCTCTATATAGTTAAGGTAGATCAATTCGAGACTCATGTCAAATACAACCATCTAAAAACATTATAAAATGACCAATACAAATTGGGATTCTCAAAATGACCCATTACACGCCTCGCCTTCTCTTAGGCTGATATTGTTTATTTCGTGTGTTAGATCTTCTAAGTTCCTCAACAGGTTGTGTGGAGGGAGCTAGGTCTTCTACAGCCCGACTACTTTGACCCACTCCATCATCTCCAGCGTCGTCAGGTACAACTTCGTCATTATATTGATGTTGTAAATGCTCTATCCTGGCTTCTACATCACCCATATCCACAGGTACAAACTTAGACAATATTTCAAACGCAATTAAGAACTTCAGGGTTTCTATCTAAGTGTAAGTGTCGTTGCTAACATGACTGTAGATGTCTTAACTGCACTAATTTGCACAACAAGATTACATAATTAACATATTTAAACAATTGAATAGAACTAATAGGTAAATAAAATACTATAATAATTTATAGGTCAATATAAACGTACCAACTGATCCTCATAACCTCGAGGTCTCATTATATATTGTGGTTCATGAACATGAATCACTTCTTCTTCTTCATGGATATGAGGTTGCAATATGTCTTTGGATGGGTTATCGACATTATGTATCAAATAATGGGACACCAAGTTGTATCAGGCCTTGTACTCCTCTAAGGGCAAACCATTGTCAGTATATTGTTGAATATCAAGCATGATGCGATCATGGCGAGATAACCAGTTAGTGATTTTATCTGCATTGACATTTTCGCTAATCTCGCTGTCCAACTTGTCTGTTTGCCCTCTTACTAACAAGCAAGGGATTCTTAGGAATGTCATGTTTTGCTCCAAATTGCTGGCATACTCGGTCTGGCATGTACGGCTCAACAATATTGTCAAATATCAAAATTGTAGGGCACATTGTAGTTTGAAATACCTGCTGCCTATCATTTGAAATGACCTCATCAGGGTTGAAATAGGGATTCCAAATTATCTGTTATATGATATGCAATCAGTCAATAAAAATACTTATAAATACTTAAATACTATTAAAAGAAATCTATATCAAATTATACATTAACTTCATTAGGTTGGAGGCTATCAATTTCTTGTCTGATGGGAGGCATTAAGTTATGTGGATTGCCATGATATTTCTTCAATGGCTCCCATCTTTTGGCCTTAAGCATATTTGGAGGGATACTATGCAGTATGGGTCTCATATGCATAATATGCTCATATGACCAACACTGCAATAAATTGAGTAAGACAAATATTAAATATATTAAGAAAGCAATCGAAACTATTAGACTTATGTCATATACCAAAACAAATGGTTACCTGTATGAGAGTGGCTGAACCACTAAAATGTCTTCGCTTGAAAATGCAAGTTTTTTCAAGTGAGCGATAGAGTAATGCAAGGGCTGCAGCACCCCAAGCATATGTGTTGGCACCCTCAATTGCTTCAAAAAACTGTAGGTACCTTGTTGGCACTGTTGAAATTGATGCATCAGCGAATATGGTTACACTGATGAGGAAGAGCATATATGCTCAAGTATATCTATAAACTTGAACTGTGGTTGCATCATGTGACAATTCCCTAAAATTCGCCTTCAGCCATATATGCCTCAGGCTTACCAAGTTGCCATCGGGGACTATACCCAAATTATCTTTTGTAAACTTTCGCAGGTCTTTGATAGGACGACATGTAACTGGGTCGCCATCCATAACCGCTCCTAATATCTCATATACATCAAAAAGTGTTGGTGTCATCTCACCAATATGAATGTTGAAATGAAAGGTGTTGGTCTCAAAACGCCACCTCTCTATATTAGCTGCGACCAAAAGATAATCAATTCGCCCAGGCTGAATGATAGCCAACGGGCCTAACCCAAAAGCATGAAATAACTTAACTTGTTCTTCCATTCATTTAATTGATAATTCTTCTCATCAATTCTAATTTATTCTTTCTCCTGAAATACAACAAATAGACATCATATTATAATCAATATATATACATGTACTTTCCATAGGATGTTTGAACCAGACTACCATTTATTGAAAACTAACAAATAAATAGAATGGGCAAATGAATATATGCATATACTTGTCCTTTCCATATGAAATATGAGCAATGTTCTGGATGACGTTGCAACAAACTAGGGTCCTGAGGACCTCCTGGATATCCTCCATCGGGATGTAAACGATCTATATTCACTGAAATCCCCTATGGTCATCATGTTAACCATAAGGCTACACATGCAGAAATTAACTGGATAACAAAAAAACAATAATGACATACTATTGATGAAGAAGAACATTGCTACAATCCATTGATGAAAGATGAACAATGCTAACTGAAATTGTCATGCTAGTCCAACTAAGGATCGTATACTTGAAAATCGAAATCAATCAGTGAATATGGTGGCCAAATAAAGAATTGATTCTTTAAGTCAAACAAACAACTAAAAAGAATTCAAAGAGTTATTCAAAAACCACTAAACAACTTCCATAATTAGCTACAACAAAAAAACAATCCCCTATCCATCTCTTAAATCCAATTTAATATCTCTACTTGAAGAACTACAATACAGACCTCTTAATTAAGCAGACATGCACAATCCTCATCCACTTCTTTTATCAGTAACAAATTTAAAACCACATGAAATACTACACTAAGTCAAATTCAATGGACCTCAGCTAAACAATAACCAAACCCTAGATGGATAAACAAAAAAAAATACATAATCCCCTTCCAAGTAACCATCATCGACAAAAAACTAAAGAATTCATCGTTAATGAGTAACAAAATTATTTCAACGAAATTCGACATTGATAAGCAACAAATCATTTCATTGTAAAGACCAAAATCCAACTTTCATAAGCAACTAAATCATCCCATCAAAAACAAAGAATTCATGTTAGCTCGATAACCAATTCATTAAAAAACCACGCAGTTCAATCAAAAACTGAAGAAATCGATTTATAGATAGACGAACGGCTCCAACAAAAAATAAAAAATTTAATTTTATGTCAAGCAACAATTTCAAACAATAACGGAGAATAATGCTACTTATAATACAAGCAACAGATTAAATCCAAAATATTCAAATTAATGTAGTCATTGTTACTTGAATCATAAATCATAATTCAAATAAACTCACTCATTAAATACTTTGCAAAATATTCAAAGTAAATATGTACTTGAATCATAAATCACAAACAAATTTTATTTTTTAAGCTAATCAATCTATCATCTACAAAAATCAACAATTTACTAAAACATCAATAAATCTAACACAAATCTATGCTTAAGACTATCTGAGAGTATAAACCCCCATATTTAAATAATTTATAGTTATATAGAGACCACAAAATTCCAAGTTCTCAAAACCCCCAAATTATAAATATCTAATTCAATCACAATGGAGCCACAAATTAATTCAATCTATACCAAAATCACAACAAATAATTAGTATGCTTGAATATAAACCCTAACCAAAATTCAGGTGGCAATCTAAATAAAAAATCGACCCACATACCTTCACAATGTGAATTGCTTCAAAATCCAAAAAATGTTGTTTGCCAAAGACGAACACTGTTGAAAAAAAAAAAAAAAAAACTAACTGCTATTCTTTACCAATAAAGCACACAATATCAATCACACTCTCAAAGAATGAGAAAAACGCAGATGCATTGTGAAAGAATGAAAAAAACGCAGAAAATAGGGTGGACGAAGTTTACTCACTATGCTGCACTTTTCGGATGTTCAACATCTGAAAATTGAAAAGTAAACGTTTTTTTTAAATCCTGTTTTCGGATGTTGAACATCCGAAAAAGGGCAAAAATATTTTTTTTAAAAAAGGCATTATGAAAGATAAAAAACGGACAGATGAATAATAACGGAAACTATTAGGTGTAACCATAATAACGTAAAGTATAACGAATATATATGTAATTTTCTCAAAAAAAAAAAAAGAGAGGAAAATTAATATAATATATTTGTATATTTTATACCAGGTCGTGTCAAGTTGAGTCACCCAGCACAACCTGATAGGTTCCCAGTAGGATCTGGATCCGAAGCTGATGCAGAGCCGACCCAGAGGGTCCAAAACATAGACCCGAACCTGGACTTAGTTCGGGTGACCGACTAGAAATTGAATCACATTTTTACCTGTAATGACTTTCAGATGTTTTGATGGTTCATAATCATGTATCCATGTGGGCCAAAGATTGGAAAATAGTAATTTTGAGATCTCAAAGACTACACTACACACTCGATGTGTATTAATGTGAAGTATATGGACAGGCTAATCCCTTGTAACCAATAGTGAGTGTCCCTCCATGGCAATAGATGTTCAATCTGTGTACCCAATATATAGCACTACGGCTATTGAGAGTAACTTGAAAAATGGGGACAATTTTTAATCTCAGTTCTTTACCATGCAGTCGTCATCTAAGCCTTATTCTAACTATTTTAGGTCAGTTAGATGAATCTTGCTCTACCATTATTTTCTATCAAGGGTCATACCTTTAGTTAGATCATAAGTCAATATATCTTTTATCGCTACTTTCATCCAAGTCCTTTGAGGTTTTTCCCTTGTCCTTTTATAGTCTTCCACTTGAACTAAATCACCCCCGTCCTAATCGATGTTCTTTTAGGTCGACACTGCTCCATAATATTTTAATCCACGTTTTACTATTGAAAATCTAGTTATCAAATTCAACTTACATTCAATTTTGGGTTTCCAGTCCATGTTTCTTTTTTTGGATTTTTTGATAATCTCATTCATTGTAAATCAATTTCGATACTTAATGAAGTTTTAATTAACATTCCATAAAAATTTGAATTATCTAAGATTTTGGGGATTATAATTCACATTGAAAAATCTCCATTATCCGTCATGCCCTTAGATTAGGATGTCTTGAATTTATTAGATTGGTTACAATTTATATTACATGCAAGTAAGGAAAGACATGGTTGGAAGGAGGCCCTTAATAAAGCAGAATGACGGATTAGGATTTGTGTAGCCGATTCCGAATTAGTTGGAAAAAGACTTTGACGATGATTATGATGACTTCTTGTAAGAAGTGATCTTCAACGTTAGAGATTGGAAGAATATAATAAAATATAAGGTGAGTAGCATTTCTTTGAAAATGGGATCTCTAGCATTTGTTACCTCTATATATAGAGGATGATCTATTGTAGCCAACAAAAAATAAAAGGGTTTTTTTAAGAGAAAAGGCATTTGAGATGATTTTAGCAATGGATGTTCATGGTCAAACCTTACAAGAAAAGCTATCCTCCCCACCAATATTTTAAAACCTGAATGATAAAAAAAGTCGAGTTTGTTCAAGTGAAAAATGGGCTGTAAAAACACACATATGGTTGGAAGTGATTGATGAGACAATGCAAAATAAGAGCTAAATGAAACTAGGGAGTTCCAATTTGTCTAATCCGAGACGCTGTAAATTGCTTTGTCATGGCAAAATTTGCTCATTATTGATGAATATCAATGTGTGTTGAAGTTTCTACCAAGCATTTCTCATCAAGATACATGGGGGTTCAGGATTGAGGAAGTTATCTTGCTAATATAAATGCACAAATATTCAGTTTTGTCTCTTTTTAGAGAGAAAAAAATATTTTATTAAAAAATAAGTTTTTGTAATTCAATGTGTAAATTGGAGGAAACAAGATATCGTATCTAGAGAGATAAAATGCCTTTTCTATTATGCATGACTATTCAAATACCTATAAGTCAAATTTGTATCTCACAAAATCTCCACTATTAAAACTGTGTATTTGTTAGGTAATGTGTTACAAAATGTACTATTTTCTAGATTTAAAATCTTTTCTTTTTTTCATATTCATATGTCTCGTTGTTGAGATGATCAATTACGATGTTGAGATGATCAATTACGATGTTGAGATAATCTATTAGAGGATTTTTTAATATTAAAATAAAATGTTCCGATAAAGTTTTTAGATGCATACGTCATCCTTGTATAGACTTTTGCCCTTTTTCTCTAGGATCTAATTCAACACCCTAACTCGGGATTTCGCGGCTCGCCCCACAAGTCCGAGTTATATGATCGAGTCCGATAGGACTCGCCCGAGTAGTCAAGCACTTAACCGCAGCGGGGAGGAAAGAAATCAGCAGACGGAAGCTTGAGAGCAGAGAGCATCGGGGAATGGGCTTTTGCTGCACAGAGAGAAGCGTAAGATAAGATCATCTCTATAAATCTGACCTAAAGAGACGCCATTTCAATGAACTTCCAACTAAAGCAGAGAAGGGTGTATTTGTATATTCTGTAGAGAGAAAATCATTTCAATCTTTGAGGGACAGTGTGCAGAGAGAGACTCATTTGATTCTTTGAGGTACAGTGTTGAGAGAGAGACACTCATTTGATCCTTTGAGGTACAGTGTGTTGAGAGAGAGATGAAGATATTGGTGGCAGTAAAAAGAGTAATAGACTACGCAGTGAAGATTAGGGTCAAACCAGACAAGGTATATCCTGCCCCCTCCATCGTCTTCTTCTCTCTCTCTTATTTGCTTCACAATTGTGGTTTGCCATTTATTTTACACCACCTTTTTCTTTCTTTCTAGCTAATATATTGAGGGGATTTTCCTTGATCCTCTTCCTCTATGATTCGGTCTTCTTCTCACATCGTCACCTTATTTGTGACTCAACTAAATTTAATTTTTAAAGTTTTTCCATGTTTAATTTCTGTCTATCCTCTCTGTCTTTCTATCTCTATCTATCCGTCTTTGTACTTGCAACTCACCCTTATGTTCTTCCTTACTCCCTCTATCTAGATACAACTCTCTCTCTCTCCATGCCAATTGATCGACATTTCTCTTTTTATTTAGTCTCCCTCTCCTCGACTCTGCAAATTGACCCACATCTCTTTATTTATTTCATTTTCTCTCTTTAGAGTGGTGTGGAGACAAACAATGTGAAGATGTCCATGAACCCATTTTGCGAAATTGCGCTCGAAGAAGCTCTGCGCATCCGAGAATCAGGAAATGCATCAGAGGTTGTAATTGTGAGCATGGGTGGAGCCCAGTGCACTGACGCCCTCAGAACTGGGTTGGCCATGGGTGCAGATAGGGCAATTCATGTCTCCACTGATCAATATCTTCACCCGCTATCAGTTTCCAAGCTCCTCAAATCACTTGTAGCCATTGAGAATCCAGGGCTTTTACTGCTTGGAAAACAGGTATCAGTTGTATTTATTTATTTTTTTACATTTTATTGAATTTCTTATGAAGCGTTTTTTTCCCATTAGATAACTTGATGGCATATTGAGAAAAATGTTATTGATCGAATTTGGCACAATTCTAACATTTAATGCAAATTTGCTTAAGAACTTAAGATATGTTTCATTGTGTAATGCATTTTGTGCCATTGATTGTGTAGAGACTGTGTTATGAAATACTTCTTAATTTAGGATTGAAGCTGATGACATGATCATTGGTGGAATCGTTTTATTTTTAGTTTTCAATTAGCTTGTTGTTTATTGACTTGAGAGTAATTTTACTTGACATGCATGGTTATTCCATTTCGTTGATATGATCTTTTAGGATTGCTGTTTTGCTTCTTTGTTGCTTCCCAGAAATAGCAATAGATTATGATGGTGATTCTATGCAAGGGAAGGCTATTTATCTGAACCAAGTTGGGTCATAACAGTTCGGTATAAATATTGGAAAAAAAAAATATTGATGATTATAATGATTGTTAACATGCCTATCATTATCATGCCATTATTTTTATTGTTTTTAGGAATCACATACAATGAGTTCGCTACATTTTTCCTACACAGATTCACACCCTCCTAGGCAATCAGACGTGAAATGTGATGACTGTTGTGTGTTATCCTCCTTCCAAAGTCCATCAAGAAGGGTGTGAAAGACTGTTTTAAAAATGTAGCCTGCTCATTGTATCATCATCATCCGAGCCTTATCCCAACTCTTTGGGTTCACCGTCATGAATTGTATTCCACCATTCCACTCTATCAAACGCCATATTCTCAGTTAGGCCATAAATCTCTATATCTCTTCCAACTTCTATCCATGTCCTTTTGGGCCTTTCCCTTGCCCTTTTAGAGCTTTCCACTTGAAACAAATCGCCCCTCCTAACCGGTATTGTATTAGGTCTATGCCGCACATGCCGTGCCCACCTAAGTAGCCTGCTCATTGTATACTTTCCTTTATTTTAATTTCATTATGTGGCCTTCATTCCGTTTGGCATGAATCCACTTTGTACAAACTACCAACAATAGAACTTACTTAGTGTTATTATGTATTTCCAAAATGATAATGATCATGTGTCTGTCACCAGTTATTCAATTTGTCAAATTTTTATTCATATCTACATTTCTCTACTATCATTTTCTAGCACTTCTAAGATCTCCGTGCTCTTTGGGGTTACCATTCTGTTAATAACTTTTAAGACATTTCAACACTTAGGCAATTGATGATGATTGCAATCAGACTGGGCAAATGGTTGCTGGGCTGCTCAAATGGCCACAAGGGACCTTTGCTTCCAAGGTAAGCCATTCTATGCTAGTCAAGGCAGAAATATTTAGCTCTTTGTATTAAGCAATAGTTATTATGTCTAGATTCTACTTGTGTAAGTTTCATCTGTTATCTGTTGTTAAAATCAAATGACTACACTGGCTCTGCAGTTATGCTTACATAAACTTCTTCCAAACTTGTGCTATGCGTTTAATAACTTCAATCACTGAAATTTGACTATCAGAAATCGATGCCTACCTTCAGTAGCTTTTCTAGGATGGAAGTTCATTCTTCAAGCCCAATGGATACTATGTGAAACATAAGCGAAGTCCTTAGGTTAATCAGCCTTCAACACAACAGTGTTCGTCCTTTCTGTGTGTTCCTGAAATTTGTTAATAGACACAATCCATGTGTTATGGTGTTATTGCAGATTTCTTATGTAGGCATCAAGGAAACATCAAGTTTCTCCAAAATATCTGAAGCAACATTATTTGTTGTATATTACTGTTGTGGAAGATATTAAGATCCATGAAACACACTGCGTATTGTTATGGATTAAAAAGTGTTAAGATAACTTCCAAATTATGGGGAGTTAGCTTTGACTTATAAAGGGGGTAAAAGAAAAAGAATCATCCGCTGAGTATTTCTTGTATATCAATAAATATTGCAAGAAAATGTTGTATGTGGTAACGTGCTGAAGCCATGGAGTGATTTGTGCGTATTGTGGGAGTAAGGTCGTGCAAGTGTAAGTGGACATGATCATCAATCTGTTCTATTCCATCAATTCTTCAAGAAGACCATCTCAGTAATCAAAAGATTTCACATTTATATGGAAGTTCTCCCTTTAATTTGTACTATTTGGGTAGTCTTTCTCTAGTGGCAAACTTGTAGGCATAACAATAGTAATTCTTCCCTTGAAGATTAGGCAATCTCTATTTCAAGGATAGATCCCATATGCCCAGAATATTTCTTCTATACTTTTGATTGTTGTTGTGATCTTCAGTACTTCCCTATCATTAATTGTGATTGAAATGTTATTATTGTATGCTAATAGGATAATAATGCTGGATACCAATTATCTGACTAATAAATAGTTGGTTTCTAAAAGTGAGCACTAGCTTACTAATAATTCGCCGAGCCTGAGGTGCTTATTGAGTCCAAGCAACAACTTTCAAAGCCAGCAAACATGAGTTGAATCTGGGACCCAAGAACAGGAGAAGCATGTGCCTTCTCATGACTTGTGTTTGATTCTTACATCAAATGAAAGCGACTGTTCTCAGTGCACTTGAGGTTTTAGATACTAATACCACACAATAATGTTTTTACAGGCATTGATAAAACTACTTAGGGTATCTGCACAATACTTGAAAGTTTCCCATGGAATCTGGACTATCCAAATGACTGAAGTCTGGGATTAAAATCCTAGATTCATTTCAAATATGGATTTTATCCAAGACAGAGGACTTGCTACACATGTTAGAAAGAGATAATGATCAGGAGGGAAGAATCTCATGATGAGATGGGCTCTCACACCAAGGAGGATGGATATAGATGAGCTTATGTCCTGCCAAGGAAACTTCCAAATTCCAATATTGTGAACAATTTCCATTTTTAAAGCTTTGTTGATTTTCATGTCTAGTCTTGGACATGGGTATATTGGGTGATAAATTTACAGCAAACATCAGTATATTGCATTCACTGTTTCCACCTCTGTGTAATTTTCATAAGCTTTCTTTTTCTTTTAGAAACTAGTTTTGTAAATTTTATTACTCCTGATAAATGTGTTTTTCTTTTTATTATGAACATTCATCAAGGTTTTACATCAAGTTGCATATAGAGGCAATAAAAGATCGGTATAAGAGACATATAAAATTAGGAACTCTTATGGATAGTTTTCTTCAACAATAAGCCTCACTGCCCATTTCCTCCTTGGCAAGGGGGTAGGCCTCTTGGTCATTATGGGAGATCATATAGGACTCAAAAATATCAAAAACCTCATCTATGATTTCAACACTGGTCCATAGTGGAGCCACTTCTTGATGAGCCAATTTAATGGCATTCAAGAAGTCTCCTTCAGCCTGTGGGGACATAAGAAACATTGGGAGAAGACATTAAGGCCTGTTAGAAGAGCCCTAGCTTCTATCTTTTCTGTGTTTCAGGTAACTGCTAGCCTTGAATCCAGTACCCTACCTAGGCCTGAATGAGCCAGATTCCTGCATTTGCCATCAATTTTTATGTTATTAATCTTCTTGTAAAGAATACTTGCTTCAAGGAGTGAGGAGTTTCCACATTAAATTCCATTATTAGGTTTGTTTTCTCCTAATGCGTGATAAGTTCTTTCAATTTGCTGTTACTTACAGTGCAGATTTTGGAATTATCAGCCTTCACTGTTTTGTTATGAACTCTGACTTCATCAGATGTGTCTTCCTTGGCATCATGCATTAAGACATAAACATTTATGGAATGCGGCTACTTCATGCATCAGTCGATGCATTGACATTCTTATTCACTCCACTCAAACAAGATTGTTTTTTTGTCTAATGAATTGTGTGAATTGGATCCCTCCTCCCTCCCTCCCTATTATCTCTCTTTTTGTGTGTATCTGTATGTAACTACATATTTATTATGTAGTCATTCCAAGTAGGGTGCGTACTTGCTTTGTGCCAGGTGGTTTTGGATAAGGCGAAAAGCACGGCAACAGTAGAAAGAGAGGTTGATGGGGGTCTTGAGACATTATGCTTGGATCTTCCAGCAGTAATCACGTAAGTATCAATACTTCTCTTTACCATTCCTCTTGTTCTAAGTGCTGTGACTTCTAGGAACAACTGTCTTGGTCCATTTATTCAACAAAGATCTGATCCTATGTCGTTATAAAGGTATTGATACTTTTGTGATTAATCTAATTTTTCATATGTCTTAATCGGTTTAGCACCATATGGGCATCATATTTTGTTTCTTAAGGGAGAGTGTGGACCACACCTCTCTGGATATTTGTCTCCTACTATTATAGAATAGGGGAGATACATGATTTTTGTTTCCTCCGGCTATTATTAAATTACCGCTATTTGGCAGAATTTTCCACGCAAGCAGGGTTCCATAAACCACAGGCACAAACATGTTGTGGTGGTAATCCAGCACCAGCGGAGGAAGATAATAGTACAGTTTCTGTTTATTGGTCCATCCAAACTGGCCCTAAGATATGTAAAAGATGATAAGATCTCTTTTTTTATCTCAGAGAGAGAGAGAGAGAGAGAGAGAGAGAGACCTCTCTCATTCCCTTGTATTTCCTTGCACGTGCAACATTCATAAACAGTCATGGGTGTTATCTATTGTCCGTGTCTGTTGTTTTTTTTTTTTTCTCTAACAGTCCCTTGTAATCTATGTTGACTTACCATTATGTAACAGAATTCTAATGTATCCATGCTCTGCAATTCTTCCAATTGTATTAAGACTTAATCAACTCTGAATAAGTTGACAATTTGGTTTTGTTAGCTGTCTTCCAAAGAGAAGCTCCAGGAAATATGGACAAAGCTCTGCACTCTTTTCTAGTATGACTTTTAAGACAGTATACCTTGCTCTGCCCTCTCTAATTTGGACCTCTGGAGTTTCTTTTTAAGTGTGATATTCTTATGATATTCAAGTAACTCTTTTGTTTGTTTATAATCATTTTGTATTCAGATTTTAGCCACGGTAAGTATGTTAAATGGACTCTTGAATCATTAATCAACATGATCAACACAGTTTGTAGTTGACTTGCAGATAGACACTGAACTTTGAAACATTCATCTTGATCATTTTGTATGTTTTCAGAAGTGATTGCATTTCTCGAAATTATTGGATTAGCACTCAAGAAATTATACATAACCCATTGGAGTTTTGCATACTGTAGTCCAAGGTTTAAAATCACTGATTTGGATTGGATTCACAGTGTCACGGGGCTGATTCCCTCCGGGAATCAAGAATCGGAATTAATCTCCCCATTTACCTAATGCCCCGTGTTTAATAATCTTTTTTAAAATGATTTAAACTCAAAAACATCATCAAACATATGACTTTATGCAACTTTTTCGCGCTGTTCCTTTTTTTTATTTGTTAAATTTTGCTGGATCTTCAATTGAGCCGATTCGGATTGGTACAGTGAAGGGCCTACCCACCTGCACGATCCATGTTTTAAAACACCATTGTAATCCAAAGGGACTTCACCATCCATTCCTGATGAAGCGTAGTGGAGATTAACCATGGCAGATATCCTGACCTACTGCTGTTGTAATATCTGCCATTTGTCATTGGGAATGAACAGTGCATGCCTCTTTGGAGTACCATATACCATATTCCTTCAGATTGTGGACTATATCTATATTGATCATATAAGCATTTGGTTTTGTTACTTTATAGCCTAATAACGTAAGCATTGTCGAATCAAATTCTGTCTGCCTTTCATTTTCTGAGATTAATTGTGTCACCCATTGATTGTATGCACCTCTCTCTCTCTAGAGAGAGAGAAAAAACAAGAGCTTCCTTATATTCCTTTTTAGTGAAAGAAAAACTCTTCTATGTTCATAGATGCATAAGCCTGTATGAAATGAACATGTTTAAAGGACATGTTATTTCTTTGCAGGTCGGATCTACGACTTAATCAGCCTCGATATGCAACGCTTCCTAACATAATGAAAGCAAAGTCAAAGGTTATAAAGAAGGTTACTCCTGAAGAATTAAATGTGGAAATCAAGCCTGATATAGAGATTGTTGAAGTTAACGAGCCCCCGAAAAGGAAATCGGGTGTTAAGGTGTCATCTGTAGATGAGCTTATTGACAAGCTGAAAAATGAAGCTCGTGTCCTGTAATTCTGGACAATGTTTTTCTTTTCAGTTTTTAATTTGTAATTGACAAAAAACTTCATATCTATTCTGTACAGGGCCAAATCCTTGTTTAAGTACAGAATAATGTAATGGGTTCTCCTACGTTATTCATGGATGGGGGAGGCAAGTAATTGTTCCCAATTAAAACAAGGTTGACCTTGAAAACAGCAGAAAATTAATGCATTTTATTCTATTTTTGGCCAGTTATCAATGGTGGATGTTGGATTTGAATATGCAGTACTTTATTGGCACAAAGTACATATTGTTTTTGCATTTCCTTTCTGGTTGTAGTTACCACTGCTTTAGTATGGCTTGAAGGTATTCGCCCAAAAAAAAAAAAAAAAAAAAAAAAGAGAAAAAGAGAAAAAGAGAAAGAAAAGAAAAGTATTGCTTATAGCCTGCCAGCAGATACAAAACCTTTGTAGTTCACCGTCGTGGTATACTCCTATAAGAACAAGTTGACACTATAAAATGCATAATTAAGTTGCATCTCTTAAATCCTTCGAAAAAGGTTGTTTTGATGATAGAAAATTACCTAAAAGATCATCTCAACATTGAAATGCATAGATATGGAGGTAAAAAATAGATTTTAAGTCCCAAAAATAGTACAATCTTGGAACACCTTATCTGGACAATCCATTTTTTAAGGTTTTGTGCATTTATAAATTTGCTTGACTTGAACAATATTTGGAGTTCAAATTTTATAGTTAGAGATGAAAATAGATTTTTGTACCATCCGAAGAATTTTCAACACCAAAATTGTATCTTATGACTAAGTTTGGAGGAGCACCTTACTTTGATTATTTAATGTTGCAACCTTATACAAACCACACCCTTCTTATAATTGGTCATTGTGCACATGCATGCGCACGAGTCCTTGTTCTTTTCATATAAATTCTCATGTCAATTGTGAAAAGGGTGTGATTGTCGTAGGGCTATGAATTTATGATATTTTGTAAAGCTGCACCTCAAACCCAAATAAAAGTTCAATTCAGCACTATAAATCCTTGTGATGTCCTAAAAATCTATATTTGACCTTAACAATGGAATTTGAAGCTCTTAAAATATTGCAAATCAGACGAATCTATAAATAAATGAAATAAAAAATCCCAAAAAAGTGATACAAGGTAGACTATTTTAGCTATTTGAGTTCTATTTTTTCATGTCCATGATCTTCAAGGTTGAGGTGATTGATTTGCAATTTTTATAGCACCAAATTTACTTTTTTTAGTGATATTTCTATCCCTACCTCTGTCAGTTAAGTGTGCAGGTGTGAGTGTAAATATTTTAAGCTCACACACTTAATTGGGCAATACATTCTCCACATCTTGTTTCTAACCATTATATGCCAGTGTTCACATCAACGGTCCTCAATGCTTAATTCAAATATAAAGGGAATGAAGAGATCGTAGTCCATGAGTATAATATACTCTCCATGTGAACATGATTCTTCCCACTAGCATATATAACTGCTAAATGTATCTAGGAGATTAAGAGAGGTGCTTCCGATGGTGATAGCTGGGCCCTGGTAATCATTTATAAAAGGTGGACAAATTACTAATGGATGTTATTCTCCAAGAGTGCATCTGCTTGAGGAAAGTTGAAAATTAAGCTGGATTTTTATGTGAAGTTGGTTTGGAGAAGGACTATGGTAAGGCGGATGGGGCATTCTCAAGATAATGACTGTGATGGGATTTTGTGAGAAATGGAGGAAGGGGATTGAAGGCCATTTATCTTTTTACTCATTTTTCTATGCTTATAAAGGAAAAGCCTAAAGGAATTTTTAGGGCCGCAAGAGGCATTATGGAGGAGGACCCCTTATCTTCATTTTTATTCAGCTTGATGGTTGATGTATTTAGTGTGATGTTAATGAGCGTTGAGTAGGATGGGCCGATAAATCCTAAAACTTAATGAAAGCAGTAGCTAGGTGCCACATTTGCAATATGCAGATGATAATTTAATTTTTTTGTGATGCAAGTGAAAATGAAGTGGGAGCACTTAAGAGACTTTTTTGTCTTTTTTTAGACAATTACTTGCCTAAATATGAATTTGAAAGAAACCAAATTCACATTTTAGCCCTAGGAAGTGAAACAAATATGCTAATATATTGGAGTATGGGTTTGAAAAGTTTATTGTGAACTACCTAGCATTACCCTTGACAGACATTAGGGCCTCTACATCAATTTGGGATTCTGTGGTTCAATGGATGCAATACAAGCTAGACTTTTGGAAGTCAAAGCTTTTATCAATTGGGATAGACTAAATTGGTAAAATCCACATTGTCGAATTTCACTTTTTAGAATGCCAAGTTCCAAAGCAATTAGAAGGACTAATTCATAAGTTTCTATGGTGTGAAACTGAAACTTGTAAGAAATGCAGTTTGGTGGCATGGTGTAAGGTTTGCGCTCCCATTAAAGATCGAGGTTTTGGGTGTGAAGAATCTACGGGTAATGAATAGCGCTCTTTTAACCAGGTGGTGGTGGAGATCTGTAAATGAATAGGAACAACCGTGGAGATCAATTTTGTAGGAAAAATATAGCATCGACAAGGAGCATAATATGGTGGCAAACGGGTCAAACAAAAAGGGTGTGACTCACGTGTGGAAGGGTATCATGAATCATAGAGAGGTGTTCTGAAGAAATATGAGGATGATGGTGGGTAACGGAGAGCAAACCAGATTTGGCTGCACAAGTGAGCATTTGTTGCACTCTTTGAGAAGGTGGCATCAAAGAGTTCCATGAAAAAAAACAACAAAGGGTACTTGGAGTAGGGCACAAAATTGTATGGAAAATTCCCTGTAGATATAGTGGACAATCTGAGATGGTGGCAAAACAATACATACACTACCCACAACTGTTGCAGATGCATTTCTGAACATAGATAGAGTTATATATGAGCCAAGCACAAGAAGTGTGTTCACTGTTAGCTCAGCGCGTAAGTTGTTGTTCAATGATAGAAGGTGGTGGAGTGATCCAAGTTTTTCAAGGATATGAAAAGTACTAGTTCCATATAAAGTTCGATGCTTCGCTGTTTTGTCGGAGCAAGTTGCTGACTATTGATGAACTGACCAAAAGGGGAGAAATCCTTATGATCATATGTATTTTGTGTAAACAACCTGAAGAATCTACAGAACATGGGTTCTTAGAATGCTCCTGCACAAAATATGCATGGGGGATGGATTATCAGTTGTCCGTCCAGTTCTCAATTATTCCAGCTCAAGCATATGAGATATTTATGAATTGGAATGTACCTGACATTGCAGCTGGTGGCAGGACATTATGGAGAGTTATAGAAGGGCAGTGGTGTGGGAAATTTGGAAGGAGCATAATTAGAGATGTTTTGTTGGTAGCCAGGAATTGGTTGAAGGATAAGAGTTGTAAGTGCAGAATGGGCATCCATTAGAAATGAGTTTGGGGGACTGTCATGCATTGATTTATAATATATAAAATGGGGGAATTACTTGGGACGAAGGAGAGAGTGAATTGTATATCTTATGTTTGGGAGATATTATTTGTCAAAATCCTGATTTTAAATCAAATTTAGAAAATATATGTAGAGTAGACTTAAGGTTTGGCCTGAAGCAGACTTAGTATAACATCTGTTAGGTAGTATGCTTTAGTTCTTGGGTAAGCCCAAAAAGGATATGATTGGAGGTAATGGGAAAAAATATGGGGACTTATAGCTTCACCACATGTATGACCCTTAATAAAGCAGAATGACGAATTAAGATTCATATAGACGACCCCAATTAGTTGGGAAAAAGCTTCGATGATGAAGTAGACATTCTCGGATCGCTATCTTTTTCAAAAATAACAAGCGGTATGAAGATGGGACCTCGAACTTCCCTAATATTGAGTTCCAGGGGCAATCTAGAGTCCTCGAACTGTTGTTTTTTCTAAAAAAAAAAAAAAAAGAGAAGGATCGGTCTAAGGATTCTAAACTCGAACCACCTGAGCACTGCTCCTAAAACTTGGGGCACTAACCTACAAAAAAAAAAATCAAGTTCGATGCGAGGATGCCTTCTCTGGACTGAGGAGACATCCTCCAACCAAAGGGCAATAGTGAAAAAAATAATATTATGAGTTGATCAACCTTCTTTGTAATTTCTGGCTATAAGAGGAGCATTTCGTATTTTTCCTATTTTTTAAGATCAGTAGGTAACTTGCTATTAAAAAAAATATAAAAAATATAAAATTTATTTGCATTGTTTTTTCTAATGTTTCCTATCATCAATAAAGATTGAAAAGTGTTTGGGCCATGAAAAAATATTTTTTACATTTTCTCTTATTTTTGCATTATTTCTAAAATACACCTAGATTATTTCAAAACTACCCCTGTTTATAAATTGTGCGGTCCAAAATCCATTTTTCCACAACTTTTTTAACTTTATTTAAATGCTTTTTTGTGTTAAATTTATTGCAACCATAATTTCCATATTTTTTTAGATTTATTTTTATTATTTTTATTTTTTTAATAATTTTTGGCTTGCCAAGACTCTGCTTGGTTTTTTCAGGTTTTCCCAACTGGCTCCGGGATTCAAAGTAATTTGGGAATTCTCTTTCTAATAATTACATACTTTTTATCATCCTACATCGATAAAACCTATTGTCTCTCTAACAAAATTGAACTTGCACGCGTCAAAGAAAAAGAGCAAAAAAAAACAAAAGCTGATAACTTTTGTTCCATTTCAATTTAGAGTGTTGCCTTTCTCTCTACCGAAAGGATGTTTAGTCCCACATTGATAAGAAAGGTGTGGTATTGGATGAGGGGGTGCCATAAAATAGAGAGAAAACGAAGGGGAAGGGATTAAAAGGGTCGGTTGGCTAAATATGCCACTCTCGCCTTTTGTCGGTGGGTGCTGTATGGCTATCAAGACATATGGCCGACGCAATTTCTGGACTCCAAAAGGGTTGGCTCGCTAGGTCGACCCTCCAATTCTAGTGTACACCAAATCTTTCTCTCTCTACCCTGTTCTGTTTCTCTTTCTCTCTCTACCCTGTTGTGTTTCTCTTTCTCTCTCAACCTTGTTGTGTTTCTCTTTCTCTCTCTACCCTGTTGTGTTTCTCTTTCTCTCTCTACCCTGTTGGCTTTCTCTTTCTCTCTCCACCCTGTTGGCTTTCTCTTTCTCTCTCCACCCTGTTGGCTTTCTCTTTCTCTCTCTACCATGTTGGCTTCTCTTTCTCTCTCTACCCTGTTGGCTTTCTCTTTCTCTCTCTACCCTGTTGGCCTTCTCTTTCTCTCTCTACCCTGTTGGCTGTCTCTTTTTACCCTGTTGTGTTTCTCTCTCTACTCTGTTGTGTGTCTCTCTTTCTCTCTCTACACTGTTGTGTTTCTCTCTCTACACTGTTGTGTTTCTCTCTCTACCCTGTTGTGTTTCTCTCTCTTCCCATAAGCCTCTTCCTACCATAGTTTCGATATCATGGTTTCTTTGTCTCTAGTATCTCGTAATCAAACTATTTATTTATTAATTCAATGCTTCTCACATTTTCATCTCTCTCTACTTAGGTCATCTGGATTTATTTATTAATTCAATGCTTCTCACTTTTTCATCTTTCTCTACTTAAGTCATCTGGATTGGTGTATATTGTAATTAATAAGATATGTTTGTATATTGTAATTAATAAGATATGTTTGTATATTGTAATTAGTAAATATGTTTGTATATTGTAATTAGTAAATATAGGAAGAGTAGGATATTGTGTCCTATATTTTATGGTAACTCAATACCATGTATTTGATGGTAAGTGTGGGTATAGTTTAGATGTCTATGATTTAGTTTTTATATATAATTTTTCTGTAATTTGTGTATAGTTTTATTATATTATCATATATAAGAAACCTGAGACTCTTCACATGGTATCAGAACCAGATTCGTCTTAAGCTCTTAGCTATGTCCATTCTTTGTCTTTGAAGCATTGCAACCAATTTTTAAGACCAGTATATTGCTCACGTCGACTGCTTGAGTCGATAATCCTCTTTACTATAACTCAATGTAATAACAAGGTTATCATAAGATTCCGACAATTAACAAAATAAAGTGACCGCCTTATCTTCATCGTTCATTCTTGCACATATACCCTCAAGTTCACAAATGATATTATTAAACTCATTCAAGTGTTCTGACACATTTGCACATTCTTTCATTATCAAAGAATATAATTTTCTTTTTAAGAAATTCGGTTTGTGAGAAATTTTGTTTGATACAAACTTTTCAATTTATCCCAAAGATCTTTTGCTGTCTATTCACAAACAATATTAAACAAAACTTCATTCGTTAAACACAAACGACTAGTGGCCCGTGTCTTCATATCGAGTTCGGCCCAATCATCATCGGTCATATTTACCGGTTTTTTATTTTTTCCAAATAATGTTTTGTGTTGCCCTTGATGTACCAATAAATCTTGTATTTTTAATTTTCAAATTTCAAAATTATCTTTCTCATTAAACTTCTCCACCTCAAACTTGTGAAATGTCATTTTCCCAAAAAATATTACACTAATTCCTTGAGCTCTGATACCACTTGTTGTAAAATCCGGATAACCCAATCACCCCTTTTGAGCAAATCGGGATATCTCAAATCTCACTAGATGTAGTAAGCACTACACTACAATCATTTAAACACTTAAATAATATGCCCAATATGCAATAACAAGTGCAATATAATTGGAAAAAATATAAAAAACAATATGAAAATCATCAAAACACAACACAAATGAAAATAGAGAGGGACACGCACATATATGTGGTTCACCCAAGATGGGCTACGTCCACGGGCTGTGGTTCACCCACGATGGGTTACTGTTCACCCAAGATGGGCTACGTCCACGAGCAAGATGGCAAAGATGTATCAGAGGAAAAATTTACAAGATTGGGGTTATGTAGAGTTACCTTATACAATCTCAAAGAAAGCTCAAACAAAATAACTTCTTATATGGACTCACTCACCGATATCGTGTTCCAAAAAACAACCCAAAATGAGCTCCAAATGGTGGTGCTAGGGTTTTGTTACAAAAACCCCCAATTTTTAACCCCAAGCTTCTCTCTACAATTGCCCTTTCTCCGTCACTCACCCGTGTTTTTCTATCTAAAAAACGCCTTTTTATGGACCTCTACTAAAAAAGCTTATTTTAGTTATAAAAATACCCGTTGATAAGAGGTACAGTACCATAAGGTTTAATTCTTTTGCATCACATCCCAAAAGACTCTCGAATCTGTTTATCTGCCTAGTCGTTTTCGACTCTCTGATCTATTTTTCTTTCTGAGATTCTTTCTCAATAATTATTCGGCCACCTCTTTTTATGTTTTTTTAATCCACCATCTCTCAGTAATTTTTGCTCCTCATCTGGATATCAAGTTCTTCCTTCTTCTTGCTAATTCTTGCTCCTCATCTGGGGATATCAAGTTCTTCCTTCTTCTTGCTAATTCTTGCTCCTCATCTGGATCTGAGGTTCTCCCGGTTGCTGCATCTTCTTGTTCAAGTAGCGAAGGATAAATTTCATGTGAGTTACAAAGATGATGCCCTCAACAACTCTCTGTCAGAGGTGTTAACAAACTACCGGCGAAGACCTTCAATAGATGAACATAGCTACTGACTAGCAAGGCTTTATATGGACAAAGGCAACTTCCATGAAGGACTTTTCACATGTAGCAGCATGTGGCCTAAATATCTATATGGCTGTTCTATTGGTGACATAGCGTCACCAATGGCTATATTGCATCTACTGTTTGCATCTTTCTGTTCTGTATCACAATGGGGTTCCTGGTTGGTGGATTTGTGGTCTTCTTTTGTTCTGTGGTGGCTACACTTCTTCTTTTTATCCTTTGAACTTGGTGGGTCTCGTTTATTATAGCTTTTAGAGAGACATTTTTGTTGCCTTACTTTGTTTGATAGAACACTGAAAATAGTAGGTTTTCTCTATTATAAAAAAGAAAAAGAAAAAAAAGAAGTAAAGTGTGTTATGCCCTTCTGAAGAAGAAACCTTTTGTCTTTGAAAAATCAACCATTCGCCCAATCCCGTCAAATCTATTAGGAAACCTCTTTAAAAATTTGTCCCAGAAAAAAAAAAAAAAAAAAAAAGGTTTTCTTGGTTCATCTTCTTGTTGTTTGTTTTTAAGGATTGAGTTATTTGTTCTGTTACTCGATCGTGTCGGCTTTGGTATGCGAGCTGCTGAATCCATCTCGGATCCACACCGAGTTCACTTAGCTCTTCCAGATGCCATTTTATTCTCTCAGCTGTCTCGACGGCTTTGTTTGGAATTTTTGTAGAGCCTACGCTGATATAGCCCTTAGTTCCTGAGACCATCTAATCTTGAGGCTTGTTGATCTGCCACTGCTTTCTATGTTTGTTAATCAAGCAATCTAAACATGACAACCATTATATTTACTGGTCATGCTATACACCTAAAGATTAAGAATTAGCGTTCAAATTCCTGCCGCTCTAGGTGTATATTGTAAATATTTCGGAATGGTAGATACAATATCATGTAGTTATGGTAATTCTGGGTATAGTATAGGATTTATTTATATTATTGTCATCTTTAATTTGTCTATAAAATACAAGTTTGTATATTTATATGTTTACACTGAGTCTTTTCAGAGAAACCCGAGACTCTTCACATTTTCAAGGGAAAGGTTTCTATACTTTCCTTACTCTATGGATAGCTGTATAATTTTGATCCTATTGATCGTTTGATCTAGATCTGACATTTTTTTTTACAAATTATATGAATATGAAATTTTGATCAAGTGAGCTATTGACCATTTGATCTTAAGATCAAATGTTTCAGAGTATTTTTATTTTAATTTTTTCTACAAATTATAAGAATATGAAATTTGGTACTCCCCATCATCTCAATAGGGGGCACCTAAAATAAATATTAAAAAATATTTTCAGTAAAATATAATAATTGAAATACAATTGAAACTTTCAGGCATTTTAGTTATTTTACTGAGAATATTTTTTATTATTTTTTTACATATGCGAGTTTAAAAGGGTGGATGCTCAAAATTTCGTTTCATAAAAACAAAATTTAAAATAAAAATAAAATAGTACACTCAATCGTTGGACATTTGGATAGGGAAGTATAGGAGTTTATACATCAGAGGATGTATCGAAAACTTGCCCTTTTCTCGTTACCATAATTTGAAATTGAATGTTTGCTGCGGGAGAAACTGGTTGTCTAGATCGATGACCATGCTACTAATTTGTTTGCACTCAATTTATTTCCCTTCTCTACTCTCTCAGCTTCCATGACTAAAACCCTCCTCCAAAAAACTGTTATCTCCATTTCCCATTCTCCATTAGCAGCACCCCATGACCTCATTTTCTCTCTCTTGAAGAAATGCTTGAAAACACCCCAGCTGAAACAGATGCACGCCATCATGGTCAAAATTTCTCTTTCTCACGACTCTTTTGCAGTAAACCAATTCGTCTCTGCCTGCTCGAGCACAGGCTCAATGGACTATGCTATTTCAGTGTTTGCCCATTTGCAAAAGCCCAACATATTCGTTTGGAACTCCATGATCAAAGGCTTTGTGCATTGCCATTCTTATCAAGAGGCCATTTCCATGTACAAGAAGCTCTTGGTTTCCTCTGTTTCAGCAACCAGTTACACTTTCTCTTCTGTGATCAAGGCTTGCACCCAAGTATTTGGCTTGAGCTTAGGAAAATCCATTCATGGCCAAGCTTTGAAATGGGGTTTGAATTCTCAGGTCTTTGTTGGAACTGCACTGATCGATTTGTACTCGAATTGTAGTGAGGTTATAAATGCTCGTAAGGTGTTTGATGAAATGGAGGCTAGGGATGCAGTCGCTTTTACCGCGATGATTTCAGGTCATTGCAGGATTGGTGAACTGGCATTTGCTCAAGAACTCTTTGATGCCATGCCTGAGAAAAGCACAGCTTCATGGAATGCTTTGATTGATGGCTACTCAAAGGGTGGTGATATAGAAAAAGCAGCTTCACTCTTTGATGAAATGAGTCATAAGGATTTGGTTTCTTGGACCACCATGATCTCGAGCTTTTCAAAAAATGGAAGGTTTAAAGAGGCTATAGCTGTGTTCAAAACGATGGAGGCCCAAACTGTGAGCCCTGATGCAGTAACCATGGCTACGGTGATCTCAGCTTGTGCACACCTAGGGGGCCTTGATTTTGGGAGAGAGATACATAACTATGTTAGCCGAAATGGTTTCAATCTCGATGTCTTTATAGGATCCTCTTTGATCGATATGTATGCAAAATGTGGGAGCTTAGAGAGATCCCTTCTGGTTTTCTACAAGCTCCTTGAGAAGAACCTCTTTTGTTGGAACTCAATGGTCGAGGGGCTCGCCATGCATGGACATGGCACGCAAGCCATCAAGCTCTTCGAAAAGATGGAAAGATCAGGAGTTAAACCAAATGGGGTGACCTTTGTTGGGGTTCTCAGTGCTTGTGCCCATATAGGCCTTGTCGAAATAGGCCAAAGATACTTCTATGAGATGACCCATGAACATGGCATTATGCCATGGATTGAGCACTATGGCTGTATGGTCGATCTTTTAGGGCGAGCAGGTCACTTAGAGGAGGCAGTAAGGCTCATGGAAAGCATGGAAATGGAGCCTAATGCAGTGATATGGGGTGCTCTTTTAGGGGGTTGTAAGATTCATGGCAATGTGGGTTTGGCTGAAATTGCAGTCAAGAATTTATTAGAGTTAGAGCCTGGTAATAGTGGGTATTATGTGTTATTGGCAAATATTTATGCAGAGGAGAATAGGTGGGATGAGGTTGCAAGAATTAGGGTTTTGATGCGAGAGAGAAGGGTTCAAAAGGCCCCTGGATTTAGCTCAGTCGAGATCGGGGGCAAGGTTCATGAGTTTGTGGCTTGTGGTATGTCTCATCCTCAGTCTGAGGAGATATATGGAATGTTGGATGAGATGGTGGTGCACCTGAACCTTGCTGGCTATGTACCCGATGTTGGATTCATTTCAGAAAAGATGGGTGTTGATGAGAGAGAAGGGATGTGTAGAATGTAGTTGGGGAACTGGGTGGAGGATGAAGAGAGAGAGAAGGGATTGGTGAGAAGGGGGCCTCAGAAATGGGGTGTTAAAGAGAGAGAGATTCATCAGAGAGAGAGGACTAGCTTGGGTGAGGCTAATGGTTGGATTCAAGAGTTTGTGGTTTATGACAACTCCAAGTCCCAATCTCAAGTGATCCATTGCCTGTTTGGGTGAGAGGGGCAAGAATTCATTCGAAGGGAAGAAATGCAGCAGCTACAATCATATCATACAATCCTTCTCTTGACCAGTGTCTGACCACCTAATTAGGTGGCTTAGCCCTTAAAAAAATAGTTTGGGGTCTCCTTTTTATCAAATTTTTTGAGACCATAACATTTTAAAAAAAAACAAGTGTCAATGTTTTCAAACTAATTAAATTATAGATCGATCATCGATCAAATGGATAGTTGGAGTATGTATTTGAAAGGGGACATTTGAAGCATCTATATATCATTTAAAAAAATTATATGAAATCAATTAAAATAATAATAATAACACCACCTTTAAGGGGATCAGCCATGTCTTGAAGGTGATTCTGCGAACCAACTAGTATGCTCCCCATTTACCCATCACAACCAAGATTACAATACCTGTGATAATAGATACCATTCATGGGTGGGTCTCACCAACACTGGAGGACATCAGTTTGCAGTAGAAGGAAAGTCAATTTTTCTATGATATTGGTGTTGATAAAAACCCACTATAATCAGCTCTATCATGCTGATTTCTGTCAGATGAAAGCAGCATAGACTCAAACTGAACTGAGAGAGAGAGAGAGAGAGAGAGAGAGAGAGAATGGATTGAACTGAAATAATGAGAGATAATAGTAGGACCTTTTAGGAGTGCATTCAGAGCCTTGGAGACTTCTGAAGAGGATAGACATTGCATGTGGAAGGAGGTTCAGCAAGTGGCATTAAGTGGTACAAAGAACTTTGGGAGACACCATGGTGTTGAAATCGGGAAGTATAGACAGCCTGGTCTTGATCACTGCCATTCAGAGGGTTGAATTGTGATGATCCTGATTCTTTTTCTCTTGTTTGTCTGATATTTTCCACATTGTTGCATTATCACAATTGTACATGTTGGATGTTGCTTATTGTATGCACAAACGTTTCAGTCTGAACTACATGAAAATTTATCTGGCATGGCGTTTTATGGATGACGAATTTTTGGGTCGCTTTATCATGCATAGATGTCGGAGGCAACTGAGTTAGAGCTTTGATCATTGCATTCAACTTTGATTGATCCGAGATGATGTATTTTCCCGACCTAGTTATCTTTAGCAAATTGCACTAGGGTCCAAATTTATAGGTTATTGTGACCTAAAGAACTCAAGTTGAGTAATACACTGGCTTTTGTGGGGCTTCCTCGTACCCTTCTTTTTCCTCTCTTCTTCTTCTTCTTCTTTTTTTTTTTTTTTTTTTTGCATTAAGAATTTAAAGCTCTAATGGAAATCAATTTTTATGTTTAAAAAATAAACGGGCAAAATTCTCAGTTTATGTGATTATTATTAATTCGAGTGTATTCTTTTTTGGAAAACGTAGTATTCCCAGAACGAAGATCCCATGTCCCTTACGGCCCATTTGGATCCTTGGATTTTTCAATCCTAAGAAAAATCAATCCTAGAATTGAGATTGACTGGAATTTACATTGCTTGGAATATGGTGTATGTTGTTTAGATCGTATTTGGTAGAAATTAAAAAAATGCAAATTGCATGTTTGGATTGTATGGAATATCTATTTTTTGGCAATGTAGATCTTTCTCTCTCTCTCAAAATTTTGAGATAGTTTCTCTCTCTAAAATTTTAATACACTCTTTCAAAATCTTAAAATATGAAATAGTCTCTCTCTCTAAAAATTTTGAGAATTGAGATAGTTTATTTCTAAAACCTTTAAGATAGTTTCTCTTTCTAATAAATTTTAGGTACTTTATCGTTCTAAAATTTGATGTTGTTACTCTATCTAAAATTTTAAGATGCTTTCTCTCTCTAAAACTTAAATTTTGAGATAGTTTATCTCTTTAAAATTTTCAAGTAATTTTCTCTCTAAAATTTTAATATACTCTCTCTCTCTAAAACTTAAAATTTAAGATAGTTTCTCTATGTAATTTTTTTTAAATAGCTTCTCTCTCTTAAACCTTCAAGTACTTTCTCTATCAAAACTTTGATATAGTTTCTCTCTCTAAAGTTTTAAGATATTTTTTCTCTCTAAAACTTAAAATTTGAGATAGTTTTTCACCCTAAAATTTTCAAGTAGTTTCTGTGTCTAAAATTTTAGTGTACTTTCACTCTCTAAAACTTGAAATTTGATATAGTTTCTCTATCTAAATCTTTTTTTAAATAGTTTTTCTCCTTAAAAATTTCTGGTACTTTCTTTATATAAAATTTGATAGAGTTTCTCTCTCTAAAGTTTTAAGATATTTTCTCTCTAAAACTTAAAATTTGATATAGTTTCTCTCTCTAAAAGATTTCTGGCAGTTTCGCTATCTAAAATTTGATGTAGATTCTAATCTCTAAAATTTTAATATGCCCTCTCTCTCTCTCTCTCTCTCTCTCTCTCTCAAACATAAAAATTGAGATAATTTCTCTCCCCAAATGTTTTGAGATATTTCTCTCTAAAAAATTTTAAGTAACTCCACTCTCTAAAATTTAATATAATTTCTCTCTCTAAAATTTTAAGATATTTTCTCTTTAAAACTTAATATTTGAGATAGTTTCTCTCTTTGAAATTTTAAATTTTAGAGATAAAATATCTTAAAACTTTAGAGAGAAAATATCTTAAGTTTTTAGCATTGGAGTTCAAGAGAGAGTTTTGAATAAGCTTTAATGAAGAAAGGGGGAGATTTAATAAAAGGACTTTAAGAAATAGAAGAGGAAATGAAATAAAGCCATAAATGAACAAAAGAGATCAAGAACCAAGCAAGGAAAGCATTAAACAAAATGAGCAATAAATGAAACTAAGCAAAGACTAATAAATATGCAAGAACAAAACTAAAAGCTACTCGTAAATATTAACATAAGCATGAAAAACAAGAGTAAAGAAGCTAATAAATGACAATAAGAGAAGAAAGGGAGAAAGAAATGATACTTGAAGCTGGGACCCTAGGCCCAATGCCTGGAGTCAGCACCGATTCGGAATAGATTATTTCATGATCAATCTCGATACCTCAGGTTTTGACGAGGCAAGTCGATATGGGTGGGAGAGGATTCGGAAGGTCTAATTATTTGGATCGCCTTCAAGATAGAGTGTAAAAGCTTAGGTTAAAAGTGTTTGGCTTTGGGTTAAGTAGGGTTTGGGTATTGTTCGAATACAGTTCAGCAGAGCTGGTGCTATTGTCAAAATCTCAACATTTGAAACTCAAAGTAACTTATTTATAGGCAAAACAGGCTTAGGACCACCATTGGATTGTTTTTAGTGTAATCTGGGGCCTTCATTTTTCGTCGCCCTTTGGATATGCTTTGATGCCAATGGCAATGGCACCGGATCCGCATTAATTACCATTAAATGCGGTCAACAAAATTAAATGCACTTTAAATGCTCTCTAGTCACATGACTCGATGCTAGTACAATTTTATAGGCGGAGTGTCAAAGGTCTGGCGCCATTGACAATGGCATCGACGTCAGTTAGAGCCACTTCACAGTAAAATTTGCCATGTGTCATCTTCTGGGCATTCTTTTGTAGATTTGATGGACCAATCAGAATTGAAAGCATTTCTGACTACCTTCGGTGCAGTTCTAAACCGCAACGGTGTTAGGCGGTCATTCCAGCTCCTTCGTACTATTGGTGGCTGATTTGACATTTCCTCGACGAATCTGAGGTCTACAACTGATTCCGTACTGACATCTGACATGTCAGTACCTTCCGACACGTGTCAGTTCGTAATGACACGCAACATTGGGTTGTACATCCAGGCTATATCCCAATTTTGACTGCCTTGGGCCTGGTGCTGGTCTAAGGGGCACCGGCGCTATTGGCAATGCTGCCAGACCCTATCCATTCAAGTTGTTTCTGTGCCTTGTGTCTTTTGTGTCAGGTTTGGGAGCTGCTTTGGCACCACTAGGAGTGATGCCAAAACCTTCTGCTTGCAAGCTGCTCCCGGTTTGGTAGTCTCGAGTCTTGGTCTGCTTTGCATTGTTCCTCAAGTGCCTTCAGCTATGCCTAAACGATATCAGGGCTTATGGGGGTCAGTTTACGAATGGGTCAAGATGAATATGAGTAGTTCAAGTATCGGGGTGGTTGGCCTGGGGTACTCTGGTCTCCCTTAGTTTTCTCAATCGGGATCAAGGTGTCTACATCTAGCAATCTATGAATTGATCCTTTGGTTTTACTTCTTCTTGTTAATGTGAGTCAACTTCTTTCCATTTTCTCTTGCAATAGTGAATGATTCATTTGGTTTCGATTTCTCTTGTTAATCTGATTTGTTCTCTGTGCATTTCTTCTGGCAATGGTGAAATTATCCTTTAATTTTGGCTCTTATTTTTAATCTGAGCAATTCTCACGTTTTTTCTTTACATTGGTGAATATGATGTCTGCTTTTGTTAATATCATTCTGGACATTTTCTTTGGCAATGATGAAATGATCATTTAATTTTTGCTCTTTTTATTAATATGAGTCAATTTCAGTTTATTTTCTTTGGATCAATGATCCTTTTGAGTTTTAGCTCTTGTTGCCGCAAATCATTTGGCTGCACGTTATATGTGGTTTTATGAATTGATCTTCCAGGCGATACTTATTTTTTATGTGATTTGTATCCCTACACATTTTTGGTTTTTTCTGCTATGTGAAGTTAAATTTTAAGTTTTTAAGAACTTGTTAATGTGAGTCACATATTTTTGCATACTCTCTCTGGCAATGTGAAATGATCCTTATAGTTTTTGCTCTCGTTGATGTGAGTCACATATCTGAACATTTCCTTATGCAATGTGAAATGATTATTTCAGTTTTAGTGCTTGGTGATGAGTTATATCTATGAAAATTTCTATGCCAATATGGAATGATTCTTTAAGTTGTAGACATTGTCAAGGTGAGACATATCTCTGCACATTTTCTTTAGCAATGTGAAGTATCTCAAAGTTTGAGCTCTTGTTTATAGGATTTATACCTCTGAGCATGTTTTTCTGGCAACATAAAATGATTCTTGATGTTTAGCTCTTGATGTCAGTGAACTAGCTTTGCACATTTTCTTTGGCAATGGTGAAATTATTCCTTAGCTTTTGCCTTCTGTTGATGTATGCCATATCCCTGCAATTTCATCTGTAAACATGTATTGACTTGCTGCATTTTAGGTCTGATTTATAGCTCCATGCATGTTTTGCTGCATTTTAGGTCTGATTTATGTAATTCATAGCTCCATGCATGTTTTCTGGCAATATGGAATGGTCTCGAATGTTTTTCTCATGTAAATGCTGGTTATATGCTCATTTTCTCTTCCAATGTGGAAATGTTACTTTAAGATTTATATCAGGTTCACATGTGAGTCCTGTGTTTGCAAATCTCCTATGAAAATTTTCAATGATCTTCTGAATTCGAGCTCTCTTTACGATTATCATATCCATGCACTTGTTTTGCAAGCAAATTATGGAATTATGCATGATGGTTTAGCTCTTATTAATTGTTTCATATCACTGCACATCTTCTCTAGCCATGGTTAAGTATTCCTCTCATTTTTTGTTCTTATTGATGTCATTTATCTTATTGACTAAATCGATTTCATATCATAAGTTATTTTGTGAAATATATTTGTCATTTTTAAGCCTATGAGATTTCCATTTTTCGTAAATTTTGGACTATGCAGATTGTTTTCCCTCTCTCTTTCATTCTTTCCTTCGCATTTGTCGTACTCGGAATCGTCCTATTTATTTGATCTTGTACCTGTTAAATCTTCAATTGTATCTATTTGTGTTTCTTCTCAATTTCATGCTTTCTAGCATTACTATTTGTGTTCTTTTTGGTTGTTGACATTTTACGTCTTTGTAATAAACTTGAGTTGCATTTATGCACTGCATTTGCTTAAATGCAGTGTTAGTTAGATCTTCATTGATTTTGTTGGTTGGGAGCTTGCAATTTTGGTATCATTAAAAATTAGAATATTTTTTATTTTCTTTTTAGGGAAATTTTCCCTAATATACTTTAATTTTAAAAAAATTACAAAAAAAACCCTTAATTTTTCAAAACCTCGCCCACACCCTTTTTTCTAATACCGATAGTCTTTCTACCGTAATGCATTGTCATAAATAGATATAGAATTATAGTACTTCTAGTACCAAATACCATAATAACATGAACATCTATTACGGTACTTTAATTACAATAATAACATAGAGCATTACGGTAATTAAAATACCGTAATATCTTAAAATAGTATTACGGTAATTTAATTATCATAATATTGCCCAAGCCCAATAACAAAAGATTTTCTACTCTCTCGAGTCCACTATCTATTTACTTCCTCGACAAAAATCATGCTAACTGTATTTTTCACATCTCAAAATTTTAGAATATAATTCTATATAATTTTTATATGGTTCTCAAAATTTTAGAACAAAAACACTCTTAAATAGGTGTTTTTGAGCCAGGGAGTAGATCCACATTGTACTCCAATGGGAACATGGATTTTTTGAAAAGTGAGAGGGTAGCCCTGATATTAGCTTTGGTTTGAAGCTTTTAAAGTATTACTGTAATAAAAATACCGTAAAGTCAAAAGTATTAGGGTAATAAGAATACCGTAAAGTCTTTACGGTATTCTTAATACCGTAATACTTTATAAGCTTCAAACTAATGCTAATATCAAGGCTACCTCTCTCTCTCTTCAAAATATCCATGTTCCCATGGGAGCACGATGTGGATTTACTCCCTCGCTCAAAAATACCTATTTAAGAGTGTTTTTTTTATAAAATTTAGAGAACTATATAAAAATTAAGTAGAGATTATATCTTAAAATTTTGAGATTTGAAAAATACAGCTAGCATGGATTTTTGTCGAGGGAGTAAATAGATAGTAGACTAGAGAGAGTAAAAAATCTTTTGATTTGAGTTAGGCAATATTACAGTAATAAAATTACTGTAATACTACTTTAAGGTATTACGATATTTTAATTACCGTAATACCATATGTTATTACGGTAATTAAAGTACCGTGTAGAGTATTACGGTAATTAAAAAATTGTAATAGATGTTCACGTTATTACGGTACTAGAAGTACCGTAATTCTATCTCTATTTACAACGGTATTTTAATTACCATAATGGTGGCAATGCATTACAGTAGAAAGACTACCGAAAGGGTATTTTCATCCAGTAAAAGCCGAAAATTGGGAAAAAACGGTGTGGGCGAGGTTTTGGGAAGTTGTTTTTTTTTTTACGATTTTCTTAAAATTAAGATATATTAGCAATAATTTCCATTCTTTTTAACTAGAATGTCAATCCAAACTAATCATTGTTCAAAAAAATGGACCGTCCCTCGTTTAGGCAGCCACTTAGGCGGTTCAGAAGGCCTGAGCACATCGCCCAAATCTAGGCGGCCAAACTGGGCAGTAGTCCTTGGGCTGCTGCCCAGCGCCCAGCCTTAGGCAGGCGCCCAAAGCCTACGCCCCGCCCAGAGGTGGAAAAGTTTTTTTTTTTTTTTTTTCGTTTTTTTCAATGTATAAAAGTTTAAAACAATGGGTTTTAGGTTCATTTGAAACCTAAACCCACAAGTAACCATTTTAGAGAGAAAGAACCTCCAAAAAAATTACATTTCATTGGATCGAATCATTGAGGTGTTTTTCAATGTTTTGAGTTCGAGCAACCAAAATAAGTACATTTTTTAAATTGCTTGTTTTATTTTGAGATGTCTTTTTCAGGAGTTAGTCGGAGTAGAGATCCGAGTTAGAAATATGGATACAACCCGAATCCAAATAACAAAAATTGCGTTAGATGCAATTTTTGTAAAAAAAAATACAAAATGAGGCATAAACCGGTTTAAGAAACATCTTGCCGGTATTAAGGGAGATGTTTTCCTTTGTAAAAATGTTCCTGAAGCTATCAGAGAAGAGATTAAGCAATTTAAAAGTTATGTGAAACAAAAACAAGAATAAAATCTTTGTCATAGATATATTTCTGCTACTCTTAAAAAAAGTGATCCAGGTTGGAAGTATGCGTACAACCCAAAACCAAATGATAAAAAATATATAAGGTGCAATTTTTATGAAAAAGATATCAATGAGAATATTAGCTGATTCAAAAAACACATTGTTGGTGTTAGAGGCAATGTTGCTTATTGTACAAAGGTTGCTGAAGCAGTTCAAGATAAGATTAGACATCTTCTGAATTTTGAAGAACCAGGAAATGATGAAAATAAGCCTTCTTCTCTAGATTATAGACGTAGTGGTGATCCGGGTTGGAACTATGGTTATAACCCGAATCCAAGTGATAAAATTTGTATTAAATATAATTATTGTGTAAAGGATACTAATGGGGGCATTTGTCAATTTAAAAAACACGTTGCCAGTATTAAGGCTACCAAAGAAGAAATTATACAATATTTGAATTCAGAGAAGCACAAAAAAAATGGTAAAGCAACCAAAACTCCTAGAGCCTCATCTGCACAGACTAGTAAGAAGAAGGTAGAAGAAGAGGAGAAAGAAGAGGCAGATTCGGAATAAACAGATGAGGACGAGCATTATATTGAAGAGGGATATGACTCTGATGATGATGGCCGCAACTTTGGTACATATGATGAGGTTTGCCCTATTAATATTCCTTCTGATGATGATGACGACCACTGAAGACTATTGCCTCTTGGTGCTGAGTCTGTTGAATGTTGTGTTGAGTCATGATTGTTGACTTTTGTTATATTTTTTTAAATTTTTGTTGTGTTGAGTGTTGACTTTTATATCCTACCTACACTTGTACAGTTTACTGTTTTAACAATATGGATTATCAAAATTCTCTTCTCAACGTCTATCTTTTTTTTTTTAACTTGGAATATGATATTATATTGGTAAATTGGTATGGTTTTTACTTTTTTTCAAATTTCAACTGGCAGCCACCCAAGTTCTGAGCAACCGCCTAAACGCTGGGCGGCCTGGACCCCCAAGGCCGTCTAAGACTCGCCTAGCGCTTTTTGATACACCAAACTAATTTTGGATTTTTTTCATAGAGCATAAATTTTTATTTGTATATATGCATATCTGCACTTACATGGCTTATTCTTGAATTTTTATAGTATCTTTGCATAATCTTGTATTGAAACACATGTACTCTCACAAATTTTATTCAATTTTTTATTTAAGAATGAGTAATGATCCTATAGGACCCTCCCCCATCTATGTATGAAGGACCCGAAAAATTTACCATTAAAGTTAGTACAGATCTCTAAAAAAGTTATCACATGAGTGTGGGACTTAACTTTTCTATAGATCCATGCCACATTTAATGGTGATCTTTTGGGATCCTACACACATAGGTGGGGGAGGGTCCTATAAGAAGTAATCCTATTCCCACCCATGTATGTAAGATTTCAAAAGACCACCATTAAATTTGACACAGATCTATAAAAAAATCAAATCCCACACTTATGTGATAATTTTTTTAGAGATCCGTGCAAACTTTAATGATGATCATTTGGAGTCTTATACACATGAATAGGAGAAGGTCGTATATGATCATTACTCTAAAAATATAGGCTTATTTTTGGCTTTCGACAAGCTATAATATGTGTTTCAATTAGTTCTTTTACTTTGAAATTCTGTAACAAAGCATTACTTAATCGACACTTCTCTTTTTTATTATAGATTTGGTGTCTAATTTTGTGTGTGAAAAAGAGAGAAACTGTGAGAGAGAGAGAGAGAGAGAGAGAGAGAGATTTTGACTCGTGTTTTCTTGCCATTTCTATTCACTTCTTTTGTGCAGTACTATTGTTTGTGTTATTTATTTATTTTTGGATAATTAAGTGGGGATGACAAACCCCTACTTATTTTTTAAATCGTTAATGTTTTTTTTTAGGGTATTGGATGACAATGGTTTTTTTAGGGCATTGAATGAGAATGGAAGCCCATTTTATAAATCGTTAATGGTTTTTTTTTAAAATATTGGATGAGAATGGAAGCCTAAATCTGAAGCAATCAATGATGTGTTCACCGACGATGTTCCGATGCCCTCTCTCTCTACCCTTTTGTCTAATCTCTTAGATGCGTATATGGCAAGTTGTTTTACTTATTACTTCGCTTACAGATGTTACTAATCCATTAATCTGTTTGATTAGATAAAAAAAACACAAAATTTACGCAAAAAGAATAAGAATGAATGTAGAAAAATGCAGTGTAAAAGAATAAGAATTAAAGAAATTCCCAAGCGAGATATTTCATTTGCAGGAGTTCATCGGCTGGACAATATCCAAGGAAAAAACTCAAGTTTCGGAATCTATTAAGAATTTGCAGAAAAGAAGAAGTGCAAAAAAAAGAAAGGCAATGCCAGAGCTGAAAAATTGAAAGAATAATTCTACAAAGCTTAAATTTCTATTGCCAGATCTGAAATTTTTGAAAGAATTTTCCTACACAAGTTAAGAAATTCCAGAAATGTGGGTGACCCGCAAAAACTAAATTTTCCCAACAAATGCAGTAAAAAGGTCAATAAAACCTCACGAAATATGGAGCATCTTCTTTCAGTGTATAGAAATGGCAATGATTTAAATTATCCATTATTTTATGAACCCGGTTTCTATGCAGCCAAGCCTGCATACGTATAAATGCGGGCCTATTAATAAAATCTATTTTTGAGCTGGATTTTAAGACTTAATTTTAAGGACATGTAATCTCTAACATGGAAATCATGAACATGAAAAAAGAAATAAATTTTAAAAAGTAAAACTAATAATTCTAGTAAAAAAACATTTGGACCGTTAGTTTCCATTGTTTATTTTTAGATGGAACACCCACTTGTATCCATCTTTAAGATAGATGCTTTACACCATATATGTGGTCCAGCCCGCATGAAACAATTTTCCTTATTTTATACAAGATTTTTGTTCAGTCATTCACAATTGTTATTACAAAAGACAGTATTCCCAATAGAAAAATCCCTGTCTATTTTTATTTGTAACAAAATTCACCATTAAACTTCTAACTCGAAGAACATAATACACGAATGTTAACATGTACAGGGAAGATTGATAGATATATCAAGGATTAGCCAAGGAAATCTGTCATTAAAGCAAATTAAAAATGTTACACTACCAATGAAAACTCATGGATTCACCTGTCCACAGTCCTCGATCATGACTGGCGAAGAAGTCATCCCATCTTCGGAACCAACCTTCTCCATTGCCTCAACCACATTATACCCCTCAACCACATGTCCAAAAACCACATGTCTCCCATCAAGCCAAGAGGTCTTTGCAGTACAAATAAAAAACTGTGATCCATTTGTATTCGCACCAGAATTGGCCATTGACAAAACACCAGGTCCAACATGCTTCTTTTTGAAGTTTTCATCTTCGAATTTTAGGCCATAGATTGACTCTCCACCTGTTCCATTTCCTCTTGTGAAATCACCTCCTTGACACATGAAGCCTGGTATTATTCGGTGAAAGGTCGAGCCCTTGTAGTGGAGGGGTTTGCCTGACCTTCCAATGCCCTTTTCACCAGTGCATAGGCTACGGAAGTTTTCAGCAGTTTTTGGGGTGATGTCTGAGAAGAGTTCCATTACTACTCGACCAGCTTTTGCTTTGCCAATCAGGATGTCAAAAAATACTTTTGGGTTTGCCATGATGAGATCCTGCATATTTGAATTTAAGGGGCATGTTAGATCTGTTTTGTTGAGGATGATGAAGGGTTATAAGGTATTATTTAAGTAGAAGGAATGGATAATCGATGATTGATAAGAGCTCCAAGCATGGGATCAAGGAGTAACAAGGACTGAGCCAACGATCACTTCAATATCAGAGTAAAAATGTGTCTCAGAGAGAAAATAACTTGTGGAGTGAGGAGTAGAATCAGATTTCACTTGGACTTGGTCCTGGTCCCAGTTCAAGTTTTTGAACCCCAGCTCTGACAGCTAACATCCATGTTCAAAAACAAGGCTTGAACTCAAGTCAGGTGTTGTTCATACCGACTCGGCCGAGTCTGCATTGGACAAATTTATACAAGTGATAATACTAAAATATAAGAACTGGCCGATTTTGGCCTGTTCCTGCTCCAACTATGCACCTTGCCGAGTCTGAGTAACTCAGGCAAGTCCAAGGGAACTTGAACGAATTTTAGAACACTGGCTAAAATGCTAACTGCTTTATTTAGAACAATAAAAAGCAATGGTTATGTTACCTGCACATCTGGAAGATCCAGATCCCTTCAACTATCTCTTGAGTTTCAGAACCATAAAATGAACTGAAGTGGATCCAAACCAAATACTTTTTAAATGCATGATTTCCAATCTTACTAATAATATGCTTCTATATAGCAAACAGGATAAGTAACATTACTAGATGGGACACATTTAAATGGGAGAAAATACACACTTACATGTGACACTAGACATGTAAATTGAGAAAACTAACAAACTACTACTAAGTTAAATCAAAGAGAAAAAATAAAACAGAAGTTTGTGTAAAAAGGATGCATCGAGTTTCTTCAGTCATAAATTGGTATAGACATGTTTACAGACAAAAAATAAAAAAAAGATCTAGTACTTTAATGGAAGTTCCATAAATAATAGATAAAACCAAATTAACTTAGTCAAGTGTCAGTAAAACGAAATAAATTAATAAATGTAAAAAGCACATCCCATCAAAAACAAATTAACATAACACAAATGAAATTTATGTCATCCATCATGAAGCCTTATGAAAACATGAAGTATACCATAGGAATTCTTTAAAGGGTGACACTTCAAATATTGCACAAGTTTTGAGCTCAAGGCCAGTAGATCTAAACCATAAGCCTTCGATATGTGCTTATTTTTTGCATCTATAACATGAATTTGCTGAAAAGAAAAATAAAAGCAATGAATTTTTCTTTTCTTCAAATTGGGGTTTACAATTCATTACTGATACTTCTCCATTAAACAAAAATTGCAGGATAAATTGTAGGATCCAAGTTAATTCAGTGGAGCAGAGGTACAACAAAAATGCACAAAAAATAATGTCAATCACATCCACTTTGTGTGTTAAAGAAGAATAAACATTTAATCTTTATAAAATAAATTTGCATTAAACAGAGTTGCGGGGTAGGTAAGAGGAACAAAACAATGACAAATTCCTATGGTTGCATTTTCTATGGTTGCATTTTCATATGAATGTTTGTATAAAGCCAATAACAGAGAAGGAGTAGTAAAACAATAATAAAACAAAAAAATCATAAAATCCAGTGAGACAAATCTGTTAAGAGAGTACTTGAGTTTGAGAGACAAGAGGTAGTGTTTGAGCTAAAACACATAATGTGATGCCTAGCTCAATGCTAGGCACTGATCTAGCTGACATTGATCTCGCGAATACTTAGAAGGATATGCATGGATATTTTTTCTAAGGCATTTAACACAATATTTAATTTTTCATGGTAATATGAAAGACTGATGGCTGTGTGTATGGTAAGCTACTATCAGAAACACCTCTACAAGAAACAAGGCATTGTCAGCGAAGCTTCCACAGTCGATCTTTGCCTCCCATGAATCAGACAAACACTCTGGCAAGTTTATCTGGGATTATGAAGGCATATTTCCACAGTAAATTTTCAATAAAATTTTAAGAAAAAAGTAAAATACTATAGCGCCCATTGTTAACAACGTCGTAAAAGAATCGAAAGCTCGAAAATGGCACATTAAATTTTAATCTCCACATAGAGAAGAAAGAACTAACCAAAAAAAACGAAAACAGTAAAATGAAATCAGATCCCTACCGCATTTGTCCAACAATGCTAAAAACAACACTTCTAATCGAATAAAGCAGAAAACGTTAAGGGAGAGAGGGAAAGAAACAGTGTAATAGAGAGATTGAAGAACGAGAATGTGCATAGAGAGTGTGTTCTTGATGAATATCACCACAATAAATTACATAAATTGGCAAGGAATAGACAAATCTATCGTTACCTAGGGTTTTGATTCCTGCTTTCTACAAGAGAGAGGTTGAAGAATGGTTCCGAATAAAGGGATTGAGAGAGAGACAGATGATGAATAAGGACTGTGTTGAATTTAGGGTTTAGGGTTTAGGTGTGGGAATTTATATCCGAGGGGGACCTGGGTTCATTTGTGAAGGCCTGAATTGGCACGTGTGTGATTGCACAATGATAAATAGGTGGGAGCAAATTTACGTGCAAACTATATTTTTCAAACATTTACTCAAAGACCATCCCCCATCGCCCCCCCCTTCCGGGTCTGACATCTCCAAAATCGAATAGGTCGAAAATCTCTATTTATTTTTTTAAGAAAAGTTTATATAAGGTTGCAAATTTAAAATGTAGAATCACATATGCACCTCCAAAATATATCGGAAATGTTGTTTCAATGTTGAAAAAACACTCTAGTCAATCATCTTGACATCGAGATGTATGAATATAAAAAAAAAAAACAAAAATTGAGTTCCAAAAATAATGCATCTTACAACAATTATCTAGACTGTCCATTTTCAAGATTTTCATATATTTATAGATCTACTTGATTTTAACCATTTTTTAAATTTAAAATTTTCTAATTAGGTATGAAACTAGATTTTAAGATAATACTAAGAATTTTTTACAATAAAATTACTTGTTATGATAAAATTTTAAGGTGCCCCTTAACTGGATTGTTTAAGGTTGTAACCTTATAAAAACCTCACCCTTTATTTTTTAATATCTAAAAAAAAAGATTCCCCAATATCCATAAATAAATTGAGGATTTGTTTTAATTTTAAAAAATAATGGTAACAAGATATTAAAAAGTAATAGAGATATTTATTTTAAAAAATAAAAACAAATAGCACATTAAAAAATGAATGAAGAATTTAAAAAATAAAAATATAATTTTTTAAACTAAAATAGAAAGTATCAAAAAAAGGTGAATTCCCCACCTATGTAATATTGGGAAGAAAAATTGGTCGGAGGATGGTCTCCAAGTAAATTTTTACAAAACATAGATTAAACTTTTATGATGGGGAAGTACAACAAATAACCCTAATAACCATATACACATGCAGGGCATCCATTATTTGATCTGTGATGCACGGCGGGGATGAAATCTGACCTCGGTCGCAATCGCAGTAATCAATATCCTATAGTTAATCTCCGCCATCAGATCTTAAGAACGGATGATGGATACAGGTGTTAATGCTGAGGACATGTAAGGATTTTACTGTCGACAGAGGAAATTAGTAGAGTTTGAAAAATGCATCAAGTGAAAAATTACCCCATTTATCTATGGCAAAGTTTGTATAGGAATTACCCCCACTTATCTGTGGCAAAAATATTATGGAAGTTAACTGTAGAAGTAAGTCACATTCCAAAAACCCATCAAAATATATTGTTTAGATGTTGTAATCCCTTCAATTGATATATCTCAACTTCAAAATGTATGGATATGAAAAAAAAAAAAAAAAAAGTGTTCCAATTCTTGAAAATAGTACATCTTATAATGTATTATCCATGTAGTCCATTTTTAATATTATCAAATGTTTAGACATACTCAATCTATACAATTTTTTGAGCTTTAAGTTTTATAATTAACGGTGGAAATAAATCTTTAGGATATCACAAGGGTTACAATTCTAAAGCTACAAATAATTCATGCCGTTGGGTTGGGTGATCTTCTTAGAGATTCTACAGTCAGGCTTTATGCTAATATCTATTTTCTGGGCCATGTGGAGTGGTGTATGCAAACAAGGCTCACTTTGTAACAATTGTAATTCCGAGCTTTGCTCTTTTTAATGATAGTTGAGTTAACGTAAAAATAATGATAATAATAATAATAATAATAATAATAATAATAATAATAATAAATAAAAAATAAATATAAATAAATAAATAAAATAAGGCTGACTTGAAAGTGTTATTGCAAGTGTGAAATTATTTGCGGAGCATCGTTTGGGTGTTGTTCTAATAGGGAAAGGGAACTCTCAAAATGCTATTAATACAAGCCGAAGAAAAACAAATGGTGCATTGGAAACTTAGATGGGTTTCGGAGGGAGATTATTGATGTTATGATGCCCTTGAAGTTTCTTTCAGTCATGTCTGGAGAGAAGCCGATTCATAAACAAATCAGTTAGCCAAGACGTAGGTTTCTCGCTTGGAGTTGGAACTAACTTTTTGGTGAATATCAGAAAAACCTAATAATGTAATATTTTATGGGCCTATGATTTCATTCTCACCAAAATGGTAAGGGTCCAAATTCTCATTGACTTAAGACTTTTTTCCCATTGACTTACCACTTGGAAATGGGATTGAGGTCGTGGTGGTAGCATTACTTAAGCCTCCGCTACCTGTTTAGGTTTCCATTCCCACGGACATCGATCTACCCAAATGCTTGGAACCTGACCTAGGCCTAGGTAAAAACCTAGTCGGGTCGACCGTTGCCACCCGTACTCAAGGGGTTCAAAAAGTGACGGCTTAATGGGTGTGAATTTGGTACTATTTGTAGTTGGGTGCAATTTGCATATGGATGCATCCCGTAGGTGTAGAGGTAAGGTGGACCTTCCAATTTTACCATGGTATATAATTTTGATATAAAATGTTCTTAGAATTATCTCAAAATCTATTTTTATATCTAATTATAAAATTTAAAATTTAAAAAATGGTTAAAATCAAGTAGATAACATATGAAAATATTGAAAATAGACGGTGTAGACAATATGCAGTAAAATGCACTATTTCTCAGACTTAAAATCTTTTTATTTTTCATAGTCATAGATCGCGATGTCGATATGATCAATCAAAAGATTTTTTAACATTAAAACTACTTTTTCCGATGGATTTTTTTAGGGGCATCTGTAGTTCTACATTATAAGGTAGCATCCTTATATAAACTTTTTCTATATATATATATATATATATATGGTAAAAGTTTATATAGAGCCGAGGCTCTAAACAATCAAATGTGAGCCTATCTCAAAAAATTCACTCGAAGAGGTTGTTTTAATACGCAAATATCCTCAAATCGATCATCTCTACATCAAGATGCATGGACAAGAGAAAAAAATGGATTTCAAGTTTTGGAAATAATGTATTTTGTAATGCATTTTTTGACCATCAATTTTTAAGATTTTCAAGTTTTCATAGATCTATCGATTTACACTATTTTTTAACCTTTAAACTTTATAAATCAATATGAGAATATATTTTAAGTCTATCACAAATATTTTCAGTATTGAAACTACATTTCGCGACACTATTTGAAGGTAGACTCTAATTTGATTATTTAGAACCTAGGCTTTATATAAATCGCACCCTATATATATACATATATAAATAATGGAATATACTACAAAATGCCTGTAGGAAAAAATGAACAATGATTCCGCCTACCCTCATCACCGTCCAAAGTTTATTGCACGGTCACGATTGTCCGGTGGTATTTCAGTTTTCATTTTTTTCTACAAATCAGAACGACCTGAAATTTTGGAGTATGTGTTTATCAAAAATAGGTGAATCTACAAAAAATATCAAAACAATATTTTATATTAAAAAATTAACCCAAATACCTTTAAAAAGTTTTGGAGATAGTTTAGTCAATTTATTTTCTGTGAATTATTGTTTTTATATTTTTTTTAGGTGTGCCTCACTAGGATGTACACATACTCCAAATTTCAAGTGATTCCAATTTGTAGAAAAAAAATGAAAAAATGAAATACTACCAGACAATTGTGACTGTACGATGAACTTTGGACGGTGATAAGAGTAGACGAAATCATTGTTCATTTTCGCCTGTAGAAGTTGAAAAGATTTTCTATAAATAATTATAGAACATTTATAATAAATTTAATTTTTCTTTTATTTCGATAAAGGGCAGGCCCGACCTAGTGGGTTGGGTTGGATCTAATGGCCTGGAGCCAACACGGGTATGGGTCCAGCTAGGACCCAATCATATCTGATCTGGGTGCACCTGTTTGACAACCCTATCTCCATCTCTCAACTTGAGTACTGTTTGGCAAATATTGCCAGTTCCATCAACTTTTCAACAAAATATCATAAATTATTTGATTAATAACCAACGTCTCTAACTATAGCTGAAGATGTAGACACCTCTGCACGCTCATAGACATGGCACTCATGTCCGTGCCCATGTAACACTTACAAATGCTCGGATACATGTTGGCATTGGGTACATTAGAAGTGTAAATACCGATATTAAAATTAACCTTTCAAACCAAACACGTCTGCATTATATATTACGTGCTTTTGTGACGATAATTAAACAGTAAAAGTTCACATGAAGCTTCTAAAATTCTAAATTGTCAAATGAGAATATCGTGTCCTCATGCAAACATACACAAAAAAAAAAAAAAAAACCAAACAACATAAATTCAGTCATGGTGTTGATGTTGCATATCGATTAGGTTATAGTAATATTCGAATGCTCAAGCTTTCAAGTAAAGAAAGAGAAATAATTGACTGTAATACTAACTTTATGGTTTGCATAAGCCCCATTTAGATTTGAGCTCTTTTGGCTGCAAAATAAACATGCTTTTAAAATTATGAGGCAAGTGTGAGAGAATGCTGCAATTATGGGATGACAAATAACCAATTTGTTAATGAGAAGGATCCCTGACATTGATGTTAAGAAGGCGGTTTGGTCTATCTCAGGAGGGACTATTCGACAAAAGCCTATTTAAGAACAGAGTTGGAAGGTCTTCTAGAGATGGAGATCTTCTGATTTTAGCAACTGAGATCAAGGATAGGGATAACGCTGTTGCATTTTGTTGTTTCTATTCCTACTGACACCTTTAAAAACCACTCACAGTTTTAAAAAAGGGTAGTGGCCTATATTTCCCACTGAGTTACCTCCAAAAAAAAGAAAAAGAAAACAACACAAAGTGCTTCCAAACTATTACAAATTTGTGTAGGAGATCTAACATCGCGGGGATTAGTGTACCTAGGGTGGAGGTTGATGGCATGGATCTAAAAGAGCAAGCTATAGTAGACTATTTTTACGAGGCTTTCACATCCAAAAGTAGACCTGATGTGGCCATCGACAGGATACATTTTTCAGGGCTCCTCGAGGTGCATGTTTGCTACTCTTGAAAAGCTTTCACTATAGAGGAGATCAAAGAGTTTGCCTTAGGACCCAAAGCCCTAGGACGAGATGGATAACCCTTAGTCTTCTTTCATACTTTTTGGATATCCTTGAGCAATGATTTTACAATATTTCAATAGTTTTGTCAAGTAGGAGGGATTAATAAGGCAGTCGAGTATCAGAGACCTTGAAGAATGCAGAACCTATTACTCTGATAGCTGGTATGTATAAATCAATTGCTAAAGTGGCAGCAAACAGACTGAGAGCAATGCTTCATGCTGTTATCTCATGTCCACAGTCCACATTCATCATGGAGCATGAGATCATAGATAGCTTTTTAATGGCCCAATAATGCATGCACTCTAGGCAGCTACAAAGATTGTTTCATTTTCTTCATTATTTATTTCCATTGTAAGTTTGTTGTTTTTGTTTTCCTTTTATCTTGTCCTATTTCAAATTTTACCCAAACCTAGGTCGGCTTGACCGACAATTTGTGAGATGGGAGGCCTTTTGAGGCTCATCTACTCATATATCATAATTTTATGAAACCCACCTCTCCTGACTTTTAAAATTTAAGTTTCGATATGATCTCATATATAGTGAACTCTTAAGTAGTCTGGTCAATCTTGGAATTGCGTCTAAACAATAACATAGCCATTGTAATCAATCAATTAAGAAAAAGAGGCTTGATCCCGACTGATACCTATTTACTCCATCTAGGAGATGAAGTAACTAATGACTACTTTCACAATATCCTTTTGCCACAAAAGCGTTCAATGAGGAAAGTACATGATTTTTCCACAATGTCATTTTTTTTGTCCATGTCCTTTCTTTTTTTTGCATAATGAAGAAAGTACATTGGATTCTTGAGCAATTCAAAATAAAACTCTGACCCAGAGCATTGGGTGAAGTTAAGAAGGGGCAGCATTGTTAGGATTTTAAGAACCCTTTTAGATATAGAAACATGAATCTCAAAAGTTAGAACCCACCAAGATCATGTATTTATCCAGTTAGAAACAAAATAGGAAAAAGCGCCATGATACAATAAATAAAGCATGAAACACACATGCCACAAGAACAAAAAGATTTATATGGATCACCCCAAGAGAGGTAACAAGTATTGAAATCCACTATGCTAATGAAAGTTACAAATCTCAACAAAACCAGTCGAGCAAATTTATCGTCTCTATTCCATATATTCCATAGCTAAACTATTGTCCAGAAATAGACCATTAAAAGCGACCGAAGCTTTCTCTCACTAAAAGGGGAAACCACCCACCCAAAATCGTCATGAGAACCAATTCTCTACAAGAAACCAGCATCTCAATCTATAAGAGGCACATCGTAGTGTTTCTCTCCATATGAAGCTCTATTCTCCCTAAGAGGAGGCTTTTCTTGCCTTTCAATCTACATGAGGTATATCGTGGTGTTTCTCTCTATAAGAAGTTCTATTATCTCTAAGATGAAGCCTTGCTAGTTCTATTATCTCTAAGAGGAGGCCTTGCCTCTCATGCATAGGATTATGGGAGGCCTATGCCTCTCTCTCTCTAGAGGAAGCAAGTTTTCTCATATGACGACCCAAATTGGGCACGCATATTCTTTCATCTTTCATCCCAAATGTATATATATAGTTAGGAGTCCACATTAAGTAGGGCACACATATTTTTTCATCTTTCATCCTATATATATATATATATATATATATATATATATATATATATATATATATATATAGTTAAGAGTCCACACTAAGTAGGAAACTACCTATAGATGTTACATATATCTCAAGATTGTCTGCAAATAGACCATTTACTTTTTGTCCAAGGTGCTCTCAAGTATTCTCATTCATTTGATGTCAAATTGGATGGCTTGATGTGAGTCACGAAATCTGATAATTTTTTTTGAAACTTTTTGTCTAATCAACGACACTCTTACAATCACCCATTTTGAAACCTAAGGGACAAGAATGATTGTGACCTCCTTTTACAAAAGGTAAATGGTCTCTTTGTAGACAATCCCTATATCTTAAAATCAATAGATTTACCAAATGGTCATACTTTTTGTTGAATTTCTATTTTCTTTAGGAGACTTATCAATATCATTTCCAATCCCACATAAAATATAGGATTGTCTTATGTTGGGTGATTTTGGATAATAACTATATTCAACCAGCAGATCTCTTAATCACAATCCTTGGTTAAATTTCTCTTAATCACACTCCTTGATTAAATAAGGTTGGTTGCACAAATTTGATTACATAGGTGCCTTCATCCGCCTATGGGAGATCTTGAACCTGTATTGATACTACCATAGATATTTTTCAAAGAAAATAGAGGCCAAGGTGCTTGAGGTTGAAATACTCTCCTTGTGGGGCTGAATAATTGAGCATAGTTTAGTTCTACTCCCTCGTCTAGAAGATCTACTTGTGAGTATTTTTCTAATCTGAAATTTCGGAAGTCATTTAAGAATTACTAGATGATTATTCCTTAAAAAAAACTCAAATTTGAATTTCCAAACACTTAGATCACACCTTCTAAAAATTGAATGGTCTCTATTTAATCTGGAGACATTGCTTTTTCTTCAGGTGCTAAAGATGGTACAATTAAGAGCTTTTATTTATTGAGATTAATCTATGAGTTGAAGAGGTTATATCTCTAAATTTTGAGTCCTAAAATTAATTCTAAGTAAGGTTTTATTTGAGGGAGTAAATGAACATTCTACTCTCAACGGAGTAGAGTATCTTCTGGCAAACATTTTTATCTCCCTCCAAAAATTGGTTCCATCACTCGAATTTAGTAAGACAGAGAGGGGAAAAGCATTTCCCTCTCAAACTTTAGAGGAGAGAGTGAAAAACATTTCCCTTTTCCCTATGGCAACCAATGGAGACTCCCTCCAAATTTAAACTTTCCATTTATTTCCAAAAGCCCTCCACCCCGCCAACCCCTTTCCCTTCTCTCTCTAAAATTTATTTAGAGCCGAGGCTCTATACAATCAAATTAAAACCCATCTCAAAAATTTCACTGTTGTTTTGTTGCCCAAATATCTCCAATTAATCATCTCGATATCAAGATGCATCTACATGAGAAAAAAATGAATTTAATGTTTGGAAATAGCTGTAACGCATTTTTGGATCGTCAATTTTTAAGATTTCGAAGTTTTCATGGTTTTGCTCGATCTACACTATTTATGATGCTTTAAATTTTATGATTAAAGATGAAAATATAGTTTATGGCTATCACATATATTTTCAATATTAAAATCACATTTTCTCGATACTATTTGAAGGTGAACTTTACTTGGATTGTTTAGAGCCCTGGTTCTATACAAACTGCACCCAATTTTTAAAAGGGTGCAGTTTGTATAGAGCTTAGACTCTAAACAATCAAATTAGATCCTACCTTCAAATAGTGTCCAAAAATATCGTTTCACTATTGAAAATCTTTGTGATAGCCTTAAAATATATTTTTATATTTATTTATAAAGTTAAAAGCTTTAAAAATAGTGTAGATCAACATATCTATGAAATCTTGAAAATCGAAGAACTATTTCCAAAACTTGAAATCTATTTTTTTCTCATGTTGATGAATCTTGATGTCGAAATATCAATTTGAGAATATTTAGATATAAAAACAATCTATTCTAATGGAATTTTTGAGGTAAGCTAAAATTTGATTGTTTAAAGCCTCGGCTCTGCATAACCTTTTCCCTTTAAAACACCCAAAGCGTCCTTCAAACCCATCTCTCTCTCTAAGTTTATGAGCCTGTTTGAAACCCAACAGTTCTCTCTCTCTCATCATTTCCCGCTAAAAATCTAAAAGAAGCATCGTCTCTTTCTCTCATCACTTCCCGCTAAAAATTTAAAAGAAGCACCGGTTAAAAGTCCTTCTTTGATCTGCAACTCTCAAAACTCATCCATGGAAGATCTTAGAGAGAAGGTCGAATCCATTCGAGAGATCCTTGGCGCCCATTTATCCGAACCCGAAATCTTCCAAGCCCTCCATCTCGCGAGAGGCGACACCCACTCTGCTGTTAATATCATCCTTGACACCAAATCCTCTGTCAGAAAAACAAATTCCGGCGTCAGAATCTATGCTGAGTGCGATCCACAATCACAAGAAAATCCCACCCAAGAAGATGTTCCAGTGAAATATGAAGACTTCAAGGTGAAAAATGAAGAGTTTGGGGTAAAAAATGGAAGTTTCAGTGTGAAAAGTGAAGGTTCTGTGGACTTCTGTTTTATAGAGCCAGAAAATGTTCATTTCCCAAACGCGGGTTTGGAAAATGGGTATTTGGGTGGATTTCATGATCCATATATCAAATCAAAAGATGAATATTTGAGCCAATATCAAGATTTGACGAAAAATCCTATTCATTATATCGAGGATGGATCTGATGGTTGGAATCCTGCAACAGGTAAAAAATCTGGCAAAGAAATGGCTGGAAATGGTGGAACCCCGGCTGAGTTAGGTGATTTTCCAGTAGAGAAAGACTGGTTTCTTGTGGGGGGAACAGTGTTGAGTGGTCTTTCAACTTGTAAAGGGAGGAGGCTCGAGGTGAATGAGATTGTAGATTTTGACTTTCCAAAAGATAGGAAAAGGGGGGCGATTGTGAGACAGGGGGCGAGTTGGAAGGCCGCTGCTGCCTGCTCTGAGATTGTGAGGTTTTCAACGAAGAGGTCAGGGGAGGTGAGCTTGATCTCTGTCTTTTCACATTTTGATACTCCTTCCATGTTTCTTTGCTCCATCGCCATGTTAGAGAATGACAATGACTTGAGGGACTCTTGTTTTTCATAGTCCATGGGTTTATGGTATGCTTTTCCACTACTACGCGATTATCCAGGCAAAAATGAAGCATCTGTGTAATTATACACCAGGGAGTACTTTTATGGGGGTTCAGTAAGTTGTTATAACTTCTTTGATATAGAGACCATGTTCTGGGCTCAGCAGTTAATGCAATGTAAAGTATTATGTGTTGCTTTTGTTGATTTACTGTTTCGATTGTTCTCCAATTCAACAAGGAAAATTTAAAAACAATTGGATTGAATTGTAGACATTCCCAAATAAATGGTTAAACAAAAGTTAAACTTCTGGATTAAGTGTTTACGTTTTATTGGTTGTCAAACCTCATTTATGACCCAACATCAATAAAGCTAGAGGAATAACTTACTTCAAATTGAAAAAAAAGAACTAGGGTAATTTCTTTCTTGCCAGTTCAAGCAACAAATTTAACCTCGTTGATGTGGTGCCTGTATATGGCTCATAGATGAACATAATAAGAGCATTTTGACTTATGTACCACTTTGTTTTATTAGGCATTGTATTGCTTTGCTTCCTTTGCAATTTGAGTTTTTCCTTTCCAATGGTTCTCTTCCCAAATGCCTCATTATTTATGGGACAAAAAGGGATACTGAAACTTAAAACTTCAAAGTTCAAACCTAGTATTAATGTTTTGGAGAAGTTTATCTTATGCACACTCAGTTAAGTCAATGATTAATTTAGTTTCTTTATATTTACCCTCTCAGATTGGCAGGCTTCCAACAGAATGGACAAGGTGTTTAATTCCTCTCATAAACTCATCCAAAGTAAAAATTCACGGCCGTTGCATATCTGCCCCAGAGGAGCTTTGCATGATGCAAGAAATTCTATTATACATCGGGTAAGCATTAGTCCTTTCTGTTGTTTTCGGCATTTATTTCTCTGTATTGACTTTTACCAGCCTTTTGAACTAAATCTTTTTTTTCCTACTTTTTAACATGTAAGTTTCAAACTAAGATTCAAATTAGTTGCTTTTCATCATATGTGTCAATTAATGAAAATTTAATTTATTCAAGCAGTGCTATAATCAGGTTCTCATTAGTTTTTGTTTTTTGTCAAAAAGAAATGAAATTTTTGGTATTCTTGGTGCAGTCTCTATATCCATAAGTCAGTTTTCACCAAGGGTGATAAAGGTTTATGGGAACTGACTGTTCCCTCGAAATTGGATTCCACCGTGCATCCAGTTCCCACTCTGTTTAAATTGCTGAAGATCAAACCATTTCAAAAGGTGACTCCATGAGTCCTTTTCCCTTGTTTAATTTTACTTGTTTATATTTTTGTTGAATTGCATTGTATTTTCTCAGTTTCAGGAGTTTCTTTATATTTTGTATTGTAGTGGTGATCATGCTTTTCTTGGTTCTCAATCTACAGGCAGAATTTACCCCTGAGGAGCTTAATAAGAGAAAACGTTCATTGAATCTACAGGTCCTTAAAAGCTTTTTTTCAAAAATTCACTTTGTAGGGGCTGAAACTGCTATGATATCTCTGCAAGCTGTCACTTCATAGCTCATTTTTCAATTGGAAATTAAACCAAAGCACCTGATTTCTCTGGACTTGTGGTGCAAAAATAGGATGGTTCCGATGAATCTGCTCTGTTAATGCCACCTTTAAAGCGCATAAGTGGGATTACACCATTAGAAGGAAACAATCAAGAACAGGCCTTATCTGATTCTGTCATGTCTAAGCTCATTGGAGCTGCAGATATATATAACTTGGAGGTACTAGTTACTATCTTTATCTTTCTCTATTTTCTTGAGGTTTCTATGAAAATCAGTTCGTAAAAGACTAGCCATTTATTTATAATGTCTTTCTGATACTAATATCACAAAATTTTGCAGGAAAGGGATCCTCCAAGCACACTAAAATGCATATTGAAGCCATACCAGAAGCAAGCTCTTTACTGGATGTCTGAATTGGAAAAAGGCATTGATGCGGAGAAAGCAGCAAAAACACTTCATCCTTGCTGGGAAGCATACCAAATTAATGATAAGTATGGCTTTTGCCAAAGCTTGATCCTTTTTTTTTTCCTTTCTTTTTATTAGATGAATTAAAAGCCTCGTATTATTTGAAACATGCTTTTGTTTGGCTTATTACACATTTGAATATGACAGGAGGGCTTCAGCGGTGTATGTGAATGTGTTCTCTGGGGAGGCCACTACACACTTTCCCAGTGCACTGCGGATAGCCAGAGGAGGGGTATGCTTCATATATGACACAATTTGTTATCCATTTGAAATAAATCACTTTTAATGTTTCACAATTAGGGCTTCATAAATTCTTCCGTGGGTCAACTTTGATTTAAATAATGGGTGTTTCTGAAGTTAAGATTTTACACCTGGTTCTTCTGAAGTTAGGATGTCCGCCTGTGTGTGCGTGTGTGCATGTGTGTGTGTGTGTGCCCGTGTGCGTGTGGATCATGTCAGTTTGAGAGAATTAGTTTTCTGTTAGTAACTGAGTAATAGATGATATTAATTTGTTTGAGAACGCCCTAAATAAGAAAATATTCCTGAGAGGGAAAGAGTTTTCTCTAAATTCTCTTAATGTTCTGCATTTCCTCTTGTTAGTCATCTGACTATAAAAAATGTGTTGTGAAGATATTAGCAGATGCGATGGGGCTTGGGAAGACTGTGATGACGATTGCCCTCATACTTGGAAACCCTGGTAGGGGGAACCTAGATAACCAAAAAGAAGCTCTTGGAAATGAGCATGAAATGAAGAAAATCGGGGGAATAAGGGGCGAAGTGGAAAAGGGAAAATCAACAAGAGAAACCCCACTCCGCAAGGGTGGTGGCACTCTTATTGTTTGCCCCATGGCATTGTTAGGACAGTGGAAGGTGACTAATTCTCTCATATCCCAGTAATATTGCCATTTTCCAGCAAAATACCTTCATGGTTTTATGCTTTGAGTAAACACGACTATGTTCAAACAAATGGAAAAGTATGACAATCCATTGGCCCATGGAAATCAGCAGCCCGTTGAACCATCACTGTCCATTGAAATGATGCAGAGTGATGCAAAGTGGTACTCACAAAAATGGGCCATTACTCCAATGGTCAGTTCTGCCATCTCCATAACGTTTTATCATTTCAACGGATAGTGACGATCCAATTCTCCTATTTCGTTGCATTATAACATAATTTTTCTAATTGAAAACCCAGTATGTTTTGTGATGTTTGTGTATATGTCATTACATGCATATGATCATTTGATTAGTAATGTGCTTGTGTACAATTATGCAAACTTTTTAATGTAAAACTGCAATTGAATGCAGGACGAACTAGAAGCCCACTCTGAGCTGGGGTCGTTGTCAGTCTTTGTGCTCTATGGCCATGACAAAACGAGAGACTTAAATGTAATACTAGATCATAATGTGGTGTTAACCACATATGGAGTCTTGTCTTCAGCATACAAATCAGTAAGCATCCTTTGACTTGTTTACAAATCTCCACCATGACTGTTCTAAGGTTTCCTTGACATATATGAAGATCTCTCCGTCTCTCTTTCTCCCCCCGCCCCTCTGTCTCTAACATTTTCTCCATTGCAGATTTGCAACATATTTCTCCTTCTAACAGCAGTTCAATGTAATTTTCTGTTTTGTAGGAATCTGAAGGAAGTGTTTTTCATAGAGTAGAGTGGTTCAGGGTGGTATTAGATGAAGCACATACCATCAAGTCCTCAAGTTCTCAGCAAGCGTTGGCAGCATTTGCACTTGTTTCAGAGTGTCGATGGTGCCTTACAGGAACCCCTCTTCAGGTTGATCGTAGTTCCTGAGCTACTAGTGTGTGTGCGAGAGAAAGAGAAAGAGAGATTTCATTGATGGGTGACTTTTTGTGGCATGATAATTTGTTGCAGAATAAGTTGGAGGATCTTTACAGCCTTCTTTGCTTCTTGCATGTTCAACCCTGGTGCAATTGGGCCTGGTGAACTCTCTCTCGTGCTTGCTCTCTCTCTCTCTCTCTCTCTCTCTCTACTTTGAAAACTTTCAGCCAGAATCAATTTGGTACAGAGATGAAGAAAAGCACCTTTTTCATTTTGGCAAATTATATTTAGGTGGCACAAACTGATTCAGAAGCCTTATGAGAATGGTGATGAAAGAGGTTTGAAACTTGTTAAAGCTATTTTGAGGCCATTAATGCTGAGGAGAACAAAGGACAGTACTGATAAAGATGGAAGGTGTGATTTTCTTTAATTTTCCTTTTTTTCCTTAACTTGGAAATATCAATTTTTATTATTTAATTGTGAATCTTACTTAAAATTGCAGGCCCATCCTTTTTCTTCCACCGGTTGAGATTGAGACAGTGGAGTGCGAGCAATCTGAAGCTGAGCGTGATTTCTATGAAGCTCTGTTTAAAAGATCCAAGGTGGGCATGAGTGGTTTCCCTACCATGACTCTATATCTCTCTTTATAACCCCGTTTTGTTTCTTAAGGATTCTTACTGGGATCTCTCTCTCTCTCTCCCTCTCTTTCTAACATTGTACATTCTGTGAGAAATAGGTGCAATTCGATCAATACGTCGCACAGGGAAAAGTCCTACACAACTATGCAAACATTCTCGAGCTTCTCCTGCGATTAAGACAGTGCTGTAATCACCCATTCCTTGTTGTGAGGTGCGTGAAAACCCGAGTGCAAGTACTCATCTTCCTCAAGCTGAATTCTTATTCTCTTGAGTTAATAAATTCGCATTTGAGTTCAAAGATTATGATTCATCACATAAAGACAACTTCAAGACTCTCTCCTTTGAAGTAAGTGGGGCTCTCAGTATCTCCTTTGAGGAGGTGGGGGTAGTCTCTCTCTGCTTTGAAGTTGGGAGTCTCTCAATGTATTATTTGAAGAGGTGGGGTTAGTCTCTCTCTTGGAATATTTTTTTCTTTCATTGTCCCCTTTGAAGGGGGTGGGGAGTACTCTCTCTCTTTCTTATGAAAAGGATGTGTAGGGGACAGTCTCTCTCTAAATGTATCCTTTAAAAAAGAGAGTGGATTGGTAATCTTTCTCTGCATGTATATATTTGATATCGACATAATTTGTGGTGGCTGAAAACAGCCGTGGAGACCAATTGTCAGACTTAAACAAGCTTGCTGATCGCTTCATGACTGCAACCACTACAAATGGTGGCTCAGTACCCTCCTCTGTGTATGTGGAGTCAGTGGTGAAGGGCCTATTTGAGAAAGGAGATGCAGAGGAAGAGTGCCCCATATGCTTCAAGTCAGCAGATGACCCTGTTCTTACTCCTTGTGCTCATCGTATGTGCCGTGAGTGCCTCCTCTCAAGCTGGCGTGCCCTCTGGTAACCTTCGACCTCTATCCATCACTGTCCATCATTTCTATGGATGACGATGGTCCTAATCTTTCTTTTGTGTTCATTTTACCATAATACACTCTGCCTTTTCCCTGCAATGAATATCTTTGCATGCATCAGATTGTCTCTCTTGAAAATTGACTCTCTTTGCATGCATAAGTTCGTCTGTCTCTCTTCTCCTTTGAATTGAACTTATTTCTTTTCACGCATAAGTTCTCTCTCTCTCTCTCTCTCTCTCCATATTGATCAGTCTCTTACTAGAAACTCATGCAAATTGACAGTGTATCTGGCCCTTGCCCCGTGTGCCGGGGCGTGTTGAGCCGAGCTGATTTGATTGCTTGCCCAACTGGGGGTCGGTTCCGAGTGGATGTAAAGAACAAGTGGAACGATTCATGTAAGATCTCGGCCCTTCTCCATTGTTTGGTCGAGCGATCCAACAGTACGAAGTGCATCGTGTTTAGCCAGTGGACGTCATTTTTTGACCTTCTTGAGATCCCATTGAAGAGGAAGGGCATTGGGTTTCTGAGGTTTGATGGGAAGCTTGGCCAGAAACAGAGGGAAAGGGTGCTCAAGGAATTCAATGAATCCTCGAGTACTACTGTAAGTTGTAATTAATCCTCTCTCCCTCTCCCAACTTGTTATACTCTCTTTAATGTGAGCTATTTTCTCTAATTTAAGTTCCAACTCCTTCTAACTCTTTAATGTAAATTCTTTTCTCTAATTTAAGTTCCAACTCTTTCTATCTTAATCTCTCTCTCAAGTTGAGATGTTTTCTCCTAATTAAAGTTATTTATGTAGTTCAAGTCTTAACTCTTTTCAAGTTTTTTATCTAAATCTAAGTTTTGGTCCTGGTTTATCTAATCTAAGTTTTTTCTTTTCTAGTCATAGTTTCTCTCATTCTCTCTCTAATGTAAGTCAAGCCCCCTCTCTCTCATTATCTCTGATGTAAGTTTAGCTCCACATCTTTTTCTCTGAAACACCAATAAAGAGCTTTGAAGATGGAAGCTCCATCACATGGGAAAATGCTTCTATACCTAAATAGGTATGAAAAGTGGCTACAGTACAGTGTCCACTTTCCCATTAAACAAACATAGGAAAATCGTAGTCCAGCAGATAGAACTTTCGTGCGAACAAACTTGTCTGAGCAAGATTAATAGCATCTCACCCAAAGAATTTCATGAAACCAAGTCACCCACTCATGGAATGTAATGAAACTCCAGCCTGTCCTGAGTTTGGTTTGATCCTCACTCTCTTTCTCTCCTGTTTTTATTACTAACTTTTTGCTAAGTTTATGCTCTTTTGGAATTTTGGAAATCCTTTTCTTTTCAGGTGTTGTTGATGTCACTGAAGGCTGGTGGAGTTGGTCTGAATTTGACTGCAGCATCAAAAGTTTTTCTAATGGTGGGTATGTTGGCCTCTAAGACGTCATGGTCTCCTCTGTCTACTGTAATATTGTCATCATCTTTTGTTTTTAATCTCTCATTCTCTCTACATCTCTTCTAGAATATGGTGCTTTTGCACTCCTTAGCTACGTTTACTAATTATCACTTTTTCTTCTCTCTCTCTCTCTCTCTCACAGGATCCATGGTGGAATCCTGCTGTAGAAGAGCAGGCCATCATGCGAATACATCGGATAGGACAGAAGCAAAAGGTTTTGGTCAAACGTTTTGTTGTTAAGGTATCTCTCACATTACCATTTAACCTTAATCTCAATTATTTGGGATCAGCTAAAATTCTAAATTTTTTAGCTTGTACAAGTTTGAGACTTTGTAAATTGGGTTTGAAAATAAAATGAAAAATTGACAGGGGACCGTGGAGGAGAGGATGCAGCAGGTTCAAGCAAGGAAGCAAAGGATGATAGAAGGGGCTCTCACCGATGGGGAAGTCAGAAGTGCCAGGATTGAAGAGCTCAAAATGCTCTTCAGATAAACACACACACTCTCTCCCCCCTTTTCCCCTCTCTCTGTCCCCTTTTCCCCTCTCTCTCTATATATATATATATTCCTATTTTTTTTTGTATCTTTTTGTCCCATCCTCATCCTCATGCCTTCCGGATTTAAGGTGAGAGGGTAAATAGCAAAGAAATCATAGGAAGTTTTTGTACATATCTTTCTCTCTCGGTTGTACATGCAAAGGGAAGTAACACTCGGGTTCTTTGATGCAATTTTGTTGTATTTTTTCAAAGTAAAATTGGAGGACTACGTGATCGCAATGCGCTTATTTGTGCCTAATTTAATTTTTTTAATGAAAAAGCATTTGGCGAAGCAAACAAATAAGCATTATGGAGATCGTATTGAGGACTTGAAATACTTTCAAATTTATTTTCTCCCAGATATTGAAAATGAAGCTTTAGGGAAAGTTCACTATATGTCTCCACCCCTATATATTTTATTTACATCTCTCATCTTTTAGCCAGCTATGTGATGGGTTTAGTCATAATGTCACGAGGTGAGTTTTTGATCATTTTGGTTTAAAAGAGTATAGAATAAGACCATTTATCTTCGGTGCAAGATGGTTACATTAATTTTGGCTGTTGGATGTGAGATTAGGCTGTAATTATTCTATTGATTAAGCTCCAACTTTAAAAGAAATTTTTTCAAATTTTGTGACACATCCAAACTATCAAATTTTACATCGGATGGGTTGTAAGTAATTGTGACCACTTTGTATCAAAGATAAATAGTCCCATTGTATACAATCTTTTATTTAAATTTAGAATCTTAGAGTATTTTAAATTTTTTTTTTTATAAATTATATGAATATGAAATTTGGTGGATGTCATCATCTCAATGAGTACATTTAAAGCATATATTTAAAAATAAAATTATCAAAATACCCTTGAATCTTTTGGTGAAATTTTGGTTATTTCATTTTATCTAGACAATTTTTTTATATTTTTTGGTGGTGTGAGCTTAAAAGAGGAATGGATGCCACAAATTAGGTGTCAATATTATTTATATAAAAAATTAAAATAAAATAATGCTTAGGTATGGTATTGTAATTGGGGTCATTTCAGTTGTTCATTTAGATTTGACGGTTGGGAGATAAGAGATGTAGATGATATATATATGGTTGTAGATGTACAGTACGCTCTCCCTTAAAAATACTGCAAATTTTGGGTATTTCGAAGTGAGGTTGCACGGTGGGCTCTTATGAGAGTATATTATAGATCTATTTCCTAGGGTTATAGACAGAAATAGTAGGATTTGTTAAAGGTAAATTATTTCATGCAGCTGCTAGCTTGCATGAACTCTCCAATGTTCAACTTAGTTGGATGGGTGAGATTGTAGGGATACCTTACAATATACACCGTTCAATTAAGTTGAATGGTAGAAGTTAAGCCCACATAAAAATTATGTCCATTATTGAATTTCAAGTTTTAGAATTTATTTTATAATTGTTAGACTAGATGAGTAATTAAAAAAAAATAAAATTCTGAGTTTCAATCTACATAGTTCTAACCGTATGAAACATTTTTTTTTGTTAAAACTTGAGTTTTTTTTTGTCATGGATTCGGGGGTTACATCCCCAAGTTTTGGGGTCCTTAAACACTCCTATATAGCCTTTAGCCAAAATATATGAATCGATCGATGACTAGGATTCGTAAGGCATATAGGGGCCCTCACATGATGAGTATTAAATGGATCATACTCCACTATTAAATTGGGAGTATGCCCCACAGATATTTTTCAAGAATCATATCTATTGGGTTTATATAGTGACCCATTGTCTGTTAAGTTATATGGATCTGACGCTTGTTTAATGCTTATTCCCTGCATTATACTTATGGGCTTATATGTATATTTTTAAGAGTGTAAATCTTGTATCATGATTAAAAATGCATCCAACAAAACCATATATAAATGGTGTGCGCACCCTCAATCTCAATAAAAGAAAACTCAATCTAGGATCAAAACCCAGGCTTGATAATTATTGATTGATTTTTGCTTTCGAACATTTATGAAAACAATTGGGATTTCAAAAACTGTGGTGGCTTTTTGTTGGAAAAAAAAAAGAAAAATTACATACATATCCGTTATACCTTGCATTATAACAGATGTACCAAATAATTTATGTTATTACATGTATAGCTGTTTTTTACCTTTTATAATACAATTTTTTTAAAAAAACGATTTTACCCTTTTTCAGATGTTGAATAATCGAATTGGAGGGTTTTTCGGATGTTCAACATTAAAAAATAGAATGAAAGTTTAACGTTCACATTCCCATTTTTGGGTTTTGAATATTCGAATTGAATGGTTTTTCGAAAATGGTTTCGGATGTTGGACATCCGAAAATATGACTTTGAATTTTCAGAAAGTCTATGGAATTTCACAGTCATTGTTAGATGATGAACATCCGAAAATATAATATTTTCGAATATCTAACATCCGAAACCATTTCCGGATGTTTAACATCAGAAAAAATGATATTTTCGTTCTTCCAACATCCAAAACCATTTTTACAAGGAATACAATGTATCGACATAACCCTTCAATTCAAATGTTTAACACCCGAAGATGGGAATATTAATGTTAAACTTTCGACCTATTTTCGGATGTTAAATATCCGAAAAACCCTCCAATTTGATTGTTCAACATCCGAAAAGGAGTAAAGTCGTTTTTTTTTAAAAATTACGTTATAGAAGATAAAAAACGAACATACATGTAATGGCGGAAACTATTTGATAAATCTATAATAACACAAAGTATAACGGATATTTATGTAATTTTCTCAAAAAAATAAGACATTTGTTGAAAGTCAGAGCAAAGAGATCAACTCGAGTGCACAAGAGTAATTTTTTTTTAATTAGTTGATAACACAAAATCTTAATAAATGACAGAAAAATAAGAACCATCAATAAGTTTTTTTAATTAGTTGATGACAAAAAATCTTAATAAATGACCGAAAAATAAGAACCATCAATAAGTTCCAATTCAATGGGCGAATGAGAACTATAAAATAATGATCATCAATATTAGTGGATCGGTGCTTATGGGGTGATGACAACATGAAGATGATTATTGGAGGTGAGAGAAGTCAATAATGGAGGTCAGAAGAAAATAATGGAAGAAGACATGAGAAGACAAAGACGTGAAAGTAATGGAGGGAGAGATGAGGATGCCAATTGAAGGGAGAATATTGACTATTGAAATAAAAAAAAAGACGATTTATGAGAGAAGGAAGCTAGCAAAGGAACCTGATTGGCCAAGAGGAAGAGACAAGAACAATCGCGATCAAGGATATCTGATTCACCGGAGAAAAAAACTGCATCCCTCGATGAAACTCCGATTTGCCGAAAAAAATAGTGATCTAAGAATGAAAAAAAAAGAGAAGAACCGACACGAAGGAACCAATCAAAGAATAATTGATCTCAGATAAAACAAACCCAATAAGTAAATGGAACAGGTTAGTTGTTGTTCTAATATCATATAAAACACATAAAGAGGCAGCAGGAAAAACCTGTCATCTCTTTCATTTGTTGGGTTTATGTAGCTTTTAAAGGCCTTATGAGAGCTTGTATAAGCATTTCATATAGTGAAACATAAACTTAGTGAGAGTGTGGTCCTCGTGTAGACTATACTAGACAAATGCTATTTGCCGATACTCGGGCTAGGCTAGAAGTGCTAGGCTAGCTGAGTTTTGAAAAAACCCAAAATACCTGGGCATATGGATCTACCGAGAAGGGTTTAGTGCGTTAGTTATTGATGAGGTTAGAATATGTTCAAATGAGAGCTGAGGGGTTGTGTGACCCTTGCGTATGATGAATAGCTTTAAGAGACATGGCTAAAACCTCATCGTTATATCATCACACGGCATGTCCCATGATGGTGAAACGTGTCCATGTGTGAGAGACTAACCCTATGCACCAGAGAGTCACGGTTGCATCAGGGTCTGGAGGATCATGATTTTTTATCTCTAGGAGAAAATCTGAAATCTATAAATTAAGATTGTATTCTCTAGTCTATTGGCAGACTTTGGTAGTCCAATTATGAGCTCCTGTAGTGGACTATGAGTCATGTAAACTGCTAGGCCAGTTTGAGAAAGCTAGGTGGATCGTGGTCCGTTGTTGAAGGTGGAGTGCTACTGTATATTGATAAATTCCTAGATTTGACGGATCTGATTCCCATCAAAATTAATTAATTTTATGTTAAATGATTTTTTAGAATTTTTATTTGAATTTTTATGAGTCTTTTGATATTTTATTTTTGTCATTTGGATTTATAAATTAAAAAAAATTAATTTTTCAATGTTTTAAATAAATTATGAGATTTAAAAATTCTAAAATTCAACAAAAATATTTTTTTAAAATAGATGAAATCGTCCATAAATATGGGGCCCAATTTAAAACATATGGGATTGGGTAGGGCCCATGTGTAGCCACCAAAGGGTGGCACGCCCCACCCATTGGGATTAACGTGTTCACCAATATTAGTTATCTCCTTGTTTGTTGGTTTATTTTTTTGGGTATAACCAACTTACATGATAAGATTGAATATTTGAAAATATTTAATAAATCTTTGAATCAAAATTCTTTGAGGATTATGCTCTAGCTCATCTCTTTGAATCTTGATGGTGGATCAAAGAGGTGGATGACTCCCATCTCTCACCCCACAAGTCTCCCTAGATCGACGGTTGAGATTTGACTTTACGAATAAAATAAAACCTATTGCATAGAAAATATTAAAAAGGAGGTCTTCCACCTCATAAAATTGCTACACCTATTTTCTCTCTTATCTCTCTAAGGGATCTCTCTCTCAAAGATTTCTTTATAGGTGGCACGCCCCACCTCGGGCTTCATGATTTCTCTTAAGTCTTTCTAAGGGAGACATGCTCCAACCAAAATCTCTCTCAAGCTAAGGAGGGTACGCCCAAGTAATCTCTCTCAAGCCAAGGGGCTTCATGATTTCTCCCAAGTTTTTTTATGGGAGACACGCTTCAACTAAAATCTCTCTCAAGCCAAGGAGGATACGCCCAAGTAATCTCTCTCAAGTCAAGGGGGCATGCCCAAGTCATCTATCTCTCTTTTCTCCCATCTCTCACCCCACAAGTCTCCTTAGATCGACGGTTGAGATTTGACCTTACGAAGAAAACAAAACCTATGGCATAGAAAATATTAAAAAGGAGGTCTTCCACCTCATAAAATTGTTACACCTATTTTCTCTCTTATCTCTCTAAGGGATCTCTTTTTCAAAGATTTCTTTATAGGTGGCACGCCCCACCTAGGGCTTCATGATTTATCCCAAGTCTTTCTAACGGAGACATGCTCCAACCAAAATCTCTCTCAAGTTAAGGAGGGTACGCCCAAGTAATCTCTCTCAAGTTAAGGAGGGTACGCCCAAGTAATCTCTCTCAAGTTAAGGAGGGTACGCCTAAGTAATCTCTTTCAAGCCAAGGGGCTTCATGATTTCTCTCAAGTTTTTCTAAAGGAGACATGCTCTAATTAAAATCTCTCTCACGTCAAGAAGGATACGCCCAAGTAATCTCTCTCAAGCCAAGGGGACATGCCCAAGTCATCTATCTCTCCTTTCTAGGTGGCATGCCCAAACTAAGGTTAGCTTGTGGTAGTTTAATTTTTGAGTAGCAAAGAGGAAGATCCCCTTGCTAGTAGATCTCTCCATCTCTTTTTGATCTATCTCTCATGTCTCCAAAGATCAAGCCAAAGGGGCTTGAGCAAAACTAAGGCATTGAGGCGATCAAGCTTAGCGGGCTTGAGCAAGACTAAGGCAATCAAGCTAAAAGACTTGAGTAAGACTAAAGCATTGAGGCTTTAGGTAGTTGGTTTCAGATTGAGACCCATGACACTAGCGATAAGCCAAAGGGGCTTGAGCAAAACTAAGGTATTGATGCCTTAGCTAGTTGGTTCTAGATTGCGATCCATATGCCATTGAGAAGATTTTGCCATATGTAGGAGAATCAAAAGATTGATCATAGATCTCGAGCACCATTAGAAGGATGAGACTCGGTGTAAAGTGCACTAAGCCCGATTAAGGTAATCTCCAGCAATCTTTTTTAAATATTTATTTGTGATTTGATCTCCTCTTCCCATAAATTAATTAGTTAAAATTTTGATCTAAAAAATTATATTTAGTAGTAGTAGCAAGTGAGAACAATATTTTTATTTTATTTTATTTATTTGTTTCAAGAGTTATTTGTTTGTAATTGGACATTGTGAGTGGTCTTGCCAGAGTAAGAATAAGAAAATTTTTAATTTATATACACCGAGCTTCATCGTATAGTCCAACTTTGATTGGTATCAGAGCTATATCTACTTGCTTCTCTATTTATTTTATGTCACTATTTTTGGTGAGTTGGGAATGGTCAAGTGATACACCTCTGGAAGAATTACTAGCACATTTAAATGTCGAGAAGGCAATATGTAGAATCAGGTATTCTTGCTGTTTTTGGAGCACTGATATGAACAAGATAACAAAGTATTTCTTTGATACATACCTTAGTGATATTATGTATTTTTAAGAGTATGATCTACCTACAAAATTTCGGTGGAAGATCTTAGGGGGATTGAGAGTTGTGGACTCATCAATGAAGGGTGTTAGTTATGACATTACAAAATCCATGATCTGTCCATTTGTTTCCATGAATGTTTCCACCAATTATTTGCTTTTATCTTTAGTTAAAATTTGACTGTGATTGAGTCTATTTTCAAACAAAAATAGTTTAATGAAGAAAACCCTTATGGTTTGAAAGATATGATTAATTTATTTAAGAGTGCGTAAGTGCCTTTTTCTGCAACGAAAACCGTTTCAATGACTGGGAAATCGTAATTTTATTTCCATTCTTAACAGAATGATTTAAGGCCCACACCAAATTTCTAAAATTCCATTTTGAGTTTAGTTTATTATAAAATTTATGAGATTGTTTTAGTTTGAGTCTAGTTTTCAACAAAAAAGATTTTAAGAAGAAATCCTTTGTGAATTGAGAGAAACAAATATTTTATTGAAAGATGTGCAACCTAACTTTTTGCTGAGAAAATTATATTGTGACGAGAATGTCACAAAATCATAGACCAACTAAATGGGGTGATTTAGGAATTAAACTACGCACTATTTTATATTTTTGAGTCTATTTCAATACTCAAAACGTTTCAAAAATAAACTCATCATGAGTTGAAAGACATCGTATTTGTATCATGGGATGCTCATCTTCCATTCTATAGTAAATTAAAAAATGTAGCATGTTGAGACTCAGCTTTTTAGTCCTCATAATTGAAGCTCTTTTAGAGCTCATTCAAAATTTTTATATTGTGCCATGAATACGATTTATAACAGTAAAATTTTAGAGTGAGGTAATACAAGATTGACGAGATATGACACTCTATGTGAAGAGTGTTCAATCTAGGAATTGCAGAAACAAGAAGAAACACAATACCTGTAAGAGTATCTTGGTTTCTTTGTAATGATGGGATATGTAGAGAGATTTGGTGGCAACATAGAAACTCTAAAGATTAGTGGGAGAATTAAATTTGTGATCTTTGGAATGATGGGATGAAGAAGAGTATTCCTTTATATATGTATAGGAGAATCCAAAGACCGAAGAGGTGGATGCCTCATCGACGTGTAAAAGATGATGACCAAGTGTTTCTTCAACAATTGTGTGCTCTTTCAAAATCACAAAAATTCATCAGCAAGTAAAAGTAAATAATAAAAAAAGCCCAGGTACCACATTACATGGTTTTGAGATATGAAATCTATCCCACATTACATGGTAAGGTCATATAGGGAAAGATGATACAATAACCTTTTATGATTATATTTTGGCTATTATTTATGAATATGTATGAAGTGTAAGGATATTATGTGATAAGTGCTAACAAATTTGAAAGAGTCGATTTTGAATATCTTATGTTTTTTGTGTTTCATTGTGCTTGAATATGAACTACTTAAGGAATATGAACTATTTAACGAAGTGATACATATGGATATGTGGTTTGATTAAGAACTATGAGCCTAAGTATGAAACACGAGATATAGGTATCACTCATTCAAATATGTAAGCACGAAATGAGTGTTCCAATGGAACCGGTCTTAATGACTATTCTCCCAATAATGTCTATAATATGATGTGTTATATGTGATGACGTTCTCATAATAAAGTCTCCATATTTGCCAATAAGAAGTATTTTTATTAGAGTTTGATGACCATTATTTAGTCATGCTCTATTTTTGATAAAATTATAAGATAGACTTTATGATTTGTTTTGTGGCTATGAATATGACTTATGAAGACTAAGCATTTATTTATGAAGATGATTTATAAAGACTAAGCATGTATTTAAAATTAAATTGTAGCACTTGTGAAAAACTTAAGGCTATGGATATGGTTTTGAGCAAATCACATAGTCTTGCAAGGTCCACTAAATATTTTAAAAAATCGTTTCTACACCAGTATGCTATTTTTTTACTATTGTTTATGAAAATATACAAAGTCAAGAGTTTTTGATACAACAGAAAACATTGGGTCTTAAAACTATTTTATGTACATGTGAAAAAGTATTATTAATCTATGCACTATTTTCAGATACCCACATGTCTTGACTCATATTTTCTTAGTATCGATTAAGTAACCTGGTTTTAAGTTCTTTAGAATCATCGATTGCCTGAGGCCATGAACCATATGGTATGTCATAGGATGGCCATTTTTGCTAGGTCTCCTTGACATGTATTGTGTAGATTAGATAATTTGGTTTTTATGGGTATACTACCAATAAGACTAGTTTGTATGGTTTGTGCGGCTGAACCTTTGTGGTTTGAAAAATGGTTTTACGAAACCAAACGGGTATTGAGTTATTGTTTAACATGGGACGTGCTATACTACCCTCATGACAGAGGCATGCGAATGCTGCTGAGATAATATTTCTTATGTATTATGTTTGAGTGGGAGCTGTTAATAATCTCACGATTATTTTTAGCTGTTTCGATATTCAAATATATAAATATCGTATTATGAAAAGATCCAGATGAACTCAATATTCCAGTGGGAGCACTTGCTTGTGTTTGATGCGCTAGTTGGAACATCATACCATTGTTTACCCATGGAACCCCGACGTGTGGAATTAGTTGTATATCTACAAAATGGAGCAGCTTGATTGAAGAATTGCTTTAAGCCCCTGAAGATAGGACCCCATGCGATGAGGGTACGTGATGATCTTTTACGACAACAAGTCTATGATTCACGGTGCGACATGAAAGATAGACTACGACCACATTCGGGATGAGATCCGAGTAGCAAAGAGAAAGAGGCGTTGATAAGTCATTCGTAAAATGATTGATGGCAAAAGCCATGATTAATGTAGTATGAGAGAATAAGTGAAAAATGTTTGAGAGAAAGATTGTAATTGGGGGAATGAGAATGTGAGGAAGATAGATTGTAAAGCATTCAAAGACTAAGTGGAATATGTTGGGTTTATGTGGCCTTTAAAAGCCTTATGACAACTTGAATAAGCATTTTATATAGTGAAACATAAACTCAGTGGGAGTGTGTCATTGTATGGACCATACTAGGCAAATACTATTTACCTATATTTGAACTAGGCTCGACGTACTAGGCAAGCCAAGTTTTGGAAAAACCCAAGTTACATAGGCATATGGATTTACTGAAAAGGGTTTAGTGGGTTAGCCCTTGATGGGATCCGAGCATGCCCAGATGAGAGCCGAGGGACTCTGTGGCCCTTGCTTGTAATGAATACCCTTAAGAGACATGGCTAAAACCTCATCGCTATATTATCATATGCCATGTACATAAATAGCTGTATTGAGATTCACCAATGAGGGTGAACCATGTACATGCACAACAGATTATCCCTAGAGTCATGATTGCAACATGGTTTGGAGGATCATGATTTTTTGTCTCTAGGGAAGAACCTGAAATCCATAAACTGAGATTGTATTCCCTAGACTATTGGCTGACTTTGATGGTCTAACCATGAGCCCCTACAGTGGACTATGGGTCATGAGAACTATTAGGTCAGTTTAAGAAAGCTAGGTGGATCGTAGTTCGCAATTGAAGATGTAGTGCTATTGTATATTGATAAATTCCTAGGTTTAACAAATCCGATTCCCATCAAAATTAATTAATTTTATGTTATATGACTTTTTAGAATGTTTATTTGAAGTTTTGTGAGTTTTTGATATTTTATTTTTGTCATTTGGATTTATAAATTAAAAAATAATAAATTTTCAATGTTTTAAATAAAATATGAGATTTTAAAATTCTAGAGTTCAAATAAAATATTTTTTAAAAAATATATGGGACCCCTCATAAATATGGGGGCCCAATTTAATACACATGTGATTGGGTGGGGCTTACGTGTTGCCACCAAAAGGTGGCACACCCCACTTATTGGGATTAACATGTTCATCAATAAAGGGTGATAGTTATCCCCTTGTTTGTTAGCTTATCATTTGGGTATAGCCAACTTACATGATAAGATTGAATATTTGAAAATATTTAGTAAATCTTTGAATCAAGATTGCTTGATCCAATACTTACGAATTAAGGCAAAATTTTTCGTATAGAAAATCTATGAAAATGAGGTCTCCCACTTTATAAAATTACTACATCTATTTTTTCTCTTTTCTTTCTAAGGATCTCTCTCTCTCAAAGATCTCTCTATAGGTGGCATGCCCCCACCTAGGGCTTCAAGATCTCTCCCAAGTTTTTTTAAAGGGGACGCACCCTAACCAATTTCTCTCTTAAGCCAAGGGGGCATGCCCAAGTAACCTCTCTCAAGCCAATGGGGGCATGCTCAAGTCATTTCTCTCTCTCTCTCTCTCTCTTTTCATTTCTAGGTGGCATGCCCAAACGAAGGTTAGCTTGTGGTGGTTTGGTTTTTGCATAGCAAAGGGAACGATCCCCTTGCTAGTAGATCTCTCCCTCTCTCTTTGATTTATCTCTCATCTCTCTAAAGATCAAACAAAATAAAAAAGGCTTAAGCAATACTAAGGCATTGAGGTAGTTGGTTCTATATTGAGATCCATGGTACCCAAGATCAAGCCAAAGGGGCTTTAACAATACTAAGGTATTGATGCATTAGGTAGTTGGTTCTAGATTGAGATCCATATGCCATTGAGACGGTTTTGCCATATGTAGGAGAATCAAGAGACCGATCATAGATTCCAAGCACCAACTGAAGGATGAGACTCGGTGCGGGGTATACTAAGCCTGGTTGAAGTAATCTCCGGCAATTTTACTTCTTTAAATCTTTATTTGTGATTTGATCTTCTCTTCCCATAAAGTAATGAGATAAGATTTTGATTTAAGGAATTGTATTTAATAGCGGTAGCAAGTGAGAACCGTGTTTTATTTATTTATTTATTTGTTTTTAGAGTTATTTGTTTGTAATTGGATATTGTAAGTGGACTTACCGGTGTAAGAATAACTTTTTTTTTAAAAAACAATTTATATACACCGTGCTTGATCGCATAGTTCAACTTTTATCACTAATATTAACATATATACAACTAGGGGTAACTTACATATTAAGATAAAGTATAATAAGTAATATACATATTAAATATGACACTTTTTATATATGATATAATACATAAAATAATTACAAGATCTTCAATGATCTCTACCCATAGAAAGTTATCCACTCCACAAGGTTAATGGAGAAGGAAGACATCTTTTATGAGATTGACTTTGAAAAGGCATATGATAGGGTAGAATGGAATTAGTTCATTGAGATAATGAGATTGATGGGCTTTAGAAGTGGGTGGAGATCTTGGATCATGGGTTGCCTGTCTTCTGTGGGTATTTTAGAGCGACCAAAGGATTGCAACAAGGGGTTCTCTTTTCACCTTTTCTCTATACTCTAATTACAAAATCCTTTAGCTTGACGCTTTTAGGTGCAACTAACAATGCTCTCGTATTGGGGCTATCCACTTCCAGTAATGGCCCTTGTATATCTCACTTACAGTTTGTACATGATCCTTTGATCCTCCTAGAAACTATGAAATATCAAGTTCAAAATTTGTGGCTCTTCCATAAGTGTTATGAGCTTATCTCGGGAGCCAGAGTAAATATGGGTATGACTAGACTAATTGGTATTAATTGCACAGAAGAAAAAGTGCATGGCTGGGTAGATAGATGAATTGAGGACTAGATGCATTGCTGACAAGATATATGGGCATTCCCCTTACAGATGGTAGGCTGTCTTGCTCTTCATGACACCCTATTGTTCAAAGATTCCAAAACAAACCATATAGGTGGAAACTGGATACATATCTTTTGATGGAAGAATTACTTTGATTAAAGCTACTCTTTCTGACCTTCATATGTACTACTTTTCTTTATTCAGAGCCTCTGCTTTCTTCATGAAACGTTTCAAAGCTATGATGAGAAACTCTCCTTGGAGTGGCTTAGAGGAGAATAAGAAGTTTAGGATAATAACATGGGATATTATATGGCTTCAAAAAAACGATGGAGGTTTAGGTATTAAAAAATTGAGAGTTGTTAATGACTCTACTTGCCAAATAATGGTGGAGGATGAGTTTAATACTCAAACCAGTTACGGGGACTGGTGATACTTGACAAAAATGGAGTTGATGAGAATGATTTCATGACAGAAACTTCCTAGTAGGGCTTTGGCCTCTTTGGTTTGGAAAGGCATTGAGTTTGTTAGAGCATTATTCTCATCATACAGCAGGTGATCTCGGACTAGAACCAGATTTTAGTCTAGTAAATGGATTGGAAGGGTATTGTTGTAAATCCAAGTTCCTAACTAGGTTGTCTGGGATGTAAGGTTTTTTGTTAGAAGAGTTGATCAACAATTTTCAGCTGTGCTAAGGATGTTATATAAGTTCTTTTTCTACACCAGATGGCAAAATGGTGTGGGAACTAACTTATGGAGAGTAATTTATTGTTAGATCTCTTTGTACTCAGATTTATTCAGGGATAGATTTCTTCAAGGCAGCACAACAGCAACCAAAGGATGGTATTTTAAAGTGCCTATTAGGGTGAGAGCTTTTCTATGGTTGTTGGGTCAGGATAGAAAACTTCTAGTTGAAGAGTTGAGAAAATGTGGAATGGTCCTCACTAATATTTATTTGTTATATAAAATGCATATAGATTTGTAAAAGGCTCTGATGATGATGATGATGATGATGATGATGATGATGATGATGATGATGGTGATAGAAAAATGGACGCTGAGACCAACAATCATTTATTCCTAAAATATCTTTTTATTAGAATAATCTAGGAGTGGTCATCAGTCGATTACAGTGGAGCTAGGTTACCCTTGATACTCTGATCATTTTTTTTAGTAGACCTTGTCCCCTCCTTTTTCTAGCCAAGGTATTGCTCTATGGAGGACTTATAGTTACAGTGTGCTGGAATTTGTGGAAAGAATGGAACTTCGAGCATTTGAAGTGAAGACAAGGGAACTGTAGCAACCCCTTTTTGCCATTACGTCCTCCATTACCATTTGGGTCCAAGCCCGACCAACCTTTAAGTATATGTCCATAATTTTCTTTCATAATTTTAGAGACTTACTATTTAATCGGAAGATAAAAATTATGAGAGCTTCCACCACCATTAGAGTGGGATCAAATTGAATTTTGATGGGAGCGTTAGAAATGAAGGTGAAGTGACTGGGTACGAGGGCTTCTTAGATATAGCAGTGGCTCCACCTTATCGGGCTTGTTTACATCCTATACTAAGCTTTGGGCTCTTAAACACGGTATTCTTGGATTGAGTCCACAACATACCTAGTTGATTGTGGAAAGAGACTTGGCCAATATCATGAAATGGTGCAATGACTCAAATTCTATCCCTTGGATCTGGATCCCTATTATAAATGAAATTTTGTGCTGGCTTTATGAGAGAGATACAATTTATATTATAATCATTTGCATAAAAAATGAGTATTTTTTTCAGGCCATATCTCCCAAAGCAAAAACCAACAAAAAAATATTTCAAATGATGACGTCTTTCTTAGGCAAACTAGCTAGACTCAGCTATTGAACAATATCTGTGTTGAGCAAGCGGCGGTACCACACAACCCACCAGATTCATTGCCAAAGTCATCAGATTCTATCGGGCAACGCGAGAAGATGAGGATGTAGCGTTCCAAAGATGATAAGCTTTCGGGCAACTTGCCTTTCTTGCAAATGATAAGTCATTCACCAAATTTGTAAATGGCGAAATCACCATATATGGAATTCTATTGTAAGCAAATTGCAAACTCCAATTCATCCGATGATCATCATGGGTAAAAGCATCACACACCCTCAAATCTGTGTGTACAGCACTTATAAAAAAGTTCATTAGACATCACCTTGAGTGGACAATCAACAAGCCATTTATGAGACCAAAAATTGATCGAATCCCTGTTACCAACCACCCGTCTAATATTTATCTGGACAATATCCCTTGAGGCAAAAATCCCTTACCAAATTTAGGACTGATCGCGGCCTTCTTTACCACTACTGATAAAACCATTAAGATCCATGTCATATTTTGAAACAAGCACCTCTTTCCACAACTGCTGACCACCCTCCAAAGATCTCCACCACCATTTAGCTGATAAGACTTGATTAACATATTTAAAACTTCCTAATACCCAAACCCCCCTCTATTTTTGGACTGCACACCTTTTTTCATCTATTTAAATGATATTTCCTTCCCCCATTAAGAGAACCCCAAAGAAAATTATTTTATTTTTTTATTATTTTAATTAATTAATCAGTTATGAATTTAAAATATTATTTAATTATTTTAGACCAATTCATCCAATTAGGCTTAAAAAACTTTCCGATCCGGATTTTAAAACGGGTAAGTAATCTAACTTTCCAATGCAATCTGGATTTTAAAATACTGCTGTACAGGGAACTTGCGCTAGAGCACATTGGACGCGGTCATGCATTTTATTATTATTATTATATATATTTATTATTTAACAAGGTTAAAAAATCTCTCTTGATCACAACTCACACATATATAGACCACATACTCAAGAGACAAACTAGATCTGGCTTTTGGCCAACACATCAGCCACTTCATTCAGCTCTCATTAAGGAAATATTCAAGGGTCAACATCTACACATAATTTGGAGCTACACAAAGACAAGGTTTTGCTCCTTTGTATATCGAAAAAGTTTATATAAGGTTGTAACCTTAAAATGTAGAATTAAGGTCTACCTCTAAAATCCATCATAAATGGTTGTTTTGATGTTGGAAAAACCTCTAATTGATCATCTCGATATCGAGATGTATGAAAATGGAAAGAAAAAAAAGATTTTGAGTCTTAAAAATAGTGTATCCTGCAACACATTATCTGGACCGTGCATTTTCAAGGTCTTCAAGTGTTTATAGATCTACTTGACTTAAAACATTTTTGGAGTTTAAGAGGTTATAATTAGAAATATCTCAAGCCATTCTAAAGATTTTTGGCACCAAAACTATTCTTATGATACAATTTGGAGGTGCAGCTTAATTTGATTGTTTAAGGTTGCAATCTTATACAAACCACACCATTTTATAATATTTAGAGAATCTCCTCCTACAAGTAAAGGCCCTTGAAGCTGCGTTTTTTGAAAAATTTGAATTCTTTGTGAAAGTAAAAAAACTTGAATTCTTTGTAAAAGATATTTCAAATTTGCTTGATCTGCTCTCATCCAAGTTTTTCCACTATTTAATAACCAGGGTTACAAAAAACGCCGATTCAAATTCAGTGAGACCAGTCCGGTACCCGCCGTATATGAGGAACTAATTGGTTTTCTATTGGATGTTTCTAAGGAAACCGCCGATTTGGCTCCACCTTTATCTTTACTTTTTCAATATTTTATGTCATTATTTATTGGGTGCTGTTTGTATAGAGCCTAGGCTCTAAACAATCAAATTAGAGCATACTTTCAAATAGTTTCAAGAAATGTGGTTTCAATATTAGATATCTTTGTGATAGCCTTAAAATATATTTTTATTTTTATTTATAAAGTTTAAAGCGTAAAAAATACCGTAGATAGGTAGATCTATGAAAATCTTGAAAATTAACGGTAAAAAAAAACGTTATAAAATACACTATTTCCAAAATTTGAAATCCATTTTTTTCTAATGTCCATGAATCTTGATGTCGAGATGATCAATTTGAGGATATTGGACATCAAAACAATATCTTCTAGTGACATTTTTTAGGTAGGCTCTTATTTGATTGTTTAGAGCCACGGCCCTATATAAACTTTTTCCTTATTTAATTTTTATATTTTATTGGCCAATTCACTTGGCTGGATCATTGACCTAGACGGCCCACAGATGCAGACCAGGATATGCCAATCTAAATCACCGAGCCATTTTTTTTTTAAGGAAAGAAGGTTATGAAAGATTCAGGCTCTAAACAATCAAATTAAGTTACACATCAAAAACTCATTATAAAAAGTTACTTCCACGCTTAATAACTCTTATATCCAATCATCTCGACCTTGAGAAATTACACATTAAAAACTCATTATAAAAAGTTAATTCCACGCTGAATAACTCTTATATCCAATCATCTCGACCTTGAGAAACATTGACGTAAAAGAAAGAAAGGAAAATTATATAAATATCTATTATATTTTCTTTTATTACAAAAATACCTGAAACTCTCCGGAGACGTCAATTTTATTGTTTGTTAAAAAACAAAAAATATATATAAGATGATAATTATTTCTACCATTACTAATGTATTGGTAAAAACATATGATTTTCTTTAAGAATTTTTGATAATAAATCCAGCCCATTCCACGATGGGTTTTTTTTGTGCATTTTAATAAAATAAAAAGCATCCATTTTTTTATTAAAAAACATTAAATTGCATATGGGGGACATGAACCCTTGACGTGAATGTGTAGAGGCATGCATGATAATTGAAAAGCCACGTCCATTCCATGATAACTAAAAAGCCAATTCAACCCAAGTTTAAATATTTGACATATATAATATGGATATTTAAAATAATCGATTTTCAAATTCGGTTTTTAAAAAACTGAAATTTAAAAAATTTTGGTTTTTGAAAAACCAAAAATTAAAAAAATTTTATTTTTGGAAAACCAAAAATTAAAAATTAGATTGCGTATGGGGGGACATGAACCCTTGACGTGAATGTGCTACGGATGATAACTGAAAAGCCACTCCCATTTCATGATAGGGTTTTTTTTTTAATAAAATAAAAAACATCCATTTTTTATTGAAAAAAACTAGATTGCGTATGGGGGGAGGGACTTGATTGATGTGAAAGTGTAGAAGCATGCTTGATAACCAAAAACCCAATTCAACCCCAAGTTTAAATGTAGCATACATAATATTGATATTTTAAAAAATCGTTATTTGAAATTCGGTTTTTGAAAAACCGAAAATTAAAAAGTTTTGATATTTGAAAAATCTAAAATTTTTAAAAATTCACTTTTTCAAAAACAAAATATGGGCGGTTTCGGTTTTTTTTAAAAAAAAGTGTTATGAAGTTGAAAAAACAGACATTTGTGTAATAACCAGCGTTTTAAAAAACGCCGAGTCGAACTGGACTCGCCCGATTCGACTCGGAATTCGCGAAAAGGGACGGATCGGTTGAAAAATCGGAAATCGTCCGGTTCTAGAGAGAACCGGACGATTCCGCACAGTGACTCGCCGATTCACTGTAAGGAATCGGCGAGTCCGTACGGTTTTTTTTTTTTTTTTTTTTTTTTTTTTTTTTGTAATCCATGATAGATTTTTTTGTAATACTTGATCGATTTTTTTGTAATCCATGATCGAATTGTTTTTGTTTTTTTGTAATCCATGATCGAATTTTTTGGTTTTTTGTAACCCATAATAGAATTTTTTGTAATCCATGATCAAAATGTTTGTTTTCTTTTCTTGTAATCCATGATCACTTTTTTTGTTTTTTGTTTTTTTTTTGTAACCCATGATAGAATTTTTTGTAATCCATGATCGAATGTTTTGTAATACATGATCGAAATGTTTGTTTTTTTTTTGTAATCCATGATCGAAATGTTTGTTTTTTTTTTTTGTAATCCATGATTGAATTTTTTGTTTTTGCTTTTTTTGTAACCCATGATAGAGTTTTTTGTAATTCATGATCGAACTGTTTTTTTCTTTTTTTGTAATCCACGATTGAATTTTTTGTTTTTTTTTGTAATCCATGATCAAATTTTATGTAATCCATGATCGAATTTTATGTAATCCATGATTGAATTTTTTAAAAATTTGTGATTTTTTTTTTTTAATCCATGATCAAATTTTTTTTTGTAATCCATGATAGAATTTTTTGAAAATTTGTGATTTTTTTTTTAATCCATGATCGATTTTTTTGAAGATTTGTTTTTTTTTTTTTTTAATCCATATTATTCAAAGAGAAAATGAGAGAGATGATGATTCTGAGGCTACCCTATCCCAACCATATTATTCACATATCGAGTCCCAACAGCAATAGTGTAGGGATGAGCACGAAATACTGTAAATTAAATGCTGAATGGCGGTTCATGCAGGGAAAGAACATATCAAAATTCGCATATTCATTCAAAAACATGAAAATTCTTAAAGGAGTACCCTCATTTTTTATTGAATTCCTAAAAAACAATATTTATAATGAATTTTAATAATTTTTTCGAATTTTTTTTAAGCTTTATTCTGACCGATTCACCCGATTCCCGATCCGGATCGCCGATTCGCCGATCTGGATCGGTTTTTTGGAAGCCCGATCCGGGTCACCGATCCGTTTTTTAAACCATTGGTAATAACAGAAAGTTTCAGGTATTTTTGTAATAACAAAAAGTATAACATATATTTACATAATTTTTTTAAAAAATAAAAGGACTTCAAGTCTTGAAAATAGCGCATCTTATAAAGCACTATCTAGATTGTCAATTTCCGAGTGTTCATAGTTCTACTTAATCTGCACTACTCTTAAAGCTTCAAATTTTATAACTAGATGAGAATAAAATTTCAAGCCATCATAAATATTTTTAATACTGAAAAATATATATTTTGATATTGTTTAAAAATAAGGAAAGGTTTCTATATTTTCCCAACAACATAGAAGATCTATGCTTTCTCTACCATCCAGCCATCCAATTTTGATCAAGAGAGCCACTCACTGTTTGATCTTAGATCTAACGTCTCAAAGTATTTTATTTTTACCTTGTTTATACAAATTGTATGAGTATGAAATTTGGTACGTGCCATCTTCTCATTGTGGTGCCCATATAAAAAATATTAAAAATAATTTTTCGATAAAATATAATAACCAAAATACCCTTGAAACTTTCAGGGGTATTTTGATCATTTTATTTTATTGAAAATATATATTTTTATATTTTTTGCTAGTACGAGTTTACTAGAAGATTGGAAGTACAGAATTTGGTATTAAAATAGTTTGTAAAAAAATATTAAAAATAAAATAGTATAGAGACGTGACATTGTGATTGGGACAATCTTAACTCTCCATTCAGAATGGATGGTTAGATAAGGAGAAGTATATAAGTTTTATGTTGTAAGGGAAACATATGAAGCTTGCCCTTAAAAATACACTAGAGCCTCCACTGATAATAACTACGGGATAAGTTTATATAGAGTAGAGGCTCAAAACAATCAAAATCGAACTTACCTCAAAAATTTCACTAGAAGAAGTTGTTTTGATGTTCAAATATCTTCAAATTGATTATCTCAACATCAAGAAGCATGAATGCGAGAAAAAAAATAAATTTTAAGTTTTGAAAATAGAGTATTTTGTAACGTATTTTTCGACCGTCAATTTTCAAGATTTTATAAATATGTTGATCTACAATAGTTTTGAAACTTAAACTTTATAAATAAATATAAAAATATATTTTAAAACTATCATAAAAATTTTCAACATTGAAACTCGACACTAGTTGAAGGTAGGCTCTAATTTGATTGTCTAGAGCCTAAGCTCTATACAAACCGCACCCAAAAACTATTAACTATTTAAAGCAGCGTTTTAAAAAACGCCGAGTCGAACCGGACTCGCCCGGTTCGACTCGGAAATAGTGAAAAAGGAACCGGATCGCCCCGAAAATCGGAAATCGTCCGGTTCTAGAGAGAACCGGACGATTCTGTACAGTGAATCGCCGATTCACTGTACGGAATCGGCGAGTCCGAACAGTGAATCGGCGATTCCGTACGGAATTTTTTTTTTTTTTTTTTTTTTTTTTTTTTTTTTTTTTTTTTTTTGGTAATCCATGATAGATTTTTTTTGTAATCCATGATCGAATTTTTTGGTTTTTTGTAACCCATAATAGAATTTTTTGTAATCCATGATCGAAATGTTTGTTTTCTTTTCTTGTAATCCATGATCGATTTTTTTGTTTTTTTTTTTTTTTTTGTAACCCATGATAGAATTTTTTGTAATCCATGATCGAATGTTTTGTAATATATGATCGAAATGTTTGTTTTTTTTTTGTAATCCATGATTGAAATGTTTGTTTGTTTTTTTTTAATCCATGATTGAATTTTTTGTTTTTTGCTTTTTTTGTAACCCATGATAGAGTTTTTTGTAATCCATGATTGAATTTTTTGTAATCCATGATCGAACTATTTTTTTCTTTTTTTGTAATCCACGATTGAATTTTTTGTTTTTTTTGTTTGTTTTTTTTTTGTAATCCATGATCGAATTTTATGTAATCCATGATCGAATTTTATGTAATCCATGATTGAATTTTTTGAAAATTTGTGATTTTTTTTGTTTAATCCATGATTGAATTTTTTTTTGTAATCCATGATAGAATTTTTTGAAAATTTGTGATTTTTTTTTTAATCCATGATAGATTTTTTTGAAAATTTGTTTTTTTTTTTTTTTAATCCATATTATTCAAAGAGAAAACGAGAGAGATGATGATTCCGAGGCCACCCTATCCCAACCATATTATTCACATATCGAGTCCCAACAGCAACAGTGTAGGGATGAGCACGAAATACTGTAAATTAAATGCTGAACGGCGGTTCATGCAGGGAAAGAACATATCAATATTTTCATATTCATTCAAAAACATGAAAATTCTTAATGGAGTACCCTCATTTTTTATTGAATTCCTAAAAACCAATATTTATAATGAATTTTAATAATTTTTTCGGATTTTTTTGAAGCTTTATTCTAACCGATTCACCCGATTCCGATCCGGATCGCAGATTCGCCGATCCGGATCGCCGATTCGCCGATCCGGATCGATTTTTGAAAAGCCCGATCCGGGTCACCGATCCGGTTTTTAAACCATTGATTTAAAGCATTGAATGAAGTGGAAATTGCGCCGGTAGTCATCAGAAAGCAAAGCAGGGGGAGAGTGGGAGATCGACAAAAAAGAGCTTGTCATCCCCCCACTGATTTACCAAAAAAAAAACAAAAAAAAAAAAACCAAAGAAAGAGAAGGGAATCGACAAAAAGGCGGTGGAGGACAAAATATCAGACAAAGAAAGAGAGGTAAAAAAAAGGAGTATAATTCGGAGAGTTTCGAAACCCCATCCAATTAATCGATGGGATGGGATGGGATATATGGTTCACATCATGCCAACGTTTCACCTCGGATTTTCATATCTCAACATTAACTCCGCCGATTTCAACAACCATTGGGATAATGACACGTTGCGGATGGAGAATGTACCGTTACTTGTTTCTGACGGCGTCACGTGGCGAAAGGGTCAAAAACCGGGGCCGAGATAGACCACAGATTCTAACGTCGTTAGGGAGGAGTTCGGAAGGCGTCAAGAATGGGTGTCAAAAAATAGTGAATTTAGAGTGTTTTGACGGGTTGGGTTATTGGGGGAATAACAGGGAAGAATGACAAAAATACCATCTTGACGTGCTCATATATCGAAAGCACTCTTAATAAATACCAAAACTGTCCCCTACTTGGACAAAGACAAAATCCCTTAATTAGATTTGGGGTGCGGTTTTTGTATTACGAGTAGAGCTGTGAGGCTTTAAACAATTAAACTAGAGGCCAGTGTCGAGAAATAAGATAAAATTTCTACAAAGCTAGAATAGACGGTCTAAATAATCAATATACAATATACACTCCTTGTAGAAGTCGTAAAACCTAAATTTTGTTTTACAACCATAACGTTTGATCAATGTTTTCAGTACTTGATTCACAATTTTGAACAGGTTATAAGATGAGACTTTACCAGGGCGACATCCCTATCAAACAATTTTCCTTTTAACATATTTAGATCCATGTATTGAAACATAGGGTTGGTAATGGGCCAGGCAGCCCAACCAGATTAGCCTAACCCTAAGAAACTAGAGCCTAGCAGTAAAATTTCTCCCATTAAGAAAAGCTGGGCCACAACCTGTCTAGTTTGCCTCAGTCTTTTTTTTAACTTTTCTCTATATTTTCTGTAAGTGCATTAGGCCTTACCGGCATCACTGTGGCTCTTTTGGCACGGTCAGGGCCAGCTGGGTTAAGGCCAACCCTATGGAGATTAAAACTGGGCTAGGACCAAGGTTGGCTCAACATGTTGCCAGCCCTCTAAACTGAAAAAGACACGAGGCCATTCCCGCATTTGTTAGGTCCAAAAAGATGAAAAAAAAAAAAAGTAAATTACACTTTCAAAAAAGCACTTAATAAGAATTTTTTCAAGGGCAGGGTAAGAAAAGACGCGTGCTCGGCACGCGCGCCTATATAACATCCCTATCCCCTCATGCACGCAAACATCATATGAACCCTGACCCAAGAAGAAATATGGCCCAAGAACCAAAATTTCCCGGTGTCTTCGACCTTAATTCCAGCGAAATCCGGCAAATTCCCGGCGACGAACAGAGGAATCCCGATGATGGAAGGAGACAATCGAGTAGGTTGCAGAAGCGAGCTCCTTCCGGTATTCAGGTGAAGAATCATGCTTTGGAGGACTGGAAGGTGCCGATCCCCCTTTTATCACCATTGGTTTTGACCTCACCAAAGATTTTGGGGACTGAGAAGGCCCGAAGCGAGGAGTTCCGGCGAGAATCTGATGAGGTCAAGGTAGTTTTCCGGTCATGGCAGCACCCTGCATCGGAGTCTTCCTCCTCTCTCTTCTCCTCATTCATGCCCCAATGTATAGCTCTTGATAACTTGTAACAAACATCCTCTCTCTCTCCATTAACTGTATCATATAATGGAAATCGGGTGTATATTTTCTCCATTTGTTACTTGAAAATTCAGGGGATTAATGAAGAAAAGCGAAAAGCTAGATCGATGCGCGTTTTGTTCAACTCTCTCTCTCTCATTTTCTGGTTTCCCTTTCTGTCTCACTTCTGTAAATGCACAAACAAAATTTAGATACCCAATGGATGGCCTGGATCCTGCCCTTCCATTTAAATTGGCCATTGAACTTCTTTCAGTTCAATAAATCGTAAAGATCATCTTTTTCAATCAAAAGAAAAAAACCTTTCCATTACAGATTGGGAGGAAGCACCCCTTTCATAAATATAACAGTACAATAATAACCATCATGACCATTATTTTGAACAGTCCTTCAGAAAATTCAGGCGTCAAGCCTGTAATTGTGTATACTATACCCAGAAGCCAAAAAAAAAAAAAAATACTAGAAAAAGAAAAGTGTCTGAATTACAGGTATCACTCATGGAGAAAAAGAATAAATGAGAAACCCCTCCTCGCATATGGATTGAATAACACTTCAGAATTCAAATTCTCCGGTTGCCTGTCAAAATTTCAACCCAAAATCATAACAAACTAAAAGAAATTCAAATACTTGGTAAGAAAATGAAGAGCCATTTCATGTCTTGGGGCCCGAGAGGTGTATTTGAAGTATTTTTATTGCACTCTAACCAATTCTGTATTTGATGTATAGAACGAGAGAAATCTGGAAAATTGTTTCATGCGGGCATGTCAGCATTTCTACAATATGCGATCCCAAGGTATAAAGTATCCATCTGAATAGTTTCAAAATATGCGATCCGTATAAAGCATTCATCTTAACAGTTCAAGGAAAACAAAAGCATCCTATCTTAACAGTTTCAAGAAAAACAAAAGCATCCATCTAAAATGCGATGCGAATAGAGGACCTATCTAAAAACAATTGACATTAATGGTCCAAATGTTTTCTTCATAAAATCATTATTTTTATTTTTTAAAATTTATTTATATTTTTATATTGATGATCTCCATGTTAGAGATGACATGTTCTTAAAAGTTGGGTCCAAAAATCCATCCCAAAAATAGATTTTCAAGAGTACCGTATCCTTTAATTTTAGTACAAAGAAGTCCCACCTACTCTGTATTTGCTTGATTTCAAATCTGACAGTCACGACTGTACTATTAATTAAGTTCAACATTAAAAAAAAAAAAAAACTTGACTATCCAATTTAAAATCCGTTGGCTACGTATATCTGTGACCCCCAATCTAATAAAGGTAAACAATATTGTAATAAACAATATAGCAAGAGCTCGTGACTTGTTGAAAGTAGAAGTGTACTTTGCTCATTCTGGAATATTAAAGGGTGTGGTTTGTACAAGGCTGAGGCCTTAATCAATCAAAATAAGGCGCACCTTTAAATAGTGGCAAAACATGTTTCACTATCAATTTTTTTTGGTGATGGCTGAAAATTTATTTTCATCTGTCATTGTAATATTTAACAATCTAAAACTGTGGATCACTTATATCTATGAGAACTTAAAAATCATAAAAATTGATAAATCTAGATAATATCTTATAAGATGCACTATTTTCAAGACTTAGACATCTATTTTTTCTAATGTCTATACATCTTAAGATTGAGATGATTGAATCGAGGGTTTTTGAACATCATAACAACCTCTTCTAGTGAATATTTAGGGTGCGCTCTAATTTGATTGTTTGGGACCTCACCCTTATATAAACTTTTTCCATATTAAATGTCATTTATGTCAAGAGATTCTTCTTGTTTGCTTTTGTTATGTTGGATTTTATCTGGGTAAACAATAAAGTTAGCAGGCAAATAACATAAACAACTGAGTTTTTCTTAACTTGACAGCACAAGCCCTATATTAATTTTCTAGAACTTTTCTTTGGTTCCTTTTCTAAATAATTAATTACTCACTAAATTAAGAAACCAATACATCTAATGAGTTTATTCTAGCTTGATCTTATCGTTTAATAGAATATGTGTATGGATTCTTTTGTATCGTATCTCTTTTTGCAAATGTCCAAAAGTGAGAGTCAACCTGGTTCTCTCACTCTCTCCATTCAAAGTCAGAAAAGAGATTGGGTTCGGTTCTCTCTTTACCTTATTAAAAAGGAAATCCCTATTATTCAAGCGCATTATGCCATCCTTGAGAATACATTTCCACCTGCTCTTGGTTCTACTCACCTGCAACACAACAAACAAAGCAAACAAAGACAGAGGCCATGTAAGAATCAGACCAACCCGGAGAGCCCGAATCAATTGCTGCCCCTTCAAAGCTTCTTTATGACAGGAGTCTAAAATACTTATCCGTGGATTAAAAATACCCTTATGAAAAATGCCAAAAAACCATAAAAAGCGGATTGGTTAATGGAATGACTCACAAAACTATTACACTCCTCAAAAGGGTTACATGAGAAAATGATTATTACATGAATAGAAAAAGTGCAATAACGGAAAAAACAAGGGTCTGTGCTACAAAATATACTCCATTGGGTCTGGCCAGGGCCTCTTCAACCTGAACTAGGCTGCTTGGCTTGGGTTGGCCCTAAAGGGACCCAAACCAAGCTCAAGCCTAACTTGTTGCTGGGCCTATAAACTAACTCTATCTAAGGGGCTACTACAGGCAATAAAGGCTCTATTCTATTGGTTCAGGCTTTTTGCATGTTGAAGACAAATTACATACGAATTGTTCAAGCCCTCTAAGCATTAGACTTAGCGGGTCGATTTGGTATGGTCCTATCAGACCTAAGCCTGAAACTTAAAAAAGCCACTATTTCCCCAAGCTGGCTTGGCTCTGGGAAAGGCAGTTCTCAACATACTCATAGCCTAGTTGGGATGCCATCTACAATGGGACACCAGGAATTCTCCCATTCTTGGTCAAATGGTTAACCGGATGTGGAATCTACTCCATGAGGAGCGGTACAGGTATAGATGATCATGTCTTCTCCCTCATCCCTTGGGGGGTTGGAGAATTCCATGCCAAGGGAATCCCTCTACCATTTCACACTACATTTGCTTTGTGTGTGACGTGTGTACGGAGAGAGAGAGAGGGAGGAAGAGAGACTTCCATTAGCCCAAGGTTAAAAAAGCGGATAGGTAACTCAAATCATCCTGAAAACTGGTCTGGTTTGGTGAATTGGCCGGATTGGCGATCCAGCCAACTGTACTAGCCAATAAAAACTGTTAAAAAATGATTTTTATGTTTAAAAAAGTGGGGCTGGTTCTATTTGAGGACCGGCCATTTCATAGAAGGAACGGGCCGGTTTTCGATATTTTGCAGGAATCGAAACGATCTGACCGGTTGCCGATTCGGATTCCCCGGCGGTTCTGATTCATCGGCGGTTTTGATTCATATCACTATTTTTCTAAACCTTGCATTAGCCTATGCCCTAAGTTTGCCACCCGCAAGGATACCATTTTTCCAATTTTGTTTGGTCATAAATTTTGGAGATAGTACTAAAAGACTAGACAAATAAATTCAAAGATAGAAACTTGGGCACATCTACCAGTCTTTACCTCTAATGGAAAAAGTTTATACAACCGAGGCTCTAAACAATCAAATTAGAGCCTACCTCAAAAAATCCACTAGAAGAGGTGGTTTTGATGCTCAAATTGATCATCTCGACATTAAGATGATCTTGAAAATTGTGAATTTTATATCGCGTTTTTGGACCATCAAGTTTCAAAATTTTCAAGTTTTTATAGATCTGCTTGATCTACACTATTTTTGAAGCTTTAAATTTTATAATTAAAGATGAATACATATTTTAGGGCTATCCGAATATTTCTAGCATTGAAACTACATTTCTCAACACTATTTGAAGGTGTGCTTTACTTTGATTGTTTAGAGCCTCTGATCTATACAAACTGGACCCACATCTAATAATGCTGCAGATAGACAGCTAATAATGCCCCCATTCCTCTCCAAGAAACCATTTTTAATATTTTTTTTCATTGACGAAGTTTGCTAATATCAAGAGATGTGTGCGCAAAAACGACCCTATAAAAATACATCTTAACATAAAAAATTAAGGGTGACGAACTTACACTGCACTAGCCTATACGTTATTGTAATTTTTTCCACACAAATCCGCGTGTTCAGGTATTGACCTCCATGAACGTTCATGGATACATAGAGAGGGCTAGCTCCCACTATTGAAAAGAGAACTGAGGATACTCATAGACAATAGGCCATTGGGTCAATTCAATTGTCTCAAATTGATGCTACTTTGAAATCCCGTCCATATCTAATGACTATCTTATAGCTACGTTATTTTGTCTTGAAAATAATGATATTAGATTATCACTTCTTTATAAAAAGGTCAATTCCATGTCTCACCTTTTCAAACTGGGCTAAAACCAAATCGTCTGTGCTGGGTTCCTCATCCCCGTTGTCTCCATCATCCAAATCGTCATCGTCATCCTCATTAAGGGGTGGCTCATCATCTTCATGTGTTTCTGGTTTCATGGGTTTAGGAGTCCCCACAACGTGGCTGCTTTGAGGATCTGCAACATGAGAAATAGGCTCACCATTTCATACGGACACTACATAATGTTTTTTTTTCTGGATAGTTCAGCAGTAGAATTTGAACTTAGCATGTGCCAATCATCCTTATGCTGAACCACATATTCTTATTTCTAATTCTCTTATAATTTATCTTGATTTTAGAATGTCACAATTCGATGCTCTTCCACTATAATGATACCACATTTCGTTTTTTCTTCATTTGTTTTCCCCTTTGCATTTCTCTAAGAGAAATCCAACCTCATCTTCGTTAGTGATGTTAGTCTCGAGTAATGTTTAAAAGATCACTTAACATTGGCTCGAAGCGAGTTTCTCAGGCGGACTTGACCAAGTACTGACCAATACAAAAAAAATTGAAAAAAGCAAAAAGGAAAGGGGGGGCTTGGTTGGGCCACATGCCAGAGAGAGAGAGAGAGAGTGCATGCCTTTCTCTCTCATAGATCTCACTCTCTCTATGTCAGGCATCTCTCTCTTGGAGGAGAGAAATGAAACAGGTGGATCTCCATCCCCTTTTAGAGAGAGAGAGTTGATAATGGGGGAAGACTTCTGCCCCCCATTTAGAGAGAGAGAGAGGTTCTGCTAGACCAGCTCAGAGTCCTTTCTTTTAAAACTGGCCTGGTCTAGACTGGCTCCTCCAGCTGTATAGAATGGAGTTGAGCATGGAGAATTAGAGGCATCACATGCTCGTCACAAGCTTCAGACCCACACTTCCCTTTGAGCTCATCATAAGGCATCACTTTATGGACTGAATAGAGCCACAAAATAGGAGGGAGAGAGATCAATGCATGGAGGGAAGGAGTTCCCCAAAATCTGGTGTGAGAGAGAGAGCGAGAGAGAGAGAGAGGGTTTGCAACGCTTTTGCCCTGTATTGAGAGAGAAGGGTGGTGGCGTTTTTAGAGAAAGAAAGATGCTGCCTGATTTAAGAGAGAGGAGATGGGGAGATTTACAGAGAGAGAGAGAAAGGGCATACTTGAGGCCGAGTAGCACGGCCAATTCCGAGCAGACTCGGCCAGTCAAAAACCACTGGTCTGATGTTGCAAGCTCATTCTTATTAATGGGGAAAGAAAAGTAGTAATATGTCCATGGGAAGGTAATTTTTGTAAGGGCAACAATAAATATGACTAAAATAAGCTTACCATAGTATGGAGTATTGTAATCTTCTTCTCCAAAACCCTAAGGAAAGGATAAAAATTTAATCAGAACCAAAACTTCCACTTTTTACTAGTGAAAAACTAAGGAAATTCAGAAATATGCATTACATCATCGTAGCCATCATGAGAACCATCACGTTGTGGGATTGTTGGTTCCATCTGCTTCATTCTGATTAAAGAGGCAATCATGGAATCAGCTTTCTTGCACTCTTGCATCCTCAACTGCATAGGCCTAGCTTGGCTTACCCCTTTCAAAGGGTCATTTGCTGGAGCAATCTGAAATGCATCAAGTGAGAAGAGAATATCCTTTTTTTCTTTTTCTTTTTTTTTAACTCTACTTTCTCAGATTCATAAATCATATAATCAAGAGGAATTATATATAAAACCAACAAATCCATTGACATTCCTTTCTTTCATGACGACATAAACAAAACTCTAGACAGATAAGGGCATACATCCCGTTTCATGTAGAAGAAAAGAACATGAAAAAAGAAAATACAATTCAATGCGGACAGAAAAGATAACTACGTCTTAAGGGAACAGTATGTAAAACAAATTTAAAGATACTATGTTCCCATTGTTTCCCGATTGCTTATGATGTCTCGTTGAGCGTTCTCTCAGCATCTTCAAGCGCTTTCCTAGATGTTTTTTAGTTTCTTAGACCTTTAAAAGGAACTCAAGTTTTAAGATAGAAAAACCAACTCATACTTCATCCCCCCATTTGATACGAGTCTTCTCCAAAATTTCCATGCATTTCGTCTACAGTAAAAATTTCCTGTATCTCACTTTGTTTAACTAGTTTTCTATACTAATCCCACTACTAAATGGAACGAGGTAGCACTCCTCATTAGTATTCCCAATGAGATCGGTATTAAGGTTCTAAGAAACAGTACTTGTTATGCAATTCAGATTTGTAAATTGATAGATACATCACCTACTCCCACAAATTCTCTTCGTCGCTGCCACGAGCTATGTCTATAAAATAATAGACATGTATCTCTCCCTTTATAATAACTAAAGGGATTGTATATAATGAAACTATTTATCTTTACGACAAGGAAGGCTATTTATCTTTATTACAAAGAGGTCACAATCACTAATACTCATTAGATGACAAATTGGATGGCTTGTGCTAGTCACAAAGTCCGTGAATTTTTTTTTTGAACTTTTGAGTCTTTTTAATGGTGCTCTTACAATAACACAATTTAAAATATAAAGGACAAGAATGATTGTGACCTCCTTGTACAAAAAGTAAATGGTCTCTTTGAATACTTTCCCATAACTAAAAGCCACATTTAAGCTCATTTAGATTTCTTCTAGGTTACATCCAGAATTATTTTGATGGCCATCTTTAGGACTCTCGCATGCTCCTCCTCCGTCCTGACAACTTCACGGATGCGGTTGTATGTTTTGCTAACAGCATTTCTCATAATCTAACAAATACAAGATATGAATCCCTGACATCAGCATAGTCGCCATGGATAGCAACAGGCCAAACTGGTTTCCCCCCACCAATCTGCTCCCCAAGTTCTTATGAACCCCATTTCTACACCTAAGCTCATCTCGGTGTCCCAGGAATCCTCGTCTCAGCTCGCTGAAAGTTATAGATCCTCCCTGATTGGGGTCTTCTCACCCCAATGAGATGATGTCCGTGGAATAGAGAAATCGACCAAATCTATCTGGGCAGATACTTCCCTGATTTGCAAGAATTAGGGATGGTCCTACGCTATTCTCCTCCTCCTATGCTGAAGGAGGCGTTGAACTCTGCTACTCTCATCTTTTCGTGGAGCCACTTTAGCTCTGTCTAGGTGGACAAAAGAGTGGGGTGCTTTTCGTGTCCAGAAGGTCTGGTTAACGGCCTCAGCTATCCTGCTTCATTCTTGGAGCCTCTCGACCTTCAAAGCCACCGCTAATGCCTGTGGTGTCTTTGCAGTAGTGCACTGGAGCCCTCTTGAAGTCCTTTCGCTTGGTTCAATCCACCTCATCATTGACGTTCTTGACCCCCAGGCCATCCCTCCTTTCATCTGGCTGGAGGTGGGGGGCAGATACTACCAGGTGTTCCACGTCTGGTCCTGTGCTTCTACACCTTCCACTCGCTTCGTCCCGATGTCAGGTCCACAAGTTTCTTGGGATTAAAAAATTCGGGACAGGGAGCTCCCACTTTCGGAATCAAACTGGACGGTGGTAACATCCAAGAGGAAACTCAAGCATAGACAAACACGTGCCCCACCTCATCACCGTCGAGCGTATGGGGAGCGCAGGGACTTTCCTAGACCAGTAGGACCTGGCCGTGCAAAAAACTTACCGTTGTCCTAGGACTACCGTCCATCTCATGTTAGATGATCCTATAGATGGCCCTCGAGCTTCGCACCCACCTCCCCTGCCGCCTAATTCGTCAACTCAGCGGCCTCAGCCTACCTTTCCATATGACATCTCTGCCGCCACCTACCCTTCGCCCCTGCCACTTGGCGACTCACCAGACCTTGGCTCTTCTCTCCATCTTTCTACCCTCGTGTTAACCCCCCCCCCCTTCCGCCCCCCCTACTTTAGCCCAACCCCTTGACCCTGGCCATTCTTTTTCTTCTCTTGTTGTACCGTCTCCCGTCGCCTTGCAGCCATCCTATCGCCCCCAGTAGCCGCAGCCCACTACCTCCCTCGAGCCCAACCCTTTGTCAGTCTCCAATCATGCCGACCTTCTCCCTGGTGATGGTCCTCTACCTTCACTCATCCCGAGCGTGTCTTCTATTCTGGGTCCTTACCCTCTGAAACCTGCCTCTTCCTCTCCCCTCGTGTTCTAGGTCCTTACCCCTTTGAAACCTGCCTCTTCCTCTCCCCTCGTGGGTCATTCGTAGGTTATCTCTCTACCCTCCTTTCCCCCTTCGCTCCCGTTTATTCCCTTTGGCACCATATCTTGTCCGAGCGATTTGCTGTCCAGTTGCAGACAACTCTTCTCTCCTCTGCAGCCATCGAACCCACCCTTACCTCCTCTACTTGACCTGCTTTCTGCCCCCTTACCCTCTCCTCTCTTGCTTTCCCTCACCCCGAACCCACACCCCTGCCTCCCATCCTCCCCCCTTTTGACTTAGCCCCCTTTTCTCTACCTCCGGTGCCCTCTACCCCTGAGGTGTCATCCCCAGTGGCTGAGCCCAACACCACACCTCTCTCCCTTGGCTTCCCTCTCTCCTAACCCCATGGATCAAGCTCCCCGTGGTACCCCCACCCCTCGTGGCATCCTAAGGATTCCCCTTCTCAGAGGGGACCCTGTGATTGTTTCCGTCCCCCCTGGTACCCCTGCCATTGCTCTCTCTTTTAATAAGGTGTCATACCTTTGCGTCTCCTTTGCAACGCTAGAACAACCTCATTTTGTGCCCCCTAGGTGCACTGCGCTGGACCAGATTTAGCCTCCACCAGGCCTGAATCCTACCCCTATTTCTTGCCTTCTCCCTCTAGCCTCTGCTCTCTTCTCCAATCTCAACCTTTCTCCATTCCCAACTTCTTCCAACCCTCTAAACCTACCACTCCTGCACCAACTGTTGTTGAAGCTAACGCTTTTCAATCCTGTCAATCTACCTCTCTGGTACCAGCTGTGGTTGAACCTGAAGAGGCCTTTTTACCCCACCCTCATAACCCTACCCCCTTGCTCAAGTTTCCGCGGAACCCAAAGATCCATTGGGATTTTATGATGACTCTGAAGACACGGTTCCTAACCCTTCGGCTGACGATCACTTCGACAAACGGTGGCCATATTTCGTCCTACACCAGAGGACCGTCTACCACCGTTTGGTTTGCTCAAGGCCCCTCCTCTTCTTTCGAGAGGACGAGAAGTCTCTCGCTCAGTAGTAAAGGAAGTTCTGGACAAGGTTCCTCCGCCTCCTCCCGCACTCCTCTCTTGGTGACATCTTTATTTGTCGACCGTATGAACGAAGCTCAAGGCAAGATACAATCGGTCATGCAGGTGATGGGCTGTCCCCACAACCGGAGGGCCCTTTTCAAGAATTCTTCAAGGCAGACTTACAATCCAAATCCAAGGTGAGAAAAAAAGGCAGCAAGGAACTAGCAAACCTAGTCTCCGGTATATCTTACGACCGCTCCATTCCTCTACCTCTCTCATTCTCTAATCTTCCTTTGTCACTCTCCCTGAGTGGCTCAATAGCAAGGCGTTCCCCTAGGACCCTCCCACGCAACCTCAGTTCCTAATGTTAAGCCTCTCTTGGAACATCAGAGACCTAGGATTGCCCTTCGAAAAGCAAGTTGTTAGGGATCTCTGTCTAAAGCATCACCCTACTATCCTGTTGATTATTGAAACCAAACTTCCTGCCTCCACCCTACAACAGGTCAGACAGGTCTTGGGTAGAAGACCGTGTCAGTGGGAGGCCCTCTGGCCGAAGGGGCTTAAGGGGGCATTTGGATCATCTGAGACCGTTTGGAGAATGCCCTTTAAAGTTCGGTCATAGCCTCTTACTCCGTGACTCTTACCTTGAAGAGGATCTCAGATGCTCTGCTTTGGAAATTCTCCGGAGTGTATGGCCCTAACCAAAGATTCTCTAAGGCCTAAACTTCGAGACAAGCTCAACTTTGCTGCAAACCTACCAACCCCTTTGTGGTGCATAGGAGGGGATTTTAACGTCACCAGGTGGTCTTTTGAGCGTAACTCCTTTAGAATCACACCTGTTGTGAACCTCTTCTCTGACTTCATTTGTGACAACCACTTCTTTGACCTCCCTATTCAAGGAGCCCAGTTCACGTGGTCGAACCACTCCTCTTCTCCTTCTCCTTCTAAACTAGATAGATTTCTCATCTATGCTGAATGGGACGCTACCTTTGCGGGGTCCCATGTCTTAGCCTTACCTAAACCCACTTCCGACCATTGTCCTCTCCTCCTTAACACCGAAGCCTCGCCTAAAGGACCTAAGCCTTTCAGATTCGAGCTCCCATGGCTACCAGAAAAAACGCTGACCACTGTCGTCCCGGCCTGATGGACTTCTCTCTCACAAGCAGTATTCGAGTGGGCAGGATTTAGATTACAGCGCAAACTGCAGCTTCTCAAAACTCATTTGAGAACTTGGAGCGCTTCTTTACTTGGTTCTTTCACGGCACAAAAACACCAAACGCTGGAGGAAATCAGACTTCTATATGTGGAGGAGGAATCTCGATTGCTACTCCCATCCGAAGCCCAACGTAGAACTAACCTAAAGATTCAATACCAAGACATCCTCACGAAAGAAGAGATCTGTTGGGCCCAAAGACCCCGGGTCAAATGGCTCAAGGCTGGTGATCTCAACACGGGTTTCTTCCACAAGACGGCAAACTGTAGGAGAAGAGAGAACACTATCACACACCTTTGGGTAGGTGATAGATACCTCGATCAACCTGCTCAGATTGAGGAACCAGTGGTTCACTTCTTCTCTAACCTCTTCGCAGCCCCATCTCGCCGTAAACCGGCAATGGGTGATCGCCAATTCAGCACACTTACTCCTGAAAAAGCGTCCTGGCTGGAGAGACCGTTCTCTGAAGATGAAATCTATGCTGCCATTTCGAGCTTGGCAGTGGACAAAGCGCCCGGACTGGACAGATTTCCCATAGAGAGTTTTGGGAATCCTTCTGGCCAGATCTTTTAGCCTTGTTCTCTGAATTCCATCACCGTGCTATGAATGCCATCTTCATTGCACTGGTCCCAAAGTTAGAAGGCGCTGAATGTCTCAAGGACTTCCGCCCTATTAGCTTGGTAAATTCGACTTATAAGATAATCACTTAGGTCTTAGCCTCCCGATTGAAAGAAGTGTTGCCGCTGGTTATTTCCTCAACCCAATCGGCCTTCATCAAAGATCATCAGATTCTGGATGGGGGCTCTTGTAGCCCATGAGTGCGCTCACTTGTGTCATATCGCCAAAGGCCAGGTCTCATTGTCAAATTGGACTGGGAAAAGGCTTATGATCATGTCAATTGGGCGATTCTCGAAGAAACCCAATTGAGGATGGGGTTTGGATGAAGGCATGTTACACCCAACCCTACTTCTCAATCCTCAGTAACGGGTCCCCAAAAGGGCTCTTCCCTTCCACCAAGGGATTACACCAGGGAGAACCTCTCTCCCCATTTCTTTTTGCCATAACAATAGAAGTTTTCAGCAGATCCATATCAAGGATGTACGATGCGGGTCTATTGAACGGCTTCTCGTGCGGTAACAACGGCCACATTGTCTCCCACCTTCTATACGCAGACAACACTCTAGTCTTTTGCAATGCCTTACAAGAGTAAGTAGACTATCTTTTCTTTTTCTTAAGATGCTTCGCATATGCTACATGTTTTAGGGTGAACTTTAAGAAAACCAAGATCATTGGGGTGGCAGTTGACCTTGAAGAGGTCAAAGGCTTTTCAGATAGTTGGGGCTGCGAGGCCAACGAACTCCCCTCTACCTACCTAGGACTACCCTTGTGTGTAGGTAAACCAAAGAAGCAGCTTTGGTCAAACATCCTGGACAAAGTTGACAACAAATTCACAGGATGGAAAGGGAGGTTCTTCTCACCAACTGGCAGACTTACTCTCATCAAAGCCACATTAGCAAACATCCCCATCTACCGGATGTCCCTTTTCAGCATGCCTATAGCAGTGGCACAAAGAATCGAGAAGCTCATTCGTAGATTGTTTTGGGCTGGGGACGCTTCTACTCACAAATTCCATCTCCTGGCCTGGGATCAACTTTGCTTACCTAAGAGGCTGGGTGGTCCGGGGATCAGAAACCCAAGACAACAAAATAATGCTCTTCTTGTTAAGTGGTGGTGGAGACCCCGTGGCTACCAGAGTTAAAATCTTATCCCAGGGCTTCGGGGATCTGGAAATCTATCATCACATCTTTCACCTATTCTCCAGAGGGATCAGATTCCAAGTCAGAGGGGGAAACAACATTTGATTCTGGTCGGATCTTTGGATAGGTCACCAGCCTCTTAAAGACCAGTGTCCAGAACTTTTCTCCTTGGTACGCCACCAAAATGCCCTTATAGAAGAAGAGCTCAATCTAGATGACAGCTCAAGGTCGTGGAATCCTCTTTTCAGAAGAGACCTTTCTAACCTTGAGATCGTTTCGTTCTTAGAATTAGCCTATACCTTGGCTTCTTATTTCTTTCAAGACCATGGTGAAGACAAAATCATCTGGGTACCTGCCGCCTCAGGGTTTTTTTTAGTCTCTTCTCTCTACTCTTTCATATCCCAACCACCTACTTTTCCGTTAAATCCCACCTCTTTAGTCAACCAAGCTTGGACCTCCATGGCGCCTCCAAGACTCAAACTTTGCATGTGGATTGCACTTCATTTAAAAGCGCTCACTGTTGACCATCTTCAGTGAAGAGGGTTCTCACTCCCACACAGATGTGCTCCGTGCCTCAACAAGGAAGAGAGAAACTCTCACTAATTTCTCTCATGCTCGTTTGCTTTCAAAGTCTGAGGGATGATCCTATCTCTCTTTGGCATGCAGTGGATCCTACCCAAAGAGGTACCCTCGCTACTCAGAGCTTTCGAACCATACCCCTGGCCCAAGGCTGCGATTTTCCTTTGGAAAACTATGGTCGCGGCAACTGTATGGGCCCTTTGGATAGAAAGAAACAACATAATCTTTTGGGGGGAACTAGAAACACCTTCTCTTGTGTTCTCTAAAATCAAGGCTCAGGTGGTTTTCTGGGCCACAAACCACAAACTTTTCCAATGAGTCCCAGTTCAGCCTTCCATCAAAATTGGAATACTTTTATGCATTATTCCAAGAGGAGGATTCCTAGAGCTTCACACTGGCAACCCCCACCCTAGGGCCACCTTAAGCTCAACTTTGATGGGTGCTCTTTAGACAACCCTGGACCATCATGAATAGGAGCTGTGCTAAGAAACCACAACGGTTCCACGGTAGCTTTAACCACCAAGTTCGTAGGCCACCTGGACTCAATAGAGACAGAAGCTACCGTGCTGTTAGAAGGCATTAGATTGATCCAACCCTTCTCAAACTCGCATTTTATCATAGAAGGCGACTCAAAAAAAGTCATTACTTGCGCTAAACATCCCTCCTCTATCCCTTGGGTCTTAAACCACATCTTTGATGAAATCCTACACCTATGGAGGGGACTAACCGTCGAATGGAGGCACACATGGAGGGAGGAAAACCATGTCACAGATGCCATGGCGAAAGCAGCGGCCCGTGGTGAAGATCTTTAGCACCTCGACAAGTGGAACCCCAGTTTTCCTAACAGCCTTTCTAGAGGCTCCTCTCTTAGCCCGCATATTGTACCCGGGCTTTTAGCTTATACTAGCTTTTTCTAGCTATCCCAAGTGGATAGCTCTTCTCTTTCTCCCCTTTGTAACTCTGCAAACTATCCTTAGTGGATGGCTCTTTTCTCTCCACCCTGTAACTCTGCTATCCGCCTGTGGATAGCCCTCTCTCTCCTTTCCCTTTTGTGCACTTCTCTAATATAAATATATATATATAACAGTCAACATTATCAATAAAAAAAAAAATTTGGGTCAATCTGTAGAAACAATATAATTAATCTAAGTGCAAAATCTAATGAGATATTTTTAACTGATGGAACAAGTCGAAAGGCCTATCTTAAATTGCTTCTGACCTTTTCCTGCTGAGAAAGACCACATGTAACATCTCCTGCTCCATCTTGTTGTGGAATGTATCCACCTTGGAGAAAATGCGTATTGAAGTCATCCCTTTTCCTTTTGCTAGATGTTATGAAGAAATCCTGAACATTAATAATACCAATTTTTAGGGCCACTTATTACTAGTAATTTAAAACATACATATTGTCAAGGCTAGCAAAACCATGTGCATATTTAGTTGATTTAATATAAAAACTAACAACTTCCGAAAAGTGAGAGACCACAGGAAATTTTAATTTGCAGTAACATGTATCTGAATGCATATTAATAATTCAAGGTTTCTAGCATCATAGCGGTGACCATACAAGGCGCTGCTCAAGTCATTATATTAAATGCATCCACTCTCTTAATAACTTACTGGAATGGAAAAGCATCCTAGCTTCCAAAGTAACTACTCGCAGCTATATTTTAAAAATATAAATCACTTGTCACATTCTTTCTGCTTATTTTATCAAGTTATAATAATAACCCAGACACCATGTCTCTAATTACCTCACAAAGTGAATAGGGCTCCCCTCGAAATAACTTATCTAAAATAGAACTAATCTACCAACTGGAAGTTTCTGCATACTGTTAGAAATGCATGTGTAACAGTGATTTGGTTATTATCTTCATCGCTATTCTGAATGTTACTGTACAAAAAGCAGGCATTATGATCATTTTCCACATTACAAAGGGCATTTGAGTAAATCTGCCCCATATCTCTATTTGCCTATATGTACACAAGGAGCACATAAAACACTATGATATCAGGCTTAATTTCTGAAATGAAATGGACTAATACGACACTCGAGTCATCATCCCAAATTTCCCAAAAACCCTTGACGCAAGAAAACCCAAAGTTAGCTACTTCACCATCAATAGAGGAGCGGGGAAGAGCAAACGAGTCCTTCAGAAAGAAATCAATTTGTTAAATAGAGCATAGTAAAGTGACAAATGCAAAAGAAGACCATATACACGAGGTGGATCTAAAAGAATACCCAAGGTAGGTTTATTAGTGCCAGTGTTACAACATGATTGCTTTGGAAAGTTATGACTGTAGATTAGAAATCCTGGATTATATGCTTCTAAGGCTTTGATATTATTCACTGGATGAAGGATACAAGTTGAAGGCATCCTTCTCTATTTTGATGATGGCGAGCTGCCAACTGACAACGTTAGAAGCTTCAAGGTTCGGACTAAAGAGATCCGCCGTTGCATTTTCTATTCACCATCATGGCAAAATCCTTTTTGCATAATCCAGGAAAATATGGTCGGGATCACGGCAGATGGATTAGAGGAGTGGGTAGATCCCAAAGGCTGTTCTTTGGAGGGTAATGGCATATACTGGAGTAAAGTATGGAATTAGAGTTTGACTTGGGGATTGGAGTCTTTAGTATGGTATTTGGGGCGGTGGTAGCTCTCTTTAAGAGAGTTCCCTGCTTTTTCCAAGTTGCCTGGATTTCAACTCCTTGTTGAATATCTCTTTAATTAAAGGGGAAGGTTGGTTTGATGCACTAGGTTTAGGAGTGATTAAAATTGTGATCATCTGATTGAATTTCAGAAGTTATATTGTCTGATGGATAGTCTTAAGTTGGCGTAGTGCAGAGAGGTTCGCTTCAAGTACTCATGGGAGCACATATGTTTTTGGAGCCGTATTGAGTTTAAGTTGTCAGTTTTCATTCCCTTAATGAATAGGGGCTTTTTCCTCTCCAGCTCTTCTTCTTCCTCTCCCCTTTGCGATCTCATTTCTCATCCTCCCCTTCTTCTAATTCTCTCCTCCTATGCCGCTGTCTTTATCCTCCCCACCCTCTCTCCTCCCCTTCTTCCAATCATATTTTTCTTTTTGTTATTTTATTTTTTCCTTTCTTTTTCTCTCTTATTTATTTTTTTTATTTTAAATTCAGTATTTTTTGTAAAGGAGTACCCAATTTGTGGGCTACCTTAATATCCCATTCCTCGTGAGCATTTTTTGTACCTAACACTACTCAAGTAATTTACTGTCACCTTCATTTGAAAAAATTAGGGGCTTTCCTCTCCTGGAGTTAGAGCTTTCATGCGGAAGCACTGACTTGCAACTATTATCTCTGACACCAGAATTTCCCATTGAGATCAGCAACCATTAGCTCCATGAAACTTAATTTTGGAAATTTGCTTGAGGAAAAACTTGGGACCCAGCTGGTACAAGGGCATATTCCAAGACGAAAGGGATAGGTGCTCAAGACCCTCTTTGGCCACTTGAGATGTCATGATTTGACAAGGGAGAAGCTAAAAAATCCTATTTCTTGTTTGCGGATCAGTGTCCTATTCCCTAATAGGCTACTCATACTATTGTAAGAGTACTCACGGGATATGATTGAGTGGGCAAGGGAAGAGGCAAGCATACAATTGCAAGTAACCATGATTATGAAGTGAAGATGGCACTGAGGGAGAACGACCGGGGAACATGATCTTGTGCTTCTCTGAATCGATAGAGGTTTGCGACACCGCTGAAGTTCACGCTCGTGTGCAAAAAAGAATGCAAAGGAACTCCTAGGCAAAAAATGGAAACTCAGAATTTAGCATTAACGAACATACCCCATGATTAGTTACTCTTCCAAATTCATATACGCTTGTGACGGAACAACACTATTTCCTTAGCATCAAGCAATAAATCACTCTAACAAGCTTTCATGCAACCCCCTTCTTAGAAATTTATCCATTGTAATTAGGATCACTTAAATTTCATCTAATGAAATAAAATGCGTATATTATATATCAACGTATCAAAACTTATTGAGTCAGGCATGGATTTTCCTGAGTCACTCGGACCAAGAACCTTGCTGGCGTCTAAAGGGCCCAAATTGAGGGAACAGGGATCCTGCAGAAATCCAACTGGTTCCTGGTTGGACTAGAGCAAGACCTGAGAGCTTGGTCAAGTCAACCAGGACATGTCGAGTCCACCTTTTCTTGTAACTGTACCATTTTGTGGGAAAAGGAACAAAAAGTAGGCATTTTTCAGTGAACAGGATTTAAGTTCCAAAAAAATCCCTAGGGCAATTTTGACTCATTTAATTTAACATGATTAACAAAAAAACTTACTGATTGCAGGGATATGACCGAACTCAAAATTCACATTAGGAATAGAAAGAAGTGTTGGCAAATTTCGGATCTAGTGAATCCCGGGGCCCAAAATACATTGAGCGTTCAATTTTTTGGACTTTGAGGGTCATGTTACGACTAGTAACTGATTTACATTTTTTAAATTTCAGACACTTCAATTTTTAACGCTTTTTTTTTTTTTCCTGCGAAATTCTAAATCGACATGGATCTAGGCTTCATTTCACATAGACCTAGTTTTTGTTTGATGATCAACAATGAGATCATCTATTTTTTATTTGGATATGTGCTTTATTTTCTTAAAATTTATAGAACTATCTGTGAAAATGGGTAAATGAGACAATTTTTTATTTTAGCATGGCAAATGTTCGTAAATATATATTTTCGCACTGTAATTGTGTTTTCTGATTTATTCTTAGTTAATCATGAATTATTCCTAAACTTCAGACGTCTTTCCTTACTTATTTTTTTCCTTGATTTTATTCCATCTTATAAGTTTTTTATTCACAAAATTGTTGCATGTATTTGTGCATCTGATCCTTAGGGGCACAAATCCCCACCCAAAGGTGTTCAATTTGGGAGCATACAATGATAATTTTAAGAAAGAATTCTTTGACCTTTGAAATGTTTTCTTTTGTGTTTGTGCATGGGATGCATTTATGGAAACCAATCCCCCAAAACAAATTCAAATTGTGGTGCAACAACCTTTTTTTTTTTTCTTTTCTTTTTGGGGGCTGAGGAAGAAGGGGGGGGGGGGGGGGGGGGGGTGATTGGAACAGGCAATTCTTGGGTAGAGAAAGTTTTCTGCTTTTGTTTTTTTAATAAACATGTGTTTGTGTGTTCAATGTATTTAGAGATGCTGATCCTCACACCTGTGTTCAGTTTTGATGAGAACAACAATTTTTTTGAGAAAAATTAAAAACAAGCAATTTGCGCATTTGCGTATTGGAATGCTTTTTTCTTATATATATATATATATATATAGAGAGAGAGAGAGAGAGAGAGAGAGAGAGGGAAAACGTAAAAAATGCCTATAGGCGAAGTGCTACACTGTTTCACCACCGCCATGGACTTGCTATGTCCATGGCAGTTCATTGAGCGGACTCGCAACAGACGACGTGTTGTTCGCAAGTCGTCTGTTGCGGTTCCGCATGATTTTTTGACCGTCACAGACCTAGCATGTCCGCGGTCCGATATTTTTAGACGGTGATGAGCCTATGGGCAAAACACTATTCATTTTCGCCCATAGGCGTTGTGCAGATGATTAATTTATTTATGTATACATGCATGCATAGATTGGAGTTCAGAGTATGTTGTAGGGAAAACATGAAGGATAAGGTTAGACGTGCATTATGTGTGAAGTAGTTAAGTAGCAGTATCAGCTGCCTAAAACATCAATAGTACCAAAGATCATGGGTAACATTGTGCCTTGTAATGAAGTGGCAACAAATCATCATCATCAGAGCCTTATCCCAACTATTTGGGGTCGGCTACATGAATCTTGTTCCACTATCCTACTCGATCAAGGGTCAGACCCTTAGTCAGAAGACCATAAATTACCATATCTCTCCTCTCTACTTTCATCCATGTCCTTTTGGGCCTTTCCCCTTTCCTTTTTAGAGCGTTCCACTTGAACCATTCTGCACCTCCTGACCGATGTTGTATTAGGTCTACATTGCACATGGCCGGCCCACCTAAGTCTACTTTTTCTCATCTTATCGCCCATGGGGGACACCCCTAAGTTCCCTCATACGTATTCATTCCGACTTCTATCCTTTCTTATCTTGCCAAATAAAGTGGAAGCAAATATAAAGACAAAAACACCAACACTTATTGCAGGGCAAAAGGAGAAAGCCTACAAAAGTAGATGATTGGGTTGAAAGCAAGTACTATACCCATACTTGAGAGGGGGGTCGTTATGAGGAGTATGAGGCCAACTCAAACTTGATAGGAGGACAAGTTTAGACGATATATACTGCTGTGGTTTGGCAGCAAGGGGTCCTCAAGGGCTAGCTCGAGGCCCTTTGCCACCATTGGGGGTTGAACACCGGCTTTGTCAGGTTTGCAAGCATGATGGAGAGGGTTGATGGACGCGAATCACAAGCTAGGCAACCTCCCCAACCCACTCAACACACCGCCCACGCAAAATCAAATTGAACCTTTCTTTTCAAAAACCATCAGCATAGCATAGGACCATCAAGTTAGTTTCAATAAGACTACGAGGAAGTGCATGATGAAAGGGATCGGGAAATCATTCTATAATGATGCTATTCGTTTCAATATACCTAATAATGTGGATTACTAACCCATGATATCTATGGTAGTTAATGTAGGCTTGGAATCACATTCCCCATTGCATATGAGCTTAGTGGGCTTTGCTTGGATGATGAGGTGGTCGAGGTTGGCTTGTTTGTGGAAGAGTACAAGCAAATGTGGGAGAGAAGAGGAGTGATCATCATGTCAGATGGCTGGAAGGGTATAAAGGGGAGAACAACGATTACTTTCTTAGTAGATTGTCAACAAGGGATAGTCTTCCGAAGGCGTTTCAATGCCTCTAATAAGGTGAAGAGTGGGAAGCTATTGTTCAGGCTGCTAGATGAGGTGGTGAAGGATTTTGGTGGTAAGTAATCCAAAACATAACTGATAATGCCAAAAACTACGTCAATGCAGAAGAAAGGCTAACGAGGAAGACGAAGGATTTGGTTTGGAGTCCTCCTACAGCCCATTGCATCAACCTGATGCTCGAAGATATTGCATGGCTAAATAGGTAAGACCAGTTGAGAAGGTTAAAATCATTAACAAACATGTACAACCATTCGTAAACTCTAGTTTGATGAGGTAGTACACACAAGAGGGGTACCTGATCAGGTCAGCCATCACACAATTCAATACCACATTCTTGTTAATCAATTTGATATTGAGGTCACAACCTGGCTTTATAAATATGGTTGCCTAAGAAAAATACATTAAAAACCCTCTCAACCGGCAATTGAAGTTGAAGGGATAATAAAATAATAAGGAGATTCTGGGGTACATGTGAGCAAATTGTGGGAGCTACAACTCTAATGACATATTTGAAGATAGTGGAGTCCAATGAGAATCATGCTATAGGGTTCTTGTATGAAGCAATTGATCACGGAAAGTAGATGACCCATATGCATAAATCAGAAAGTAAGGGAGATGACAGATAAGACAACAGAACACGTTGCCCCGTAAAACACCCATAATAGGTAAACAGGTTAACAATTAAATATTTAACAGTTATCGCCATTTGGGTTCTGGAATTTGGACTTTGGATTTGTGGTTTACAATTGATGAGGGTTCATATAGCTAAACTTGGTTCTTGTCTTAAATGTGTGTACTATCTCGGTTTTTTCTTCAATAGAGCTTTGCTTCTATTCTCTAAGACAAACAACATTGCATTGAGAGATTCGAGCAAGATGGGAAAGTGCAGCTTGAAGGTCTGAAGGAGGTAAGAACGATATTTTGTGAAGCAGTTTCACCTTAGCACATTTTGTGAGTTATGTAAGCCACATTTGTAGACCACAAAACTTAGGTTTTATCCCACAATTTTCTCTCCATAAGGATGCAAAAGGGAAATTTGTGACAAATCTTGCCAGAGGATCTTGCACTCAACTAGATCCATATTAGCTTCCTATAAACCTATAGTATTCTGCTCCACAACCATTTATTGTTACTTGCATCATTTCTTATGAGCTACTTTTTTTCTCCGAAGGCGGTGGGAATTATATAGTTCCCCATCTACGAAGAATTGTAAGAAAGGTGCTCAGCCTAATACCCTAACCTGTCCCACAACAATGTGTGAGCAAAACTAAAGAACATTCTGGCGGATCCACACATCAAGGAAAAACTGGTTGGCTGCAACCAAAGTTCACAAGCTGGTCTATGTCCTTTACAACTCTAACTTCTGAAAGCAGCAGTAGAGAGAAATTGGGGACTACGAACCTATCAATTTGGACCACATCTTTGTAGGGGACCCATTAGAGGAGTGGTTGCTGGATGTGGAGGAGCCAATTATCAATAAGAGGCTACTGGTGGAAGAGTTGGGCCCACCTATGAGGAAGGTGCGACTAAAGATGTACCAGTTGAAGCAGTTGGAAAAGTTTGAGGGGCATGAGGAAGATGGAGGAGGAGGTGATCATGGTCATGGGGAAGATGGAGGAGGAGAGGATGATGGTTATCAAGCCACTGAAGATGATGATGGTGACAAAAAGGACCCTGACGTCAAATCCATACCAGCTACTTTCTTCGGATAAAATTAGGTCATCATCCTGAGCTTCAAAGCCTTGAAAAGGTCTAAGACAAACTTTAGGATTCCCCCAAGCCTGCGTGTCATCAAAATGAACGTAGACGGGTGCTCCCTCCATAACATAGGTCGTAGTGGATATGGGGTTATCTTTAAAAACTCACCGGGGAACATTCTCTCAGGCTTCTCGGGATCCCTCGGTCTCGGGGATTCTTCTTGGGCTGAACCAAATGCCGTTCTTGAGGGATTAAAGAGTTTTAACCCATCTTAGGGAGATAATCTAGTGGTGGAAGGAGATTCCAAAAATGTTATCCTCTAGGCCTCAAGGAAGACGCCTTGTCGTTGGAGATCATCTAACATTTTTTATCATAATTTTTTCTTTTGTAGTCCTCTTGGAGTTGACTTCATAGTTGTTAAAAGCGGGAGTGTGTACGCGAGTGGGCCTGGGATTGACCCATGGCTGAAGCTCCCTACCTTGGGAGCGCCTAAGTACTGCATGATGTTGCACTACATGTATAATGGATTGCTCGGTAACACTCTATGCGTGCATGCGTGTATGTTTGTGTATCTAATATGTGTTTGTGTATGTATGTATTTATTAAAGTGATTTAAAAAATTAATTTAAAATTTTGAGAAATGTATAATCCAATTTTTAGCATTATCTACACATGCACAATGAGAATTTTATAACTCAAAAGTTCCATAAAAAATTCAGAAATGAGATTGAAGGGTTATGGTAAGAACCGAACTTAGGAATGGCCCCAATCTTTAACTTGATGAGACAAGATGATTCACTATGGTGAGAACTACCCAGGTCAGGACAACCTTCGCAATTCCCCTCTTTTGGACTAACTAGGATTTGGGAACCTCCTAGGTTCAAGCTGAATTAGGCAATTCGGAGTTTATGCGCCAGTTTTCAACCACTTATACAAACCATGACCATGAAAATGGAAAATAGAAATCGTCCTTGGCTACAAAATTGCCAAAAACTTTTTACTAAAAAATACACAAAATCAAAGACGTCAAGTTCTAAATTCAAAAAATATTGAAACTTCCCTTAGGATTGAGGACCCTTCAAACCATGATCATACCCCATTTTTAAGTGGGGTTGTGATCCCCTTCCAAAGAAATCAAGATCCCTTTTAGCCAGGGATCGAGATCCTGATAAGATGGGGATCAAGGTCCCTCAATGGGAGCAGTAAGCTCTGCATGCGCATGGGCTTGGGCTTGGGCTTGGGCTTGGGCTTGGGCTTGGGCTTGGGCTTGGTCTCTGGCTCTAGGATCACCAAAGCGAGATTGTGAGGGGAGATTGCCACCTCTCGATCAAGCTCCCCGCGACTATGGCCAACTTTCTTCATACTTGGTAGCAGGCTAATGTGATGGCTAACCTATTGACAAAGGAAGGGGAACTTCTTGGTTTACTCAACTCCACTGTTTAGTTTTCGAGGCTTCCTACTTTTGGGATTTTTTTCCCCAACTCTACCCTCTCTCCTTATACTAGTTCATTTCTATGTTCCTTCTTTTGCTCTTTCCCCCACTATTTTCTTTCTATTCCTCTTCTCCCTTATTTCATCTCCTCCTCCCCACCTTACCACAACCGACCTTTTTTTTCTTTCGCTTTCTCCCCCTCCTCTTTGCTTTTTCTGTCTCCCCTCTATGCCTTTTCCTTCTTCTTTTTCTTTCCCTTCTCTCCTCTAAATGGTCTTTCTTTCTTCACTTCCCATCTCCTTCTACATCTCTTTTTCCTATAACTCTCTCTATACGATATCTTTCTCGGAACTATGTACAGGCTTTAGAATTTTTGCATAAAAGAGGCCTTATTTGTATTTTTTGATTTTCTGTTATGTCCTTTTTGTACAGCTTACCAGAGCAGCCAACATGTGGGCTTTCCTCATCCCACCTCTCATTGGATAGTTTTTTAAACAAATTTATTGAGTAATATATTGTCATTAATCAAGAAAACAAATAAAGAACGATCTTGCAACCTGTCATAGGATGGAGGAGAAATAAAAATAACCATCAAGATTTTCCATTGCAAGACCTACGAGTTATGGTCTATTGTAGGTATAAATGCTTCCCCAATAAAGGAAGGTGCATTGATTGTTTCTTTTTTTGGGTTAACACTAATTTTGTTGCTTTTCTACATGATTAATCAAGGGTAAAATAGTATACCATTCTAAATTAAAGATAATGCTTCCAATCATTGCTTGTCAATCACTTAGTAGCAATCACACTAAGGGTGGTACTCCCTCTCCATAACCTCAATCTGCTCCCACTCCCAAATTTCATTCACGAGCAGCTTCCTACCGCAATCCTCGTACCTATTGAGGCCCCCTTTCTGTTGCTTTGCTTCCCTCTCTCACTCCTATATGCAGCTATGATCAATCAACAACTAAGTTTGGTGGCCTTTTTTTTTGGGTGAATGGTAATAAGGTTGGAAGGGAGCCCAAGACATCATTGTATTGTGGCACCCCACCACCCTAACCACCCAGACCTTGGGTCCACTCTTGTGGCCAAAACTACTCGTTTCAACAAATTATCCAGTTCCATGGTACTAAGTTTTCGTTAAAATGAAGTGGTGGATTAAAGAAGAATGTGAAAAGTTTCGCCTATTCTTCTAAGTGTTTCAACTGCATTTTACAATAATAGAATGGAAGAAAAAGATTCATGCATGGATATAAATATAACAAATAAAAATAAAAAACATCGTAAAAGAAGGTCTCTTTCTGTGTTATTTTTTGGTAATTAGAAAAGGGTCTCAATTTTAACAACTCTTGGTCAATAGTCATGCATGAAATGCTAGCATAGGTGTCAATGAGAGACAAATGATACTAAAAGGACTAAGGCGATACCTTTATTACAGGTGTATGAAATATCACTGTAAGCAATCAAAGGAGAATACCTTTGTCAGAGGCGCACGAGAGATACCTCCCTCCTCATCCCTTCCTTCCTCATAAGCTACAAGACCAAATAGATATCCAACTAGTAAATATCTCATCAATATTCACTAGCAAGCATTCCAAACTGCATTTATGAAGACATGAAACAATGCCATACACAGAGCAAGACCACACCACTTACCAACATTAACATCAACACCAAGTGGTCTTTGATTCATCCAAGGAGAAGGCTGTTGCTGAACCAAAACACACACAAAAAAAAATTGCATGTTAAAAAAGGTTAAACAATTTCCCAAAAAAAAATCATAGACTCTGAACAATCATGTTCTCCTTATACTGATTATTTTATTGATAACAAGAACAAGGCCTTCGTTCATACCAAGCACATAGAAAAGGTATATTGGATTAGTATTTTCTCTTCTTATGCCATGTCACCCAACAAAATGATTGAGATTTAATCGTTTCCATTGAATCGATAGCAATAATCTATTATTTCTGACATGTACCAAAACAACTTTCTAATTATGCAGATTAGGAGGTCAACATATTTCCAACTTACCATGTATGGAGCAGGCATTCCTGTCTTAATATCAATGGAAGATCCTATGTCAGGTAGACTCCCATATTCACCAGGACCTGAAGGAAAGTGAGGGTATCCTGCAGATTCGCCTGGTAAAGGAGTTGGTATAGGTGTTTGTATCGGTGTCTGCCAGAAACAAAACAAAATGGAACATGAGAACGAAGCAAACTAAAGATAGAAATAAAAAGCTAGAACAAGTTCCTAAATTACAAATGGTAGTTATATAAATCAGACTGCCTTTTGATAAGTGTTAAAGAATCATATTGAGAAGTAAATTGATATTCCATATCATGATGCAAAATAACATTTGAAGCAAAATAGATAACAGATTTAAGAAAATGGAATGGTGCAAACTGGTGGGAAGAGCATCTCCGCTGTAGGAGTTTCATATTCTTCTAGTCCTTCGTAAGGCACATTCAGGTCATGGACAGGTGTTACCGAACCAGCACCTCCAGGAGCAGGGCTCCTTTCTATCACGCCTTTTATAGCACCACGTTGCATTAATTTCAGTTCCCAGAGCTGAAAAAGAGAAAATAAGAAATCAGAGTTTCCTTTTTGAAAGTTAGTACAACTAAGAAAATAATACACATCAAAATGTAATCAACTTACAAGAATACCACAAGGAGCATAACATGCATATGAGCAAAACTTTCCATTTTACGTGTGTGCCTTAAATTTTAGCATATCCACATGGAGAGTATTTCATTACATTCATGTTTTGGCAATGGATCAATTGAAGGAATAGTTCATTTGGATAGAAATTTAACAAAGTAAATATGCCTTGGAACCAGTGTTCGCAAAATCGAACCGGAACGGTTAACCGGACATGGGCCAGGAAGTGTTTTAACCAGCCTAACTGGTAAATTGGCTAATTCAACCATTCTAACCAAGCAAGTCCTGGGTGGTCAAAAAAGTGTTGACAAAAATAAAAAAGATACTAAAAAAAAAGCTACTAAAATATGAAAAGCATATTACGAATGATTAAAACAACACACATTCAAATGAAATTGACAATTAATATAAAAAAATGGATTTTAACGAATCGATTTGTGCTTAGGGGTATTTTTAAAATTTTATGAAAAAGATGGGAAAATATAGAAGTGAGTATTAATGACCAAAACAATTTTGAAACTTTACCATATAGTAAAGAATATTAAAAAATGCATTACAAACTAAAATCCTTATTTTTGGGAACTTATGTATATTTTTTTAATTTTATTTTTTAAATACCCGTCGAACACCAAAGCTGCCCAAACCGTGACCGGTTCCGGTCTAACCGGGCGGGAAGCAATTACATTGCCCGGTTTTTCGAACAGCGCTTGGAACTATCTCAAAAACTGCAGCTCTAGCAAAAGGCATTCAAATTTCTTATGAATGGTAAACCTCATTAACCCAAGAAGTCATTTTCTTTCTACTTTTTGTGGGAATTAAAGTATAGTCTTATCCCCCAAATTAAAAATCCATTTGCAATAATGATGTGTTTATTTGGATGAAACAGTTTGGGATAAAAATGAGGAAAGGAGGAAAAAGAAAGAAAACTTGCTCTTTTCTTGAGTCAGCATAATTTCATGTTTCTCTAAAATAATTCAAAGTAGAAAAATAAACCTATGCAAGGAGAATTGAGCTGTATCCTTCATTGGAAATTTGACATTTCCAGAGATCTTAAGTAATGTAAAAGATGAGACGAAAAACTTTTTGCTCCCATGCTTCCCTATCCTTACAAAGTGAAACATGAAAGGAGAAAACAAAGTTCTTTTCAGCTACGAAGCAAGTAAGAAGGTGGTAGAAATCTTCAAAGTTTAGAGAAGAACAATATTGAGTTACACAAATCACTTAATGCTATCGGTAATGATATGGAGCAGTACTTAGAATGCGTCAATGAGCTTATGAAGAAATTCCCCAGTCTTTACTCACTACTCATCCAATCGCATAAGGCCAACAGCAGTTTTTTGCTTTTATTTCATTTATATTAATTAACAGTCCAGCAGTACCCCCTTCACTGCAAAAATGTTACAACTTGTTTCTTATTTAAAAGAAACGATTGACATGAAGTGAAGCCCCAGAACAATAGAATAATTCAGCAAATAAATATACAAAAAATGGGAAGAAAAATCCCAAAAAAGGAAGAAGATACAAGCACATAGAATACCACATGGGAATTAAAAGCCCTTTTGGTTATCCCCTAGTTACTTCATAAAATGCTCCAAATTAATCAAAAATGTTTTAAAAGGCATGATTTTCAAATCAACAAAAAATAATATTTTTTTAAAAAAATGAAATATTAGCATATTTTATAGTTTTTAAAAGGAAACTTCCGAAAAAATCCCAAATTTTGCCTTAAACATTTCTTCCTTGCTATTTTTGTTCACTGACCGAATGTCTCTCATTGAAAAACAACTAATATTAATTCGAAATTCAATTACTTCATTATAAAGTGATATTTTTGTTTGTTTCATGTGACAGTTGATGTTTTTGCGCCCCTCCCCAACCACACATACACATACATAGAATTTTTTTAATTTCTTTTTCTTTTTCTTTCAATTAAAAGCCAAACCAACACTTTAGCAACACCTTACACGTTTTTGGTTCGCCATTTTTCCGCTTCCATTTCTTCAATTTGTTCTATGGATGATGAAAAAAATCAATAGATGCATTTCTTACCAATATATTCTTACAATTACCACCTAATCATATACAACCAGCATTTAAAAAAAAAAAAAAAAGATTACTAGGAAAATTGGAAAACTAGTCTAATTCAACAAAATATCTTCAGGAACCAAGAAACAAAGATTTGGAAGATAAGGAGAGAGAGAGACCGCTTGGAGCTCATTGAGGACACTCTCATCTACGCCTTCATTGACAAACTCCTCTCTGAGCTTGTTTACTACGGAGTCCACCACATAAAGGTACACAGCAGAAACATTCGTGGCCATTTACTATCAACTCCACGAAATCTCCCAATTAAAAAACAAAGGGGAAAAATCCTCTAATCCACAGGATATTTGAGAAAATTGGGCTTATGGGCCTGCAACAGTTCATAAAATTCAAGGGTTTTCCCAGATAGACAAGAGGGAAAACTAATTCTTGAGAATCCAAGGAAATCAACTCCAAGAGAGAGAAAAAATGTATCAGAAAGGAGGAGATGATGCAGAGTAAGATATAGTGGACTTCTAGGGTTTACACATAGACAAATGCACTGTGACTTAGAGAGAGAAAGAGGGATGTGAGAGAACGGAATTCTAGGGTTTGCACAGAAAGGAAATAATAAGTGAGGAATATAAATAGGTTTGCCTCCGTTTATCAGGAGCTCCCAGTGGGGGGACTCACCGGACACGTGGCATGCATCAGATTCGGGTACGCCAGATGCGTACGAATAATAAAGGCGGTGTTTCCGCTTATGACAAAATTACAAAAAGGACCCAGTACTTTGTCGTAACTGTCATGAAAGTGCTTTCGATTTTTTTTTTTTTTTTTTCGGAGGGTGTGAGGTTTCTATAAGGTTGCAACTTCAAACAATGTAATTAAAATACACATGCAAATTTTAATAATTTTAATGTAAAAAATTATTAAGATTATCTCAAAATTTATTTTAATACCTAATTATAAAATTTTAAACTTAAAAAATTATTATAATCAAGTAGATCTATAAACATATAAAGGTCTTGAAAATAGATGGTCTAAATAATGTGTTGTAAGATGAACTATTTTTGGGACTCGAAATCTTTTATATATATATATATAACTAGATATCGGGATGATCAATTAGAGGGTCTTTCAATATTAAAATAACCTTTTCCAATGAAGTTTTGAGTTGCATATGTAGTTCTACATTTTGAGGTTACAACCTTATATAAACTTTTTCTTTCTTTTAATCATATTAAAAGGATGTAATATCGATAAGCCCCAATTTTTATGAAAAAAAAGTAAAGCCTGTCTTTGAATCATCTGGAAAGCACTTTGGGCATTAGCAACCTCTATAATCCCTCTAAAGTGAATTTCTTACACTGATTATGAAATTCAAAGCTCAAAAAAATGTATAAATCTTACAAATTTACAAACACTTATTATTAGGGAAAATGAATAGTCTAGATAATATATTACAGTACATGCTATTTTTAGGGGCTTGAAATCATTAACTCTTTTTTTTTACAATTATAATGTTCAAGGTCAAGATGATCAATTTGAAGGTTTTTTGATGCCACAAATATAATTTTGAATCTTCGTCTAGAAAGCACTTTGGGCATTAGAAACCTCTATAATTGCTCTAAAATCAATTTCTTACACCGATTATGAAATTCAAAGCGCAAGAAAAGGTATAAAACTTACAAATTTGCAAACACTTATTATTAGGGAAAATGAATAGTCTAGATAATATATTACAATACATGTCATTTTTAGGGGCTTGAAATCATTAATTTTTTTTTTTCAATTATAATTTTCAAGGTCAAGATGATCAACTTTCGTCAAAAGTATAATTTTAATATAATTTTAGGTGAGGCTTTACTTACAGCCCTATCAAAACATTTTCTATATAAAGAAGACTAAGATTGGTATATAGATTTTTTGGGTAATTCAGTAGGGATGACGAGCCCCTACTTATTTTTTGAAATGGTTAGTGGTTTTTGAATGAGTTAGATGAGAATGGAAGCTTAAACCTTAGCTGGAGCACAAGGGGTGCTACCACCACGACCCCCACCGCATTCTCAGGTTAGTATATGATTGACGACTTAAACAATCACAGTAAGGTGCATATCCAAAGATGTTTTAGTGCTGAAAATTCTTGTGACCATTAGGAAAATCTATTTTTAACTATAATTATGAAATTTAAAGCTTAAAAAAATGGCATAGAGCTAGTAGATCTACGGATACTTAAAAGTATCGAAAGAGACGGTTTAGATAATACATTATTATGTATACTATTGATAGAACTTAAAATCTTTTATTTTTTTCACACTCCTATATGTTGAGGTTTAGATGATAAATCAGAGGGGTTTTTTAGAGAGGAAATAACCCTCTCTAGTAAATTTTTAAGATGCGCCCTACTTTTTATAATATAAAATTGACATCTTATATAAAAATTTTCTATAAAAAAAGAATTGGGTAGATGGTACTCCAAAAGGGCTACACCGTTTGTTCCTTTGGTAACGGTAGATTTTTTACTTCTTGGTGAATATGTATGCGAGCCAGACAATTGATCTCTATAATTTGCCCTGCTTTTGGCTTGCTTTTTCTTGAAATGTGGTTTATAAACTCTATTTAATTCTGATTTGACTGTTTCAATGGCTTTGGCCTGCGAATCTCAAATATCCATTGAATTAAGAGAATCAAATTCCTACCAGCCCGTAAGTTCGTGTTTGCACCTCTTTCACCTGTTGCAATGGGTATGTTATTTTGAGGCATATTTGCCTATGGAAGCTCTAGGTTCCTAGTTTGTCAATTAGGAACTGAAAAGTGCTGTAGAAAATAGGGGTAAGCAAGGAGCTTGCACTTCACGAAAATGAGAGGAGTGACCTTCTCCCTATTTGGATTAGGGTTCATTTAATGATTTTGTCACTTAAATATTTTATTATTTTTATTTTTCTAAATTCATATTTAAATAAATTTTGAGGGTTTGTACATCATTGAGGGACAATCAAAAAATATAAAAAAGAAATTATAGTAAATTAAAATAACCAAAAAAACCTCTCAAAGTTTCATAAGTACTTTGGTGACTTTATTTTTTGAAATAAGTTTTCTATTTTTTGAAGGTGCATGGGAACTAGAAGAATGGGCACCCCAAGTTTTGTTCCCATGTATGTAGAAAAATTTAAAATCTAAATATTTAAACTTGTTCTAGACTGTCCGATCAAGATTGCATAGTTGAGGTCAATTAATGTTTAAAACTGAACTACAATGTGGACTATTTGGCTATTTTGAAAATATTAGCCTTACATTTGTCCAATATTAATTATTTCCCCATGTGTGCAACTTATTCAGTTGCATCTGTATAAAATATAAAAATAATAATTCAAATAAAATAAATAAATTAAAGCACCTCTTAAAATGTAAGGGGTATTTTAGTTATTTTTATTTTAATATATATGTTTTTATCTATTGTAACTTAAACGAAAAGAGAACTTGCTATGTTTTTATGACACGTGTCATCTCCCTCTCTTTTTACAATTAGCAATTATGAATATCACCAAGCTACATTTCCATCAAAAGATGCATCCTTCTCTCCCCTTCCTTAAAATCTCTCTCTCTCTCTCTCTCTCTCTTAGTTTCAAAGTGTAGTCAAAATCACCTATATACCAATCGTTTTCAAACCCCTCATCCCAAACTCCCCAAAAAATTGTTGGGTTTATGTGGCATTTAAAGGCCTTATGAGTGTATATTGAAATACTTTCATTATAGTGAAACATAAACTTAGTGAGAGCGTGGTCCCTCAAAGACCATACTAAACAAATGATGTTTACTTATACCAGATTGTGCTTATCGATCTAGGCCAGACAGTTGGAAAACCTAAAGTACTTGGGAATAAAGAATTAACCGATGAGGGTTTTGGGTTCGCCCTTGATGATGTCGGAGCTTATTCCTAGATGAGAGAGCCGATGGACTGTGTGATCGTTGTGTGTGATGGTAGACCTACTGAGACGGAGGCCAAAACCTCATCTATGTTCTATCACACGGCATGCATATTGATAGATCGTTCGAGAAAGCCAAATATCCACCTTTGGGTGAAGCATATGCATGCGAGAGGAACCTCTATGCGCCATAAAACCGTGGTCACATCAAGTCGTGGTGACCTTGAATCGTCTCTAGGGGAGGACCTGTAATCCACAAACTGGGAATGCGACCCCTTGGCTTATCGGTCAGACTTTGGTGACCCGCTAATGAGGCCCTGCTTGGACTGTGGGTCATGAGAAACACTGGGTCGGTTTGATAAAGCAAGTGTGATCTGTAGTCTACAGTTGAAGGTAGAGCACCCTGTGATCATTGATAAAATTCCTGAACCATATGGATCTACTTCCCATCATATTAATTTAATTGTGTTCATTTTATTATTAAATTATTTTAGATTTATTATTTGAATTTTTTTATAAGTTATTTGATATTTTATTTCTTATTTTTGGACTTATAAAAATGATTTACAAAGTTATAATGTTTTAAAATTTATTTTATTTAAATTTAAAATATTTATTAAAAAAAATATATAAGGCCCATAGTGCACATGAGCCCACCATGTGGGTATGAGGTGGGGCCCCACATACTATACATGGGTGGCACGCCCCACCCTTGGATTCTTTCTCTTGTTGCTTTGTCTTCAAGTTTATTAAATATGGTAACAATATCTTGTAGCATATAGTAAAATATTGATTAGGAAATATTGACCATTTCTTATCTTGATTATTGAAGGAATATCTTGACTTATTGAAATATTCTTATGGAAAATATGAGATGGAATATGCACTATATCTTTAATGGATTTAATTTATTTAAATATATTGATGGAAAAATGGTTTAAGCAAAGGGGGATAATGGTTCATGCACCTTCCATAATGTTGATGATCCATCTATGAAATGGATGGCTCAGATCTCTCACCCCACAAGTCACCTTGATCAACAGTCTATATTCAATCTCAAAAAATAAGCAAACTATGGGAAACCCTAAAAAAATCCTAGACCTAAATTTCACTATAAATAGGGGTGCTCTCCCCCCATCTCTACACACCTCTCTCTCTTAAACTGTCTCTCTCTCCTCCCTAAGGACCGTGCCCTTCTCTCTCCTCTCAAACTTTCTCTCTCTAACATTCTCTTTCCTCTCTAGATTTAAGAAGAAACTAGGGTAAGAAATCAGAGGGAAGCTTAGAGTTATTTTTTTGGGGTTAGGGTTTTATAGAGATTTAAGGGTGGTTATCAAGTTTGGCCGAAATTAGCTTTCCTGGTTCGAGATTGAAGTTACACCGCTGATCCCTCGCCATTGGATATGGTGACTCGGTATGGGGTGTAAAAAGCCCGGTTGAAGTAATCTCCGATATCTTTTCTTTTATTTGTTAGTTCTTTTATTTTGTATTCTCAAGCACAATATTAGGTTGTATGAATGATATCAAGTAGTTGAGATTTATTTTATTGATGTGTTATTTATTTTTGGAATTTTCTATTGTTTGTAATAAGACCATCTGTAAGTGATCTTGTTGCCAAAATTATAATGGTTTATTATTTTAAAAAAAAATTGTATTTCGCCTGCAAAAGATCACATAGGTATTTCTTTCATTGGTATCAGAGCTAGTTTTACTTGATTGCCATTAAGAGTCTTTTCTTATTTTTGCTTGAGAATAGAAATATAATGGCTGCTCGTACCTTTATCTCTGAGATCCGAAAAACCGAAAGGTTTGATGGGACCAACTTTGCTTCATAGAAAAGAAAAATCAAATTTGTGCTCTATGAAGAAAACTTGCATGAGGTACTCTTTGAGGACCGACCGCATTGTCCAACTGACAACTCATCTCAAATAATCAAAGATGAGAACACCAATTGGAAGAACATGAACTTGAGATGCAAGCACATTCTTTTATGTGTCATGACTGACTCGTATGTTTTTTAGTGTGAGTCAATCTATACTGCAAGTGAGATTTTTGATAAATTTGAAAGAGAGTATGTTCTTTCTTGAAGCAAACTATGGCTATGAGAATGTACAATGATTTAAAAATGGTAGAAGGTACCAAGTTTGCAGATTATGTGCACATGTTTCGTACTAGTCAGAGATTTAGAAGATACAGGCATGAAGCCCAACGAATCTATGCAAGTGATTCATTTAATGAATTCTCTTTCTAATTCATGGGAGACTTTTATATCTTCCATCTCTGTTAGAAGAAATGCACCAAAATTGAAGGAACTCATCACGACCATCAAATCTAAAGAAGAAAGGAAGAGTTCAAAGCAAACCCCAAGGGATGTTGTGCATATGGTAAAATCTCAACAATCTTTTAAATTTAAGAAAGGAAAGGGAATAAATACTTTTGAGAAGAAGATGTATTTCAAAAGAAGAGATTTTGGAAATAAGGGAGCAAATAGAGAGATTTGAACTTATTTTATTTGCAAGAAGGTGGACCACATAACCAATATTTGTCGGTTCAACAAATCTGGTGAAACTAACAAGGAATTGGCATGTGTGGCTTTCGAGTCCATACTAGCTGACCCCAAGGGAGCTTCTTAGTGTCTTGACTTGGGGGCTACGACCCATGTCACAAACAGCAAGGAATGTTACCGTTTTTTCACTCTCATGGGGCCAAGACAGCAGCATATTTAGGAAATTAAAAGATTGATGTACTTGGAGTTGAAGATTTTGAGCTGAAACTGAAGAGTGAGAGCACCTTGATCCTAAACAAGCACTTTATACTCCTGATATGAGGAAGTGCTTGGTTTCGGTTCTTAAGATGTCTATGGCTGGATTCATAACCACTTTCATTAGGAAGAAAGTGGTGGTCAAGAAAGAGAAAGATGTGTTCATGACTGGACGACTTGTAGACAGGTTATTTACTATTAAAATAAAAAATAACGTTGCTTATGTCTCGTCCCCTAATGAATTAAATGCTACCCTATAGCTTATGAGGTTAAGACACATTAATATCAAATGAATGGAAAGATTAAAAAGGGACGAGTTTATTCAAAATTATAAGGGAGATCTATCGAAAGTGTGCGAGTCTTGTGTATAAAGAAAACTAATAAAGAAAAATACCACCAGGGCAAAAAGAGCTACTAGCGAATTGAAAATCATTCATAGTGACATATGTGGACTTATAAATGTGACCACCAAAAGTAAAAAAAGATATTTTATCTCTTTTATAGATGACCACTCGCGATATGGCCATGTGTATCTTATTCACTCAAAATCAGAAGCCTTAGAAAAATTCAAAGAATATGAGGCCCAAGTAGATAATCAAACCATCCTGAAAATTAAAGTCCTTAGAACCGATAGAGGGGGGTAATATTCATCTGACCTTTTCAAATAATTGTGCATTGAAAATAGGATCATCCATCAGTACACCATGCCTTACACTCCTAAACAAAATGATGTCGCTGAGAGAATGAATATGACCTTAGTGGAAATGGTAAGGAGTATGATGGGGCATGCAAATCTCTCATTGGAGTTATGGGGAGAAGCCGTATTAATGGCATGTCACATCCTTAATCGGACTCCCACAAAAGTTGCCCCACTTACTCCTCACGAAATCTTCACAGGTCGTACTTCATCCCTTGAACACCTAAAAGTTTGGGGTTGCTCAGCCCATGTCCTTATCCCATATCAAAATAAGACCAAATTGCAACCCAAAACTGCCAAATTAATTTTCATTGGTTACCCAAATCATGGTAAGGGGTATCGATTCTACAACCTTGAAACTGGTATGGTTATTGAAAGCGGCGATACTCACTTCTTTGAGGAAGAGTTCCTTAAAACAAAGGTGAGTAAAAAACAAGCAAACTTTTATGAGGAGGCCAAAAACAAGGATGTAGTTCGAGACCCTGAACCTGAAACTTCTAAACCAACCCAACCTATTTCTGAACTCTCTAAAGAAAGTGAACCTTTACCTGAACCAAGACAAAGTAACCGAGTCAGTAGACCACCTCTTTACCTATAACATTTTGTCTACCTTGGAGAACATTTTGATCAGGTTGGGGAAGATCCAGATTCAGAACCTAGAACTCACTGTGAAGCCTTGACCTGTCTTGAAAGGGAATATTGGGTAGAAGCCATGAAAGATGAGTATGCTTCCATTAACCAAAACCATGTATGGGAATTAGTACCCCTATCTGAAAAACTTAATGTCATTAGTTGTAAGTGGATTTTCAAGAAAAAGTTTAAATCTGAAGGAAAAATAGAAAAATACAAAGCTAGGTTGGTTACAAAGGTTTCACCCACAAAGAAGGGATAGATTATGATGAAACTTTTTCCCCTGTTGCCAAATTTCCATCCATCTGAATCTTTATAGCTATCGCAACCCATTTTGACTTTGAAGTTCATCAAATGGATGTCAAAATAGTCTTTCTAAATGAGGATTTAGAGGAAGCAATTTACATGACCCAACCTGAGGGATTTGAGGAGAAAGGAAAATTGAACCTAGTATGCAAACTTAATAAATCTCTTTATGGCCTGAAACAAGCATCGCGACAGTGGTACATAAAATTCCAAGAGACCCTTGCTCTTGTAGGATTCTTTACAAATAATGATGATTATTGCATACATCAAAAGGTCAGTGGGAGTGATGTGGTCTTTATATCATTATATGTGGATGATATGCTAATTGTTAGTAGCTCAATTGCCGTAGTAGTAGAGATGAAAAATTTCCTTGCACAATACTTCGATATGAAGGATCTTGGAGAAGCTTCATATGTGTTGGGCATCAAGATAATATGAAACAAGAGAGAGAAGACTATCCAACTTTCCCAGGCAGCCTACTATAAGAGGATACTGGAAAAGTTTGATATGAGTATGTGTAAGCCCATATCAACCCCAATTGACAAAAAGATAAAAATTAGTAATAAAATGTGTCATACCAAAGATATGGATATAAGAGCCATGGAGAGAGTGTCATACAGGAGCGCTGTTGGCCCTTATGTATGCTATGACGAGAACAAGGCCTGACTTGTCCTTCGTCATGAGTATGGTAAGCCGTTTCCAAAGTAATCCAAGAGAGGAGCATTGTAAAGCTGTAAAAAGAATTCTCAGATATTTAAAGGGGACCATGAACTATGCGCTCACATATAAGGGGGGAATTGAAATAACAATAGAGGGATATTTAGATGCAAGCTAGCTCGCGGATCCAGATGATGCGAAGTCTACATCTAGGTATGTGTTTATGCTTGAAGGGGGTGCTGTTTCTTGGAAGTCATAGAAACAAGATATTGTGGCCTTGTCCACCATGGAATCTGAGTATGTGGCATGTTGTCTAGCAGCCAAGGAGACCGTGTGGATTAAGAAGTTTCTTAATCAACTTAATTTTCATCCTGTACGTTGTGAGGTAGTGTGAATTTTCTATGACAACACTGCGGCTATTTGTCTCTAAGGAGCTTCGGTTTCACAAGAACTCCAAGCATATCAAGCTTTATTTTTATCACTTGAGAAATGAAGTAAGATTGAAAGAGATCGAGATCAGCTACGTATCTACAGATTTGATGATTGCAGACCCTCTGACTAAGAGAGTTGTCCCTAATATTTTTGTAAGACATGTGAGAAAGATGAGGATGAGAGAAAGTAAGGAAGAGCGAATATAAGGCCTTCAAAAGGCAAATGAGATATGTTAGATTTATGTCGCCTTTAAAGGCCTTATGAGTGTTTATTGAAATACTTTCATTAGTTTAAGTTTTTGTTAATTGTTGGTTGTTTCAATAAACATTCAGAGCGCATCAAGTTGGTGAAAATGTATGCATTGCTTATATTTTCTAAATTCTTATCCATGTGTTTGTAAAGGAAAGTTATTTCATGTGGGCTGGACCGCAGTTCTACATACGTGGTCTAGAAAGTGTAAATCAATCATCTTAAAGATGGATGCAAGTAGGTGTTTCATCTAAAAATAATGGAAACTAACGGTCTAAATATTTTATTACTTGAATTATTATTTTTAGTTTTTAAAATTTATTTATTTTTCATATTAACGATCTCCATGTTAGAGATTACATGTCCTTAAAAATTAAGTCTGAAAATCCATCTCAAAAATAGATTTATCAAGGCCTGCATTTCTACATATGCGGGCCTAGCCACATAGAAACCAATCCATTTTTAAATGGACCAAGAGGTAAGCGGGCTTTATATTTTCAGATATTGGTATTTTCTCTAATACTTTACCATACATTTTAATTGTGTTTTTATTAAATTAGGTTTTTAAGTTATTTATTTTTTACCTATTTATTTTATTCGAACTTAGAATTAATTTTGCTTTCTTTGGATGATACGAGGCATAGCTTATTGTCAAGTGTTGTATTTTTTTTAAAATGATTTTCTATCATTATGAATCGTCTAAATTTTCAATTTAATTTTATAAGACTTCTAATTAATAATAATTGTTTGTTCTAAGAAATGTTAGTACTTTATAAGGTTTTGAAGTTAGAATATTATAATTTTAAAAATTATTTTGTCCTTTTGTATATTATATTTTATTTAAATATTAACCATATTTTATTAGACTTCAAATAAATATTATTTTAGTTCTAATTTTTAACTTAATAAAAATTATTCCGTACTAACATTTTAAGGGAAAGGATTCTATGCTTCCCCTATAACATAGAAGTTCTATCTTTCTCCTACCATCCAGTCGTTTAATTTTGATCAATAGAGCACTCACTGTTTGATCTTAGATCCGACGTCTCAAAGTATTTTATTTTTAGTTTTTTTATACAAATTGCATGAATATGAAATTTGGTACGTGCCATCTTCTCATTGAGGCGTACCTATAAAAAATATTAAAAATAATTTTTTGATAAAATATAATGACCAAAATCTTTGAAACTTGTAAGGATATTTTGGTAATTTTATTTATTAAAAATATTATATATATATTTTTTGATAGTATGAGTTTAATAGAAGAATGGACCTCCAAAATTTGGTGTCAAAATAGTTTTTAGAAAAACTTAAATAAAATAGTGTAGAGACGTGACATTGTGATTGGGGCAATCTTAGCCCTCCATTCAGAATGGACGGTTGGATAAAGGGGAGGATAGAACTTCTATGCTCTAGCATATCTTGCTATTTTCTTTTAAATTTTATCTTTTATGATTCCTTTATATTATATATTTTAATTATTAACTTTTATGTTTTACAAATCATTTATGTCTATCGTTTAATTCTATTACTAAAATAGATTAATATGATATAAATTACTTTATTGACACTTCCTAATATTAGGTCTATATAATTATAAATTATACTTTTATTATTTATCCTATTCTATTTACACTTTATAATATTAGATCTGTATATCTAAATGATTTATTAGATTATATTATGTTAGATTATTTTATATCGAATATCATATATGTATATATAATTTGTTAGATTATATTTTTATTATTTATCCTACTTAATGATAACTCTTAAGGTTATGTGCAACACACGGGCTGCTTACTAGTATATTTTATACAGGTGGTTGAAGGTGAGAAACATGGATGCTTAAGATCTTATTTCAGTTCAATATAGATGGAAAATTAAAATTAAAATATTCATGCATTTTCCCATCTATCTCTTCTGTGGAGCTCTATAACTACATTTTATTATTTTTTATATGATTTAGACTATATTATTTTGTGGTAACCTATAACCACATTATTATTATTTTGTCCAAACTTACTTAAACGGAATAATTCCTATATCTCCACGAACCTAAAAATCCAAGTTGAATCAAATACAAGTTCTTGGACTTCCTAGAACTTCCATATCTGTTATCAAACAAAATATTTTCTAGTTCTAGATGTCAAATATTCAAGAAATCAAACCCTTGATCTTCCTAGTTTTCAGAGAAGTTCCAGCTTCCGGTTGACAAGCATACCCTCCATAGAGGAACAAATTCCATCTTTATGACGCGTTTAATCGAGGTAATCTCCATAATGAGATGCATTTTATTAATCAACTATGATGTGTGTCCATTGGGATTGTGTTATGCTTACTCTCTTGCAACTTCGCTTGTACCATTTTTCCTTGGAAAATTGTTTGGTCGTTCAATACCTGTTACCAATGGTTTAAAAAGCGGATCGGGGGATTGGGCATCTCAAAAATCGATCCGGATCGACGAATCGGCTATCCGGATAAGGAATCGGCTGAATCAGTCAGAATAAAGCTTAAAAAAAAATTCGAAAAAATTTATTAAAATTCATTATAAATATTGCTTTTTAGGAATTCAATAAGAAATGAGGGTACTTCATTAAGAATTTTCATTTCTTTGCATGAATATACGAATATTCATGCATTCTTTCCCTGCATGAACTACTATTTATCATTTAATTTACATCACACAAAAGGATAAACATAGAATTATCATGAAATAAGTACATCAACATACATGGACTATAATAAAGCATACAATTAGTAACACACGATCTAAAAATAAAATGACAGACGGCGTTGTTTTTCTTCTTGGTCACGCTGGTGCCATTGATTGAATTCGTTTGACAATTCATTTATTCGATCTAAAAACGAATCATCGATATTAGCAGGCGTCTGACTATACCCAAATCCCTGAGTGTTAGTGTTATATTGCGTTTCCAATCCAAAATCCCCGAAGCTTGTCCATCCTTCATGCTCACCTACACTGTCGTGCTCATCCCTACATTGTTGCTGTTGGGACTCGATATGTGAATAATATGGCTGGGATAGGGTGGCCTCAAAATCATCATCTCTCTCATTTTCCCTTAGACCCCCTTCCCACTCTCCCTCATTAGGTGCAATATCACCGACATCTCCTACGAATTGTGGATACGTTGGCTGGCTGCTTCCTCTTTCATACTGCTCATCACCTTCTTCAAGATCTTCCTCACCGATAGCCTCAAGGAACGCTCTCTTGTGCAACACTGGCTCCTCCTCTTCTACTACCTATTGGTCTGCTGTGTCTGTGACAAATATTGTGTCTAAGTCTATCGGCCCATAGTCTTCAAGCTTCATTCTTATTTGTAGCTCTCAGAGGTTTAAGTTATAATGAACGTAGACTAGTTTATGAAGCTTCTCCAAAGCGAGTCGATTCCTCCTAGTAGTGTGCAACCATTGGAACATACTCCAGTTGTGCTCACAGCCAGTAGCAGAACATGTCTGGGAGAGCACCTTGATTGCTATCCTCTTTAGGTGAGGTGCATCAGTACCACATATCTCCCACCATTCAACTGGATTAAAATGCAAAAAGCATTGTAAGGGCAAGAACAAATCATAAGATTAAATATATGAATGAACAAAATATTAGCGAGGGGATAACCTGGATCCATCTTAGTTCGAGAATTCCTGATAAGTCTAGTTCCGAAGGATCCTATAGCATCCCTATACATAGCAAGCTAAAACAAATATATTTCGTTTTAGTGCATTATTCCTCACAAATATAACAACTCAATGAAGTTCTTACCCAAACATTAAATAATACATCTTGTATTGCTGCTACTTGGTTTCAATGACTTCTCTCCAACCTTGCAATAATATATCTGACCCCTTCCATAATCTTGTGGGGATGTTCAAGTGTCAAATAGAAAAATTTTGGGTTGAAGTACTAACCTAAAAAATATATAGATAGAAAAATGTCATTTACAATTTCATAAAAAAATGATTTACAATGAAACATTCTAATGATATAAATATATATTGACCATCATAATGAATTGGACGTTCAAATTTCGTATTCCACCTCCTTTCTATAATCTCGATCACTTTGCTAGCAAAACTACACTTCTTCCTAATAGCTGATTTCGCCCTCTCGATACCCTTCATAAAGGATGTCCATGGTAGCTTTTTTGTCAGCATCCACCATTCTTAACACCGTGACTAAAGGGGCAGTGGCCTTTACGACACTAGAACATCGAGACCAGAACCTCCTATTTGAGACTATGCCATCCACTTTTATATTGGTACTGGACTTCGAGAGGCGGCCATGTAACCACTCTTCACAGGTAAATAATCTCTTTAATGCACCTTTAGATTCCCGAATGGAGTCCACAGCTAAGTAATCGGTCGCAAAACGGGTTATGGCAGACCTGATTATCTCTTTTTTCTTAGAGTGTTCTCTAAACAGAAATAAAATTTTAGAGTGGTTGTATATAAATCTCGACACCAACCTTGCTTCCTCTAGAGTCTCATTCACAATTTTGATCTCACCGATCTCCTCTAACATAAGATCGATGTTGTGTGCAGCACACGGGGTCCATATTAGATGCTTCTTCTTATCCATCAACTTGCTGCCCGTAAAAACACATGCACGAGCATTGTCCGTAATAAACTGGACTACATGCTTATCTCCCACCTCCTCCACTATATAATCATATAGTCGTACATAGAAGTTTGCATCCTTTTTTCTTCCCTGATACGTCTTTGCTAGACAAAAAAGCTGTACTTTTTGGGGAATAGGCCAAGAAGTTTAAAAACTCTTTTTTGCTAACTTTATTCAACCAACCATCACTCATGAGAGTAATGCATGTCCTTGGCCAACTCTGTTTATATTCTTCAATCCACTTTGTAACTTCCTCCACCTCTTCTTCTAATATTGGCCCACTGAGCTCATATGCCGTCGAGGGTTTTACCCCGGGCCCGGCTCTCTGGATTGTACTGACCATAGGTGGAAAATATAGGCTATTGGCTGCATCAAAGGGAATCCCTTTATCGTAGAACCATTTGCCAGCATATCTCCCCAATATGTTTCTTGTACCTTTAACCATGCCTTTTAGGGTCATCTGTTGTGACTTAGGCTTTGAGAGAAATGGGTCTATACGACCATGACCTGTAATACTGGCACTCCTAGGTAACTTAGAAACAATTTATTCAACGTCTGATTCTTCTTGATACATATTACCACCAATCCCTCCATATATATTTGAGTTGGGCCCGCCATACATGCTCGAGCTGGGACCCGCCATGTATGTATGAGCTAGGCCCACCTTGCATGCCCATGTCATAACCACCAGGCATTTTAAACCCGCGTTCCCTCTGATATGTTTCATGTAAACTCATTCTTGTGGCCATCTCCAAGTCATTATTATATTGCTCTTCTAGATCATTCCCGTTTGATGGCGTATATAGCTATCTCCTCATCCAGCCTCTGCCTTGAGAAATGCCGCCATCTGCTTTCTTACATTATTAGAGACACTATTGCATGCAGAAACATCTCCCTTAACCCCTGCCAAGTGTTGCTTGAACCTTTGTACGCCACTACTTATCACTCTTTGGCAGTAATTACAAATAATTTTGTCTTTTTTGTTAGGATCAAGTCTGACCCCATGTTGCCACGCAGGGTCTTCTGCAGATCTTGTCATGGTTCAACTTTAAAATGTAAAAGGTTAAAAATTAACCTGACAGTTGAACATGAAAAATAATCATCATGTGTAGTGATAATATGTAGGGGTAGTTCATGAAGTTATATTTGTTAGTTAATGCAAAATACTTCTATTGACAAAAATATTTTAATTCTTAGTGGGAAAAATAATTTATTTATACAACATTATAGATAAAAATAGCCTATATCAGCCATTACATAAAGAACAATAAATTTACATTGATATAATATCAATAAAAAATATATTTTCAATGGTATAGTAATTCACAATGCCAATACATATGGACTTGTCACAAATCTTCATTTTGACAAATATGAATTAGTTCCTACTTAGAAAAAAAAAAAATTTATGCAACATTATAGATAAAAAAAAGTTTGTATAAGTCACACATGCCAAATATTCATACATCTCAATTACAAATATGCAAGATAATATAATAAAAAAAGCACGCTCCAAACATGGCTACAACTCAATTATCAAGAACATACATTTTTTGCATTAAAAATTTAATAATAAAATTGATAATTGCAAGCTAATATAATTATCATACATGATATTTTACAATGATATTCGCTTTAATTCCTCATGATAATACAGTTTAACAACATGTACTTTTTGCATTAAAAATTTAAAAAATTAAAAATACTTTTTTGATGCAAAACTGCATTAAAAATATAATGCAGTTTAACAACATGTATTTGTTAATGTATTTTTTTGTATTAAGTACAAATTAAAAAATACAGTTTTGCATTAAAAATATAACAACATGCCATGATTTTTTTTACAATGATATTCACTTTAATTCCTCATGATAATACAATTTAACAACATGTATTGTTTGTATTAAAAATTTAAAAATTTAAAATACTTTTTTAATGCAAAACTGCATTAAAAATATAATATAGTTTAACAACATGTATTTGTTAATGTATTTTTTTGCATTAACAATAAATTAAAAAATACAGTTTTGCATTAAAAATATAATAACATGTATTTTTTTGCATAAATAATATATCAACATGCAATTTTTTGAACTAGAAATTTAACAATAAAAATTAAAAATATTGCTTAATTCCTCATGATAATAAAACACAATTTGTTTAAAAATCACGATTTCTCAAAAAAATTGATCATGAAAAAAAAAAAAAAAAAACGCAGTTCTTCACAAACCAACCTAACATCAGTCATTCCAACTCAAAAATCCACCTCAAATCGAATAAATTACATCAAATTTAATACATGTTTTGATAAACAACACTATACGGAATCAAAGCCGTATAATATTAACACATTATTATCAAAATATTAAATAAAATCAATTGAATTGAGGAAAAAAAAAAAAAAACGCAGTTCTTCACAGACATCAGTCATTTAATCTCAAATTGAATAAATCAGATAAAATTGAATACATGAGATGATAAACAACACTATAAAAAATCAAAACCCTATAAATTTAACACATTCTTTGCAAAATATTTACTGAAATATTGAAAATGGCAGAAAAAAAAAAAAAAGTCCACTTTTTTTTTAACAGACATCACTCTTTTTTTTTATAAAATCCAACTCCAATTGAATAAATATAATCAAATTGAATATATCTAATGATAAACAACACTACAAAGATTCAAAACCCTATAAATTTAATACATGATTTGTAAAATATTGTCTGGATTTGATCGCATGGCCGGAAAAAAAAAAAAAACTGAGTTTTTACCTGTTCTTTGTGCATCTGTGCCTTCAAACTCAAAATTGATATGTATTCCTCCAAGATAATTACAAATTATGAACACAAAATTCTGACCAACACTCTTACAATCACTCAGCCTGAAATTTTACAAAAAATGAAGCTTTATTTCTATTGAAATAGTGAAAATGGGGGGAAAAAAAAAAAAAAAAACAGTCCACTTTTTTTTTAACAGACATCACTCTTATTTTCTATAAAATCCAACTCAAATTGAATAAATATAATCAAATTGAATATATCTAATAATAAACAACACTAGAAAGAATCAAAACCCTATAAATTTAATACATGATTTGTAAAATATTGACTGGATTTGATCCCATGGCGGAAAACAAAAAAAAAAGTGAGTTTTTACCTGTTCTTCGTGCATCCGTGCCTTCAAACTCAAAATTGATATGTATTCCTCCAAGATAATCACAAATTATGAACACAAAGTTTCGACAAACACTCTTACAATCACTCAGCCTGAAATTTTACAAAAAATGTAGCTTTATTTCGTTTGAAATCACTAAAATGGCGGAAACCCTAAAACTCACTATGCGAACCAAATTTGTTGATAAAAAAAGGTGGTTTTTAATTCGTTTTATTGAGTGAAAATGATTCGAAATTTGAATTAAAGCCTGTAATATTCATTCATAAGGTTGAAAACGTTGAAAATCGATCAAAAAATGACAAAAAAAATCAAAATCCCGTGAAGAACACTGTGCAGCCCGTGTTCTTTCGGGTGACTCGCGATTCTACTATTGGGACTCGGACAGAATCACGAGTCTACTATTGGAATCGCTTGGTTTTATCTGGACACGAGCGATTCCCGTTTGTTGTGCAAAATTGGCGCGTCCTATAGCGATTCCCGAGTCAAACCGGGCGAGTCCGGCTCTACTCGGCGATTTTTTAAACCCTGCCTGTTATTATGTGGGCATGAAGATCTACACCATCTACTAAAACCGGGTCTCGTAAATAATAGTTCTTTAAAAGAAAAGTAAAATCAACGGTTCAAATATTTTTTCTAAAAATCATTTATAGTTTTTAAAATTTATTTATTTTTTCAGATTAATAATCTCTATGTTAAATATTATATATTCTCTAAAAATTAGGATCAAGTTCTATTTCAAAAATAAATTATTAAGAGGCCGACATTTGTACATGTGAGCCCGTGGACTCATAAAAACAGTGTCCTTTTTCTTTTGCCTCATTGGTAAGGCATCGTGGTTTTGGGGGTAAGGTCTAGGGTTTGAATCCTTAGAAGGTAAGGGCTTGAATCCTATAAGTTCGTCCTTCTTCCCAAGACAAGTTAATGAACCCTTTTTTTTTTTTTTTGTAACGGTCAAATATACACTAAGGGGCTGTTTGGATACCTGGAAATATATTGTCTATGAAATATATTACGGGCGTAATACATTACCTGCAAATAGATTGTCACTGTTTGAGTAGTAAATACATTGCTACTGTTTGGCTATGTATGGAAGAAATATGAGAAATGCATTACTATCCAAATATGAAAAATATGGCTATGTTTGGTTAACATGATTAGACTTTGGTTTAATCATGATAAGTTATTAGAATAATATGATTGGAATAACATGATTTTATTGTCATAATTTTGAAGCATGGGAGGAGACAAAAGAGGCATCTTATTTCAATTGAGCTTTTACTAATATCTTATGAGGAATATGTTGTGCGAAATTTTTTATTATGATTGTGTTGTGTAATTTCTCATTGATTAGCAATTATTATTTTTATTATTTTTGTTTTTATACGACAGCTGATGGCTGGCTACAACCCAAATTGGGGATAGAGGGATGTAGAATTTTTTTTATTATAACTGCAAAAGAAAATTGTCCCTCATCAAGTTCTACAACTGTTCAAATCAATTTAGATTTCCCTTTACTTTCACTTACCAATTATTAAAAATTTTTGTTTTTATATGAGAGTTAGATGAGAGCTACAACCAAATTAGGTAGAGAGGGATGTAGAAATTTTTTATTAGGATTGGAGTAGAAAATTGTCCTCATACCTGTTCAAATCAATTTAGATGCCCCTTTTCATATCACCTACTTTCACTTTCTACTTACCTTAATAATTATACAATATAGCGTATACTGGAGAGAGGGAAATGTTTTTTTTAAGCGGGGATAGGGCAGAGAGTCTCACGCGAAGATTTGCAAAGATTACCCATGAAATGTTGTTTTTTAAATTTCATATACTTACGTACATCCTTAAACAATATAGGGGAAGTTTACAGATAAATCCCCTTCATAAGATTGATAATTATAGAAAAGATGGCATATTTTACATTTTACGTAAAGGTGCCCTTTTTTTTTTTTTCATTTTGTATCCACAAAATAGCCCATCTCCCACTTACAAATAAAAGTAGAAAAGTAATGGTCATGGACACCTAATGTCTGAATTTTTAATTTTTTATTTTTTTTAATAAATGGGAGATGAGTTTGGATATTGAGCGCTTGAAAGCATACCTTTTTTTTATTTTTTCTATAGGCATGATATGGCTTTGGACATTGGGTATCTGAGCCCACATCTTTTGGGAATTAGGTTCAAATATTTGGTGTCTAATGTAGAATGCCAAGACTCTAATACTAGTTGTTCCAGTTGGGATTTTACAAAAACTGACAAGAAAAAAAGAAAAAGAAAAATAAAGATTAGCTAAATGAATATTTAATTAAAAATAATTGTGGATGCTTACAAGCCGAGCTTCTTAGCTCTTTTATTTAATTAAGACTCCCGAAACAAAAAGTAATATTCAACTATACCATAAATCATTTACATAGACCCTTGTTTATAATAAACGATCTTTGAACTTATCAAATTCTAATTCTAATTGAAATAAAATCTTAATTAAATAAAATTCGTAATGATATTTTTATCCCTCGTAAAATAAACTTTGACTACTTTCTCAAACAACCCTAGAATCCTAAAACCCTAAATTTTTAAATTTTTTTAATAACCATAAAATCTCAAAGTTATATCCCAAAAATTTTATATGAAAAATTCAAAATAGAAGGCATCTTGTCATGCATCAGTGTCTGATGCCATTCTTTTTTTATTTTGTTAGTGGCAGATGGGCTCGGACACTAGGTCCCCATTCTATTTTTAGTTTTTTGTTAAGTTTGAGGTGGTCATTAGGTATTTGAACCTGCTCCTTTTTTTTTTTGTTCCATAAGTGTAAGATGGATTTAGGCATCGGACGTCTGAACCCATGTCTTTTTTACTTTTCTTTTTGCAAGTGGACGATGTGTTTAGATCAGCGTTTTAAAAAACGCCGAGTCGAACCGGACTCGCCCGGTTTGACTCGGAAATAGTGAAAAGGGACCGGATCGCTCAAAAAATCGGAAATCGTCCGGTTCTAGAGAGAACCGGACGATTCTGTACAGTGAATCGCCGATTCACTGTACGGAATCGGCGAGTCCGAACAATGAATCGGCGATTCCGTACGGATTTTTTTTTTTTTTTTTTTTGTAATCCATGATAGATTTTTTTGTAATCCATGATCGAATTGTTTTTGTTTTTTTGTAATCCATGATCGAATTTTTTGGTTTTTTGTAACCCATAATAGAATTTTTTGTAATCCATGATCGAAATGTTTGTTTTCTTTTCTTGAAATCCATGATCGATTTTTTTGTTTTTTTTTTTTTTTTTGTAACCCATGATAGAATTTTTTGTAATCCATGATCGAATGTTTTGTAATACATGATCGAAATGTTTGTTTTTTTTTTGTAATCCATGATCGAAATGTTTGTTTTTTTTTTTGTAATCCATGATTGAATTTTTTGTTTTTTGCTTTTTTTGTAACCCATGATAGAGTTTTTTGTAATTCATGATTGAATTTTTTGTAATCCATGATCGAACTATTTTTTTCTTTTTTTGTAATCCACGATTGAATTTTTTGTTTTTTTTTGTTTGTTTTTTTTTGTAATCCATGATCGAATTTTATGTAATCCATGATCAAATTTTATGTAATCCATGATTGAATTTTTTGAAAATTTGTGATTTTTTTTGTTTAATCCATGATCGAATTTTTTTTTGTAATCCATGATAGAATTTTTTGAAAATTTGTGATTTTTTTTTTAATCCATAATCGATTTTTTTGAAAATTTGTTTTTTTTTTTTTTAATCCATATTATTCAAAGAGAAAACGAGAGAGATGATGATTATGAGGCCACCCTATCCCAGCCATATTATTCACATATCGAGTCCCAACAGCAACAGTGTAGGGATGAGCACGAAATACTGTAAATTAAATGCTGAATGGCGGTTCATGCAGGGAAAGAACATATCAATATTCGCATATTCATTCAAAAACATGAAAATTCTTAATGAAGTACCCTCATTTTTTATTGAATTCCTAAAAAACAATATTTATAATGAATTTTAATAATTTTTTTGAATTTTTTTTAAGCTTTATTCTGACCGATTCACCCTATTCCCGATCCGGATCGCCGATTCATCGATCCGGATCGGTTTTTTGGAAGCCCGATCCGGGTCATCGATCCATTTTTTAAACCATTGGTTTAGATCAATGGTTTAAAAAACGGATCGGTGACCTGGATCGGGTTTCCAATAAACCGATCCGGATCGGCAAATCGGCCATCCGGATCGAGAATCGAGTGAATCGGTCAGAATAAAGTTTAAAAAAAATTCGAAAAAATTATTAAAATTCATTATAAATATTGTTTTTTAGGAATTCAATAAAAAATGAGGGTACTCCATTAAGAATTTTCATGTTTTTGAATGAATATGCGAATATTGATATGTTCTTTCCCTGCATGAACCGCCATTCAGCATTTAATTTACAGTATTTCGTGCTCATCCCTACATTGTTGCTGTTGGGACTCGATATGTGAATAATATGGCTGGGATAAGGTGGCCTCAGAATCATCATCTCTCTCATTTTCTCTTTGAATAATATGGATTAAAAAAAAAAAAAACAAATTTTCAAAAAAATTGATCATGGATTAAAAAAAAAATCACAAATTTTCAAAAAATTCTATCATGGATTACAAAAAAAAATTCGATCATGGATTAAAAAATAAAATCACAAATTTTCAAAAAATTCAATCATGGATTACATAAAATTCGATCATGGATTACAAAAAAAAACAAACAAAAAAAAACAAAAAATTCAATCGTGGATTACAAAAAAAGAAAAAAACATTTCGATCGTGGATTACAAAAAATTCAATCATGGATTACAAAAAACTCTATCATGGGTTACAAAAAAAGCAAAAAACAAAAAATTCAATCATGGATTACAAAAAAAAAAACAAACATTTCGATCATGGATTACAAAAAAAAAACAAACATTTCGATCATGTATTACAAAACATTCGATCATGGATTACAAAAAATTCTATCATGGGTTACAAAAAAAAAACAAAAAAATCGATCATGGATTACAAGAAAAGAAAACAAACATTTCGATCATGGATTACAAAAAATTCTATTATGGGTTACAAAAAACCAAAAAATTCGATCATGGATTACAAAAAAACAAAAACAATTCGATCATGGATTACAAAAAAATCGATCAAGTATTACAAAAAAATCTATCATGGATTACAAAAAAAAAAGAAAAAAAAAAAAAAAAATTCCGTACGGACTCGCTGATTCACTGTTTAGACTCGCCGATTCCGTACAGTGAATCGGCGATTCACTGTACAGAATCGTCCGGTCTCTCTCTAGAACAGGACGATTTCCGATTTTTTAGGCGATCCGGTCCCCTTTTCACGATTTCCGAGTCGAACTGGGCGAGTCCGGTTCGACTCGGCGTTTTTTAAAACACTGGTTTAGATATTAGATATTCAAATTATGAGTAACTCAAGGATAGAAAAAATGATAAAAGAAGTGTGACCTTTGTGTAAAATGTAAAAGAGATGATTCTTCATTTAAATAGAGACTATATAAAGGATTTATCTATACATTTTTTAAAATATTATAAAAAATAACCAAGTTATCTTTGTTTAGGATTGAAACCCTACATAAACAATGGCATTGTGGTCATTTATCCTTACTTAAATAGGCTAGACCAAAAAAAAAATACCCTAGTTGTTTCATATTAGTAACATGAAAAGAGTTTACATGTTTAGAAAACATGGAATTGCAATAAAAAAAGTGAGTTTTTGTATTATTAGCTTTGAACAACTGGGGTATTTTCGTTATTTGGTAGTTTCATGCTGTTACCACGAACACTAGGGACATTTTTTATCATTTAACTAGGCCCAAATTCTTGAGACATATCCGACCAATTCCACAAAAAAAAAAAGAAAAAAAAAAAAGAAGAAAGAAGAGAGAAGAAATTCAAACACTTTCTCTATAATCTTGACAAAGTTAATGTCGGAAAATTGAATGAACACCATCTAATTTTTGGATAAAAATGCAATTTTTTTATTAAATAATCATCTCATTAAATTTATCCCAAATTTTCAAATCCAAAAAACTTTTCTAAGAACAATTTTTTGCCTACGAGAGCATGTGCTTTTTCGGAATTGCCCTCATTCTCGAGTATACTATATTGGAAAATTGTTTCATGCGGGCTGGACAGCATGATTATATATGTGGTCCAAAAAGTGTAAAGCATCCATCTTAAAAATAGATGCAAGTAGGTATTTCATCTAAAAACAATGGAAACTAACGGTCCAAATGTTTTTTTATTAGAATTATTTTTTTTAGTTTTAAAAATTTATTTATTTTTTCATATTCATAATCTCTATATTAGATGTTACAAATCCTTAAAAATTAAGTCCAAAAATCCATCTCAAAAATAGATTTAATAATAAACCCACATTTCTACATATGTGGGCTTGGCCGCAAACCAGGTCCTTATTATATTTTGGCATGCACCTCCAAGTCACATCACAATTGTCTTCAACCTTTAATATGGGCTCCATTAAGATTTTTCTTTTTTGTCTCTAGGAAGCTCTTTTAAAATTTCAATTTGTATATTCATTCAATTAGTGTCCGAAATGAACCCAACTGAGTTATTTAAAGAGCATGCCACACTCATGGCCTTTACATAATTTAATTTCGCTATTGTCTAGTGAGAGATATGTGGCATTATTGTTTGAGAGGGGTTGCCACACTCCAAGCACATCCCAATACCAAAAATTGTTCGTACGTAAATCGCTCAATTTCTAATTAAATGACATGATAGCCAATTGAAATATTAAATTTAACCATAAATGAAGTATGACTATTGTAATAGTTCTATGTATATTTTATTTTCGTAGAATCTGGGTACATTAAAGTACTTTACATAGTAAAACTATATATGTAATTATTATTGACTAAGATATCTGAGTTTTTTTTTTTTTTTTGGGTAATTCAATAGGGATGAATGGAAGCCTAGACTTTAGCTGGGGCACATGTGGTTCTACCGCTACGACCCCAACCCCATTCTCACCTAAGACATCCGAGGTTTAAGATTTAGGAATAAAAGACATCTCTATATTGACATTATTGTTTGAGAAGGGTATTTGACCGATAAAATTAATAGATAAGTATATGAATTCTAGACAGATCAATAATTAATTATTTTAACCTAATATTGTTTGCAGATAATTCTCCATTTTGTTAATAATTATATATAAGCTTTATAACTAATAGCTAAAATGATCTCTTTTTATTAATAATATAAAATAAATCTCTGACTCATTGACTATTTATTAATGAGATAGACTAATTTGATGCTAAATTCTTTTGTTATAAATTAATTTATTCACACTTAAGCATGACAACTTTTATAATTTACACGTAATCAAGGGAAATGTTTATATACTTCTACTAATGTATAGAAGATATATACTTTTCCCTCCATCCCGCCGTCGATTTTAGATCAAGTGAGCTACTGACTGTTTGATCTAGATCCGATGCTTTAGAGTATTTTATTTTTATTTTTTCTAATTATATGAATCTAAAATTTGGTATGTGCCATCATCACAATGAGGCACACATAAATAAAATATTAAAGACATATTTTCAATAAAATACAATAACCAAAATACCTCTAAAATTTTTACAGGTATTTTGATCATTTTATTTTATTGGGAATATATTTTTTATATTTTTTTACTGGTGCAAGTTTAAGAGAGGAGTGGACGCTCACAATTTGGTGTCAAAATGTTTTGTAAAAAACTGAAAAATAAAAAGTATAGGCCCGTGACATTGTGATTGGGGCTAGCTCAGCTGTCCATTCAGAATGGACGGTTGGATAGGGGAAATATATAGGTTTTATACAATAGGGAAAGTATAGAAAGCTTGTTCATTTATTAAAGGTACCCAGTATTTTTACATATATGGGGACAAATACAAATAATGAAAAATTTCATATAGAACCCTAATTCCTCGTATTATTTCATGGTAGACCCTCTTTCCGTTTTCTTTCAAGTGGCATAAAGAAATCCCTAAAGATTTCACCGAACCCCCGCATATCTTATCTCTCTTTTTTATTTGACTTTTTACCATAAAAATTAGCCCCAACAAATCTTTTTATACCAATTTATCCCAAAAAAATTTAACCCTCTTTTCCCCTTTCTACCCATTAAAAAAATTTTTGGGTTGAAATGTATAAAAAAATTTGTTGGGGCTAATTTTTATGATAAAAAAGTCAATAAAAGAGGGAGATAAGAGATGAATCTTTAGAGGTTTTCTTATCTACCATGAAATAATACGAGGAATTAGGGTTCTATACGAAATTTTCCCTACAAAAAAATTGTCCTTATTGCCACGTAACATTTATTCCTAATGACAACATTATTGGCACCCGGATTGGTATCCTACTAAATTTACATGTTATTATTACCTACTTATCATTAATTTTATTATTGGAAAAGTTTATATAGAGCCGAGGCTCTAAACAATCAAACTCGAGCCTACTTCAAAATTGTCACAGGAAGAGACTCAAATTGACCATCTCGATATCAAGATGCATGGACATGAGAAAAATGGATTTCAAGTTTTGAAAGTAGTGTCTTTTGTAACTCAGTTTTGGACCGTCAATTTTCAATATTTTCAAGTTTTTCAAGTTTTCATAGATATGCCAATCTACATTATTTTTTAAGCTTTAAACTTTATAAATAAAAATGAAAATATATTTTAAGGCTATCAAAAAGATTTCCAGTATTGAAACCGCATTTCTCGACACTATTTAAAGGTAGGCTCTAATTTGATTGTTTAAAGCCTATGCTCTATACAAACTAAACCCTTTTATTATTGGGTAATTTAGTGGATAAAAATATAATTATTGGGTAAGATGTAGTTAATTATTGTCCTAATATTTCCTAGGGGTAATTCTCTATTTTGTTATGAACTGTTTATAATTAGTAACAAAGATTTTACTAATAGTTATAATTAATAACAAAAACTTATCTATTGTTATTAAATTAATGTGCATATCAATCTAGCCAACTACTAGTCAAATTGGTTGGACCAGATTTAGAAAAAGACAAAAAATCGATATAATAGTTTAAAATATAACATAGAGTAATGATCCCATAGGACCCCACCATACCCAATGGCATAGGACCCTTATGAATCACCGTTAGATTTTATTCTCAATCTCAAGATTGAAAAGAGCCATTCAATGCCCTTGACACCCAACTGTGACCCTCTTTTTTTCTCCCCCAATTTGTTTTTTTTTCTCTCTCTCTCTCTCTCTCTTTCTCTCTCTTCCATGGCTGAATCAGGGAGAAACCCACACACAAGTGATCCTCTGGCCTCGCTCATCTCTCTCTCGCCTCCACCCCTCTATCCTTCTCTCTCTCTCTCTCTCTTAGCAAAACCAGGGCACCGTCCACTCTCACTCGCCTCCACCCTTCTGCCATGGCAAAACTAGCACTTATCTTCACCTCTCTCTCTCTCCCCATTTGCTCTCTCTCACCTCCTCATCTATCTTCCCCTCGAGTTCTCTTACTCACAGAAGCAAGACTAGGAGAAGTTTTTGTTGCCCTTGCCCACCTAAAAGCCACGACTACGGTCCTCAGCCATTCTTTCTCTCCTACTCACCAAGTACTCTCTCTCCGACTGCTTTAGGACAATTCTTTCTCCATCTTCTAAATCATCATATGCTTTTTTTAGGGTTTCCTATCTCTCTCCATTGTTTAGGTCATCTCATTATTTATCAGTGTTTCCTTATTGTTTTGTCTGTATCTCTCCATCTGTCTATCAATGGAGAGAGATGGATAGATACAGATAAAACAATGGGAAACACTGAAAAATAATGAGATGATCTAAACAATGGAGTCAGATAGGAAACCCTAAAAAAAGCATCCGTTGACTGAGAAGATGGAGAAAGAATTGGACTAAAGCGGCGGGAGACAGAGAGTACCTGGCGAGTAAACAAAGAAGAAGGGCTGATGACCCTAGTCATGGCTTGCAGGCAGACAAGGGTAACAAAAACTTCTCCTAGTCACGTGTCTGTGAGTAAGAGAACTTGATGGGAAGAGAGAAGAGGCGGTGAGAGAGAGCAAATGGGGAGAGGGAGAAATTGACAGAGAGCGACAGATGAAGATAAGTGCTGGTTTTGCCTTGGCAGAGGGGTGGAGGTGAGTGAGAGTGGGTGGTGCCTTGGTTTTGCCGAGAGAGAGAGAGAGACAGGGATAGAGGGGTCGAGGCGAGAGAGAGATGAGCAAGGCGAGAGGACTGTTGGTGTGTGCAGCTAGGGGAGAGAAAGAGAGAAGGAATGGGGGGAGAGAGAAAGATGGTCACGATTGGGTTTTAGGGGCGTCAGAGGCATTGAATGGCTTTTTTCAATCTTGAGACTGAGAATAAAATCTAATAGTGATCCATAGGGGGTCCTATGCCATTGGGGTATGGCAGGGTCTTCTAGGATCATTACTCTATAATATATGTTAAAAAAATTTGTCCAACTTTATTTAGCTAGTCGGACTCGTTAAAATCAGCTGGTCCTGCAGGACAAAACCAGTCAAACATTAATTTTGATCGATTATCGACCAAACTTGATTTTTACATTAGACCACACCGACCAAAGCATCGGTTAGCAATAACTGATTTTACCACTCATTTGGTTCGATCTTGATAACTATCTATTTTCTAAAGTCTCAATTAGCAGTAACTGATATGACGACCTATTTGATTCGATCTTGATAACCATCTATATTCTAAAGTCCCATGTAACACACACGTTGCTTACTATTTTCTTTTCATGTGTTGTGGCAGTACTTTGATAGCCAACTTGTTTTGGGTAATTCAGTGGGGAGTCAGGCCCCTACCCAATTTTTCAAATAGTTAAGGAGTTAGTTGTTTTTGAAAATGTTAGTGGGGTGGTGTCAGTAGAAATGAAAACCACAATATAGTGACTAGGTTGCCTTTCACAAGTTGGCAAATGAGTAATCACATTGTCGCGTTATCCTCATCCATATCCAAGTCGCTTTATGTTTGATTCAATGCAACTTACTTGAAAGAAATTTTTTTGCCATTTTATCTCCAATAATCGATAAAAACTATGTTCTAATATAATTGCCCTTTTCTACCTCATCTTTGAGCTCTGATCTTACTAAGCCTTTAAAAATATGAAAATCCAATAAATATCATGCTCTAATTTTCATGCCATGAGTACAACCTCAGGTCCATGACTAAAACGTTTCTGATAAAGGCCTTCTACATGACTCAGACGTATTTCTGGTGTTCTCTTGTGACTTACTTTTAAGGCAAAGTGGACGATTTAGATCATTTGTTACAGTATATAATATTTTTAGAGCTTGAAATGCTAATTTTTTTCACAATCATAATGTTCAAGCCAAGATGATTGATGTAAAGGTTTTTTAATACTTGAATTGCAATTTTCAATGAGAGTTATGAGGCGAGGCTGTACTCGTTTTGATAGAGCTGCAGCCTTATCAAACCATTTTCCTTTAGTTAGTTCCGATTTTGTACTATGATCCATATGACCTAATCGTGGTTTGAATACTGTAGTAACTCATGGTGTCATCAGTGTGCCATCAATAAGTTGGGGAGAGATGAAGGAAGAGTGTGGCCTATCAAATATGTCCTCTATTTAGTTGTACATCGCACACTCTTATGATCCAAGCCAGTCATTGGAGGGTGATGCCTTATATGACCGTGCTGCAATAAGGATCATACAGATCATGATATACTTCCACTTTACAATATTACACACTAATAGCCTTTCTGAATGACAATGAACTTTATCAGTCGACTATTTTGTCTAAAATTAATAAATTATGCATGATATTGCTTTATTAGCTACTTGGTGGATACCCTATATTCTGTGTAATATTGTCTGATTAGGAAACTGGTACCCCGGTCCAAAGTTTAGCATACCAACCCCTTTTCCCATTCTTGTTTCCCCTAAAACTCAAACAAAAGAACATCAAATTTCTCCAAAAAGCTCTCCATTAAATATAATATTTTTATTCTCAAAATATTTTACATTAAAGAAATTTCAAAATTGATTCTCCAAGGACTTGAAAAAAAATAATTCCTCAAGATTGAATAGAAACCCTCTAATAGTTGAAGGGTGATATCTAAGTGTTAGAAAACTCTTTTTTCTTTTTCTTTTTGGATAAAAAAAGTCTTTCCAAGTTAGTATTTTGCCTGAGGGAGTAAGTGTTGCTCCTGCATGTGTTGTATGTGTTTATGAAACCAAATCACTTGTGTGCCATTGTCATCTTTTTTTCTTTTGCCTCTCTTGTTTTGAGCCATTGGATTGGATATTAATCCAATGGTTGCACTGTGATGTGTCCTTGAGAAGCTATTCTTATAAAAAGGATTGAAAACCTTGTTGTTTGAGGAGAAAAAGTGGGTGGGAGTGTGCTGTGTGCATTGGCCTAGAGAGAGAAAGTATGAAAGAGGAACCCATTACATTGGGCCTTGCTTTTGTGTTGTAAAAAGGACTTTGGAAAGAGCGAAAGCCCTATGTTTGAAGGTTTTTGAGCCTTGTTTTCGCATTGTAATATCTATTATCAAGTAAGCAAAGCCTCACATCATTCTCCCATGAACGTAAGTCACAATTTGTGTTCAAACCATGTTAAATTTGGTGTTCTCTTGTCAATAATCTTATATTAACTTTTCATGTTTTTTCTTTGAGTTCCATATTATTTCATTGCATATTTATGAGATTTGGATGCACAACAACTATTTCGTATTACACCCTTGCTGACTTGATCAATAGTTGGTAACAAAGCCTTAGGGTTTTGTGATTCACTTTATTTGCGAAGAAACGGGTTTTATTTTTGTAATTATTTGTTGATTTTAACAAAATGGAAAATGCAATAGAATTTGAAAAGCTAAATAAAAGTAATTGGGCAATATGAAATATAATAATGGAAGATTATCTTGTTGGGAGAGAGTTAAATCAACTAATAAGGGAAAAATAGGCCAAACCAATAAGAATGGAGGATTGGGAATGAGATATTCTTGATCGAAATTTTTTAGCAACCATTTACCTTGTATTTCTCCCTTTATATTGTTTATTATTTGTGCATGTAAAATATCAGTTGAATTTTGGCAATCTTTGGCACAATCCTACGAGCAATCATCTAATACAAATAAAATATATGCTATGAAAAGGTTGTTTTTCCATAAATGGAAGAGGGTACAACAATTTGAAAACACAAAAGGCAAAGAAAGTCATGCTGAAGCAAGTACTGTGACTGATGGGAAAGAAGGGACCACTTATGAGTATTGCATGTACATCATTGTTTTTCGAGGATACTTGGATTTTGATTTTAAGTGGATCTTTTCATTATGGCTTAGATAGATCATGTTTTTAGCCATATAACAATGTTGATAATGGATTTGTTTATCATGGTAATGATCTTACTTGCAAAGTGGTGGGCATTGGTGATGTTGTTATTCAACAGTCAAATGGAAGAAGACCACATTGGAAAATGCGAGACATGTTCCTGAGATTATAAAGAGTCTCATTTCAGTATGTTAGTTGGATGATTCTGACTTTACCATGACTTTTAGAAAAGGTTCATGGAATATTTCAAGAGGTTTATTACAATATGAAAAGCGCAAAGGAATAACAATCTCTATACTCATTGTGGCATGGCTCAAAGGAGTGATGCTTCTAAGAAGGTTGTTGTTACGACGAGCAAGCGTGAAGATGCGAAGGTTTGGCATAATTGGTTGGGTCATCTCAGTAAGCGTGCTATGAAGGTATAGCAAGACCAAAAAATTATTCATATTTTTGCACATTCTTTTTTATTTTTGTGATTATTGTGCTATGAGTAAGCAACATAGAGTTAAATTTAAGAGAAATGAAAGCTATTAGAATTGTTATATTATGATGTTCATGGCCGTTCATGGAGCTACTTATTGTGTCAGCTTTCTAAATAATTATTCTCAAAAGTGATGATTGTGTATCCTTTGACATCTAAGGATCAAATTTTTGATATTTTTAAAAATTTTAAAGACAGAGTTGTTAAGAAACAAAAATATTCATTAACTGCTTGCAAATAGACACTAATAATTACTCCAATGCCTTTGATGCAGTCCTTAAAGAGAATGAAATTCAGAGTGAAAACTGTTCCTAGAGCACCACAACAGTGGTATTGAGAGGATAAATATTACCATTTAGAACATGTGATAAGCATATTATCACAATCTGGTCTGGGCAGGCAATTTTAGGCTAAAGCTGCTAATACAACTGTAAATATGATTAGTAGATCCCCCAGTGCACCCTTAAATGGTGAAATACTTGAAATTCTTTATAGTGGTAAAAATATATTATATGCTCATTCGAGAACATTTGGTTGTAAAATTTATGTTCAAGTGCCAAGTAAGAATAGAACTAAGTTGGATGACAAGTCAAAAAGATGTATTTTATCAGATATGGTAGTGATGATAGAGGCTATAGCCTTTGGGATCCTATTGCTAGGAAGACCACAAAGAGTAGGGATATTATCTTTAATGATAATGTGATGGTTTTTTTGAAAAGAAGCAAAAAGAACCAAGATAGACTTGTTATAGATATGCAAATATGAAATCCAATTATTTTTTTATCAACAAGTGCAAGAGATTCAACCTCATGCTTATGAAGATATTGATGGAGGTGATGTTAGTTATGTAGGAGACACTAGATTGATGGAAAATGAAGAAGTCATTTTGATTATACCTTTGCAAAAATTAAAAAGATCCAATACCCTCACTAGCCCACTCTTTGCTTACGTTATGGTCTATTTATTAATGGTGGTAAACCGAGTCTTTTTAAAAGGCTATTGACTATCTTAATGCTAAAACAAGTCAAAAAACAATGGGGGAGGAGATTGATGCTTTATACAAGAATGATAGAAGGGAGTTCGTAAGGCTTCCACATAGGAAAAAAACATTGAAGAATACTTATGTGATAGGGCTAGACTTGGTGAAAAAATCAAGTGTTGATTTTAATGAAAATTTTACTAGTATTGTTAAGTATAACTCTATTAGAGTTGTTTTGACCTTTGGATGCTAATTTGAAAATGGAGCTAGAACAACTTGATATCAAAACTGCCTTTTTGTGTGATGATCTTAAAGAAAATATTTTTGTTTCAGTCTGAAGGTTTTGAAGAGAAAACCAATCATAACTTGGTCTGCATATTGAAAAGAGATGTATGGTTTGAAGCAAGCATCTAAGCAATGATTTAATAAATTTGATAGTTTTTTGCTAGGTGAAGGCTATATTTGATGTGAATTTGATCATTGTGTATACTTTAAGGATTCACCATATGATTATTTTTCTGTTTTGTTGATTTATGTTGATGATATGATTATTGCCATCAATTGCTAAAGAATCAAGTGTTTAAAGCTTGATACGTCCAAGCAATTTGCCATCAAGGATCTTGTACTAGCCAAAAAGATATTAGCCATGTGCATCCACAAAAATAGAAAGCGATGTAATATTTGGTTAAGCAAATATGAATATATTTCTAAAGCTCTTGAATGCTTTAATACGATAAACCAGTGGTTTAAAAAAAGGATCGGTGCCTTGGATAGGGCACCCCAAGAATCCATCCGGATCAGTGAATCGACGATCCAGATTAGGAATCGGTCGGATTAAGGCTTAAAAAAATCCAAAAAAAGTAAAATTCATTATAAATATTGTTTTTTAGGAATCCAATAGGAAATGGGGGTACTATATTATTAACTTTCATTTTTTTCATCAACATGCGAATATTGAGATGTTATTTCCCTGTATGAACTTATGTTAATCATTCAATATATAACTATTAAAAATTAAAATAAAACCCCCAATAAATTCTAATGTTATGATATTAAACAAATTCAAAAGAATTTTACCCAAAAAAATGAAAAATAAAGATATCAAAATTCAAAAAATAAAAAAATCCTATCGGCAATATGCACAATAGCTACCAAAAAAAGAAAAAAAATAAAATACAATATGGGAATAAAGCCGATCGAAAAACTATTTTACTAATAAATAGCAACAACTTTTATATTGTTTTTTTTTAATTTGACACGTCAATTAATTTATTTAATTAAAAATATGTTGATGAGGCTCATTTAATGTGACACGTTAATTTGAAAATATGATACGCTCATTAATATGCTACACTAAAATTCATAAATTAGAGGACATGCTCATTTAATATGACATGCTTCAAAAGCATGGTCATTTAATTGACACACATGCTTCAAAAGTTAGTATAAAGGAAGGAGGTTTTCTAAAATTTACGGTATCAATTAATTATATATATGCTTCAAAAGTTAGTATAAATGAAGGAGGTTAAATAATACCGTAACTTCAAAAGGATGATCATTTAAAACATGGCACACATGCTTTAAAAGCATGGCACCTAAAAAAGAACGCATACGTTCATGCAGGTGGTTGACTGGTCCGCTGAAAAAATAGGAGCTGGATCGAGCAGGGTTACAAATGAAGCGGATCCTATCAGTACACTTGAAGAAGAAATGATATTTATATTTCTGTTTTGGAAACTCACCATTAGAAGTTGTTGATGGATAAATGAAATTTATGTTTACGCTTTGGAAACTCACCATTAGAAGTTGTTGATTTTTTATTGAGGGGCAAAATTATTTTTATTTTTTATTTTCATTTAATTTTAAATATATTATAGTTTTAGTTATAGGTTTTATTTTTAGGTTTTTAGTTTTTTAGGAATTTTAAGGTATATATATATGTATTTTATTTATTTCGTGAGTATTTATAAGTATTATTCACGAGTATTATTTATAGGTACTGTTCACAGGGGAAAAACTGTCATTGTAAAATTAAGTTTAAGTTAGGATATATATAAGTTATTTGAATCATTGTATGGATATGTAATGCTTTTGAACATTGAATTGTAATATATAACATGTGTGTGGAGCATTGAGAGGGTCAATTCTACATGATTTTTAGAAATTGAAAGATATAAGATCTTAGGCTTTTGGGACCCTAGCTTGGGGTATGGAGAAGTGACCGTAGGTTTCTTCAAATGATGATTGCGTTTGGTTTTGTTTCTTGTTGATTTTACTGTTCTCTCAAATTTCCCTGCATCAAATTGGTTTTAGAGCCTGTGATCTATTCAAAAAGTATTGTAGCACGGTACCGAGTATTGTAGCACTATATAAAGTTATTGTAGCATCAATTTTTTCGTGCCCTAGGTCAACAACAAACCAGGGAAGTCACAGTGGGGGTCTAGGGTTTCCTGATTTTGGCCAAAACAACTTAGATCTTTCTGATTTCAATATTTTTTTGTTGATTATTTGTCTAAGGTTTGTGATTTTGATAAACCTATGACAATGAGAAGAGGCCGTAGAAGGGGGATTTCTGTAGATCCACTTCGTGATCTCATAGATAACAGAATTGGAGAACTTGAAGAGCAAGTACAGCAACTGGTGAAGCAGTTCGTAGGCCTCAATAATAGGTAAGACAATGATCTTTCAACCCAAGATGATCTCGAGTAGACGCTTTTTTACTTTGTGTGGAATCAAGTGATGAGGATAGTGACTAAGGACCTATACGTGGGGTGCATCACCCTACTGTTTTCGATTTGAATGATGAAATTTTTTATTTTGTCACAGATTGCATGGAAAGTTAGCAAATTGTAGATTAGGAATCACCTCCAATCTTCAACGCATACTTAATGAAGAACAAGATCTTGTAGGAAATCCAATCTACGATTATGATCAAGATCTCGTTGTTGAATTGGTATTTGAGAAGGAAAAATATGAATGAATCAAAAGAGAATTGATAGGTGAAGTTGCTGGTTTTGTTGTTGATCTCAAATATGTACCTGTGGTGTATTTTAGAGTTGAGCCTGGGCAAATTCAGTAGGGTTACATGGCTGAAGTAATGCAAGCTTATGTGGTTAAAACTATTCTATTGACACACAATAATACTTTCCTTGAGGGTTTCTCAGTTTAAATGCAGAATCATTGCGTTTTGAATAGCGTAGTAATCCATAAGTCCCAGGATCATATTTACAATATTCAAGTTGAAAAATGTTGTCATATCAACATCAATTTCATTTTAGCACACTTTAAAATTCAAAAACAAGTTTTCTCCAACTAGGGGAGAATGATGGAGGGAAAATTATTTTTATTTTTTATTCAATTTTAAAGGATGTTTATTATAGTTTTAGTTATAGAGTTTATTTCTAAGTTTTTAGTTTTTTAAGAATTCTAGGTTTTTATATTTTATTTATTTATTTCATGAGTACAATTTACAAATACTATTCATAGGCCATGTTGTTAACTTCACCTAGTTTCGAGCAAAGCATCCAAAGTCTTTGGGTTTTGCCTCACCAATGAAGCAAGCCAAATCGCGAAGAGTATTCTTAATTAATTACTTGTTACTATTAAAACTTTGAGCAATGATTTCATGCAACCGTTGTATAGTAATATGATGCAACAACCTTAAAAAACCATCTTATGGCCATTTGTTTGATCCAAATTTTGAAATATACACTCTTTTTATTCTAAAGAACAATTACAAAAAATAAAAATTTGAAAACACAACCTAGAAAGTATCTTTTTTAGCCCAATTAATATAGGCCGTTCATTTTGGTGAATGCTTAGATCTAGACCGTAGAATGATATTTTCATTTCTAATTTTTTTTAGATGGCTTTATTATCATTAGATGAACAATTTTAAAAAAGGAAAAAATGATTTTGAGTTTATAACGGCTAAGATCTTGAAATTCACAAAATAAATAGTCTAAATTCGTTTTTAGAAGGAACTCATTTTGACCATATTTAGGGTTCAAATTGAACTTTTTTTTTTTGGATGGATTGCTTATCGAGATGAAGAGAATGTGTATGCAAAATTTGCGGGGACATACAAATACCACAAACATGGTTTTTTAGAAGTGTTATTACATTATACTATAATATAACCGTTGCATTAAATTATTGCTCTAAAACTTTACATAAACAAAATGTGTAAATTGTGAATGCCACATATAGATAGAGGTACAAAATGGTAATACCACCTTACCTACTGTGATACCTACTTTGACACGTATAAAAAGAAGTTCAAAAGGCAATACAACCCTACCAACATTGACATGGGTAAAAAAGTTAATAATGACAAGGGAGAAATGACCTTATAAGACCTTTCTCCACCCATGTGTGTAGGACCCCAAAGGATCACCATTAAATTTGGCAGGGATCTATAAAAACGTCAAGTCTCATATCCATATAATAACTTTTTTAGAGATCCAGACCAACTTTAATGGTGATTCTTTAGGGTCCTACACACATGGGTGGGGGAGGGTCCTATAGGATCATTACTCATTAAAAGGTATCGACACTTTCAAAATTTAAAAGAACTATTCAAGTACTTTTCAGCTCCTAACTCCAAGGCATTAAAAAAATAAATTTAAAATTGATCGTACGAAAACAATATGGAAAAAGTTTATATAAGTGTGAGGCTCTAAACAATCAAATTAGGATACACCTAAAAAATTTCACTAGAAGAGGTTATTTTGATGCCCAAATATTCTCAAATTGATTATCTCGTCCTCAAGATGCATGGACATGAGACAAAAATGGATTTTAAGTTTTGGAAATAGTGCATCTTATTGTGCATTTTTTTACTGTCAATTTTTAAGATTTTCAAGTTTTCATAGATCTGCTCGATCTACATTATTTTTAAAGCTTTAAATTTTATAATTAGAGATCAAAATATATTTTGAGGCTATTATAAAAATTTTCTATATGAAAACCACATTTCTCGATACTATTTGAAGGTGCACTTTAATTTGATTGTTTAGAGCCTTTACAAACCGCACCCAAATAATATTTCAGTTATTTTATTTATTATTTAGTATAGTAATAAATTTATATATTATTAATATTTTTATTTTTTAAATTAAAAAATGTATTTCTATTTATACTAAAATAAAAAATTGAAGTCTTCTCCCGAAGCAGCTAAAGTATCAAATTGCTTTACTATTTAGATCAAACCAAAGCAGGCTCCGAAGCAAATATTGTTCACGGGTACTCTTTACAGGGGTAAAACTGTTACCACAAAACTTAAGTTTAAGTTGGGATATATATATATATATATATATAGATATATATACAAAACTTAAGTTTAAGTTGGGATATATATATATATATATATGACTCAGCTGAAAATTCACTGATTACCAATACTTGGCAAATCTAGCCATGTTTTAGAAAGAGAAAAACAAACTTGAAAATAAATCTGCAAGAAAAAAACAAACACGTAGGAATCCAAATCCTCCACCAGGCACCACAAGAGCCCACCAGGCACCACAAGAGCAAAGAGAAAAAAAAACCACAAGAAGGCTCTCTCTTTCCAATAAAATTGTTTTCATTCACAAAATAATCGAAGTCTCTCTTACAATTGACATGCATCCATGGTTAGCAAGTCGACCTTTTCAAAAAAATATGAGTTTTTTAGAAAAACGTTTTAAACTACGCATTTTTCAATAGATAGTTAAAAAAAAAAAAAAAAACGTGTTCTTTTCATGAAAAAATTTAAAACGCGTTCTTTTAAAAGCTTTATAAAAAAATTAGTTCAAAAAAACTTTTCCTTTTTAGCTTGTATGCTTTTTCTTTATTGAAAGATGAATATCTTTTTTTTAGGTTATGTAATTTCCATTTTCATACTTTTTTCTTTTTTGAAAGATGAATATATATTTTTTATTTTATGTAACTTCTATTTTCATCCATTTTCCTATTTCATGTAACTTCTAATTTTTGTACCTTTTTCTTATTTCATGTAACTTCTATTTTCATCACCTCTCTCTCTCTCTCTCAAATGCAGCATCTCTTGCCCCTCATCTTCTCTCTCTAAACTCTCTAAATTTGGTGCATTTTTTTTTTTTTTTACTATAGTTGGCTTAAAGCGTTTAATGGAAAATTTATTGTGCATTTTTTGAACTATGCCTTATCTTTGATTTTATATCTTTTTAGTGAATTTTATATTTAATTTCGAATGATGAGATGAAAGTCATGACTCATGAGACATCTAAATTGATTGGCTTAATTATATTAGTTAGTAAAGTTTTTATGGATGAATTAGTTATTGATGGTTTTTGTATATTTTTAGAATAAAAATATTGAATCCATCTGTTTCTTAATCTGCATCATTCTCCATTGGTTGAAAAAAACTCGTCATCGAGTTTTGAAATACATCAAGAAGAAACTTGCAGTAATCTCACAACCTTCAATCATCCTAAGTATAGTAAACGCAATTATGAGACTTGTGGTTTATTGTACTAATCATAACAAAACGATTGTGTATTGAAAATGATAAGCCTTTAAACTAAGGGTTGTTCTATTTCGATAGAATCTATTCAACCATATAAACTTGCTGAAATTAATTAGGCTCATCCTTAGGACACACTACGTGTGTATCTTTGAGATGAGCATTAGATTTAATGGTCAAATGAACATCACCAATTGATTCTCATTGGACCTTATTTTTTTCTTCGTTAATTATCAATTTAACCATGAAATCTTGATCATTTCAGTATGTATAAAAAATTGGTGGCAAATCCTAATCTACAAAGTGCTAATTTTTATACATAAACTAAGCCAAAATCAACTTCGTTCTCTTTCTAATAATGTAGATCAAATAAATCCTATAATGTATTCTCTCGACAATGAGGTTCCTGACGCAGAGCGTGTGCGTGCATAGAATGGGTTCTTGAAGACATCTTTCGACTCACTACCGTCATCATAGTGTCAACACTGGGTTTTGCACCAAGCACTGGGTCAACTCTTCAACTTGCCTTCTCATGTCTTCTATCTCAATATCTCGGAGGTTTCGTTCTTATTGGATGGGCTCATTCTCGATACCTAGCCATCAGCCCCATCCACAAGCCATGATGCCTCATCGACAAACACCATAATTCACAATAATCGATTGACGCTCTGATACTACCTGACGCAGCTAAAATTTCACCAGCCGCCAATACATAGTAAATCCAACCACATTTTAAAGAGATAAAAAAAAATTAAAAAAAAATTTGCAAGAAGAAAAGCACACACATAGTGATCCGAGTCCTCCATTACGCACCACAAGAATAAAGAGAAGTAAAACCCACAAGCAGACTCTCTCTCTACAATAAAACTTTTTTCATTCAACCAATGGTTTAAAAACCGGATCGGTGACCCGGATCGGGCTTTTCAAAAACCGATCCGGATCGGCGAATCGGCGATCCGGATCGGCGAATCGGCGGTCCGGATCGGAATCGGGTGAATCGGTCAGAATAAAGCTTCAAAAAAATCCGAAAAAATTATTAAAATTCATTATAAATATTGTTTTTTAGGAATTCAATAAAAAATGAGGGTACTCCATTAAGAATTTTCGTGTTTTTGGATGAATATGCGAATATTGATATGTCCTATGTTTGGCAATTTTTTTACCTTTGCTAGCATTAAGAATTACCACCATCTGTTTTTTTACATTACTAGGGACACTAGTGCATGCAGAAACTTCTCCCTTAACCCCTGCCAAGTGTTGCTTGAACCTATGTACCCCACTACTTATCACTCTTTGACAGTAATTACAAATAATTTTGTCTTTCTTGTTGAGATCAAGTGTGACCCCATGTTGCCATGCAGGGTCTTCTATAGATCTTGACATGATTCAACTGTTTTAAGATGTAAAAAGTTTAAATTAACCTGACAGTTCAAAAAGAAAAATAATCACAATATGTAGTGATAATATGTTGCGGTAGTTCATGTAGTCATATTCGTTGTTATTTGTTATTGCAAAATACCTTTTTTGACAATAATATTTCGTACATATCAATTACAAACATTTAGAATAATACAAAATGCAAGCTCCAAACATGGCTACAACTCAATTATCAAGAACATACATTTTTTGCATTAAAAAATTAATAATAAAAACAATTCTTCAAAGAGCCGGCTAACATCAGTCATTCCAACTTAAAAATCCATGAACAACAAATAAAAAAAATACAGTTTTGTATTGAAAATATAATAACATGCATTTTTTTGCATAAATAATCCATCAACATACAATTTTTTCAACAAAAACTTTAACAATAAAAATTTAAAATATGGTTTAATACCTCATGATAATTAAAACCTTGTCACGATTTTCACATCTTTTCGGAAAATCATCAATTTTCAAAAAATTCGATCATGAAAAAAAAAAAAAAAAAAATTACAGCAAACTCAAACAATAAAAATTAAAAATTAGGTTTAAATGTTTAATACATCATGATAATCAAAACTTTATCACGATTTTCACATCTTTTCGAAAAATCATCATTTTTCAAAAAATTCGATCATGGATAAAAAGAAATAAAAAAAAAAAGTACAGCAAATTTTCAAAAAATTCGATCATGGATTAAAAAAAAAATTAACAAATTTTCAAAAAGTTCGATCATGGATTAAAAAAAAAAATTCATAAATTTTCTAAAAATTCGATCATGGATTACAAAAAATTCGATCATGGATTACATAAAATTCGATCATGGATTACATAAAATTCGATCATGGATTACAAAAAAAAAAAAAAACATAAAAAAACAAAAAATTCGATCGTGGATTACAAGAACAAAAAAAAACAATTCCATCATGGATTACAAAAAATTCAATCATGGGTTACAAAAAAAAAAAAAACACAAAAAATTCGATCAAGGATTACAAGTAAAAAAAACAAACATTTTGATCATGGATTACAAAAAAGTTGATCATGGATTACAGAAAATTCGATCATGGATTACAAAAAATTCGATCATGGATTACATAAAATTCGATCATGGATTACAAAAAAGTCGATCATGGATTACAGAAAATTCTATCATGGATTACAAGAAATTCGTTCATGGATTACATAAAATTCGATCATGCATTACAAAAAAAAAAAACAAAAAAAAACAAAAAATTCGATCGTGGATTACTAAAAAAGAAAAAAACAATTACATCATGGATAACAAAAAATTCAATCATAGATTACAAAAAACTCTATCATGGGTTACATAAAAAACAAAAAACAAAAAATTCGATCATGGATTACAAAAAAAAACAAACATTTCGATCATGGATTACAAAACATTCGATCATGGATTACAAAAAATTCTATCATGGGTTACAAAAATAAAAAATAAAAAATAAAATTCGATCATGGATTACAAGAAAAAAAAACAAACATTTTGATCATGGATTACAAAAAATTCGATCATAGATTACAAAAAATTCTATCATGGGCTACAAAAAAAAAAAAAAAAAAAAAAAAAAAAAAAAAAAAAAAAAAAATTTGTTCTTCACAGAGTCGTTTTACATAAGCGATTTTAACTCAAAAATTCACCTCCAAGTGAATAAATTACATCCAATTGACTATATTTTTTGATAAACAACAATATAAGGAATCAAAAACCTAAATTTTTAACACATTATTTCTAATATATCATGAAAACAAAATCAAAAGGCGGAAAAAAAAAAAAAAAACAGCGGAATTTTTTTCCCCTGACATCTCACTGTTCATATCAAATTTCTTGCTGTAATTGACCAGATTACGTAAAATTAAAAATTTTAAATCATACTAGACACAATAAAGATTAAAAACCCTAATTATTGAACTCATTTTGTTCAAAATATGCCATGAAATAAATCAAATGGCGGAAAAACAAAAAAACCCAAAGTTCTTACCTGTTTTTGTGAACCGAAGCCTTCAATCTCCAAAAAAGTCTGTTTTTCTCAACGATTTTCACAAATTAGTAACAAAATCTTTTGATTCACAGCTTTAAGATCAATATGCCAACAAATTTTGAAAGATTCATGCCCTATTTGGCATGAAATTTCAAAAATGGCGGAAACCCTAAACCCCGAATTTTTCTTGATCCAAAAACAACCAATTTTTCCACCATTAAATCGTTAAAAAAGCTGAATAAAGCTGTTTACAGCCTGAAAAACAGATCACGTGCCGAAAAAAACAAAAAAAATGATCAAAAAATGACAAATTTGAAAAAAATCCGTGAAGAACACTGTGCAACCCGTGTTCTTCACGGACTCGCCGATTCCGCACAGTGAATCGGCGAGTCACTGTGCGGAATCGTCCGGTTCTCTCTAGAACCGGACGATTCCCGGTTTTTGAACCGATCCGGTCCCTTTTTCGTGAATTCCGAGTCGAACCGGGCGAGTCCGGTTCGACTCGGCGATTTTTAAAACGCTGCATTCAACAAATATCCAAGTCTCTCTTACCATTGACTGCATACCTTTTATAAAGGGAAATGTTTCTATACTTCCCCTACAACATAGAAGATCTATGCTTCTCCTACCATCCAGTCGTCCAATTTTGATGAAGAGAGCCACTCACCGTTTGATCTTAGATCCGACGTTTCAAAATATTTTATTTTTAGTTTTTTTTATACAAATTGTATGAGTATGAAATTTAGTATGTGTCATATTCTCATTGGGGTGCACCTTTAAAAATTATTAAAACTAATTTTTTGATAAAACATAATGACCAAGATACCCTTTGAAATTTTCAGGGGTATTTTGGTTATTTTATTTTATTGAAAATATTTTTATATATATATATATTTTTACTGGTGCAAGTTTAATAGGGGATTATATATCCAAAATTTGGTGTCAAAATAGCTTATTAAAAAAAATTAAAAATAAAATAGTGTAGAGACGTGACATTGTGCTTGGGGCAATCTTAGCCCTCCATTCAGAATGGACGGTTGGATAAAATGAAGTATATAAGTTTTATGCGGTAGAAGAAGCATAGAAAGCTTGCCCTTTTATAAATAGTTCTCTTTCTAACCCTCCTAAACAAAAGGTACTCTCTCCCTTATCTAAAACAACCTTACTTTTTCCTAAAATCTAACACCTATCGAAAAGATCTTAAACTCACATACTCTTTTATCTCCTAGCAACCCCTTTACTAATAGAAATGACTCACTCCTAAGAAAAACGGACTTTCCAAAGAAAGACTTATCCTTAAGGGAAAAGTTTATATAGAGCCGAGGCTCTAAACAATCAAATTTGAACTTATCTCAAAAAGTTTACTAGAAGATGTTGTTTTGATACTCAAATATCTTCAAATTGACCATCTCGACATCAAGATGTATGAACATGAGAAAAAAAATGGATTTCAAGTTTTGGAAATAGTGCATTTTGTAATGCATTTTTAGATCGTCAATTTTCAAGATTTTCATGTTTTCATAGATATGTTGATCTACCCTATTTTTGATGCTTTGAACTTTATAAATAAATATAAAAATGTATTTTAAAGCTATCAAAAATATTTCCAGTAGTAAAACCACATTTTTCGACACTATTTGAAGGTAGGTTCTAATTTGATTGTTTAGAGCCTAGGCTCTATACAAACCGCACCCTATACTTAAAGATATGGACTCACTCTAAGAAAAAAGGACTTTATTAAAGTAACCTTAATACTACTAATCCTATTTCTAACCATTAAGCTTAATAAAAAATAAAAATACACCGCTAAAAATAAAAAAATAATAATTAAGTCCCTTAAAAAGTAAGAATAAAATATTAAATACATATGTTTGTTATTCTGCATTAGAATGCAGCATATCACTCCAAGACAAAGCAGTTTGTACAATTTCATCTGATTGGTCTTAGAATGTGGAGACTTGAAAGTGGTGAAAATCCACATCAAGAAGAATGCGGTTGATATATTTACAAAAATAATTTTCACAGACAAACACCAAATATGTAGAAAGTTTTATTCTTTGGGGTTGGAGGAGACGTAACTTCGAAGGTTGTAGAATGATGTATTTTGTGGTTGTTTTAAAAGCTTAATAATTTGTTTTCAAGTGAGAGATTATTGTATGTATGATGTGGAGCCAAATTACATGTATGCGACTTGGCACATGTGTGATAACTGTTTAACTTTTCCCACTCTTGCTTTGAGATAGTGCAAGTACTTTAGAAGCTAATGTCATAAAAATGATTGAAAACCCTTTTGTTTAGATTGAAACTAAGTCTCTTCTGGGTTTGTTGTGCGCCTTTTTATAGGGAGAGTGTGTGAAGGAGGAACATATTGCGTTGGTTTTTTGGTGGCTGTATTGTAAAAGGGACTTTATAAAGAGAGAATTGGAAGTTTAATAAGCCTTGTTTTCTTATTGTAGTCTCCATTATCAAGTAAGAAAAGCCTTTCATTATTTTTCCTTAAACTTAGGTCACAATTTGTGTCCAAACCATATTAAATTTGGTGTTATCTTGTGATTGATGTTATATTTACTCTCTATGATTGTATACAATGAGATCATTTGCCTTTTGATACAAAGATGTTACAATTATTTACAATCATCTGATGTGAAATCTGATATCTTGAGTGTATCACAAAGTTCGAGAAAATTACTTTTGAAGTTTGAGCTTGGTGAATGGAAAAAATGCAGCCATCTAATTTCACATCCAATGGACAAGATTAATTGTGACCATCTTGTATGAAAGATAGATGGTCTCATTGTATACTTTTTCCTTACTTTCCATATTTTTGCTTTAATTTTCATATTGTTTCATTGCATGCTTATGAGATATGAATACACAACAACCACTTTGGTATTATACCCTTGCTGATTTTATTATCAACAACATGAGCATAGTATACATGAAAAAGTGTCCTCGACGAGTGATTCAATTTCATTTGGATTGCCAGGCATTTGATTTGACCTCATCGAGACTCCCAAAAAAGTTAAAAACCAAATGCTTTTCCCCACGTATTCTTTCCCACCTCAAAAAAATTGCAGTCAAATCAAAACAAAGGGGCTTTTTGAGTAATCCTCAAACCCTAGAAAGGAAATAACCCTATGGATAGCAGCACAAGAGAAGGCTAATTACCGATTAAGAACTTATAAATTACTCAAGATTTGACAGAACCAAGTTTAATTTCCATCAAAATCATTGCAATAGCATGGCAACTACCAAGCAAGAGTGATGGAAATAAATAATATCATCAACCACAAAAGTTAGCCAAGGAGCAGTATCATTAAAGCCTATCAGTCCAGCCTCCTCAGGCCTAAAGATCCCCTTCAATGCAATCTCCAAAGGTGTAGTCACCTAAATTAAACATGCAATTTGCCTAGAGACAAAATCAACACATGTAATCTCAATCTCTCTCTCTCTCTCTCTCTCTCTCTCTCTTATCAACACATGTAATCTCAATCTCTCTCTCTCTCTCTCATGCATGCACCAACATCTCTCTCTCATGCATGCACCAACCATGCTTCCATAATCCAGCCCTATAACATACATTCTGTTTTTTCTTTTTTTATCTTTATTTTAATTTAATGGATTATACATAACGAGACCATTTATTTTTTGTAAGAGTGTCATTAATAAATACAAAATTCCAAAAAAAAAATTCACGGACTTTAGGACTCACCCCAAACCATCCAATATGGCATCTAATGAAGGGGAGTGATTGTGACATCCATATACAAATGATAAATGACCTCTTTATGGACAATCCTACTTACACAGATTGCAAGCCTAAATATTTGGTAATGATGCCATTAACCAAGTTAATATTCATATTTAAATGCTCATCCACTTTAGAAGTGTTTCTTTTCACTCCATTCTTCTTTCTCATCCCAACCATATTGGAGATTCTGTATCAAGGTAAATTCTCGTGCTCTTTTGAAGTCTTGTAGGCTTAGTCACAAAAAGACACTCTCTCTCACTCAGTTACTCTCTCTTCAGTCTCTTCATTGTGCATACAAATACTTGTTCTTGAATTACCCAAAATACAGATATATAATCAATGAATATTTAAACCAGGTGTAGTTTTTTTTAGACAATATTGTTAAAAAATTAGTCGTTGACTAATTTACCAATAACTTAGTTACTATGAAATGGTCATTTCAATTAAATACCTCCTCAAGTATTATATTATAAAATATCCAAAATGCTTTGTTGAACTTTTAGAATCCTGAAGAGGCAAATTTATTTTGATAATTTAGACTTATTACACTTGGAGGTTATTACTAAAATACCCTTACTTCTCCTTTTACCAAGTCTTATACAAGATTATGGAAAAACCAGGGTTTGGAAACCAGGAAAAGCAAGGGCAGTTTCATTATTTAGTTCAAGAAAACTTAGTTGAGACAAATCATGAAAATATTTCTACTTGTTCCAATTTCCAAAATCAGAATGATAAATTTAAGTGAGAGAAACATGTCCCTATTTTTGATCCAAGAACAAAAAGGGGTATTTACAAAATTTAGCTCGGGCCATTTAAGTGACATCAATTTTTTTTTTTTTAAAAAGCCCCATTTGTTCACGGACGCGATTAGCATGCAGCCAAGCCCGGTAGAAATGCGGGCTTGGAAATAAATATATTTTTTAAATATAATTTGATCCTAATTTTTGAAAAATATACCTTTAATATGGAGATCATGAATATGAATAAATAAATAAAATTAAAAAATTAGAAATAATAATTATATTAAGAAAAATTTTGGACCGTTAGTTACTTTAGGTGGACCAACTATTTGTATCCATCCTTAAGATGAAAGCTTTATACTTCTGGACTGCATATTGTAGAAATGCGATCCAGCGTGCACGTTCAAATTCCAAACTTAAATTAGAGATTTTTAGTATTTTTTGACATAGAAGCAACGGAGGGATATAGCTTTTTTAAAGTATTAACTTTGTTAAACAATTGCCTGATTTGACCATTTTAATTTTTTTTTTGATTGGATGGATAGCTTCTCCAACGTTTTGAAGGTATTTTGCTATAGGATTCTATGAATCGACTCATACTGTACATATGCGGGCCCCACTTAAACCTATCTTAAAATAGATTTTTAATCAAAAATTTCAGGGATTTATGATCCGGGTTGATCATAGATATGAAAAAAATATAATTTGTAATATTTAAAATATGATTTTTTGCTGAAAATTTCTACACCTTATAAATTCCCTTTAGTGAGCCAGCTAGCACCCGCTAACTCACGAATGACTTTTTCTTTGCTATAATTCAGGCTTCAGAGCAATATTTTTATCTCACTGAGTGACTCGACCAAGTAGTGCATTAGTAAAAAACAAAGGTTAAAAAACTAAAAAAGTAAATTAATTGTTTAAACTGAGGAAAACATAAGCTAAGCAATAAAATTTCATTAGAAGAAAGTCCAAGAAAAAGTAGATAACATATAGATTATTCAAAATTTTTAGTTTATACTTTGAAGTGTTCAGGAAACTGGAAAAAATGAAAAAAATAAAAAATGGAGCACATTGAGATAAAACTCCCAAATCAGCATAAAAACCACAAAAATTTCTAACAAAATATTTCTAAATCATTTAATTAATATTTTTAATAAAAATTAGCATTTTAATCATTTAAACAAGGAGACAAGTTAGCCCCTAGAACTCGCCTTCGTGAGGAAACCGAGTTACACGGCAGTGTCCAAGGGGACCTGGTCGACTCCTGAAACACTGCTGTCCCCAGCACTACATTAGTTTCACTTGCATTTGGACTGGATGGTTAGAGATGCATAAATTTTACATTTGATTGCTGTTGTGCATTATATTACGTGCCCCATGTTACTGCACATGATCTAACCATCACCAAGGGCATGTAAATTCCATCATTAAATGATGGTTATTGCGAGAAATACAGTGACTGAGTAATATCCCAAGCTGTTTAACCACATTTATCGTCATCAATATGCATGTCCTGTTAATTCGTGTAAAATAAAAAATAATATATGAAATATTATCAAATTTTCAACTGTATAATCGCATTCTTGGGCAATCATAGATGTAAATTAACCAAATGTATCTAGAGTAGGCCTTTTGATTCTGCTGTGTGTAAATTTTTTATCAGTAAAATGAAATATTTTGATTTTGAGGTTCCATGCCATGCTAAAATCCGGGAAGCAACAATTATAATAATTTAAATGTAGGAAAAATACATGTTCAGAGGGATGAATTTTATATGAAGGCTTAAGGAAGAATTCATGGGATTAATGTGCACTGTCCACATAATATCATGGCAATTGCATAAATGAAGTCTTCCATTTACAACTGTCAAGAAGGCTTGACAATGAATTTTTCAGTATCACTTACAGTAAGACCTTATGGTCAACAAACCTTAAACTTCACGACAAACTTTTTAACCTCATATCCATTTAACTCTTGGCTTTTGTGAGACAGGACATAAAAAAAATATATAGGAAATATCTTTTTGGTGAAGAGCAAAACAAATTGATCAATGAACCACTCCTCTCATCAATCATTGTGGTGGTCAAGAGAAAATTGTCTATGACTTGGGCCCAGTGCTTGAAAATCTGCCCCCTAATCAAACTACACATTGAATTAACAGAGAGATCGATGGGCTTCCATGCGATTGAAAACTGCTAAATCATCCTCATCAAGAATTTGAAAACAAAGGCGCCGAACCGTGTCCCTCACAGCAAGGCAGTGTCAGATATCCATCATCTGTCATTACATGGGATGCAAGCATAGAAGCAGTTTACAATGACACACTTTGGTGTCTGAAGCAAAAACTAGCAATATTTAACATAAAATATACAAACAGTTGCAGACAAAGACAAGGACTGAACCATAATTTAGGCCCTTGAATGCTATGTTTCACCATTTTTCTCTTCTAAATGATTGAGTATTCAAACTTTGGTCATATGTGCTCTAGCTAAAGGATGGAGGCATATGGACCCCATAACCTATAACTTAGTTATGTGAAATGTTTTGAGCTTCAAAGATCCAATTTATATAACATAGTTTTTTAAGGTTGGGTTTGCCTCAGAATAAAGGAACTGTGGGGGTCTAGTGATGAAAACCCTAACCCAAGCTGTTTTTGGGTGTCGGTTTGACTGTGTGATGAGGGCCAAGGAGGAACACTATTAGCTACGCCATCGTTTTCTAGGTCATTAGAGCCAAATTTGACCATCTTCTTGTATTTTTCTTTCTCATTTTGTCTGTATTTTTTATTGGTGATGTTTCTTTTTTTATTTTTTCATGAGTAAGCTAGGTTTATCTACCCTTCTTTTATATTATTTTTATATTTATTTTGATCAATTCCATGTATGAGATGGGGTTTCTCCACTTTCTTGAAATATTTATTCTTCTTTCACAGAGCTAGGGTGACCATACTATAAATTAGTCAGTAGAGAGCATGAGTGGGGCGGCATAGAAAGGCATCAATTTCCAAGGGCAAAATTTGGAATAATAGTTTAACAACGAGATTGTATATTATGAAATCAATTTACTTTTGGTATAAAGAGGTGACAATTATCATAAACTCTACCAGCTTGGGTGGCTCATAAAGTTTGAAAAGAATTTTTTTGAACTTCAATTATTGCAATTACAAAAGAATCTATTTTCCTAGCATTTAGGACATTCACTCTCTCATGTAAATGTCTATCTAGAAGCGCTTTTTGAACATCAAATTTTGGGGATAAATTTTGATAATGTAACGCCCTCAGCGTAGCGACCAGAAGAATTTGTGCAACTCTGTAAGGGTGTGTTCGATTTCTAGGTTATGCGGCTTTGGAAACTTCATCTTCTAATAATGTTGCACTTTTATGTTTGATAACGGGAAGTTTTACAGTGAAGTGGATGTTGTGATACCCACTTAATTTATATATAAAGCTAAACATATAAGTTAAGTGGATACTGTGAGTTCTATGAGGGATTATGAAACTCGGGGTACCCACTTCTCTAAAACTGCATCTTTAAAAAATGAAACAAGACTCTCACATTAAATATTGATCGTCCAATTTTTCAATGCTCAATCTGTATTTAGGAACTCAAAATCTATTTTCTTTTCTACCAATACTCACATAGTGATTATAATATGGATCTTACTATAATATGGATACCAAAATTTCATACCCTATAAATTTCCCAAAACCTTTTAGTTAAAGGAGCAAACGTACAGTGCGCGCTGCAGGAGCATGATAGCGCTCATTATTAGATCCTATTGAGCGAGAAATAACACACCATATCTTGAACATGCGTCTAGAGAGAATAGAAAAAGACACGTGAAGAGGACGATGTCTACTTTTCACACGTGCGGTTCCCTGACATGCACGTGCACAGCCGCACAATGATTAGAAAAACAAATCGAGTCACTCAATTTTTAATACGGACGCGGTTGGTTAGGATGCGGCCGGCCGTATATTATAAATATAATCAGATCTTAATTTTCAGAGTATGTATAATTTTTAATATGGAGATCATGAATATGAAAAAAAATTAATTTGAAAATTAAAAATAATAATTATATTAAAAAAATATTTGGATGTTAGTTGTAATTGTTTTCAGATAAACCACCTACTTGCATCTATTTTTAAAATGGATGTTTTACACCTCTGGCCTGTATATTGTAGAAATGTGGTCCAGCCCGCATAAAACAATTGTTTTTTTAATAATTCTCCCAACGTTGGTGGTCAAATAATTTTACAAGAGTATTAAGCACCTACAATGTTGGTGGATTACTAAAACAATGGGTAGTTGTATGTGCTCATTTTTTGGGCAAATAAACATATATTACAAATTGCAAAATGGGGCCTAAGCTTGAAGACCCTCCGTTATTTGCAAAGTTTCTGAATTAGCCGGTTCACTTATTTAAAATTTTAGGAAATGAAAACTGCAATATGATTGGTCGGAACTTGAAAAAAAAATTATCAAAAATATAAGTAAATATTTTTTGACATGGTTTTAGTACCGTCTATCTTAAATTTTCATGGGGCTACAATCTTTTAGCATCAGTCTCCAAGATAGATGTTACATGGGCTACTGGACGCTATTGTGGAAGTGCGTTCTTTAATGCACAAATTAATTTTCCTTTATTTAATCACCTATTTCTAAAAGGGTGTAGATTCTATAAGACCTGGGCCTCATGAAAAAAAGGCAAAGCCTCACCTTGAAACCTTATTTAAAAAATACTTTGGGCATGGGAAATCTCTATGATGGCTCTAAGTCAACCGCCGATTATGAAATTTGTAACTCAAGAAATGCTACAATTATCGACAATATGCTCAAAAAATGCTACACTTGAAAATCGACAATATGGATGGTCTAAATAATATATTATCGGAAAAATATACAATGAGACCATTTACTTGTGGTATAAGGTAGTCACAATTAATCATGATCGTTGGACATGAAATTTAGTGGTTGTATTTATTCTATTGACCAAACTCAAAGTTTACTCTCTTTTTTTTGAACTTCTGGACACACCCAAGCTATCCGATTTCACATAAGATGGTTATAAGTAAATGTGACCTCCTTAGATAAATAGTCTCATTATATATAATCTTTATATTATATGGTGTGGTTTGTATAGAGCCCAGGCTCTAAACAATCAAATTAGAGCCCAATTTCAAATAATATCGAGAAATATGATTTTAATACCGGAAATCTTTATGATAGCCCTAAAATATATTTTCATATTTAATTATAAAATTTAAATATTCAAAAACAGTGTAGATTGAACAAATATTTGAAAACTTGAAAACCTTCAAAATTGATGGTTCAAAAATGCATTACAAGATGCACTATTTCCAAAACTTGAAATCCACTTTTTTTCTCATGTCCATGTATCTTGACGTCGAGATAATCAAATTGATGATATTTGGCATTAAAACAACCTCTTTTAGTAAATTTTTTGATGTGGGCTCTAATTTGATTGTTTAGAGCCTCGACTCTATATAAACTTTTTCCTTGATTATAATATACATTTTTTTTAAGGAAAAAGTTTATATAGAGCCTAGGCTCTAAACAATCAAATTAGAGGCTACCTCAAAAAATTCACTAGAAGAGGTTGTTTCGATAGCCAAATATCCTCAGATTGATCATCTCGACATCAAGATGCCTGGACTTGAGAAAAAAATAGATTTCAAGTTTTAGAAATAGTGCATCTTGTAACGTATTTTTGGACCGTCAATTTCTAAGTTATTCAAGTTTTCATAAATTTGCTTGATCTACACTATTTTTGAAGTTTTAAAATTTATAATTAAAGGTGAACATATATTTTAAGGCTACCACAAAGATTTTCAATATTGAAACATTTTTTCTCGATACTATTTGAAGGTGGGCTCTAATTTGATTGTTTAGAGCCTCGGCTCTATACAAACCGCACCGTATTTTTAATACTTAAAATCTTAATTTTTTTTTCACATATCATAGTAGTCAAGTCCTTGAAGGTTTTTAAAGGTCAGAACTGCAATTTTTCATCAGAAAACATTTTCCGTTCTCGAATGCCTTGAGCCGTCCATTTCTTGCTGACGCGGATATGGGACCCGTCTAATAATAATCTTTGGCGTGCCAACTCAGCAATTGCGGGCATATTCTTATGAGATGAGATGACGTCATCGGCGTGCATCCCAGTCACACGTGCTGCAGTCCCTGCACCCCGGACGACAAAAAAAAAAAAAAAAAGAAAAAAAAGGAGTAAACGGGGTTAAAACTTTGACAGTACAGCATAGAGATAATTGGAAAAAAGCAAGCATGAATTTTGCATCTAATGAAATAATGAGAGAACAAAAAAAATTTAGTGGGCTGAATTTCCAACATCGGGATGAAAAAGAAATTAAAAAATATTTTTTTTTCAAAATTTAAAAGTTCTCATGCATTTTGTATTTTACACTTAAGTCCATTTTTTTATTATGAACATTGTATTTTAAAGCAAAATTAAAGATTCCCCCAATATGTACTGTCTAGGCGTCCTCCCTTTGACATTTTCCATACCGCACCATTGGCTCCAACGCTATTTTTCTTAGCAATTACCCCCAATTAAAAAATCTTATTTTTTGAACCAAAATATATCTCATTTATTAACCCATGACCCATGTTTTCATAACATGTGCCGAACCGGCACAAAAATGTTATGGACCGGTACAAGTTGAATATAGAGTTGGTATGACACAAAAGATGTTCCGGACCAGCTCGATACAAGTTGTGTCGGTCTAGCATATTTTATGCCGAACCAGTTTAGAGAAAGAAAGCGGGAAACGTGGCAAAAAAGAGGGTATTTTGATAAAAAAAAAAGTCAGCTTTTGTCAGGGGGTAGTTGTAGAAAAATAGTATTGGAGTTAATAGTGCGATATCAAAAGTGTTGTGATGGAGGTATGCATAAAAAATACAAACTAAGGGGTATCTATAATATTTTTTATTTTAAATTTTTATTACAGATTTGAATGAATTTAAATTTTGGGCATCCATACTTCTCATCATAACACACTTGTAAAAAATATTAATGATATAATTAGGACAATTTATCAAACTACCCCTTACACATTAAGTATTTAACTTTTTTCCATTTGCCACTATTCCAACTCAAGACCATGTATTTTTCTATGGGTATTTTTAAATAAATTAAAATAACTGGGCAAGTTGTTAAGGGATTGTATACAATGAGACTATTTATCTTTGGTACAAGGAGGTCACAATTACTTGAAACAATCCGATGTGAAATCTGATAGCTTGGGTGTATTATAAGGTTCGAAAAATTTTCTTTTAAACTTTGAACTTGGTCAATAGAATAAATACAACCTCTTAATATGACATTCAATGGTCAAGATTAATTGTGACCACCTTGTACCAAAGGTAAATGATCTCATTGTATACTTTTCCAATTGGTAAATTGTTCATCTGCTATGGGTAATTTGATCAATTACTCATGTAATCATGTTAAATAAAATGATCATAATACCCCTACATATTTGGTGCATTTTTATGTAATTTATTTATTTTAATTTTTCGATAATTTTTACAAATGTGAAATGTTGAAAAGTATCAAATGCCTAAATTTGAGCTTAATCCATATAAAAAAGACAACAATATCAAACTAAAATACATAAAAAGTGGGACTTTACCATAAAATATAAAATACACAAGGTTATTTTTTTATTATGATGATGCAATAGGAATTTTTTTTAAAAAAGTTCCCTTCTAACAAATACAGTTTTTTAGCATTAATGTTATTTTGAGCACAATTAGGTGGTGATGGATCTCAATATTCGGTACTAGTGCTAAATTTCTCCAAAAAATTTAAATAGTTGAATGAAAAGGTTATGAAGACGAAATATGGCAGAAGATTAGTTTTGTAAGGGAGTGTGAAGGTAAAGAAACAGGGGGAATATTAGGTAGAAGACATGATTTTCCTTGGAGACAGTGAAAAGATCCAACTTCAATAAATATTATTTCGAAAATGCATTTTTATGCCGACTCATGTGCGTTCACACGTGTTGATTATATTGCAAGGCAATCACGCATAAATAATACAATGACGGTCCATTTCTCACACGTGCATGGAACACGCTTGAAAGCATTAAAGGATGCTGGTTTTTTTTTTCTTTTCCGCCCTCCCTTCTTTAACTTTGTGTTTTATTTTGGTTTTTCTTTCAATTTTATTTGGCCTAGCTACGTCTAGCTCGGCCCAATCAGGTCTAAGCTGAGCCTAGGCCAGCCCTATGAGGACAAGGGTTAGGGGCGGCCTGGCCGAAGCCGGGCTCGTTGCCACCCCTAAGTAGGGGTAGTGGGGATGGGGGCATATAAATAAATTCAATACGGGTCAAGTTTTGTTGTGCATCTACAAGTAAATAGTTTCTATTGGGATTGTATATAATGAGACCTACAGGTAAATAGTTTCTATTGGGATTGTATATAATGAGACCATTTACTTATGGTAAAAAGAAGATATAATTACTTATAACCATTCGATGTGAAATTTGATAGTTTGACTTTACCATAAAGTTCAAAAAAAAAAATTTTGAACTTTATACTTCGTCAATAGAATAAATGCAACCACTCAATTTCACATCCAAATGTCAAGATTAATTATAATCATCTTATTAAAAAGATAAATGATCGCATTGTATACTTTTCCATTTCATTTCTATTTGGGCAATACAGAGAGGGGGTGATTAAACAACTTCTCTTGGTACTGTGGTAGTCCATGTTTACATCAATGACTAGAGAGAGAGGGGCTTCTGATCCTGCAACACTATGAAACCCTAAATGAAACAAATAAAACCCTGATTTTTCCTATTCTTTCGAATCAGGAGGTCGAAAAGTAACATTTATTCTAGAGCCATGCTCCTTTATACTTAATAAAAATATGATAGAGGGATAGATTCCTATTTTGGTAGTAGAGAGAGGAGATTGGATAACTATAACTTATTTTAGTAATATGGTTGTCCTTGTGTACATATTAGAGAGAGAGAGAGAGAGGTTCTCTCTAGATTTTAGCACTCCCTCTTTAGGAGGAAATAGCTTCTCTCTAGGCTTTAGTAGTCCCACACAGTTCACTTGAAAGGGCAAAAAGAAGGAAAGGAATAAGGGAAAGGGCAGTGAGTTTTAAGGTGCTAAAAAAAGGCTTTAGGGAAAGTATTAATATGTCTGTTGGTGGTGTCCCTTTCTAGATTAGTTGAACCTCCACATTATTATTGTACTAAGAGACTCATATTTAAATGATCCCAAGGAATTAGTTTGCCTTCTTGTCTCCAAGATCACTTGCTAAGGTAAGTGGCCAACAAGTACACATGATGGAACCATTGTGATTATGCATAATGGTTGCCAGGAAATGGAGCCTTGTATAACTATGTGGCCACTTGACACTGTAGCTCAAGTGGGTCCATGCCAAACCCAATCAACATTTACTTAACCAGGCCATCTGTTTGGTTTTTCTAGAGTGAGAAAGTTTCTCTCTCTAAAAAAATTATTTTTTTTGTCTAAATAAAAGCTCTTGTTAGGGCACAAAGTTGGTTTTTTGGTTGAGAGAGAGAAACTTTATTGGAATAAAAACTTTGCTTTGTAAAAAGTAAGGGAGTTTATGGTAACCTTTATTTCTTGTAAATGGTGTTTATGCATGCCTAGTGAGAGTGGCCTACATATTGGACCACTACTAGGCCCTTAGTGTGTGATTCAAAGAGAATAATAAGTAAATTGATGATAGGTTGTTACTCAATTGTCATTACACTACTGCTCAAAGTTCGCTCTCTAATGCATGTACAATCATAGTACAGGTTCACCTCTCTCTCTCTCTCCAAGTACATAGTAATCTCTCATATATATGGACAACAGCCGTATATGATGAGCTCTCTGTCTCTTAAAGTACATGATCTTTTGAAAATGGGTCGGCGCCTTGCTGGTGGTATTGTCAAGCTTTATGAAGAAGTCTCGGATTTTATTCTCATCAAAAATAGGAACTCAAATCTCCAATGACCAACACTCAAAGAACCGGCTGAGGGCCAGGTAGCAAAAATGGTGGGAGCCACTACATAACGTCTTGAGTTCTATTCCTACTGTGGATAGAGGACCCCATCCCGATTGAACTATGGAATAGAACCAAGGTGGGTCGTCATTTTCTTGTGCTCATTTTTTTATTGTCCAATGTAATTTGGTAGAATGTCATTTCTTGCTTCCCTTGATACGAAGGCTCATTGCCCGTATCATCTTCTGTTAACTTATTCTCATATGTGAGCTCTTTTGTCTTTTACACCCCATGAGAGGAATCTCATATTCAAGCTATTAAATTTGAGATGGGGTAAAGGGCTTTTGTCTAGAAAAACTATGTAATTTGTAGGCCATTAGGGAGACAACATGGAATTAACAATTCTAATAACTATTCAATAGAATAACTCACATTCTTCTCCCTTCACAGCATTTATAAGCACTAGAGCTTGGAAGCCATGGCTCCAAACTCCACCCATCAAAGAAAAAAACCAGTCCAGTCCAGCCAAGATGACAGGCTTTGGATCTCCATGTGGAGCCTGCAAGTTTCTTAGAAGAAAGTGTGCCAGGGGTTGTATTTTTGCACCATATTTTTGCAATGAGCAAGGTGCCACCAATTTTGCAGCTATACATAAGGTCTTTGGTGCTAGTAATGTCTCCAAGCTCTTAACCCATTTGCCAATTAGCGACCGTAGTGAGGCGGCAGTGACAATTTCTTACGAAGCACAGGCAAGGCTTAAAGACCCCATCTATGGCTGTGTCGCCCACATTTTTGCCCTGCAACAAGAGGTGAATCAAACAATAGTTTGTTTCATCATGTGTAGATCTTTGATTGAATCTCATCACCATTTTTTCATAGTTTTTTAACACTGTTGCGAGAACGCTAGTGTGGGGCCTTGCATAGATTGGGAACCCAATTCCCATGGTAAAAATAAATCAAACATGAATAGTTTGAGAGTAGTGAGACAAATATCATTATCAGACTTAGGTCAACAGTAGCTGTTGCTGTAATAAATTCTCATGCAGGGGTTGTTAGAAAATTGTAGATTAAGTCAGGCGAAGCTCATGTCGCGATAGAAATCGCTCTAGAACAGAAGCTTGAATCCATTCATTCATTGATCAACCAAGTTGAAATCGCTTACCTTCCTAAGGTTTGATTTAGCATTGAGCTGATCAAAACAAATTAGTTTATTTATAAGGTTTAGGACATTTATTAGCATAAATTGAAGGATTTAGGAGGAGGATTGATTTATTGTTATCTTTTGATGAAATATATTGGTCAAATTAGACATTCAAATTTAACTAAATCAAACCTCAACTGTATCTGAAACTCTGAATGTGCCCTAGCACATTATAGCATGCACTATTGTTTGCACGTGCCTTGTTCTAACGTCGTGTGCCTTAATTTACAGGTTGTCAACCTGCAAGCTCAGTTGCTTTCTCTGAAGGAACAGGTAGCCCATAGTCAAGTTAGCACCACATCAAGCCCACAGTTCCCTTATCAATCAGAAAACCCTACCTTCAGCCAACAATCAATGGCAAACATGTCACAGTGTTTGTCAAATGCCTTAGGGAACTGTGAACCAATGCTGTACAATGGCTTCACTGACACAAGCCATATTGGTGGAGGATACTTTGGAAACAATGGAGAGGAGTTAACAAATATAGGTTGCTCTTCTCAAACCATAGACTCTTATTCAAGCATGCAAATGAACTAAAGGAAATTCATGCACCAGGAGATGGAGGACAACTTTGGAGACTTACAATCAATGGCTTTTTCTTATCTCAAAAGCACATAAGATGATTATTTAGGAATCCTATGGATACACAGGGAATGAAGCATAAATATATGCTATTTAAAATCATTGAAGGGACATTTTGAGGAAATTGATATCGTACTACGGTAGCTGGCAATTTTCAGCACTGAAGAGGCTTTAGATTAGTTCTACAAGGCTCTAGTATCACATTGAATTTGTAATGTAGAGTGTAGACAAAGGCTAGCTCAGAGTGCCATGTGTATCTTGTGTTGTATTTGATTTTAAAAGGGAAAAGACCAAGACTCATCTCTCTCTCTCTCTCTCAAAATCAATCAATCCGTCAATTAAAAGCTTCTACCTTGGACAAAAGGACTCATGATAATATATCAAATCCAATTTTATTCCTCTCAGCCAAAATTGTTTGCAAGACAGACAGTTTGAAATGACTAAAAGCCTTTGACGCACCAAGATAGTAGGGTGGATGGGTGGGTTGGGTGGGTAGCAGAGGCTCATGTTGACATAGCTGTCTTGGCAAAACCCTTTTTCACTGTAATGTTATTATCTTTGTAGCTAATTCTGGTGTTATTCATTTGTTTATTCTGTGATTTCTTTATGTTCTCTTTGAATTCATTTCTTCTTTGATTTATGCTATTTTTTATAACTCCTACCTATTTCATTTATACTTTAATTTCTATTTATTTGTTTTTGGAATGTAACATGTATCTTATGACTTGTGATTGTGTTTTATCATAATTATTTTAATTTTTGTTTTCCAGACTTTGATTACATGCTATGAAGAACTTACCAATTAATGTGGGAGTTACCCCTAATACAATTGAATATCTTACTTTTACTAATCTCTCTTAACTGAATCATTCCCTATTTTATTTCCATCTTTCTCAATTTGTTATTTTCTTCCTATATTTAATTCCATGATCTAACTTTAGTTTGACTTCATTTGCTACTTTTTTTTACCCTTTTGTGCCCCAAATTAGTTGAAGCTCTGGTTTTTAAGTTTTCCTTTTGGACTTTAATTTTTTGCTCTTTACACATTTCCTCTTTTTTTTTTCTTCTACTTAACCTTTTGTATTTTTTTATTAGTATGGAATATTTTTTCTTAAAATTCATAGCTTTTTGTCGTATTTCTTTAATTTTTTGTTCTCATATTGTGTCCTCCCTTTATGTCATTGTTGTTTTCTTTGTTTTGCTTGATTTTTTGTTGATTTCTATTTTAGTTATGCCATTATAATGTTTTATCTATGTTATAGTTATGTTTTTGCTTGATCTCTTTATTTTTGATGTAATGTTTAGGGCATTAAGTTAATAGGATAATAACATGAATTAATAAGTTTCTAAGAAATGAATTCCTGTTTTACGAATTGATTAACATGGAAGAGTGCTATGTCATTTTTAATAATTGATTAGCAAATTCTAATTTCAATCCCCCAGATCGCCATGGCTATATTTGTTATGGTGAAATTTCTTATTTTCCGTACTTTCTTTAGGCGGGCCACTTCATTAAGGAGAACTTGATCTCAAACTCAATTTTGACTGTGAAATTTATTGGTCTTTTTTCTAACTGAATTCAATCAATGTGGTACTGAAATTTTATTTAATTTTTAAAAATTATGTATTTCATTATAGAGTTCATAGTTTCATTGGTATTTTACAGGGAATGCTTGATTTTAGATTTAGTTTATCAACATAAGAATTTCAGGGATTCTCTTATTTTCTTAATTTAACATTTACTTTCACATTTAGTGTTTCAACTATAAATAAATAAAGGTTCCATTGATCATGTCAGTTGTTAGTCTTGTTGGCTGAAAATTTTCCACTTTTTTTTTCCCTGTTTAATCAGAGACATCCAATAAAATGGAAGTGATCCCTTTTTAAAATTCTTAATTTTATGTTTTATAAGCATAATTATTAATATGATTTTTAACATGGCTTTGAAATGTTCTCTGGTTAAGTGGCATTGCTTATTATGGGAGAGTTGAGGGGGGAACTTCAGCTTAAGTCCCAGTTTCTTTTCATGAACTTACGAATTTGTATAGATTATAATGCAGCAATTAGGAATTCAAAAATTTTGACATAAATGAGATTTCTAGTAATTTGTTAAAGATGTAAATAGATGGTATTTTGGGTTGTGCAACTCCAAAAGGCTTATAGATTAGAGTCCTATGAAGTTTTTTTTATCACATAAAGTTTATGGCACACACCTTCAATTAAAATACCTTGAATTGGAAAATAATTGTTATGTTTATAAAGAAGTTTATAAGAGGGAAGTCAAGGAGGAAAGAACAATGCATAAATAGGATAGATTAAGGACAAGTTGGTGTCTTTAGATTTGCATGGCATTTCACAGACTGCAATCCATTAGGATTTCACATAGACTAATAACTCTATTGGTGTTTCATTTAGACTTTCTTATAATCTCTCATGCATATATTGATGTCTCATTTTATGTGACTTTTGAGCTTAATCAAGTTCTATTTCTTTGATAAGAGAGGGTTTTTTTATTTTTTTGCGAGAGTCAGTGGGGGAGAGGGCCTTTACTCTTGGTAGGAATTGAGCCTAAGATGTAGCGTTGGGAATCGTCAGGTACTAACCAATTAAGCCCGAGCTCTTTTTCCATGATAAGAGAGAATTTGAATAGAAAAAAAAAAATAGATATCAACTCTATGAAGAAAGGGGCAAGACAAAAGTAAATAGATATGCCGTTTTATCTATATAATACATAGGCAGTGACCATAAAATGTTTGAGAATCAAAATAATGAGGAAAATACCATTGCTACTACTTTTATAGAAGACATAAAAGTTTTGGAGATTAATTTAAGTTATAAAATTTAACTTGAATGAAAAGAAATGGAAAATGTACCTCATTGTTGCCATTAGTGTGATTTGCAATGCAAAAGGAAGCCGAATCTAACTCACCAAGTTGAAAATATGAGAGGGATTTTGCTCAAAAGATTAAAGAAGTGTATCAAATGGATCGTGGTGTATGAAGAAAGTATGCTGTAGTGTGCCATGGGCATATAGGATATATGAGGTGGATGTGTTTTGAAGGTTTTTGGATCAATCATCATTGAAGTGGAACTAAAATGGAAATGCTATGGTCAAAATCAAGTTCATACACTCCAAGTTTGAGCTCAAAGCTGAGAAAATCCTCTAATCATCCAAAACATGACCAAGCCCCATAAATTTGTACCCATTTGAGGAATAAAGTCAACAAAAATGATTGGAAGGGGCAAAGGTAAGATGTGGGGACATCCCTCAAGGGTTTTTATTTGAAGAGGACGTTCTCAATTTTGACGCATGTTTTATCAAGAATCAGCACTTTGTAGCTTAGGATCCGCTATAGAACTTCAATACATACTTAGATGATGACCAAGATTTTGTAGTTGAACTGATATTTGATTAAGAAAAGGTGAAGGACTTCAAGGTTAATCAATAAGTGAAGTTATTAATTCAGTCATCTACTCCAAAGCTCATCACCCATGGTATGCTCTAGGTCACTTATTTCTTACATTCCTTTTGTAAAGTTAGACTGATTTACGTGGGCCCCACTTACGGTTCCAGACATTCAAGAGGCCACTTCTCATCCATCCAATGTCGAATTTGGCTCAAATTTGAACCGTAGCATTAATATACTAATACCTTCTACCCATAATGTTATCGTGTCATTTATCCTTTTATATCGTGAGGAGGTTTTGCAAATTGGTCTTAGATCACCGTTGTGAAGTGGACAGTTGAGCTTTGCCAGACTGTATTTTGGTCATTTGGCCTTAGATTCACCTGAATTTTTTAGTGTAGCCTTGGGGTTCCTTGAATTAAAGATTGAATGGTCATATTAACATTTTGTACCAGCTTGACTAGATCTTGATCGTGCCTCCTTTGGACCGTCTGACACATGATTTGGGCATGATTGGGCTCATATCTTTAACGTTTTTGGTATGGATCTTCCTTTCATCATATTAAGGGTACTTTCCATCTTTTGATTTATTATCAGACTGTCTTTTACCCACTGTAGCCATTTCCAGCAGTTCATTCGGTATTCTGATGGTTATCGTACTTGGAATTTATTTGACTACACATCAACACTCCTTGATATTTTATTGAGACAAGATACCCCAAACACTTGTAAGCTGGGCCCACAGGCCTGAAACTTAGATTTGGTGTCCTAATTCATATTTGGGGTTGAAGCGCCCCCACTCCCACTCTTCGAAGTTCGCCGGTTAGACTAAGAAGTGTATCTTGACTGAGTTCTGAAGGTTTCTTTTGGCTAGAGAATGTGAGGGTCTAGGGAGAGTGTTGGTTGCGTAGGGTTCACTCCTGAGATTGGCCATGGCTAGGTGTTTTTTTGCATATGTATTTAGGGTCAAGGTTAAATTTATTATATCCTAGGATAGGCTAAGGATTTATTGTACCGGTTTTTTTCTAGGGCTTTCTAAGGTTTAGGGTTCAACATCTCAATTCGACAGGGCTTTTAAGGACATATAATTTCTAACATGGAGATTATGAATACAAAATAAATAAAAGGATTTTAAAAATTAAAATAATAATTTTATGAAAAAAATATTTGAACTGGTAATTTCAATTGTGTTTAGATGGACCACCCATTTGCATCCATCTTTATATTCAGGGGATGCAAATGAATAAATGCGGCCCCCAACGCATGGAACAATTTTCATTCAGCCATTAGGAACTTCCATATATGGTTGGACCAAAACAGAAGGTGAAAACTTATCAAACACACATGCATACTTCGTTAGGTCACATGCATGAAAGGTAAATGCACAGTACACATTAAGGTTCAAATTTTCTGCAATCTGTTGATTTTGGCTCTTTTTACCATAGGTGAACTGTTTATGAAATGTGGGTTTACAAGAGTGAGGTATTTTCTCTCCTTTGTATTTTTGTTGGAGAATATCTTTGAATATTCTGCACTATCTTATTGAATCATAGAGTTTGTGTAGAAAAAGAGCTCGGGCTTAATTGGTTAGCGTTTGATTTGCAATGCTATGTCTTAGACTCAATTTCTACAAAGGGTAAGGGCCCTCTCTCCATTGACTCACCAAAAAAAACGAAAAAAGAAGAAAAAGAAAAAGAAAACAAAGAAAGAAGGTCATGGAGTCTCGCATGCAAGTTGATCAAATAAATGTATTTGTTCTATTTGATGTGATGACCTTTCACTTTCGTTCTTCTTATGTTTATTATATTTGGTCGCATGCAATGGTTTAAATTTCATAGTGGAGGCAACTGGGCGCCGTATTAGCAATAGTGAAAGTGATTAAGATGCCTGCATTGTGAGTAAAGACACAATTTTGAACTGGACAGGCATGGATGGCTTGCGACCTTTCATCTTCACATTGCTTGCATGTTGGAAGTTGTTTACATCTCGAATCAAGAGGATTTCAAACCTGAGATATATGTTATAAAACTAGTTAATTTAAAATTTGATGGAGATTCTGTGGATGATGATTGAATTATAATTTATAAGCCAATTAACTTGTGTAGGCTAATTCTCCTTTAAATCACTGGCAGTGCCGATCTTTTTCCTAAAAATAGAAAAAATTCTCTACAGGTTAAATCTAACTACAATAATAAAAAACAAAGAAGGAAAGGAATAGGAAACTTACCTACCCGGGCTAGTTGGCCTGGGACCCCCAAATTTGAGGATGCCACCCGTACGACTGATTTTTTTCCTTCATTTTTTTTCTTTGAATTTGATTGAATTCCCCTCTTGAAATTTGCTAGAAATCTTGACTCTGGATTGTTGAAAGAGGCTAAAATTGAATTAGGGTTTTGTAGTTTAGATCTAGGGTCATAGCTTCAAGGATCTATTGATGACTAAGGCACTAGGCTAAAGCTAATAAGGCCTACACTACAGTATTATTCTCTTGGTTTAGAAAATTAGGGTTGAAGTCTCTAAAGGGTTAGACTTTCTAAATTCTAGGGCTGCTATCTATAATTAGGCCCGATGCCATGGTGTCTAAGGTGTTCTGGTATGTGAGAATTAATGTGTCGGGTTTCAAGGTCTAGATGCCACAGACTGTGGCATCCAGCGTTTTCTTGGCCAGGCGGCACGAATTGTGGCGCCTAGGTCTCCGGTGACTAATTTTTCAGATTTCGATTTTCTTGCTAATTTAGATGTGATTCTTATAGTATTTTGAATAGATCTTATTTTGAATTCCTATCTTAAGTCGGTTTTATCTATTTCTTAGGCTTTTAGGATAACTTTTTAGAATTTAGGATGGTTTCTTAGGTTTTTAAGATTATTTGGGAGATTCTCTAGGGTGTTCTAGAAGGTTAGGACAATGGTAAGGGACTATGGACCATAAGAAGGGTGACATGGGTCTGTTAGGTTATTATGATCCTCAGATGTTTCACTAGGCATTTCTAAGTTATTTTCTCATATTTAAAAATTTTAAAAAATAAAAAAATAAAAAAGTGAAAAATAGCCAATTTTAAAATAGGATGTCTACAGAAGTTTTCATTTGCATGGCTGAGTACCCATAGATTCCTTTTGAACTGAAAAAGATGCTAATGGTTCCCTACTATATTTCCCTGTCATTTCTCTCTCTTCATATTCGTCCCTTGGATTCTCTCTTTCTCTCTCAATCTTTGCCAGAAAATACTCATCAAAATTTTTTCGAGGCTAGGAAGAGGATCTCTTTTTCTTGGGAGCCATTGGGTCACCACACAACTTTGGGTATGGACCAAAATATCGGACTTGGTCGGTTAGGTTTGGGTCCAAATCACCTAGATTCGACCTAGGTTGGGTATAAGCTTTGGCCCATACTAGACCTTATCAGGTCAATTCGGGTCCAAGTCAAGTTGACCTAATCCGACATGGGTTCTTAGGCAGGTCTGGGTACATCCATGGCCTACTTAGGTCCATTGTGAGTATAGCCGTATTCAAACCATTAGCACGTTTAAATTCTCTTTGCATGCGTGCATGAGGTCATGCATTGATAGATCCAACCCGGCCATTTTACCACATTTAATTGCATGTTTGGTTCAAGTGTAAATATTTTGTAAAAAACTTTTTCACGTGAAAAAATTCTCTCATACAGTCAAGTGTGATAATATTTTCATGGCAATTGATGTTAGTGCATCTTTTCATATCAATTAGCACTTAATTGATGTAAAAATATTCTCCGTACTTAACCATATGAAAGAATTTTACATGTGGTTTTCATGCGAAGAGATAATTTTACATGTGGTTTTCATGCGAACCAAACGTGCATAATTCTAAACTTCAAAAAATTCATGAAGTCTTGTTCAGATACAAAGACTGTCTTTCTCTAGGGAGCATAGACCTTGCTTCCCAAAGAACATCTTCGAGCGGCGAGCATCCATCATCCAATTAGTTTTAGGGAGGCAGATATAGCCGCGTGGACACATTGTATATATGGTCTATCTTATCAGAAGAGTCTGATTAGACTGGTGGACAACTCATTAATACACTGTGACCTCTAGGGAGCATAATATATCATGCCTTCATAGATTTCACGGAAAATGATTTGATAGGGCTGAAGCCCTAAATGAGTAAAGCATCACCTTCCAACTCATTGAAAATGGTACTTCTAGCATCCACAAACCTTCAAATCGATCCTCTCGGCTTTACCCTACCATTATTTTTGTGAAAAAAGAAATAAGGTTTCAAATTTTTAAAATAGTGTATATCGTAACACATCATCTAAACCGACCATTTTTTCCTAAAAATGAGTATTCACTAATCCACAAGGTCTATATTATATTTTAAGCTTTAAATTTCACGGTTATACTGGAAATTGATTTTAAAGCTGTCATGAAGGCTTATGATGCCCAAAGTGTTTTTCGGACGGAGATTCCATACGAAGCCTTACTTTATTTTCATAAAACCTAGGTCCTATAAAAACTGTATCCTGGATTCACTCCCCATAATTCCCTATAGTAAAAGTAGTTGAAAAGGTAGTTTCACCCCACCATATCTTGTGTGTTGGTGCATGGCCAACAAAAGCAAAGATACGATTTGGGGAAATTGCAATGGTCCTTTTGTTCCTTGTTATGAACCAGCACTCTCTCTATACCCATTCTTAGAAAATGACATAAATTTCATGATGCACAAATCTTACCAACTTTTGTGATTGACACAAGGGCTAGAGAGAGAGAGAGAGAGAGATGGAAAGCAGCTTCTATGTAGGCTCCCATCTAGGTCGGTCCCCTTGTTGGTCTATATAAACAGAAAAGGCAAGTCATGCGTGAAAGAGAGGGACCGTCTCGCTACGAGTTTTAGAAAGGATAAAAGGTCGGAAAATTGTGTCATGCCTGCTGGACCACATTTCTACAATATGCGGTTCCAGAGGTATAAAGTATATATTTTTTAATGTTTGTTAAAGATAGATACAAATAGGTGGTTTTTCTAAAAACTAGTGTTACTAACGGTCCAAATACTTTTTTAATATAATTATTATTTTTAGTTTTCAATTTGTTTTTTTTCATATTCATGATTTCCATGTTAAAAATTATATATTCTCTAAAAATTAAGCTCAAATTATATTTTAAAAAAATATTTATTGCCAAGCCCATGTTTCTACAATATGCCCGCAAGCTCCATAGAAACCTCGTGCGTCTTAAAAGGAAAGCCCAAAGATTTTATGCTCCCATAGTGATACATTGATTATTTACTCTTTTGGGGAAAACTCAATCTGGAATTAATTTTAGGATGTGAAGTTTTGGTAATGTAACATCGTTAGATCAATCTCAATAAAGAAATTCTTAAGTGCAAAGTGCATTTGAAAAAAATAATGTTTCAAGATTGAATAGAGGCTATCAAATATTTAGAGTGCGAGAACTAAGTATTAGAAAACTCAAAATTCAAATTTTCTTTGAGAATAATCATCTAGTGTTTCTTAAATAATTCCCAAAATATCAGATTCAAAAAATCTTCCCAAGTAAGTCTTCTGATAGAGGGAGTATATGTGCTCAAACAACGTTTCTATAAGACCTAGGCTTTATGAAAACCAAATATAGCCTCACCTCAAATCTTGGTTTGGAAAGTACTTTTAGCAATGTAAATCTTCATGATGGCTTAAAATCAATTTCTAACACTAAAAATAAAAAAATAGTACAAATATTACAGATCTTTAAAAACTTATTTTGAGCACGAAATGGACGGTCTAAATAATTTGTTAAAATACATACTATTTTTAGAGCTTGAAGCCTTCTTTTTTTTTTTTCACAATTACAGTGTCTAAGCCAAGATGATCGATGTAAAGACTTTTCAATGCTTGAATTGCAATTTTCAATGCTTGAATTGCAATTTTCAATGGGTTATGAGGCGTGGCTTTACTTATCTGCAGCCCTATCAAACAGTTTTCCAATTATATGGCAAAGATGGACTCACCAATTTATGCCTTGTTTGGACAACGAGTAATCTTCACATGCCTTTATGGGTATTCACTGTTTGGTTTATTGATAGCCAAATCACCGTACCCATATTTTCTTCTAAAAGATTAAGGGTATTATTGTTAAAAATAAATAAACTTTTTTAAAAACAAAAAAAGTGATATCTATATAAGAGAGTAATAAAAGACATAATACATATCCTTTTAAGAGCCATCCTTTTGGGGGTTATGGGAAGAGATCTCCATGATGGAGACAGGTCTCTAAGAGATAGAGAGACATGGCCTCCGAGAGTGACAGTATTCCCATGGGTTTTAGGTTGATTTAATTTTCACTTTTAGAGAAAAAGTTTCTCGGTTGCTCTCGAAGTTATCTTTCCGGTAGTGTTATTGCAATGGAAAAAAAGATATTGATCGACAATGTTGCTCGATCGGGAGAGCAGGTTTAAAAGGGAATAACGATGAAGGGTTTTTACCGAGGTTTAGAGAGAGGTATATCTCATGCAACTCGAAACTATAATCTTCATCGTGATAGTGAATTTTTGCTTGCCACGGCAGTAGATGTAGCCCTATGGGGTGAACCACTTAAATCATATGTTGTGTTGTTATGCTTTTTTTACGTTTACTTTATTTCTTGCACCAAATTTATAGTTGTATCCATCTGCTTAGTATTTAGCCAATCATGTACATGATCTTGGGTGGGATCTCAATATTTAAGATTCCCGGTTCTGCAAACTAGAGGTTCACGAGGACCCTACATTCACGAACATAAAAACTCTCAATTGGTTCCAAGGTCTTTGTTGATTCGGGCAAAATGGTTTTTTTTTTCTTTAGCTATTAGTACAACCCAGTCAGTTGTGTTTTGCCGGAATCACCAGCTAAAGCAAAAAGAACTTCCTTTATTTCCTCCTACATATCAAAATCCGAAATTATAACCATATCTTTGGTAGGGTTCGAAAAGGGGCACTAGAAAAACCAACTTTCATCTTAAGTCGTGAATAAAAAGCCATCTTGAAGTGATCGATAATAGCTTTCTTTCACTCATCCACATCTCCTTCCTAAACACTGTCAATATGCACACTAATATTGCTCACTCTTCTTTTACTATTAGCAATTGAATAAGAAAATTTTGTATTTAAATCTCCTTCCTTCACTCACTTTACTCTTGATCTATGTTTTCCAATAACATATAACTTATTCTCCAACTCCATTCTTTCAATTTTATGCTCTACCATAAGTCACAAGTGCCCTTGTTCAATCACCTGAATTCTATGCATATTAGCATAAATAATGCTCCAAATATTACAATGGGTGTTCTTTTTTCATTCTAACAATGAATGCTTCGAGAACTGCAGTTTTTTAGACAAGCCATATCCAAACCACCTATTATCCAGTGTATTCTCCCATGCATGCTTTATAATATCAACAACCTCTTTCTCCTCCATCTACCTTATTTCCAACCTGAATGGTTTCAGACCTTCATTAAGTTTTTCAATGCGCAATATAATAGGGGTATGATCAGAATAAGTTAGGCAAAGCGTTGGCATGTTGGAAAACATTCTTCCCATTGATTAGATATAAGAAGATGATCCAATTTGCACATAATCAAACACCACCACACCACTCTTATCAGAATCATGAGGCCCGGGCACGTCCTGTCCCGAGAATGTGCAAGGAATGTCAGGCCCGGCCCAGTTTTGGAAAGTTTGATTTGGGCTCCACCTGAATCCATGATAAGGAAGCTAGACTGGGCTAGTCCAAGCCTTTTATGAATATGAGATATTTTCAAGTAATCTATAATAAAAAAAACTCGGCCCGGGTTACCCGGACCTAGCCAAAAATCTTTTTAGACCTACCAAGCTCATCCCAGGTCAGCCCATGTGCCCTGACATGCGAGCCCACTGGCACAAAATTAGGCCCAGACAAGTGCTTGCAGCCCGAACCGGGCTTATTAACAGCTCACAAATTTAAAGGGCAAGAAAATAGCCATCCTCATTCGAATGTACCATTTAACATTTCACTCATTTATCTTTTCCAAATTTCATAGACCACTGGAGGACACTGTGACTGGGATACTAATGTGTGAAAATTTATTGGAGGGACAATTTTCAGTTTTGCTTCTCTCTCTCAAAAGAAAGTACTTAGAAACACCATCTATGTGAAAAGTTATTATTTTTTAATGCTAATATCTTACTCTCAACATTTTTTAGGAGCACCATCTATGTGAAATATTGTTATTTTTTTATGCTAATATCTTATTCTAGACATTTTGTGAGATAATGATATACTCCATCATAGATATCTCACAAGTAATATTTTTTAGCACCGATATCTCAATTGGTAATTTTGCAAGATATTGATATTTGGAAAAAAGTTTATATAGAGTTCGAGGTTCTAAACAATCAAATTAAAGCCCACCTCAAAAGTTTCATCAGAAGTGGTTGCTTTGATGCCCAATATCCTCAAATTGATCATCTTAACATCAAGATGCATGGACATGAGAAAAAAAATGGATTTCAAGTTTACAAATAGTGTATCTTGTAACGCATTTTTGTACAATCAATTTTCAATATTTTCAAGTTTTTATAGATCCGTTCGATCCACACTATTTTTGAAGCTTTAAATTTTATAATTAAAGATGAATATATATTTTAAGGCTAACACAAAGATTTCAAGTATTGAAACCACATTTCTCAACCGTATTTGAAGAAACGATTTACTTTGATTATTTAGAGCCTAGGCTCTATATACAAACCCTACCCTTAACATTATTTTAATATTGATATCCCATGATGTTAAAATTTTCACAGGACAATGAATTTCCCTACTTTAATGTTTCATTCCAAATGCCCGGTGAAATATGGTTATTTTTTAACACCAATATCTCAACAAATGCCTTATACGATATTGGTGCTATTGATACTCAGAAAGTGCGATTCGGACCGAGTAACCAGTACGCTTGAGCCGATTAGTGTCGAGTACGGTACCAACAAAAAAAAAATACAAATTTTTTTTTTAAAAAAAATATATTTAAATAAGATTAATCAAAACACTTCAAAACGATGTTAAAAATAGATTTAAAAAAATTAACTTGCGATAGGGATATTTTCAAAATAATTTAAAAAAAGATAGAAAAATGTAAACATATGTATTGTGGCCAAAAGACTTTCCGATTTTAGCCAAAATGATAGAAAACATAAAAAAAAATATATCTCAAATAAATATTTTATTTTTTAAAAAAAATATTATTATTTTTAATATTTTTTATATCCTCTAGTTGGACACACAACTTGGATTCGGAAACGGCACTGTCCCGAGTGAGACTCGGCCGCGTACTTTCGACTCGGCCAATTTCACGAACATTGATTAAAAAATGCGAGATATCTGTATTTAAATTTGAAGGGCAACTTTGCTCGCCTATTTGGTTTGACGTTTAACCCCTTTTGATGTATTGTAGGGTGATCTTTTAACGACGACATTGCATCTAGCGCAAAAATGATCAAACGTTTGTAAAGGGCAAAGAAAATGATCAAATTTTCTAAATGGTAATCTCTCCTTTGTGATGAGTACTTGATAGAAACCTTAATGGGTTCTTTTACAATTTTTGTGTTTTTTTTTTAAAAAAAATGTTTCTCTCTCTTGTGAAAAGATCTAGTCTTGATGCAAATAAGGACAGGGGTTATAAATGGCAGTAACCGTAAATAGTACTAAAAAAAGGCCATCATCTTAAAATAATCAAAGTAGGACGTATTTTCAAACTGCATCAAAACATTAACTTCTTTGTCAAAAACTCTTACATTGGCCTAAAATTCTATTTCAAACCCTAATTATAAAATTTAAAGCTTTAAAATTTTTTGTGGATCGAACAAATCAATACAAACTTGAAAATATTGAAAAAAAATATTGAAAATGGATAGTCTGGATGATGTAGAAAATAAGACTTCAAATCATTTGTATTCATAGCTATACATCTCAAGATCTAGATGACCAATTAGAAGGTGCCTTTTTTTTCTTTTTCTTTGTTCTATGTGGACTTCGTTTCTGTAGTATAAGGTTGATACCATGTAAAAATATTTTCCATGGGATTTGTAGTAGTAAATCTATTTTTCAAACTCCCTTAACTCCAAATGTTAATCACTAAATCTCTTGAACTTAGTTCAATAAATTTCAATTTAAAAAATCCAGAAATTTCACAGGTTCTTCTGAAATTTTTTTAAGGGTATGGTTTGTATAAAGCTGAAGCCATAAACAATCGAAGTAAGACGCACTTTCAAATATTGTTGAACAATGTTGTTTCATTTCTGGAATTCTTCATGAGGGCTTGAAAATTTGTTTTAATCTCTAATTATAAAATTTAAAGCTTAGAAAACTGTGTAGATCAAGCATATCTATGAACATTTAAAAATCTTGAAAATTGACGGTCGAGAAAATACATTACAAGGCGCTATTTCCAAGACTTGAAACCCATCTTTTCTCATGTCCATATATCTTGAAGTTGAGAAGCATCTTAATTTGATTGTTTAGAGTCTTGCGCCTATATTAATTTGAAAAGTACTTTACGTGAGAAGCATCTTAATTTGATTGTTTAGAGTCTCGCGCCTATATTAATTTGAAAAGTACTTTACGTGACAAAAATCTCTATGATGGCTTTAAAATAAATTTCCAATACCAACAATAAATTTGGAACTAAAAAAATAGTATCAGATCTTGCGGATATATAAACACTTATTTTTTTAAAAAAATGAACAATCCAAAAAATTTATTATAATAATATGCACTACTTTTAAAGCTTGAAATCTTAAATATTTTTCACAACTAAAATATTCCTATGTAAAGATTTTCGAATGGTTGACTTATTATTTTCAATGAATTATGGGCGAAGATTTACTTATTTTGATAGGGCTGCAGCCCTATCAAACCAATTTGCTTTTTAGTAGTAGTAGTGGACATTTTCATCAACTGGAGAAACCAAACAAGTGCCCATCCACGTCACAAACGCCACGTGGCACAATAAATTAATGAATGCATTTGTCGTTCTTCACCCTAACGTGACGAATATTCGTCGCCATCGTATTTAAATTTAGAGGCCGTTACTTGTGACGCAACACTAGCCGAACGATCAATTTAGTATCCCATCTGACGCTCCAGATTATCCCACTGGAGCGGCGTTAATACGGTCGAATTCTGTTGGGTGATTGGATTGAGAAAGATAAAAATAGTGTAACGCCTACTTTTGACTTTTAAAGCCCTCTTCTTTTCTTATTTCCAAGCGTTGGAAGCAAGGAAAGGAAACAATGAATAATGCAGTAAAAACAGAGAGGAGAAAATAAATAAAATATGTAAAGGGTGAGGTTTGAAGTAAGGTGCATCTAAAAACTATGTCGAAAATGCAATTTCGGTGCTGCTGCAAAGTCTCGTGATGATATGAAAATGTATTATTACCCCCAATTATGAAATTTAAAGTTCTAGAATTAGTGACGATCTAACAAATCTATGAACACTTAAAAATCTTGAAAATAAACAATCCAGATAATATGTTAGAAGATGAACTATTTTTTAAGATTAAAAGTCATCTATATATATATATATATATATATATATATATATATATATATATATATATATATATATATATATATATGAATCTCAAGGTCAAGATGATCGATTTGTGGGCTTTACAGCATAGAAAAACCTTCTTAGTGGATTTTTTGGATGCACCTTATTTGTACAGTATAAGGTTGACAGCTTATATAAACTTTTTCCTTATGTAAAATTGCAGGTGTGATTCAAATAAAAGAAATGTAAAAGGTTTTGTGTATGCATTTATATGAGAGAGCCACATGAATTCAATGATAACCAATGTTATCAGAATCCCATTGGCCACTACTGAACGAATTAAGGTCTAACCAATGTTATTAGAATCCCATTGGCCACTACTGAACTAATTAAGGTCTAACCAACGTTATCAGAATCCCATTCGCCACTACTGAACTAATTAAGGTCTAACCAACGTTATCAAAATCCCATTCACCACTACTGAACTAATTAAGTTCTGATCAAGTCAAAACTGATCCAACCACCAGTAGGAAAGTATTTTCTAAAAGTAAAAAAACAAAAGAAGAATAGTTTAAATCATAAAATATATCTGAAAAGAAAAATTGCCCAACCTTGTATTGTTTGTCTAACCATACAAAATGGGTTAATCTAACATAACATTGATCTCATTTTCATTTTCTCAATGAAATTTCATGAATAGTTTCAGAAAAAAAAAAGAATAGTGGTTTTAAAGACTTTTTGATAAATATGTTTTTTGCTTTGCACCATTCCATTTGCACTTGCCAACGGTCCAAACCTCCGGTCCCAGTCCAACCTTGATAACACTTACTGTTCAAGTCCTCTTGTGATGCTTATAAGGACTTACATAGTAACTTCTATAACAAATTTTGTAAATGGTTTATTAACTAATTTGTGCCATAGTGTGGCAGCTCAAAATTCAAGAACTCCAAAAGATTAATGCTTGGATGAGTACACTCGTGTGTATGAACACTGAGTCTTAGGTTCACTTTGGAACATATTACTCTGATCTCAATGCAAAAGTTAGGAAGATGTAGACTTTAGCAAGGGAGGCTGTAACTGGCAAGTGCTGGTGGACCCACCCTTAGGGTTTGGCTTTCATTGCAGCTCTTTTTGATTGCTAGTGCAAAGCCAACAAAGAAAAGAAAAAAGTTGTAATGTGTTCCTTGATCACACTTCACCACTTTTGTTTTTGGGGTTTCTAAACTTTTGAGATGTCATATCAATATATAAAAGGAAATTTTGAGATGACATATCAATATATAAGAGGAAAATGGTTTGATAGTAAAGCCTCACCTCATAATTCATCAGAAATTACACTTCAAGCATTGGAAAACCTTTACATCGATCATCTCGGCTTGAACAAATTAGTTGTAAAACAAAATTGGCATTTTAAGCTCGAAAAATCGTGTAAATTATCACAAATTATCTAGAAGGTCAATTTCGCCATAAAATTAAGTTTTTATAGATCCACGAGATCTGTAATACTTTTTGAATTTCAAATTTTATTATCGGTGTTGGAAATTAATTTAAATCTTTTCCGTTGTCGAAAGTGCTTTCCAGTCGAAGATTTGACGTGAGTGTTTATTTTGTCTTCATAAAGCCTAGTCCCTATAGAAAATTCATCCTACATAAAATAATAAGCATTGTTAGAATTTTGAAGCTTTTGAATACGCATATCATGTAGAATAATGATACTTGAACCCTAGGGCTCATTCCCTTAGGTGTCATACAATAATTATTTATACAGTTCTAATTTTTGTACCCCAAGAAAAGAGTGGGGCAGCCTCCTTCTTGGAAATCCCATCCTATGACCTTTCTTTCATGACTCATTGTGTATTCCTTTAACATATTGCTTATTGCTCAACTTTTATGGAGAAAAAGAATGCACAAAGGCCATTAATAGATAAAAAAAGATGGGGTACAAGCAACCTTGATGTGATCATGTGCTCCCAATCAATGAAACATCTTGCCAAGCCATGGGCATACAGAGTTTGTTAATCTATTCTATGATATTGAGTGCATACTAGGTTCAGTGGATGGTCAAGATATGCCTAATTCTAGGGTTTTTTGTCGATCGGATCCGTCTATTTAAAATTGCAATCACAAGCATAGAAAAATAAGGAAGAATCCTAAGCCCCTCGTGTGCTGAAGATTGAATCATGGGCATGTTTGTTTATCTCATTCTTCAATCTACACTGACAGACATCGCAGACTACCAAGAAAAGGAAGAAAAAGCTGCACACACACAGGTGAGAGAGAGAGAGCTATTGGACATATGGTGGCTTACATCCAGAGAGAATTTTTAGAGATTATTGGTTTCATGGTTGCAAGAGAAGCCATGATTGAGTGAACTTTGAGTAAATTTTTTAACAAGGATCTATCCTTTGATACTTTGTTTCTTAGTCATGGCAGACATGGAAATTGAGTGTACACATATTTTAGTCATTAGTTCTCTCTCTTGGCAATACACTAAATGGTTTACAATAGCTAAAAGTGCACTAATGCCAAAGGAACTTGGGAAAGCAAACCAAGTAGATAACTTAATACCACCAAATTGACTCAAATCTTCCACCTTTTGGCCTTGAAAGTTGGTATACCTAATTTTCCCCATTATGCATGTCTGTGATTCATCTTTATAACCCTTCTAGAATTTGGGTCCTCCAGAGTTACCATTTGTAAGTTCTTTATGGTCAATAGATGCATCCATTAGAAAAAGAAATATGCTGTTTAATGTCTTAATCACACCAGAACCCAAGATGGTTTTCTTTTAAACTAATATTAAATTGACTAATCCATGTCCTTGGACAAATTGATCCCAATAATGAGTATCAATTGCTTGGGAACTTAAAAGAATGGAAAGCAGAATTGACCATTCAATTTTGGAAAGGTTAAACTATCATGTAATTAAATAATGGAGAAAGTATGCAACACTCAAAACTAGTGTTGCATTAGTTCTTAACTTTATAAACCTAGGTTTAATGTTTTTTTTTGAAGTGCTTAATTACCTTCACCTTAGCTTGAATATCTAAAACATCCATCCTCTTTGAAGAAAGCAAGCAGACCTTCTATGGTCCATGGATGAAAAAACCTGCCTAATTTCTCAACAATGCACACACATAGTTCTACTCCTTTATCCCATTTTGGAGAAACAGTTACTTGCCACCATAAGGGCTAGTCCTTGTTGGTCAAATGCCTCTCACCATACATATCAGTAGTAAGTAGGAAGAGCCATTAATGGTACTTGAAGAAAAGTTCAAAGGAAATTAATGCAAAAACTGCGTAAGCTAAACCCCTTGGAACCATTTAAAAGACACCCATTTGATGTAAATTTGCATGAAACACTGAGAGAGATTCAAGGAAAAGGCACATGAAAATACCACTAAAACAAGAGCTATGCATAACCATTCCCTTTTTGCATGACAACTTTTGTCTTACATATGAATGGCAAAACTTCTTTTGTACAATACACAAGTGGTGAAAATGATAAAGGGAAGTTCATCAGCTTCTCATCATCCTAAGTGCCAAAGCTTGAAGCTCCCCCAAATCATTGCATTGAAAACTCTTCCTTGAACATGGTTGCAATGTATGGTCATGGTCTCTGTTAAACCATGCCTTATGGTGAAGTGAAGGTGAGTCATCCCCATCATGGTCTACATCATCAACAGAGCTCTTTGGGGACATGGACTCCTCAAATATGTAATGGTCATCACTCCGCATCTTTTGATGGCTGCATTCATTTGGTTGCATCATGGATGGCATTAACCCATGGGGTGGATGTATGTATGGATGGCATGGTTGTGCATTGTCTGATGTGTTGTTCATCCATTGGCTCTCTATGGGCACATGATAGCATTGATGGGATGTGTCTCTCACCCATTGGGAATTTGTGGCTTGGGAGCCAGCCAATTTACAGGCCAATTGTGCCTTCACTTGCATCAATTGAGATTGCAAGCTTGCCACCTGAGAATAAAATTGAACTTCATAAATTTAGCACCACAGTAAACATCTCATAAATTAACATAACAAAGGCTAAACATGATATTTGTTGGGACCATTCACCACCCAAGACATATTGTCTCTCTCTCTCGAACATGCATGACCAGCCAGAGTTTCGAGAATCGGGGGAGTTAACAAACCTGCTGTTGGAGAGAAAAGATGTGTGCGACGCATCCATAGACGGGGTCCTTGATGCGTGCTTGCGCCTCGTAGGAAATGGTGACCACAGCCTCGGAGCGGTCGGCCTGGGGAACTTGCGACAGCAATTTGGAGACATTGCTCGCGCCAAACACTTTGTGCACCGCAGCGAAGCGGGTGGCCCCCTGCTCCGAGCAAAAGTAAGGGGCAAATATGCAATCCGCGGCGCACTTTCGCCTGAGGAATTTGCATGCACCACAAGGGGAGCCGGAGCCGGAGCCGGAGCCGGAGCCGGAGCCTGAAATGGACCCTGACCCAGCCATGGCCAAGGCCACAAGGGGAGGAGAGAAAGGAAAGGAAGGGGGGGGGGGGGAGAGATACCAACTACACTCAAGAGAGAAACAAAAAAACTTCACACCAAAAATTTAGAGAGAGAGAGAGAGAGAGCAACAAACACACTTGTAGAGTGAGATTAGCAGTAAAGAGAGAGGAAAAGATTGGAAGTGGAAGAGAGAGAGGGGTTGTGGGACAGAGTGCCTTATAGAGGGTGGGGAGGGGGGACATGGAAGGTTGGGTTGTTGGGGGCTAAGGGGACACTTTTAATTGGTGCTCATATTTAATAAGGGGGTTTGGTTCAAGTGTGGTGTTTAATGAAACAAAACAAAAAGGACTTTGTTTTCATTTTCAAACCACTTTTCTCCGCCGAACGCCGCACTGTGGGACTTGTTTCTTGCCAACACACTCTCGCTAACACTATCCACCCACCCCTCACACCTCCCCCCTTAAAAACTCACTTCTCTCTCTTTATTTTTATTTATTTATTTTTTTATTCCTGGTTTCTTTGTTTGTATATTAACTAGTTATTTTGTCCAGTTTAATGTAGTGTTCTTCTTTAAAATTTTTGGATTGAGATAGTTTGACCAGGGATTAGTGGTGCATGGAGCATCAAAGGTAAGTATTTTTTATCGTTTGTGTAATTGTTATGGGGGCATATAGCTTCTCTCTCTAACACACACAAAACTAGATTTAAAGGAACGTCCAAAACGGTTACAATAAGCCAAAGCAATCAAAGGGATATAATAATATTCCAATCGACTGTTCCATCATCGGACGGTGATGGAAATTGAGCAGGACCCAAAGAACAAAACATGGGACTCTCTCAAATTGTCGGTCCCAATCTCTCCATTGAATGGACGGTAATGACCCAATGAACTATGCCTCTTTCAGTCCAATGAATCATTATAAGCTTGTTTTTTAAATAAATTAACAATATTTTATCCCTAAACATATGTATGTGGTCTCACAAAAACCAAAGTTACATGGCGGCCCCACGAGAACACGACACGCCCTTAATGGTGGGTTCCACCTCTCTCCATCATTTTTTTTACTAAATCAACAAAACTGACAAGGACCAAAATCCACAATTTCTAACATTTTTTGCTCATTTTTTACCCACTGCTGCTGCCCTAGTGACCATTGGATTTGTGGGGAGACGGCTACGATTAATCACAATCAGCCTTTTGGCAATAACAGGTGAACATGTGTAATGGGAAAGCATACAAATGATGTTTATACAACACATATCACATCTTAAATATCCATTTTGAGAATCCATGGATGAACCACAGCATGAACAGATGATGTGTATCGTAATTCACATATTATAGACATTAGATTTATCCATCTCGGTATATTGAGCCACCATCAAGGCAAGGAAATTACTATTCATTGTAAATGAAACCAGTTCGGTTCGAGGGATTGGAGCAAGTGATCCAAAGAAATCATCTGGAGTCTAATTATCAGGACCGGATTGGACCCACTTGGACCCACTTGTCTAACAAGTCAAATTGCTGATTGGTACCTTAACCAGACATAAAATTTGTTTGGCTGAATCGATCAAAATCAGCATTTGATTTTAGCCAATTGAACCAGTTAATTTGACCTATTAGACCAACTAAATAAAATTCGAGAACAATATTTCATATCATAAAGTTTATATATGTATAGTAGTTTACAAGGCCACCATAGAGGACAGGATTTAGGGTTTTTGGATAGGCTTGTTGATAGGGTACTGTGGACCTTATCTGATTCCCATCCAACTCTTATGTTTTATTATATTCTCTCTCTAATTGAAACTCAACTACATAGCTTCTAATTCAAATCAATGAGATATAAGAATGGGTTGAAGGAATGGTTGGTCAGGGTGAATGTATCATGTCTCGTATTCCATTCTTACTACGGATAGAGGACCTTTCATGAAAACAAATTAATTAGATGCAGCGGATACATCACCACGAGAACAAGAATTGTAGAGGATGTTTACTCAAGACAAGTAACCTCTAAATTCATAGAAATCTTCCAGCTGAAAATAGTTTTAAGAGAGAGCCAGATAGAGGTCTCGATTCTTTAGAGGGATATTAGGATCTTTTACCAATCAACAACTACACTGTCACATGTACGATTATTCGTTACTCTTGTATTCTTTGAAGTTAAGAGAATTTATATTTTTCATTTCATGCTTAATGTACTTTAACACATGCGCAAAGTACAAGCATTAAATAAGTATACTCACAGATGGGGTTCTTACTCAAGGAATCATATACCCCCATAAACATATAATCTTTGACTAATACATATGCCAAGCTTTCCTCAGTAAATTGCATGATATTTGGATTCCGGTCTCTCTCTCTCTCTCTGCATGCTAGAATACCACCAGTGTTAGTAGACCAATTTATTTGCAATGTGTGGTACCAACCCCACACCCCACATTGTGGTTTCCATTCCTAACCAATTTAATTGCAATGTGGGTGATCGCAACCCCACACCCCATTCACCATATTGTAATTTCCATTCCTATTGACACTACTACATTAACACCTTCAAAAAAAAAAAAAACTCCTAAACAATTTAGAAAAACAGGTATTTGGTTTGAAAAAAAGGGTATGGGCATATCTTTCCCACTGAATTACCAAAAAAAAAAATACTTGCAATGTGAATGGCACCGGTTGACCTGGATCAACCCTAAAAAACTAAGGTATTTGCTAAAAAACTAGGGCTTTTGTTAGCAAATAAGGCTGGGCCACCACAACCTGAGGACAAAGGCAGACAGGACCTAGGCTAGGCTCGTAACAAGGCCAGCCTAGTTCGGCCCAGCCCCACCTCCATTTCTTACAGTTTTTCTTTTATTTACTTTATTGTATTTGGCCCTGCCCAGCCATGATAGGGCCATAGGCCAGTCTTGAGCGGGCACAGTAAGGACTAGGGCTAGGGGCCAAGCCCGGCCAATTGCCACCCCAGACAATGACAGACATCTTTGCCACCCAATCCATCTTATACTCTGATTCTCACCCCATCCAAAATTTCTAGGTAAAAAAGTGAGGGGGTGGGGGGGGGATGGGGGGTTCGTTGATATTTCTAACAAGCAGTCAGAAAAATAAAAAAAAAATTGAGGGATTAGCATAGAGTTGGAATACAAATCGGTGGTACGTCAAAAACTTTCCCTTAATTTTTTTTTTTAATCAGAAAACGCATGCTTCATATCCTCAAAAAGAGCTTACACAACCCAAAATATTCACTCCAAAACTTTTAACCGTGGATGCGAACTTAACTTTCTGCATATACCCAAGAGCTCATCTGTGTTGGTTTGGGAACAAGAAGAACAAGGACCAAGAACAAGTTATATGCAAAATTATGGCCCCCAACAAAGCAAAAAAGCTGTACAAAAGTGAAGTCGTATGCAGTCAGTGACCTCATCTCTTGTGGTGGAATCTCACCTTGAGCAAGAACTGCATCTTAACCTGTGCAAAAAATAAAATCAAACATGAAAAAAATGAATGAATAAATGGGTAAAAACGAGATAACACGAAAGTTCCGTGCAATGTTTAGAAGGCTACGACTGCCGTGCCAGACTGATTCCAAAGCCTTTTCAAACCATTATGGATTCAGGGGTAGTTTTCTTCACTTTCCATGGGTTTATGAACAAAATACTGCATAAAGCATTGGTAATCAAAAGGGACGAAAAAACCTTCAAAATCCGATCATCTCGAACTTGATATATATAGACGTTAAAAAAAAAAAAATTTGCTTTAAAATAGTGCATCTTGTAATGCATTATCTAGACTGTGGATTTTTAAGCTTTTAATAGAATTGCTTGATCTACCCTATTTTTTAAGCTTTAAATTTTATAATTGAAGATAAAATAAATTTTCAGGTACTGAAACGAAGTCTTTAAATACTATGTGAAACGAAGTCTTTAAATACTGAAACGAAGTCTTTAAATACTATGTGAAAGTGAGCCCTTACTTTGATTGTTTAGGGCCTCAGCCTTATACAAACCACACCGACGACTTAAAGCAGATTTATGAAATCTGACTAAATTTCATTCCAAATAATGAGAAGGAAAAATGTGGGCAATTTCAACAAAAAAAAAAAAGAAAACCATGATCTCGTATATGAATACCAACATGATTTCCCTTTTTTTATAGTTCCAAGGAACCATGAGGAGAAACAACGAACCTGTGCTGTGTTGTACACAATATACTCGTTATACATTAGCTCTGTGGCTCGAACTCCTGATGAAACTGGGGACCCACAAGGAACAGTAATTTCATCGCGCCATTTCTCAAACTCCAAAGCATTTGGTGTTTTCTGGCCAAGGCCTTTAGTTGAATGCTTCCCTTCAGGTGGACTCTCCATGTACTGAATAGTCACAACAAAATATAAAAATAAGATAAGCCATAAACTTGGTGGATAGTGTTGAGAGAGAAATATCAAATCAGTGCTAGCACATGTGTTCCAGAAACATGAAATGCCAGAATAAATTCTGGGCTGCATTTTTTTAAAACTAACAGTATTACCGTGGGATGAGTATTCAAGAAAAAGTAATCAAGTATTCCAAAAATATCGAATTAGCGGTGAAATTGTGATGTTCCAAAAAACTGAACGGCCCAAGTCAGCTTCGATCTCACCCGCATGATTCATGCAGGTTATCCGGGCACCATTTTGATACTTTTCCCCTTTTCCAAAGGAAAATAATGATTATTTATGGTGCTCAAACATTCAAAATAAGTAAATTGATGGGCAAGCTTATAATTCAGTATCTAAAAAGAACGTGAAAACACAGAATTTATTAAACTAACATAACTTCCCATACTCACCTTGGCTTTCTTAAGCTCATACATCTCTCCCAAGGCAACTTCGCTAAGCAGCAGTAGGCCCACGGCGTCTTTCTTGTCAGTATAACAGTATTGCGCGCTCTTGCTCACTAGGTCAGCAAAGTAGACCCCCTTGCCAAACTACATATGAAAAAGGGAATTAAAGAAGCCTGTTCTAAAGAAATGTGTATGCGTCAGAGAGAGGGAGAGGGAGAGACAAAGAGCAGCCACAGAAGAAAGGTGAGGGAAGAATACCATATAGCCAGTTGATGGTGCCTCAGGGGGTGCTATTCGCAGCCCTTGGCTCAGAATTCCAACAAAATTTGTCAAACGAGAGCCTTGCAAAAAAAATGTAACTTTTAGTTTTACTAACTTTCGGATGGTTATTGAGCAATGGAACAAGTTTTGACATTTATCAAGTGTAAAGAGTACACTATGAAATGGACAAATTGTTAAAGAGCTAGGTGTGTGAAGAAGTAGAAGAAAAATACATCAGGTTCTACAGAAAGAAATTGAGCATAAACAATTAATGTACAATTCTATTGCTTGAGAAACAGAACTGCAAAATGAAACAATTAACAAAACATAATGTTATACAATACAGGATCTAAGGTTTGCAATTTTTCAATCAGACATACTTGATTCCTAGAGGAATGACAGTCCCAAAACTTCTTGCCTATTAACCCTTGCCAATGTTATCAAATTCGCTTCGCTTCGGAGCCTTCGGTTGTTAAGCATAAACCGAAGTGAAGAGAAGCATGGTGCTGCCTCTTAGGTCAGATTCGGGTCGCTTAGGGCTGCTTCGGGCAGATTTGGATCTCTTCAGGTCTGTTTGGGCCAAAGCTTTGGCCTGCTTCGGTCAGAAAAGAAATATCTATATAAAAGTATTTTTTTTTTTTTTTTTTTTTTTTTCAATTATTTTTATATATTTTATGTTTAAATATCTAATTTATTTATATTAAACTGAAAAAAAATCCGAAGTCTCCCCTCGAATCAGCTGAAGCCCCGATTTGCTTCATTTTTCTCACCAAACCGAATAAGACTCCGAAACGAATCTGACAACATCATCATGCACACCAGTAATAGCCGTGTGTCTAAATTTCTGAGCCATCCATATATAATTCCTCTCATAGTTACCAGGATCTTCCAATCAAGAGGCCAACTCTCCAGGTGCCTCTTCAAGTGCCTTAGGTCCATGAGGATCAGTTTTTGAATTACTCTTGTTTCAATGCCCTCCTTGTAAAGGACTGATGGACTGCCTTGGTTTTGGATTTCTTACGCTTTTGTACACTCTGCATTGGGCATTTGTTATAAACCTTACCAATTTTTGTATAGGGCTACCTTTTTGGGGAGGCCTAATTTTTGCCGAGAGGCCCGGCCAGTGAGTCCTCTCGACGAACTATTGTACTCCTTTTCCTTCGTTTAATACAACAGTTAACAACATAAAAAAAGGGAAAACATCTCCTTATTCCCTATTTTTTACTTCTATTTCTCATGAGACTCAAGGATTGAAAATATTATTTGCAAGCAAAAGGTCTCCATCATTTCTATCTTACAACCCCCTGAATCCCTTTGACCATGAATTTTTGACCCAAAAAATCACTAAATGATACCCTCTCAAAACTCTTTTCTTTTCCATTAACGTCTTTCTCTAAAAGCACCATCTCTCTCTCTCTCTCTCTCTTTTTAATACTCAAAATTGTAGAGAATTTCCCCTCTACATCGTCTCTCTCTCCTCTCTCTAAAAATTATCTAGCCAACCTCTCGTGTTATTATGGCAACACTCTCTCTCTACCAGCCATCTCACTTTCTCTCTCTACCTGTCTCTCTTTCTCTCTCTACCCATGAAATTAAAGCCGCCCCCTCAAAAGAATAACTCGCCACCAAAAATGGCCAAACACGAATTTTCCGGCGAAGCCCAACGGTTTCCAAGGTAAACTGCCGGTAAAAAAGGAGCAACTTTCTCTCTCTACCAAGCCCTCTCTCACTTCCTCTCTCTACCCACCTCTCTCTTTCTCTCTCTACCCCTGAAATTAACGCCGCCCATCTCACAAAAGGAAAACTCACTACCAAAAATGGCCAAACACAAATTTTTCGGCTAAGTCCAACGTTTTCTAGGGCAAACTACCGGTACAAAAGGAGCAGTCCATGTTTTCAAGCGAAAACAAGGTATTTCCCGGCAAAAAAGAAGGGTTTGTACAAAAAGGGAAGAGAGAGATTGGATTTTCTCTCTCATTAGATGGGGCTTTAGATAGAGAGAGCCGCTTCTCTCTCTATCAGTTCAAGGCAGCCTTCCTGTGATGGTATCTATAACAAGACAGATGCCCCTTCACAAACTTTTTCAAACCAGTTTGAAGACCAGTTGCAGGCATTTTACCCAAGCTCCTCCTGAGCCAAATTGATGTCTTCCCCAAATTGAAGGGAACACAGATTGAGTGTTTCCAGGCATTTCAACAATACCTTCAAATGTCTCTAAAATGAGAGGGAGAGACAATGCAGAGAGAGGAACTTCTCGCAACTTTGGATATTAGAGAGAGAGAGATGGAGTTTTGTGAGAGAAATGGTGATTTGAGAGAGAGAAGTGGTGCTTTGAGAGATAGATGTGAACAGAAAAGAAAAGAGTTTTGAGAGGGTGTCATTTTAGTATTTTTTTGGGTAAAAATTTCATGGTCAAAGGGGTCTAAGGTGTTGTAAGATAGAAAACATGACCATTTGCTTACAAGTAATATTTTCAATCCTTGGGTCTCATGGGAAATAGAAGTCAAAAATAGAGGATAAGGAGATATTTTCCCCAAAAAAAAACTCCTCTTTAGAATCTCGCTCTTGCTCTCTAGGGAAGGAAATCTCATTCACAATTTTCAAACATCATAATCCTGATTCTTCATATTAGGAATCAAGACCCTGAGTTACAGGGGAATCCTGATTCCCTAGTATTGTAATGTATCTGTAATATAGTACAGTATTGTATAGTATTGCAGTGTGCTATAGTATAACATTATAGTAAGTAAAGCAGGATAGTATAGTCTAACAGTGTCGTACAGTATGGCTGTATATATTAAATTTAAATATAGTAAAATATAGTGTAGTATAGTAGAATATACTATATAGCATAGTATGTTTTTAGTATGGCCTAGCATTATATTATTGTATGGTAGTGCGGCATAGCATAGTAGTATATCCTATACTGCTATACTAGCCAATTGCTACCGAGGCCTCAATTTTTAACCAGAAGGAACTCAGTCCCATATAGTTTATCATCCGAACCCGATCTGAGTTTTGATTGAGCTCTCCCACATATTGGGATTGAGATCCCTAGATTTTAGGGGTTATGGACCACGTTCCCTATCGTAGGTTCCTGCCTGTCACAAACCCGCGTCCCCATCCTGATCCCAGCAATTATGCTTCCTTTAAGCATGCCTTACTTAGACAAATGCTTGTTGTCATAGCTTGCTACCTCCGTTTGCTGGAAAATCCCCAACAGTTGGCCTTATCTCTTACTTTTGCCCTTCCAATCTAACTGAATGCTGTGAATGAGTTTACATAGTCAAATAAATGAAAGCAATGCAACAGATCTGAAATTTATTATTTTGATCTAGTGAACATACAGTAGTTAAGAACATTCCAAACCATATTGATTCCTGACATTAAAAAATTATATTATATGCTTTCATTTGTTCAGGTATTTAATGCCACAACAAACGCTAGAATTATATGCAGGTTCCAGGAGAAAGCTAAAAGTTCTACACTCCAAGTCTTAAGTTGCATACTGTATTACATCTTTAGAATATCTCAAAGTTGAACCAATGTACCCCATCAACAGCCAAAGCTCGTTATCATATGTGCTAAATCCTGAGAAAAGGGGAAAAAAAGGAAAACGAAGGGAAGAAGACTTGGGGGTACATTGGATAACTTGGAACCCACATTTATTATTGTACTTTAAAATTCACAAACACAAGTCAAACATTCTTGAAGCCAAATACACGCACATAAAACAAAAGGAGGGTAAACACATAAAGAGGCAAAGAGAAAATTCATGCTGTGTATATTACTCAAGTTACATCTTTTTTCTATTATTATAATTAAGCAAATTATGCGCTTAGTCTGACAGAGAAAACTGCAAAAAACAAAAACTGATTTCTAAAACTTGCACTGAGAACCAACTTTAACTTTTACCCACAGTAATTATGCTTGGGCCCATGAAACTGCCCCAAAGAGTTAAGTTAGAAGATGATGAACATAATGACAAGCAACAGAAAAGAAAGGATAACAAAGTAAAAATCCAAGTACTTTAAACTAGATCAAGTCACAATTTTGCTAAGCTGACGAAATTTTTAATGCATGTCACTCGAAAAATTTAAGAACTTCAGATATTCGAGGTTGAAATGGATATCCTAAAATCTCTTACAGTGACGTAGGTAATATGCATAAGAAGTAAATGACCCCAATTGGCACACATATCAAGCCACACAAGTTTCACAATGTCCATTACCGTGCCAAAGTAGCATCTTATTTTTGAGGTTGTCTCTATAAGGAGCATACTTGTCAAATTCTCCATCTCTTTCAAGTGCAAACACATCTTCTACCTCAAGAGTCCAATCCTGATAACCAACTCAAGAACTTGATAACCACAATATGTCAAACAATAACATGTTCAAAAATATAATATGTAGAAAAGCACACACCTTATGAGTAGGAGCATGGGTGTTGAGGAGAAATTTCTTCACCATCTGATAGTCAGTGCTATCATGCGGCAGTGGAGCAACATCACAACAAAGCTTCTTGTATTTTTCATCCAACGACTCATCATTTTCAGAATCAAACCCAACAAGTCGAGAAGCTATCTCAATGTCTTGAAGAGCTTCCAACATTTTCACCTGAGCACAGAAAGATAACATTTTCCAATTATTTACCAAAGAAGGTAAATTTTTCCAATAGGTAATTTAGAGTTTAGAATAAAATACTAAAACAAGGTCTGGATATGCTGATATGATCTATCAGATAGTTATCAATATAACCACACAACAATCCAGTCTCATTTAAGGTTTAGGGCAATATAAATCAACATTGTAGACAAACAAGATATGCCCCTGACCCAATATATTTTCTTCATTGTGGGAGAGAAACATGTTAAAAATTTACTAGTACCTATAATGTGTGCCGACTGCCGACTAGGATTAAGACTATACACACACTTTACAGGATCCTTCACTGAAAACATATAGAAACAGACATCCAAACAAAATCTCCACAGCAATCCATTCAAAAGATTCGCTTGCTGTCTAAGTCATATCTTTTGAATGGATTGCTGCAGAGATTTTGTTTGGCCTCCAATACCTCAATTATTTGGAAGGGCCTCCTCTCGTGCCAGAATCGTTTTGTTGCAAATATTTGCTTTCGACCCAGACAGGGAACCAGAATTGCATTTTGGAGGGGCATATGGATTAGCCATGCCCCCCTCAGGGAGTCCTTTCCTACCCTATTCCGCTTGGCTCACAACTCTCAATCCTCTTTAGCTGAGAACTTCGAGTCCTCTTCCCGAGGCAGAGTTTGGACCGCTATTTTCAAAAGGCCCCCTAATGATTCTGAGATGCTTGCCTTTCTTAATTTGCAAGCCCTTATCCAGTCTTTTTAACTTCCACCTTCGGGCCCCAACAAGATAATTTGGACCCCTTCCCCTGCAGGCATGTTCTCACTCTCCTCCTTCATAATTCTCCTCACATCCCCCCATTCTCAGGCCCCCATTATCCCTCCTGCCGCTAAAGCCTGGGCAACTTTGGTTCCTCCAAAAACCCAGTTTTTATGTTGGGCGGCTACCCATGAAAGAGTCCTAACTGTGGACCATCTCCAAAGAAGGGATTCGCAAATGCCCAATCACCCCATCATGTGTAAAAATGAATCTGAATCAAACGTCCACCTCTTTTTGCACTGTTAGATTACTTCCCATCTCAGGGACTCCATCCTTAACCTTTTTGGATGGTACTGAGCAACACCCCAGTCCATACCCGACCTTTTCTCTTCCTACCTGTCGCCCCATCGGGCCAAGTAAGGTGTTCTTTTATGGAGAGCCACGATTGCCGCCATCATTTGGACTTTGTGGCTTGGAAAAAGGAACCAAAGAATCTTTAGGGGTGAGTTTTCTAACATTGAAACCTTGCTGGAAAAGATGAGATCTCTAGTCATTTTTTGGGCAACCAACTCTAAACCCTTCAAGCATCTTTCCCTAGCGGATTTCCACCAAAACTACCACCAAAACTAGAAGGCCTTACTTCACCTAAGGCCTTCCCATATCCCTTGGGCCTCCTCTTGGTCCCCTCCCGCCCATGGCCTCATTAAGTTTAACTTTAACGGGTGCTCCATGGGTAACCCGGATCCATTGGAAGTAGGTGGGATTTTCCGCGATAGTGAAAGGCCTTTCCCTTCTCTCCTTTGTATACTTCATCGGCTGCTAAGACTCCAACCTAGCTGGGGCGATGGCTCTTCTAGTTGGTTTAAGATGTTACAATAGAGAGTCCGATAAATCTTTGATCATCGAAGGAGACTCCGCCAATGTCATCTCCAGGGCCTCCAAAATCAGCCCCGTGTCCCTGGAGGCTCGACCCCTTTTTTGACGAGATCGTCGACATAAGCTTGAAGGTGCATATTATATGGAGGCACACTTGGAGAGAGGTGAACTCCATTGCAGACTCCCTCGCCAAAGAAGGGGCTCGAGGATCTGTTTCCCTGGGAATACCTATCTAGCTTTGTTTACTTTTCTATTATGCAATATTGTAATTTCTTAGCCCTGTAAAAAGGGTTTTCTTCTCGTACACCCGAATTGTGGGCCGATCTCTCTTATTCAATACATCAGTTAACTTGTATAAAAAAAAAAAACTCCACAGCAGACAGTGTACACTGGGTTACAGGGAACAGAAATAGACCTACAAGCATTATCTGGAGTGGTGAAACAGGATTTAGAACGGAAAAGGAATGAAAAGAATACACAAACACGTGTGCAGTTAATAAAAAGGAAAATGAAAAGAAAAAGAAGAGGGAGAAGAGCCAAATATGGAATATCTGCAACCTTCCACCCAGGCATGCCAAACGCCTGGCATCCTCCAGCAACCTGGATCAGTGAAGAGCCAAATATGGAATATTTGCAACCTGGGAAGCCAAAACAAAAGAAACACTCTTATGGACTTCTTTCTTAAAGATGCATGTGAGATCCTTGCATTGCTAGAGACCAAATCATAGAAACCCTCCCTGTACCTAGTGCGGGAAGTAGGGGGTGCCACCCATGTCAATGGGTAGCCCTTGAGGCCCATCGAGCCTCCGGCGGCATCCGGGTAATATTTAGCACCCTTCTTACATAACCTAACCATTGGCCAGTCTAGGCAACTCTCTTCTACCATCTGCCTCTTAAGAACCTCCGATCAGTTTGAATGGAAATTCACTGCCATGTGTGGTCCCAGCTCTCGCCACCTTGGAGACTCCCGATGGACAGTACTGGACCAATTAGCCCACTTGCCCAGCTATGAGTATGAAACTTCAACATGCCTAGATGGTCCCATGGAAAAACCAACATGAAAGAACCATGCCAGCACGTCGGCATTCTCAGACTTCACTTTTATAAACAATCTCATCGAAATCTCACTCAACGGCTCACTCTACGCCTGGTCAAACCATGCCAAACGTTCCAGCCTCATCAATATTTAATTTTTTGGATTCCCAACCACTTAGGATCCAGTCCTTTTGGTTCGAACGGGTCTGATTTGAACAGCACAATTTTGAAAACCTAGTTACTTAATAGTGGTCCTCTTTCACTTTGTTTGGGTGGGCAGGACAGAGACCGAAAAGAGAACTACAGCTCTTGAAACACTCATTGAAACTCTGGTATAGGAATCTATCAGGGAACGTCTGAGGCCAAAAAGGCTCTATCAATAAGATGATTAGTGATGTAGATTCCCTAGAAAAATCTAGAGACCTCACACCACCTGAGAGAAATATTATAACATAAGCTCAAACAAGGGACGGAAACATGGCATTCTTCCACATGATTGCTAATTTGCAGAAAAATGACGAGCACCATCACTTCCATAGAGGTAGGAGCTAGACAACTCCAAGATCCCTCCCAAGTCAAAGACTCATCATAAGATTCTTCAAAGAACTGTTCAACCCCTCCCCAAAACCTAGAGCGTATATCGCAAACCTTGCCTTCAAGACTAATCCAGATGACAGAGCCACCTGGCTAGAGCAATCCTTCTCTAGAGATGAGATTCGTAGGGCCATTTCCCACCTTGGACAAAAGAATGCCCCAGGTCCCAATGTGTACCCAGTAACAGTATTCTCTAGATTTTGGGATATACTACACAAATTAACACGGACTTCATTGCCCTGGTTCCAAAAAATGGAAGGGGCTGTGCAATCAAAGAATTTCTCCCAATTAGCCTCCTCAACACCTCTTACAAAATTCCCACTAAGGTGCGTGCCTCTCGGTTGCAGGAAGTCCTGGGCTTGATTATAAACCCGCCTCTTAGTTGAACGAAGTCCTGGATTTCATTATAAACCGCAGAGCACTTTCGTCAACAATAAAGCGATCATAGACAGCACCCTAATACCAAATGAAGCCATTCATCAACGCACTTGACAGAACAGCCTGGTGTTATTGTCGAATTAGACTGGGAAGAAGCCTAAGGCCATTTGGTTTGGACTTCCAGCAAATGCCTACTTCTCCGTCCCACGTGGCCTTAGGCAGGGGGCCCTCCGTACTCCTTTATTTTTGCTACCATTGCTGAGATTTTTAGCATGTATCATCGAGGTCTCCTTAAGGTTTTCAAAACATGTAGGACTGGCCCAGAAATTACCTACCTTCTCGTCCTGGTTTTTTTCCAAGAACATCGAGATAAACCATGAAAATTCTTAAGATGCTGTGAGCTTTGCTTAGGAATTAAAAACACATAGCCAAAACCAGGCTAATGGGTGTAGGCATTGACATAAAATCCAGCAAGGCCCTTGTACACAGTGGGTTACCACTGTGTAGTGGCAGGCCTCGCAAACACCTTTAGAATACGGTTAGCCACAAAATTCCAGCATCATTTAGCGGCTTGGAAAGTAAGGTTCCTCTCTGTAGGAGGTCGTATTATTCTCATTAAGGCTACTCTCTCCAACATCACATCTACCATATGTCCCTCTTCTAGATGCCAATCTCCATTTGCAGTAGTATTGAAAAGCTAATCAAAAACTTCTGTTGAGTGGATAAAACATAGGCCGAAAAATGAAGGTGGAGCAATCCACAAGGGATGCTGCACAGCCTTACTGCTGACCAACTGTGGGCGTCGCTTATAAACCACAAATATGGCTATACCCTTCCAGATGGTTCCCCATGACATCCTCAAGAGCATCTGGGATGTGGAAAGGTAACTCTCAAAGCCATCTAAAGTTCATGACGAACAAGTGATTCAGGGCAAAGACGAGGGAAAAAGTGAGATTTTGGAAAGCATTTGGGTGGGAAACACAAGCCACACAGATCGGGAACCTAGGTTATGCACTATTGCAACCAACTCCGAGGCCTTAATAGTGGACTATTGTGAATTCATTGGTTGCAATATTGTGTGGCCTCCATTTTACAGGAAAGAACTCAATGAAGTTAGCAGCCTTACACTCCTCTTTCAAACACCTCAGGCCCTCCCCCCAATGGACATGGATGTCCTCCCTTGGTGAGCATCTCCTTTGCCGAAATTCCCAGCAGCCTAGTTCTACATATTGTCCTTTGCCCCTCATGGCAGCCACTCTACTGCTCACAAGGCTTGGCTGACTCCAGTATCGTTGAAGATTCAATCGTCCAATTGGATGGTCTTATCTCTAAGCCTTATTATAGATCAGCTAAAACAATGGGCCATCCAAGCCACAAACAGATGTGTGCTGTGCAAGGAGGTGGAGTCCAAGGACCACCTACTCCTACACTGCCATTTCGCCAGGAAACTATGGGAGGGCTTCCTCCAAACGTTCGATTGATGCTAGGCCACTCCAAGGACCACACTACAAGTATTTAAATCCTTTTTCCCTACACCGCCATCAGGCTCTTCCTTTGGAGAGCTTCAATTATCGCCCTCTTATCATCATCATCATCATCCGAGCCTTATCTCAACTATTTGGAGTTTGCTTTCATGTAAAGATGTGGCAAAGTTTTATGCTGGCTGCCCACCTAACACAACCCTCCTCCTTTTGGACTTGGGAGCAATCCTCTTATGGACCTTATGGTAATAAGGAAACAGTCCGATATTCGATGGCAAGAAGGCCTCCATCCAAGCCATTGAAGACTCTATTAAAGCCACCATCTTTGGGGTCTTAACCACCAACAGTTCAACTCCTTCACAGGCGTGGACTCTCATGCCAGCTGGGATGCAAAATGTAGTCTTGGGCCTCTTGGCACCTCTAAAACCTGGATCAACTAAGCCAAATGTAGATGTTTGCTCACGAGACAATCCATAACCCTCAGGCCATGGTGGCAACTCTAGAGATTACTAAGGCAATACCATATCATGTTTCAAGGGTACATAGGCCTCACGGACTCCACCGAGGCTCAAACGGATGTGGTGGTTGACGGCCTCAACAGGGTGGACCATAGTGACCAGGATTAGGATTGAATGAGATCCAGGATCTGGATCGGGATCACCGGATCTTAACAAGCAGAAGCTCCTTTTGGCAGGATCGAAATCCAAACAACCTAAAATCCAGGAATCTCGATCCCAATATGTAGTGGAGCTCGATCCAATCTTCATCGGGATCGAATAATAAATTATATGAGACCAAACTCCATCTAGTTAAAATCGAGGCTCCTGAGAGTGAATAACTAGTATGGTACTATAGTAATACTACTATACTATACTACCTTGCTGTACAATAATGTAATGCTATGCTATATTACAATACTATGCTATAGACCATATTTTACTATACTATATTATTTAAACTTACTTTGTATAACTATATATATTATATTATACAGTATATACTTATGTATACCATACTGTTGCACCATACCACAAATCCAAAGAATTTGGATCCCTTGTAACTCAAGATCTCCATCCCTAATAGGAAGGATTGAGATTCCAAAGTTTAAAAATCACAAAGGAACAAACTTCCCCTCCGTGGAGAGCAGAAGTGAGATTCAAAAGACAGAATCGACCCCTTTCTTGACAGACCAAGAAAACAATGGAAAGTACCCTTGTTGTACTTCCTCCACTCTAGCAGTACAAGGCTCTAAGGATGCCATCTGGTGGGCCTCTGCAGCCGAGCCATGCACGTGGAGACTCAACCACCTTTTTTACCAGATATTCTTCCTCCGCAGGCATCTTCAAGTGACATTCTTCCATACAGCTAGGGAGATAAACCATGTGGCTGATGCATTCGCTAAGCGGCGGCAAGGAAGCCTACAGGGCACAGGTAGCTAAGACACCACATACAGCCACAGATCTCCACTTTTCTTTTGATTGACACATACTTCTATCCATCTCTTTCTACACTCTCTGTCCCCCAACTCTCTCCTCTCTACTCCTGCTATCTCTTCCTACCTCTCCCAACTCGACATCTCCATCTCTTTTCTTAATCCACCCACCATTTTTTGTTGTAGTGGGTCTTGTGTTCATATATTCCTTTTTATGGAGCACCCAGCTTGTGGGCCGCCCAATTTTTGGATATGTACAATCAAAATTTATTATATAACACTTTAACAGTAGCCTCTAAAAAAACAAAAAAAAGTATATTTACCTTTTCTAGCTAATTCGCAAAACCATATTAAGGAATGCCTACAAAGGCATGAAAAGCAAAACAAAGGCGCAGCAAAAGCCATTGAAGCAAATCAAGCATTAAGAGAAAAGATGCTTGATGGAGACTTCTACGCAACATAGACAAATCATGAGAGAGAAAATTAGAAGAAAAAGAAAAAAGCAATACAGATATGAGAAATACTCAACATACCTTTGATTTAAAATCATTTTCGTCTCTAATCACATGTGGATGAATCGAAGGAATCACCGTGAAAAAGCGATTACTGGCATCAACAATCAAGCTCTCTTTCACAGATGGCTCGTAAACAATATTACTGAGAAGATTTTGTATCTCTGTTAATGCTTCAAATCCTGAAAATATGCCATTGAAGTAAAATGGAACTATCATTTCCTGGATTTTATGGTCAAAGCAAATGCAAAAATGATTAAGTACCAATTCCTATATTGGAAGACGAAAAGGTGACACAGTTGAAATACAGTCGAATGTTCATGTATTATATGGACTGGTCAGCCGCAATCCGACAAAAAGAGGAAACATATGAGCAAATAAAACTTGCCTATCTCTTCAACTTGATAAAAATAAAAATAAGCAGGCTAAGGGGTTACCTTTCTGTATATTACTTTTGCTTAGCTTCCCAAGAGGCATTTCAGACATATTAATCTCGAACTCCATCATAGCAGCCCTAAAGAAATATGAATTGTGATCAAGCCATCAAGATGTCGGAAACCCATGTTTGAACACAACACAAAAGGGAGATTTCATATACCTATATGTTTCAACATTAAAGAGCATTTTCATCAGTTCTATCAATCGAGGGGCAAATTGGCTCTTCACATCACCAAGTTCGTTCTTTCTTGGCTCCAGTTTATTCACACCATAGTCCTAAAATTTCAGTTCCCTTTTAAGTTTATGCTGCAAGATAACCATTAACTAATAAATTCAATATTGATAATCGAAGTTATTCATACAATATCCAAAGGGAAAAATCTTCCAGGCTGCTTCTGGAAGTTTCTTTTCTGCTCCCATGCTTCCCAGCTATTTCCTGTCTTGTCTAAGAACAACCTTTTAAATTCGCGAATGGCATCAGACTTAGACATCATCTCCAGTTTGTTCCCACCAATCTTCTCATTGCCCACTCGGCCCCACTTTCGAAATACATAGCAGTCACCCCCTCGATCCTCCTGAATGATTTGAAGGATATAGTAGCTTCAAGTAAATGTAGAAAATTGTCAGAACTTGGGGCAATAATTGCACATATTAATTATGAAACTCCGGCGCAATCAAAAAAACAAATACACACTCAAAAAACGTGATCAATCAAGTCAATCACAATGAGTACTTCAAACATTTAGAGCAGGTACACCTGCATTTTAAACTTAGCAAATCCATTTACGTAGGTGAACCAAGAAAAATTCCGCAGAAAATAATGGTTCTAACCTCCAAAACTGAAGGCTTGCACCAGATTCCAAACAGAAGTCAACATACATGCTATTTAAAAAATGCTTTGAGAGACTCAATGATCTTCCATCTATTAAAGGAATTACTCACACCCAAGACACCAAGAAACAAAAACGATCTATGATTGTAAGTGAAAATTCAGTGGAACATGTGAAGCAATGGATGTCCAAAACAAGATTTTCAGAAGCAAACTTATGATTAATTGATTGTTAAAATGACTAGTATTTATGGATCCAAGCAATGTGCATACATTTGGAGGATTGTCAATGAAACACAGTGAAATTTGTGAAGCGGTGGATGTGGAATTTTACATGGACTACCACAACTTTAAAATGTCAGCAAAAAGGAATTTACAACATTGAAGAACCTAAAGCAAAACTGTAAGTGATGGAAATCATATCCCAATATAGTTCCGGGCAGCAACTCAGAACATAAATTCAATCCATAACAGAACCAAAATGTAGTCCCACCTCCAAGTATCGACAAGGCGACTTTGATAGGTACACATATGTTAAGCATTAAATGAGTACAATAAAAAAAGACAATAAAAACGCAGAAAAAACCAGCTTGCCTTAAAATTTGGTAAACTTTTTGATGGATTTTTCTTACAAGAATTGATAATGGTTTCAGCAATATTCAAAAGATAGCAGGCATTTAAAATATATTTTGAAGTTAATCTGGTTCTAAAGCATCTTAAAATACATGAATCTCAAACATATAATATCAAGGGAATTATGAAACATGTTTCTACCTGCATTCAACTAATCCATTCTACGAGGTGCGTGAAGAAAGGATCCATGTCGGTTATTTCCAGAATCTGAAGTGGTAGATTCAAAAAAAATCCACCACTGCAAGAAAAAAAAACTGAAGCGGTATCCAACGAAAGCTTTTTGAGGAAAAACCCACACAGTTATCACTAAAACACTTCTATATATTTATAAAGAACATTTCTTTGTTTGCATCATATAGCAATGTTACTTCAAATCATTTTAAGTCATGAGCAAAAGGACGTGACTCCAATTTGATTTTATGCCAAAAAGATCAACAACCAAGGCTATTTTTCTACTTAGGCACCTGAGAAAGCTTATGACAGATACCTCAAGATTTGATTTGGAGGGCATTGGAAAGGAAAGGAGTCTTTAAACACTACATCGACTTGGTGAGAGATATATACGATGGAGCGCTAACTAGTGTGCGAACAAATAGTGGAGATGATTGAGTTTTCAATGACAATAGGTCTACATCAAGGGTCAGCATTGAGCTCCGTACCTCTTTGTCTTAGTTATGAACGACTTCACTCGGCACCTACAGGATGAGGTCCCCATAGTGCATGTTGTTCGCAGATGATAGTTTTGATCGATGAGACCCGAAACGGCGTCAACACAAAGTTTGAAATTTGGAGGGACGCTCTAGAATCCAAAGGTTTTAAAATTAGTCGGACTAAATATATGGAATGCAAGTTTAGTAGTAATAGGAGTAGAGACAAGGAAGTAGTTAAGATTGATGGCCAGAAAGTACAAAAAAGACCGCACTTTCGATACCTTGGGTCGATAATCCAAGAAAATGGATAGATTGAGGAAGATGTCGCACATAGAATTAGAGCTTGGTGGGCAAACTGGAGACGTGCAACTGGAATTTTATGTGATACCAATGAAGCTCAAGGGAATGTTCTATAGGACAGTTGTGAGACCAAATTTACTTTATGGCACAAAATGTTGGGAGTACAAAAAACAATATATCTCATAAAATGAGTGTAGCAGAGATGAGGATGTTGAGATGGATGAGTGACAAGATCAAAAGGGATAGACTCCGAAATAAATCCATTCGGGAAAGTTTAGGTGTGGCACCAATGGATGATAAGATGAGAGAGAGTAGACTTAGGTGGGCTGGCCATGTGTGGCACCAACCCAATATTGCACTTGTTAGGAGCTGCGAATTAGTTCAAATGGAAGGATTGAAAAGGACAAGGGGTAGGCCCAAAAGGACGTGGTTGAAAATAGTCCAAAAAGATGTGTGAACTTATGACCTCACTGCAGATATGGTCTTTAATAGAGTAAAATGGCATATCAGGGTTCATGTAGCCGACCCCAATTAATTGGGAAAAAGCTATGATGATGATGATGATGAACGAAAGGACATGACTCTTAAAAATGGGAATTTGCAAAACTAAGGATCAATTAAATAAGTTACCTTAAATTGAGAAAGATAGACACCAATCCTACTATAAAATAAAATCCAATAACTATGAAGTAAAACATATCCAACAAAGATGGGCAATTGACACATGCAGCAAAGACTGAAAAGAAAAGAAAAAAAATTCCTTTGGCAATTGATACAAGACATGCAGGCCGAAACCATCATTGATATGAAGAAAGACAGATTAGCAAATGCAACCAAAAAGCAGCCATATGATATAAATGAAACATATAGCAATCTCCTAAACCCTGATTCTAGAGATTCTGACCATCTGCCAAGTACTTAGATGTTTTCAGCACAGGATTTGCAAGAGTGTTTCCCATTTCAGTATGCAATGCCCCTCCTACTCTGCCAATTATGCTCCACAACTTCAGGTCTTACACAAGAAAGGAAGCAAAAACATGAAAATCTAGCATCAATTGACTGATTGAAACCAGGTTTCCATTTAAGGATGGGGCATAAATAATATTTATAATCTAGGAGTCGGCTGTAACAAAAGTAGAAACAAGAAATAAAATAGGAAAGACATCAAGAAAGGGATTTCTAATAACAAACGCAAGATCTAAATGCATGCGATTGCAAACACCAGGATCAACAACAACATTAAAAGAGATAAAAAGAGTATTAAGTATGTCAAAAAGCATGTGAGTAAGCTGAAAAGCTAAGCATGTGTGCGTACATGCATCTGTATGTCTGTGTGAAAAACTTTGGTGCATCCTAGTGCAGACACTACAGTACCCACCCTAACTTTCTTTTCTTTTTCTTTTTTCTCTTTTTTTTCTTTTTTTTTGCTGGTTTTCTTTTCTTTTGTGTGTGTGTGTGGGGGGGGGAGGGGAGACCCAAATTTTGCATAGACACTCTCTTGGACCCAGCATGCAAATAGTTAAAAAAATCAAAATAAAAACCTAGGAAATTTGTCCTCAATATTTATCAATTTGGGTTTAAAATTATTAGAAAGATTAGGAAAGGTGGGATATGCAGTTTCGCTTGTTCCCTATTTTTATTGCTATCAGCGAAGAGGTAAAATATCATGTATCCCTTTTCTTTCTTTTACAGAGGGATTGCCAATAGAAAATCCCAATTCTTATGGGGTTTAATGTGAGGTCCAATTGTCCAAATACAGTTAGGGTTTACCCATTCATGTACATATATATGCATATGTGTGTGTGTTTGTTTCTTGGGCAATAAAAAGGTGCCGATACTTGGATTCTTTTTTCAAGGTGAATTCACTTGCAGGCTCTGAGAGAGAACATACCCCCTCAATCTTTTCAGTTTTTCCATTTTATTTGCTTTCTCTCCACTGCGTCATCAAGATCTCTATAGCAACATGCAGCCAAATCCCCATGACTGACGACACATAACAATAGCTCATGGCCTACATAGATAAAGCCATGCACAGCATTCAAGGAGAGGTTTCTCCTTGCGAGCTTCGAGAGCAAATCAGCAAAATACACTAGCATTTAAAACGATTAGAAAACACAATTGGTCAAGGAGAGGGTACTCATAACCTGGTGAATCTGGCACCAAATCTCAACCTAGAGATCAATCAAGCTCCACAATTGACTTAGGTAGCTAATGCCATACGTAATGAGCTGATTTTGAGGCATGAACCACATGTGACGCATCAACAGGATCTCGGTAAGGTCGATCTTCTCAAATTTCATGGTAATTTCCATATTGAAGGTTTTATTTATTGGTTGAGTTCAATAGAAAATTTATTTTAGTAGAGTTAATTGTCAGGCGAACATAAAGCCAAGGTCCATGGTTATGTGGGGGCCTAGTGAGAACAATATTGACTCTGTAATGGAAGGCAAAAAAATTCTAGCTAGAATAAGAGGAAGAAATTGAAAAAAATAATAATTGTTCTTGTTCATCATAAGGAAATTTGCTTTCAAGATCTCCGAAACCATAGGCAAATGACAAGAGCATTGAGGACTACACTGGATAATTTTCTAGGCTTTTGGTTCAAAATAACCTACATGAGACCAAGGGTTTGGTCAAAAGGAAGCATGTTATGTCAATGGACTCCACCCACCCATTAACAAGGAGATTTTTTCTACACCGGGCAAGGACTATAGGCGCAGCTTTTCAGATTGCCCTTTGGTGGAATCTGAATTAAAATGGAGCTCCGATTGGTGATTTTTTACTCAACGGCAGGTTTCTAATAACCCAAATTTAATGAAGAGTAAAAATATAATCAAATGGGTTTTGCCAAGATTACTTGTTATTAGTGTAATGGAACAAGCTGGCATGCTTATACATGAACAAGGGGATGGAAGTTCACCTGACTAACTAAACAAAGAAATGGAGTAGCTAAAGAAGATGAGCGCCCAGAGGTAAGTTGCTCAACGATTCATGTTTTCAAATCTACAAGCTTAAGGGGAAGAATGATATAAGAAAAGGAAGATAAAAATAGGAAGTTAGTAGTTGTCACTTGTCAATTGGGTCTTGGAATTAATTAAAAATAGTGAAGGTGGGATATGTAGTAAGCTTGTTTCCTAGTTTTATTACTATTGGCAAGTAGATGAAATTTCTCTGTATTCCTTTTCTTTTATTTAAGGGTTGAATTTTTGCTATTATGGGATTTTACATGAGTTCCAAGTGGGTCAGGGTTTGCCCGTTTAATTTCATATACATGGAAGTCCTTGACAATTAAAGAAGGATAGAAAACAGTTATTGGATTTTAGATTCATGAAGAGTTTTATTTGAGTGGATTCCTTTGCAAGCTCTGAGAAAGAAAACGCAATCTCTCAATCTTTTGTTTTCCTTTTTTCACTTTATTTGCTTTCTCTCTCTGTGCTGCGTCAATGTTTGATCCCAAGTTTTGTAGATTACCTCATCATTATTGGAGGAACAACTAAAAAAATAAAAATTTGAATTTGAGTCTTCTACATCACACATTTGACCATTCAAAAACTGGACAATCCATTTCTAGTTTTAGGAAGGGATTTTTTCCAGCATTACTCTCTTCTTCTTCTTCTTTTTTGTTTTTTTGTTTTTTGGGTTTTGATGTGGAAGGGGGGGGGGAGGGATCAGGAGAGGGGTTTGTCACCAGGATCCCCAAATTTTGAGGTAGGGCAGACATTATAGAGATCTGCCCTTGGGCAGACCTATATTTGTGTGTGCATGTGTTTGTATGAGAAATTTATAGAAATGTGAGAAAAGCAGATCCTGAGAAAGCAAGTCTTTAAAGTAACATTAAACTATTTTTTCATTACCACAACAAGCTAATGAAATTATTATGGAGTGCAATAAAATATAAAAACAGCAATAAAATATAAAAAATCCTTCAGGTAATCTACCTATTGATACCAGTTGAAAGGTCTGACATATTCAAAGTTGTATTGAAAATGCTTTTCCCATCTTCAAGAATATGCCCTGAATCTTGAAGACCGGATTGTTCATGCACAGCACTACGTCCTTTGACTTTCACAGTGACCATGCCACTTCTTGAAGTCTCAGAAGCCACTTCTATTTTGTACTGGTCAGTTGGAAGCCTCCTTTTTTTGTTAATACAATCAACCAAATACTCCTCCCTTACAACAGATATTTTCATCCTCCTTCAAGAAGAAAGTGATGTAGCATAAGAAACTTCATCTCTATTCAAATAGTCCTATTCAAAACCAATGCTTGTAACAAGTAAAGGGAATCAGGCACCTAGCCTAATGATTAGAATGCTGAGGATTGCCACACAACATCCCAGGTTTGAACTTAACCGACTCACCCAGGAAAAAGTACACTTTAGTGGGTCATCACCAACAAATGAAGTAATGGAAGAAGATGGATAGTAGAACATTATGCTATAGTCCATTAGCTTGTAGTGCTAACCAAAGTTTAAAGGATCAAAAAAATGCACAATAGAATAATATGAATATGTAGTACCCACCGTGCTCTCCTGATTTCTGAATCATGCTCCTCAGGGTTTCCATTTACAACCAAGCAGTAAGTCTCTGCAAAGCAGCAGCAAAGGCAGAGCAATCAACATTACATAACAAAGACACAGAACAATTAACTTCTTATGAAGCAATGCTCAAAAATTCAGTGAGCTGGACCCCTGCTTGCCTGAGCCAATCAGAACCTGCACAGGCCTCTATCTAATACTATACAGAACTGGCGGTTTACTGTCAGACTCAGGCAGTTCCCTCAGTCTCCAAAGACTAGACGACTAAGGGAAGTCTGACACTCGTGTTAAAAGCTTAAATAACAGAGGAGCACAAAACGAAACCCCTTTAAAGTTTTGCAGCTACAAAGGGGGTTCTCAAGGCTTGAAGAAAACGTTTTACAGCTATTTTGACGCCCTCATATGGATCATATGCTTAGATTTACAATAGAACGCCCCAAATCTCACAAATCTGAGATTCCAATTTAGGTTTTGATGGAACTTTTGCACTCTTCAAATCAACTGAGATTCAAAGTCCAAGCATAAAGATATTTTTGGGGCATCGATTATGGCATTTGAGGATCTTTTTATGACTATTGGATGCCTCAATTTCAAAGGAATACAGTTTGAGAGGATCAAGGCTGGAACTTTTTCATATTTTCTTTTTGTTGCATTCTCTATAAAAATACTCTAAATAAACATGTTTCTTTTTGAGAATGAAAGAAACATGTTTATTACTTATATAAGTACGCATGCAATTTGTACGTGCCAATATTTCACTACAAAATCTACCGTATTTCGATTTTTAGTCGATATGTAAGGACCGCTACTACAAGCAGTACTACACCTTTGATCGTGAAATATTGAATATTCCGTGAACACTGAAAATCACATGAATGTTCGATACTCCAAATTTGGGGCCAAAAAGTTTCATTAAACTCTTGGTGGAAAAGAAGGCGACTGAAAGATGTGACTAATTCAAATTCTATGAAAATATTTTTATACATGTCTGCATGTGGTTATCACTCATTGGGTGTTTGTTTCAACATGGTGATGCTAATGGCATTTTTTTGGTTAGGTTTTTATGCCTCTATAACGCTCTGTTTATAAATTTACAATTTCTCACAAAAAAATAGGAAAATTAACATTCTTCATTTTTTTTTACCTCCAAAAAGAATATTTTTATACGTGTCTGCATTTGGGTATCAGTTACTGATTATTTTTTTTTTATTTTAACTTGATAATGCCAACAAGATGGTATTTATGGCTTTTCATATGATTGAAAAGAGGAAAAAATAAAATAAAATAAATTGAGAAAGCAGATATTCATCCTGCTAATCCCGGATGGTGCGAACCCATCTTGTCTTACGGATATAGACCTCACTAGAAAGCATCCTTTCTTGGACAAGATTACTCTGAGCCAGATGCGAAGGGGTGTGTGTGTTGAGATGGACATTCAAGACAAATTTCCACTGGCTGTCTTAGTGCAAAATGGTGGTAAGGAGATGTAATGATTATGGGATTGACTATGATTTTACCCCTTTCTGCTTTAAGTGAAGATATTGGTGAACTTGGGAGATTAATGGGAAGGAGCTCGAGGGAAAGAACACGGAAGGGCCACACGGAGAGAAGACCAAAATGAAACGGAAAGAACGAACAGAACTATGAGGAATTTGTGAAGATAGAAAGAAAGGGCAGAGGAAGATCAAAGCAGCCAGAGAAGAGATGGCAATGAGTTGAACATGATGCTACTCAGCAAGGCTCCTTATTCAAGCCCCTGCATCGCAAGCAGCTAAAGACGAGCAGAATGAGGCAGCAGCACGGAAGCAACCACGAGGGAAAAAAACTGATTTGCCAGCTACTTGTTTCATAGCTTTAATTTGAGGTACGGATCGTACTCTAAACGGAAATACCCACAGTAGTAGCAGGCCTGATTCCCTTGCCTTGACAAAGCACCACCATCAAATACACACAGAATAGGAATGGATGGACCACAAAGGGAGTAGCAGCCAGTACAAAGTGTGGCAAAGAGCAGTGAAAAAGGTAGGATACTTGCACAAAGTCCGAGAAGGAATGACACAAGAGGCAGGAGACTTGCGCAATGCAACAGAGAACAACAGGATGAGAATTCCAGCCAGAACTCCAGTGGTGGGGGGAATATGATGGATCAGAAACACATCAACTGAAAGATAGAGATCAGAGTTCCAGGTCAGACAATCAAAGAGAAAAGGCAGCTTGGAGAGCCAGATAGGGCAGAAGTTACGAATACCTGAAGATCATGCCACATACTAGGGTTGGATCCACAGACAAGATCCCACAATAAAGATCAAATGATCAGGAGTGTGTGAAACTGCAAGGTTTCATCTCCTTTTCGAATGCGGTGCCCTCCCAATTGCCTGCACCAAAGATCACTCCAGATACGACTATTATGCGGAAAGGATTGATGGATACACCAAACCATGTGCCAAAGATGAGCGGAAATAGCCCCCAAAATAACACGAATCTCAGCTGAGATTGGAGATTTTCAAAAGTGGAGAAAGGTATGATCAACATGCAAGCAATAAGGCCTCAAGAGGATGCAAATAACGAAGAAAAGGACAGATCCAAGGGCCCAAGAGATGGAGTAAACATTCGTTCAGTGAAATCTTTGGATCAGCCTCTTGGTGTTGACGAAATTGATACTTGGAAGAAGGAAGCCCTCTTAATTTGCAACTATAACTTTGTTAGTTGTTTTGCTAGTAGCCTAATATGCTTGATTTTGACTTCTAAGTTGTTTCTGTTACTGATTTACAAATTAGTGCTTTAGTTATTTACTTAAAATTAGTATTTTAGTAAAATTAGTATTTTAGTCATTTACTATTTTGCATTTACAAATTAGATTTAGAATGTGAATCGTTTGGAGCTCAGAATATGGAAGCATGGCATTTCTTGTATAGACTATAGAAGTATAGAATCTAAAGTGTAGATTTCCACAGATTTACAACAAATGGAAAATCATTTTTAATATTATGTTGTAGGTTCATTTAGTGTATGCCAAACAAGATAGAAATATCAAAGCAACCCTGCAAATTAACTAGTCATAATTTTTTCATTTTTTAAAAAAACTTTCCTTTTTTTTTTTTCAGATCTTTCTTTTTTGTAGAGTTTTCCTATTTTCCTTTTTTCCTTATTTTCTAAAAATTTTCCATTTATTCGTAAAACCGGGCAGCTCAACTCAAGATTCGGTGAATTGACCCAGACTGGGCCCTGAGTAATTCCTGGAGCAAGTCATGGGTCTCTGAACATTGCTAAAAAGGAATTGTGCTTTAAAGCAGAAATCATTTGGATCTGTTTACCTTTCTTCATCTTCATGTGAAAGACCCCACCTGCTGCGCCTATTTTGCTTTTCCATTCCTCCTGCACAGTTTCATATCATCTCATTGAACTTATCAGTTATCACACACCACAACATTATACAATATTTAAGATAAAGTAACAAGAAAGCAGAGTAGCAGAACAGAACCCTGTAAAAAAATGTAAACATCATTCATTATAAAGGCTTCGGATTGCTACTGCATAAAACTATTGAACAAGAGACTGGTACCAGAGATTCATTTGACATTCCAACAATTGCAACTTTCAATTCTTGCAAGCTTTCACTTTTAGTTAGCTGGGACTTGCCATCCACAACATTACTTGACCTACTAGAAGATGGAGGTAGAATCCGATCAGGCTTCTTTGCCTTCTGGGATTTGAACCACTGTAGAAGATGTGTTCTCTCAATTAATACAATATTTCCAGGACAATTCAGGAAAAGAGATTGCCACATAGGACATAACAGGTCTGCACCTTACAAAGATATTCATTGTCGGAGTCTTCTGGAACTTTCCATTTCTCTTTAAGACGTGTAGGTTCCGTGGTTGAGTAAGCACACTTGCTCCATGCTGATACATAGCCATGGCATTTGTATCTGCCTCCAAAATAATACACAGAACCAGAACAAAGCGAGCAGCTTCCCAGTGCTCCAAACAGCATGCCATCAGCACTTAACAGGAGAAGATTTTTACTATCAGGTGGATACACTTGTTGAAGTTCAATAACTAAGATCAACAAAACTTATTGCACAGAAAAAATTTCCTATAGTGATAACCCAATAATGTCAACCAGGTACTCAGATTGTGCCACTATACAGCTATAAACTTTTTTTGACGTAATTGGATCTGAGAACTTCACAAAGATATGTTTAGCAATGAAAAATTCTTTCAAGAATAATGAAATTGAACCTGAAGAGCTTCAAATAATTCAAGCCACTGGTGACCTTGATACAATGTTCGCATTTATTTCTTCCATTAGACAATGATATAGTTCTATAAATGGAGAAAAAAAAACATCACTTTGGAATTTCCTAAAGTTTATTGAGCTTATGACCTATACATCATAGTTTTTTGTTTTTAGTTATCCTTATTAACTAGCATAATCATTTTCCTTAGCCTTTTAATCATCTATTATAAAGATAACAAAACAATCATATCTTCCTTAGCCTATTGATCATCTAGTATAAAGAAAACAAAACAATCATCTCTTAAAATCTTCATAAAAGTATAAAAGCATTCACATCATCATCATCCGACCCTTATCCCAACTATTTGGGTTGCCTACACGAACTCTATTCCACCATAAAAGTATTCACCTTATTTTCTAAATTACAAATGTAGTTACATAATTTTGTATAATTTGATTGCCATCTCTCCTTCAATTTAAATGAAATCATTATTAGTTTTTTACTTTGTATTACATACAATGTTATACAATATTATTGTATATAGTGTTATCAAGATCTAAGCAGCCACTAAATTGGTGAGGGGTCTAGCGCAATCCAAACCAATCCAGTCTAACTATCAGCTGAACCGAATTGACTGAATTTTAAAAATATTAAGAAAACTATGAATAATAATTGAACATATATAGTATGTTATAAAAAAATCGCCCACTTTGTTTGAAAGGTCGAACTCGTCGAAACTAGTAAATCGGACTGGTCAAAACCAGTCAATCGGACTGGTCAAAACCAATCAAAGAAGTTTTTACAGATTTTTTACCAAACCTGATTTTTAAGTCTAAACCAAACCAACCAAGGCACCAACCACTGGGCCAGTCTGTCAAGGTTTCGAAAAACGCCAGGCGGCCTGCCAGGCGCCCAGTGCCCCCTGTAGTGCAAATTCTTAGCATGTTTTCATATATTTGCTATCCAAATGCACATATATGCATATATTTGTGTCAAATTTTGTAATTTATTCCATTTGAAAATATCGCAAGTTCGCAACATACGTTTTTATATACAAACATATCACATAGAGAATAAACTTATTCAAAATTTCAAACCATACAAAACATTTAAAAGTCTAATAGACTATTGTAAGGTCTCCAAGTCTTCAACAAACTGACTTCCAAAACTACAAAAAACCATTAAACCACACAATAAATAGTCCAAAAAGGCAAAAAAAGTATAAACCTCATAACAAAATAGTCCAAATGCCTAAAGCCCAAACCAAGATGGTGCAATAAAGTTACTACAAAAGAAGAGAAAAGACATCAATAAGAATCAAAATCATCATCTTCATTGCTTCCATCTGCATCAGAATCGTGGTCGTCATCATCAGAATCATCATCCTCTTCAACATATTCCTCTTCTTCCAAAGATTCTTCTGAATCTGCCTCCTCTTCCTCTATCTTCCTCCATGAGTGTGAAGTACCAGCAGAAGTCGTTGCTCGAGTGGCCCTCCTAGGATCAGAAACTTGCCCTGAAGCCTCCTCGACCATTTCCTATGTCAAACCCTCCCCAATGAAGACCTCCCCAGTACCAGGGTCACAAACTTGCCTCGAAGCCTCCTTCAATTGTCACTTGTTTTTTCCCCTTTCCTCCCTTGCCTTGCTCAATTACACTGTCTTAGGGCTAGGTGTAAAAAAACTATCTATAGGCCCTCTCATATGAGGCTTCTTGGACCCAAAAGCCCTCTTACTCTTAGAGCTACCTCTTCTTCCCCCTCTTCTTCAGTATCAATATTATTATCAAAAACATGGACCCCTGACTTTAATTCTACTATATCCTTTTGTTTTGAAATTTTTTTACTCCTTTCACTCTCAATGTATTCAAAAACTTCTTTCTTACAAGCTCTGAGACTTTCTTACATGGGGCAACATCACCTCTAATACCAGCAAGATATTTCTTAAATCTATTTATGCTAGCATTAGAAATATGTTCACATAATTTTTTTCCTATCATTATTTATCCAGGTTAACACAATATTTCCATCCCAGATCACCACCCCTAGTAGACCCTACAGAAGACATCTCAAATTGGAAAAATGCAACTCAAATAAAGATTACAAACTGATCTTTTCTGCCCACTCTCTTATCTTCGATGTTGGTTACCTCAATCGAGCTACTAATCAACTCAAAAGTCTTCTAATGCCCCCAATAGCACCTTAAAAAAAATTTCAATAAGAAAAGAAAACTTTTTCAATCCACAAAAAATACTTTCGATTCTCATAAATTACTTTAGATTCTTATAAATAAGTTAAGCATAGAGATTGAGGGGTTTTTTTTCACTTTGGGGGTTAAAAATAAACCCCATAACGTTTTTATACAAACTTGGGGGTCAAAATGACCTCCTTTGCCCTTTTGGGCAATTTAAAAAAACAAAACAGGCCTTACGGTCCTGGGCGCCTGCCCAAGTACATCCACTGGTGTAGGGCCGCCTGGGTCTAGGCATGCAGATTTTGGTATAGGCAGCCTAGGCGTCGGGGACCGTTTTTTAAAACATTGCAGTTTGTATAAATGAATGATACCATACATGTATGTGTACATGTGTACATATGCAAAAAATAAATAAAGGAAAGCTATCAACAATCAAGACCCGCGTTCTCCATTCTCTTTATGGTACATAAACTGAAATGTACAAATGAAGACAAAAGGCATGTGAAATCTAAGAAAAATGACTAATGAGGGTAAAAGAAGTTATATAACTTGAAAGACCCAAAAACAAAACTTTTCCACTTCAAAAGTTCAAATCATCATCTAGCAAAAAAGTTAATGCATAGCAATAACTCATCATACTGCATAGTAAGCCGTCAATACGGTAAACCTGTTCACAAAAAGATTAATTCAAAACGAGTAACATTCTCAAACTTCGAAGCAATGTGCAAGTAGAAATACAAGAATGAATCCAGAATTTTCTACTATTAATTATGCTATGATGTTGATGCATAAAGAAGGTGCATACCACCGGTCACGTAAATCATGCTCTGACCCTGATGAATCTTGTCCATTAGCCTCCAGCATTTCACGTAGTTCGGAAGCTTTAACATGCTTTTGAAGGTTGTCTTTAATGGCCCATAGAGCCCTATTCTGTATTTCAAGCTTGCTTTCCAAGTCTTTTGCATCTGAACTAAGACCTCCTGATTCAGTGGAAACAACTTTGCCAGCAGTAACAGTGTTTTCAGTTTTTTGAACCTTTTCCTTGTCTCCATCACTAGCGGATTTTTTTCGCTTTCCACTTTTGGAGGTTGTCTCATGTTGAACTTCTCTAGGAACAGCTTGCACCCCTACGCTTGACATCAAAAGATCACGTTTATGTACTTTAGAAGAAAAATAAGAAACTTAATGATTCCCATCAACCCGTAAATGAAGAACTAAAAAAATAAAATTAATAAAAATAAATAAATTATTAAAAAAAAAAGTGTATACCTTTTGTTTTCTTTGTACTATCTTTTTTCACAATCGCTAGAACAGACTCCTTTTCATTTGTTGATAAGCTTTCCCAACCAGGAACCTTGCTTATATCTGTAGCTGGAAGCTTTTCCAGAAAACATTTGATGTGATGCCAAGCCACTCCCCTACCTTCTTGTGGGTCAAGCTTTATTGATACACGAACCTAGAACAACATCAAGCACAAGCATAGGCAACCATGGACTGGTCAGATATCACAGAATGTCATCCAGTTCAGGCAGGTGCTCACAAAGGTGGATTTGGATTCCAAACCCCCTTTAATTGAACTTACAGAACTTTTTCTTTTTCTTTTTCCAAAAAAAGAAAAGGTTCTCTCAGTTTTATGAGATTTTTACTTTCTTGTATTATACATACATAAGTTTGAACATTAAAATTGAATAACTAAAGCTATAAAAGATTTGAAGTTCCCCAAAATTCATCCATTATGGTACAAAAGAAAGTGACAACTACCATTATATGTAGATGATCTGTTAGTGTTTAGTATTTAGTGATTTACAAAACTCAAGTTTGTAGTCTAGGATGCAACACTAAAGTAACTATGAAGACACTGGAGTTAACCAACCTAGAGCAATATTTGCTAATTTACAAGATCAAAACTATAAGAAAACACAAAATAATAACCTAATACCCAAATATTTGAAAAGTTCACTAATGCAACACCAATATTAATGAGAAATTATCAAAAAAATGGAAAGGGGCGATAAAATAGAAAATAATTGCATCATTACTCCATTTTAATCTTAGGACAATTTAAGACCAAAGTACAAAAAATTGCCAAAAAATCAAAGCTAAACTCGAAAAAGTGAAAATTACGAGAACATAAACCAAAGATGAAAAAAATGAAACCCAAATATCACATAAACTACCAAACCCTAAGCCAAAATTTTAAAGATACCGACATTTCAATACCCAATCATTCTTGGCTCAAATCGAAAACCATTGGTTGCTGGAAAACCTCTTTTGTGACCGCTTTAAATTTCATACCAAAAAAAGCATCAGATTGATTGCCTTTAGGTTTCGTAAGAAACTGAAAAATTCAAATTTATTTCCATCTTTAAAAAAAAAATGTTCAAAATCACAATTTTAATCATGTTTTTCTCATTCAATAAGGGGTTAATAGTGTTTTAGGGGGCCAAAATGCCCCCAAAACCCAAAAAGGGGGGAAAAGTCTTTTTCCCCATGGCTGATAACCTTTTTCTGCCTCAGGCAGGGGTTATGCGCCACCTAGGCACAGGCAAGGTATCGGCAGTTAAGCGAGTGCCAAGGCCATGGCTAGACAGAGAACCCACCTACACCCATGTGATTCGAAAGCCATCCCAAGCCACCTAGGTAGGGGTGCAAAAGGGTTGGATAAGATCCAAGTTAACCCTGACCCATCAATGTTGAAGAAGGCGGATTTGGTTGCCCTGCCCAGATACCTGGGCGGCCCGAAGTATGGGGGGTGTTTTTTTTTTGGGTGGGTGTGTTGGTGGGGTGGGGGGGGGGGGAGTAGGGCAATGTGTGGTTGGGAGAGCTCGCATCAAACACAAGAGAGAGAGAGCATAGGGATCTATGTGCATGTGAGAGACCTCGCATCAAACATTTTGAGGTCATCTTCTTATATGTAGAGATAGAGGACTTGCAATGAATACATGGTGTCATCTTTTTATCTTATGTAGAGAGAGAGAGAGAGAACATATGGGTCCATGTGTGTGTGTGTGTGTGAGTGAGAGAGAAACAGAGACTCGCATAGAACGAGTGGAGATCGTCTTCTTTTCTTCTTCTCATATATAGCGAGAAAGAGGGAGCATATGGGTACTTGAGAGAGAGAGGGGCCTCGTATTGAAAACTTGGAGGACATTTTCTTTTTATATGTAGAGTGAACATATGGGTCCGTTTCTGTGTATGAGTGAGAGAGAGAGACCTCGCATCAAACATTAGAGGCCTTCTTCATCTTCTTTTTTAATGTAGAGAAAGATAACATGGGTATTTGTGAGAGAGAGAGAAAGAGCACTTGATGTCATCTTATTCTTTTTCTTGTTATACGTAGATAGATAAAGAGCATATGGTTTTGTGTGTGTGTGAGTCTGTGTCTGAGAGAGAGAGAGAGAGAGAGAGAGAGAAACGACTCACACCAAAAGCTTCGAGCCCTTTGCCAAGGGCCTTTTTATGGCCAAGGGCTCCATAGGATGCCTAGGCAACCTAAGCAGTCCGCCTAGACAGGGCTGCCAAAGGGGGCCCCTACCAAACCACCTAGACCGTATCCAATTAGGAAAACCCCCTAGGCTGCCTAGGGGCGAATTTTCGTTCATTGACAAAGGTCCAGTGAGAACTGCCACTAAAGAGGGGAAAGTCTGAGCATTTGCTTTGGAAGGAATCTATCACCTAACTTTTTAGCTAGCACATCTTCTAGCTTTAACCCAACAATAATCATGGTTTTGTCTAAATTCATCTCAAACCCAGTTGAGAACTCAAAGCACTTAAGGATTTGAAATACCCATGTATCATCCACCAATGTATCATCCACTTAGTGGCATCCCAAAATAGCAATGTACCATTACCACAATATAAAATATGGCATACAATAGGGCCACGGGTAGAGGACTTGAAACCTTCAAGCCGGTGATAATTGAAAAGGCTTGATGTTGATCTACTAAAGAACTCACCCTCAATAGCAAATAGAATTGGGGAGAGGGGGGTTCCTTGTTAGAGGGGCCACTAAGTAAGGAAGCAGCCTTCTGGGACATCATTGATGAACAAACAAAACCATGGGAAGGAGGCATAGACAATATTATTCAGGACCTTCGGCCTGTTATATAGGAGCTCAATCAGCCAGAAGTCCATGCAGATAAGGACTTGATCCTGGATAGATCGGTCTACAAGCGGTAGGCCTTCTCCCAATCTAGCTTGAAAAACTAGATTCTAGCATGAATGCATTCATGTCAATCGGTCCCCTGCCCAAGATCTATCCTTTACAAAGGCCCCTTGTGAATGGGAGATAACGTAATTTAGCACTTGATGCAGACAAGAGGCCAGGATTTTTGCCTAAATTCTGTAGGGGTTGTTAAACAAGCTTATGGGCCTCAAATATTCTTTGGACCATACCACTTGGGGAACAGCATGATGAAGGTAGAACTGAGACCTTTGTTTACAATGAACCTACTATAAAACTCAGTCAAAAGCTCTAGGAGATCCAAGCCATCATGTCCCAGAAGGCCAAGAGCAGGGCAATAGGAAACTCGTCCATACCAAGGACCTTGCTTGCCCGAACTTGGTCACTACCTTGAAGATTTCCTCCATTAAGAGAAGTTTTTCTAACCACTTTGCCACCTCTTTGCAAAGAAGGAAGGGGGACCTTGGCCATCTTTAGCATGTTCAGATCGGGTGCAAAGAATAGTTTTTGAAATCATTGGTTATAGCCTACTGAGAGCATGTGGCCCCTCAAAAGTTTTGTGTCCCTATTCACCAGGAGCAATGTGTTTGTTCTCCTACAGTTGTTCGCTATTCAATGGAAAAGGTCAAATTTTACATTCCTCTTTTAGCCATATGAGTTTGATCCCTAGTGTCAATATACCTCCTATTTCTTTAAGATAGCCTGATGTTCGACTCAGTCCATAAGTCTCCTTATTGTTTCTAGTTGCACCAGGTCTCTGGTGTCCTCTAGCAGATCCAGCTCGTCATGACTCTTAATAGAGCTCATTTTCTACCCTCAAACTTCCCTAGGTGGGAGTGTCACCACCCTGAATTTTTCTTTCATCAGTTAAAGCATTTTACCTTGTGTTAAGGTCACACAACCGTGCACTATGGAAAAGGACCACCAGCTAGGGTTCAAATGATGATGTGTGGGTCATTTAGCAACATATTTTCAAACCAGAAGGGTCTAGGCCCATTAACAACTGGCTCAGTGTCCAATTAGAGATATAAGATCTAAAAGGGGCTTCAGCAAGGTTTAGTGATTCAAAAAAAGGACCGCCCAGCGCCTAGGAGGCCAAACTGGGCGGCCGACCCTGGGCGGCCGCCTAGGCGGTACAGAACCCGCCTAGGCAGGCGGCCAGCACCCAACCCTGGGCGACCGCCCAAGGCCTGCGCCCCGCTTAAGGGCCAAAATTATTTTTTTTTAAGTTATGTTGACTTTTTTTTAAATATAAAGGGTTGGAATGATGGGTTTTAGGTTCATTTCAAACCTAAACCCACAATAACCCATTTTAGAGAGAAAGAAACCTCAAGAAAACTAAATTTTGTGACTTTCATTGGATCGAAGTGCTTCTCAAAACTACGGAAAACGGATCCAAACGTGAACCAAGTAGATTTAATTTAGTTTTGGAGATTTATAATCCTATTAGAAGATGTTTTTTATTATTTTAGCACTAGAAAACATCTCAGAGGTGGGAGTTTGGAGTTCGGGCAATCAAAGTAAGTGCAAAAATTTATTTTTTAAATTGCTTGTTTTATTTTGAGATGTCTTCTTCAGGATCTAATCGAAGTGGAGATCCGGATTGGAAATATGGATATAACCCAAATCCGAATGACAAAAATTGCATTCGATGCAATTTTTGTGAAAAAGATACGAAAGGGGAAATAAACTGGTTTAAAAAGCATATTGTAGGTATTAAAGGGGATGTTGCCCCTTGTAAAAATGTTCCTAAAGCTATCAGAGAGGGGATTAAGCAATATATGAGTTTTGTAAAACAAAAACAGGAACAAAATCCTTGTCATTTGAATAGATCTATTTCTGCTACTTCTAGAAGAAGTGATCCGTGTTGGAAGTATGGTTATAACCCAAAACCAAATGATAAAAATTGTATAAAGTGTAATTTTTGTGAAAAAGACACCAATGGGGGCATTAAGCGATTCAAGAAACACCTTGTTGGTATTAAACGAAATGTTGGTTCTTGTAAAAAGGTTCCTGAAGCTATTCGGGATGAGATTAGACAACTGCTGAATTTAAAAGAACCAGAAAATGATAAAAATGAGCCTTGTTCTACAGAAATATCTTCTCTAGGTTCTTCTAGAAGTGGTGATCCGAGTTGGAAGTATGGTTATAACGCGAATCCGAATGACAAAAATTGTATTAAATGTAATTATTGTGAAAAGGATACTAATGGGGGGCATTTACCGGTTTAAACAACACCTTACCGATATTAAGGGGGATGTTGCCCCGTGTAAAAATTTTCCTGAAGCTACCTAGGAGGAAATTATACAATATTTTAGTTCAAGGAAGCACAAAAAGATTGAAAATGGTAGAGCAGCCAAGACTCCTAGGGCCTCATCTGCACATACTAGTAAGAGGGTGGTAGAAGAAACAGAGGAGGACGAGCGTTATATTGAAGAGAGAGATGACTATGATGATGATGGCCTCGATTCTTATGCATATGATGAAGTTGACCCTATTCCTTCTGATGATGATGATGATGATGATGATGACTGAAGACTCTTGGTGTTGACTGTTGTGTTGAGTGTTGACTATGGTGTCTATATATTTTATGAATTTCTGTATATTTTCTTTTTCTTATTTTAGTTTCTACTTTCTAGTTTCTAGTTCTACTATCTAACTTTTGTGTGTAGATATTACAGTGTATCAGACTATCAGTGTAAGCTTGTATGGTTTTACTGTTTTGGCATTGTATGAAAAATATGGATTATGGTCTTATGGATTATCAAAATACTGGGATTATGGTCTTAGTTTTTTTTTTTGTTAACTGGGCTGCCCAGGTTTTGAGCGCCCGCCTAGGCGCTGAGCGGTCTAAACCCCCATGGCAGCCTAGCGCTTTTTGAAACACTGGCAAGGTTTTAGTGTAGCCACCTAGGAATACCTCTTCACACTCCAGTGATATGAGGAACCTATCCAACTTAGACAGCCTAGAGGCGTGGTTTGACCAAATAAAAACTGAACCACTGAGAGCCAGTTCTACCAAACAAATTTCGAAAACAAAGTCTAAGAACGGCCCCCATTCTTGAAAGACCACCTAGTGACATTGCAATCACCCCTATGCACCAAAAGTAGGGTGGGTAGGAGCTATTTGGTCTAACCCTCTCCAAAAAATGTGAGAGTTGGCCCATTGGAACGGTAGACAGTAATGCACTTGAGAGAGAAAATACCAGAGGCTCTAGACAAGAAAACCATCACTGAATGTTTTGGCTTGTGGAGGTGAAAACGTGGTCGGAAGGGTCACATATGACTCAAATGCCTCCAAGGCGTCCTGGGCAAGAATGACCTTCCATTGACAGGGCCTCCTACCCCCCTACCTGGTGGGTCCAGACTAGGACAAGGCAGAAAGCTTTGTTTCTAAGAGAGCAAGTATATCATATAGGTGTTTCTGGGAGAAAGACGAGATGACAAGCTTTTCAGTAGACTGGCCCATGCCCCTTATGTTCCATATTAGGGATTTCATTTTGAGTGTTGACTAGTTAGGGCCAAATGTCTAAGCAAACGTCTGCGAGCCCACTTTTCCCCAGCAGGAAAGCAAGGATGGTGTGATGGGTTGGGTGGGTTGGGTGGGTTAGTGGCCCTCTATTCTGTAGTGCTGCGGGCCAGACCACTTAACTTTGTAGACCCTTTATCCTTTTCTTAATAAGTATAATACATGTGCTAAACATGTAGCTGCATTCTTCGTCCAAATCGTTAGGACATAGGAATTCATGTATATCCCCCACATATTGTATCATGCCCTCAATTCTAGCACAAGAATAGAAATTGTCAAACATATGTCAGACCCACCATGCCCAACCAAGATACAGCTCTAGCAGTTGGGGCTTAGCATATGAAATTGACCTTCAAACTACAGCCATGTATTTACTTGGGGCTCTTAAATCATGAAGTTGTCAATGACATTATTGCAAAAAGTACCTATCATTTTTAACAGAACGAAAAATAAATTCGCAAGAACCCACCTCTCCCTTCATTATCTTTTCATTGCAGTGCTTACAACCAGCACGAGAAGATTTGGAGGCTTCAATCGCATAATCAGTGCTTGCATCCCCGGCAGCGGCACTTGAAGTTGCATTCTCAACATAGTTATGTATGTTCTTTTGATCATCCCATCTAATTAAGTCAAAACCTTCAACATCTTCTTGGCTAAATCAAGTCGAAAACATGGTAATCAGTTTGAAGACATGAATGTTAGAAATTTGAAAAGTTTTACATTTCGCAACATGGCAATGCTTTGAGGGATGAAAAAAAGAGGCTAGAAACATCTAAGACATTCGCTTCCTCTAAAATTTCCTAAACTGAAAATCAGTTAGGAGGATACAAAAAATTTTCTTTTTTCTTTTTTCAATTTACAAAAGACATACGCTTTGATTTGCCGTGGTTTCTTGAAGATGCATCCAGCATGGTGCCACATCTGTTTCAAAATACATAACTTGAGTGTAGAAGGAATGAGCAAAGTAATTTAAAGAGCAAACTAATAGAAATTAACGAAAAATGAAGGGTGCAAATAATTTTTCATCACCATACATGCCAAACCATCCAAACAAAAAGAAAAAGAAGAAGAAGCTGCAAAACCATGTTGCTGTGTCATGTAGTATAGTTGTGTCACAGTGAACACAATAGCTTCCTTCATTTGGGCATCAGATGCCACATTCCAAAACTTCCAGGCGCTACTAAAATGGCATTTATTTTACAGGTTGTCCAACTTTTATCTCTTTTATCACCAAAATAATGACTTGATATCACTAAAGTGATGGCAGTTACTAGTATTCATTGTCAAGAAGGCCTAATACAATACATGGGGAAAATGCAAACAAAGGATGAGAGAAGAAGCACAATCGGCTCAAGTTGTAAAAGCCACCAAGCAACAAGAATTGCTTGTGACCATTTCCACACACACACACACACACATCAAATGGACATTCTAGACTCTAGAGCCAATCTTAAATAAGGAATTGACATTGAACATTTTTCTCTGAGGTCCAAATACTTGTGTATGGTTTGATTGTGTGTCTACATCAAATACGTTATTAAAGAAGCTGTAACCCCTTGTCCTTAGGAGTTAGAACTGATAAAATTAATAACATGGCAATTAGGGAACTTCACAACCAATAACAACCAACAGAAATATTTCGAAAGTCAACACCAAAATTAGGTAGATAGGGGAATGAATAACATAATCCTCTGCATAATAATAGATCGCCGATTTGTGAGGGAAAGATTGGGCAATCAACATTCATTACATAATAAGACTTCATATGAAGAGCTATCCAACTTATAGGAGATGATCTTCATTCAAAATCAGAAAATATTTGACAATAAATCACTTCTCTAGTAGCAAAACCATTTCTAAATAAATTTTTGACAAGACGGAACACTTGTCAAAGGCAACTTGCATCTCAAAAGAATGAAGTAATGCATTGCATAAGTTGTGTAGCACATCATAGAAATAGCATGTACATCAAATGCATGTCGATGCATATGTGTGTGTGTCCATATATATATATATATATATATATATATATATATATATATATATATATATATATATATATATATATATGGAAAACACTACAAAATGCCTATAGGTGAAGTTCTACAGTACTTCTTCACCTACACTTTTATCATCATTCAAAGTTTATCACACGGTCACAGATGTCTGATAGTGTTTGAATTTTAATATTTGTTTTACATATCTTAATGATATGAAATTTTGTAGGTGTATATACCTTAGTGAGATGCACATGAATAAAATATAAAAAATATAATTTGAATGATAAAAATTACGTAAACTACCCCTATAAAGTTTCAAGGGTAATTTCATCATTTTATTTTGTGACCATTATTTTTTAAATATTTTATTTTGGTTCGACTTGGTCATTTGTACACACACCCCAAATTTTAGATAAATCTAATTAGTACAGTAATTATAAAAATTCAAATACTACCAGACAACTGTGACCATGTGATGAACTTTGGAAGGTGATGAGGTATAGGCATTTTGTAGTGTCTTCCTATATATATATATATATATGCTAAGAAAAGCAATCACTTATTTCTTTGTTCGAAATTGTTGTTTTTAAATCTTAATATGTTAATTGGAGGGAGAGTATTCAAAAACAAGATACCATGTTTACGTAAATGTGGTCATAAAGGGGTAGTTTAGTATCTTGTGTTGCGTATCTACTGGTGCTTCTATGAATGGTTTAGTTGGGTTGTCTTTTAACAATAATTTCTCCGTGATGGTGAGAAGAGTTTATGCAGATCTTTAGTGGTTTTGTAGCAAACCAGGGTCATTCATTTACATTTTCTCCCAAATCAAGTTTATTGAACATCCAATAACAAAGGAAAGCTCCATTTGGTAATCAAAGTTGGTGTTATTGAACACTTAATCACATTGAATCAGAAAGCTTTCCAACTATTAAAAGATAACAATAATAATCACATAAAGACTAGAAAGGCTTCAAAGAAATTAGTTAACATAAGAAAGGAAAATTCAAAGTACAATGAAACAACATGCAACATTTCCAGGGCAAATAAAACACCTCAAAACATCATTTTCAGCATTGAAATTATTCCCATATAGATAAAAGTTTCAAAAAGTAATTAAATTTCGGAAATGGAAGTTCATGGGAAGCATGAGGTTTTAGGACACACATCCCACACCAAAAGTGGCAAATACTTTGAAAACCACATGATTCTAAACATTAATATAAAGCAACAAAAATAAGAAGTTCAACATTAAAACTGTTCTCAAAAAGCTCATTTCCCATTAGTCAGTGCAGAAAAACTGGCACATTTTCCAATTATCAATAAAAACTTTTCATATACATCACATTTCCAGAAGCTACCTTTTCATAAACAGTACAAAACCACATAGAAATAACAGGTTAACAATTTCTGGAAGATTTTTTTCAGTCAGATGCTTAGGGGAAATTTGAAACCCCAAAACCAGCATTGAAAGTGCTATCGTGTATCGGTCGAAAATCTCATAAGAACATAAACAAGACGAGGATAGAAAGGGAGACAGGAGAAATTATTGAGGCAGAGGAAGAGAGAGAAAGTGATGTTAATACAGGCATGAAGCCGTCGAATTGAGTGGCTTGGACCATTTTGCCGAGACGGAGCACGTCTTTAGCAATGTTGCCCTTGCAGGTTTTGCAGGAGGATCTCGATGATTTCGCATACTCCACCTTCCATGGCTTCGGTGGATTCGGAGAGGCCATGTTTCACTTCAGCGCAACCCCAAAGAGAGAGAGAGAGAGAGCAAAGTGTTTGCAGAGATTGCACGACCAGAAGCGACAATAAACAAACAGGGAATGTGTATGAAGACAGCTGTTTAGAGAGAGAAACAAAGGGCAATGGGGAGAGAGAAAGAGAGGGGATGCAAATGAAGTGTGTGTTGAGTGGAGGAGAGAAAGAGAGTGGTAATGTCAGAGAGACGAATATGAGAGAGAAAGGAAGAGAGAGGAGAGAGACGAACGGGAGCCCAAAAGTTGGATTTAATGTGAATTCGGCAAAGGTTTATTTGATGTGTAGGGCCAGCTTTCCATGCATCCCATCAACATGAAACTTATATACTTCCCTTTGTCCAGCCGTCCATTTTGAATGCAGGGTTAAGATTTTCTCGATCACAATCTAACGTCTTTGTACTATTTTATTTTAGGTGTGGTTTGCATAGAGCCTAGGCTCTAAACAATCAAATTAGAACCTACTTTCAAATATTATCGCAAAATATAGTTTTAATGCTGAAAATATTTGTAATAGCCTTCAAATATATTTTCATTTTTATTTATAAAGTTTAAAGTTTCAAAATTTGTGTAGATAGATAGATCTATGAAAATTTGAAAATCTTAAAAATTGACAGTCCAAAAATGCATTACAAAATACATTATTTTCAAAACTTGAAATCCATTTTTTTTTCTCATGTCCATGCATCTTGATGTCGAGATAATCAATTTGAGGATATTTGGGCATCAAAATAACCTCTTCTCGTTAAATCTTTTAGGTACGCTCAAATTTGATTGTTTAGAGCATCGGCTCTATATAAACTTTTCCCTTTTATTTTTAATTTTTTTAATATAAACTATTTTGACACCAAAATTTGTAGATCCAATCCTCCATTAAACTCGTACTAGCGAATTATATAAAAATATATATTTTCAATAAAATAAAATGACCAAAATACCCCTAAAAGTTTCAAAAAGTATTTTGGTTATTATATTTTAGCGTTTTAATATTTTGTATAGGTGATCCCCAATGATAATATAGCACGTACCAAATTTCATATCTATAAAATTTGTATAAAAAAAACAAAAAACAAAATACTTTGAGACGTCCGATCTAAGATCAAACGGTGAGTGGCTCTCTTGATCAAAATTGAACAGTTGGATGGTAGGGGAAGCGTAAATCTTCTATGTTGTAGGGGAAGTATAGAAACCTTTCCCTGATGGGTGGAGGATTTTTTTTGCTAAGGACACATCAATAGTACAGGGTAATGACCCTTCCCTCGCATTCTCTAGGGGATGCGGTTAGCATGCAGCCAAGCCCGCTCTTGTAGAAATGTGGGCTTTATAGTAAATATATTTTTAAAATATAATTTGATAAATGACATGCATTTAGATCGTATTTGTATAGAGACAGTAGCATTCGAACCCAGATGAAGTTCTAACCATCGGTGGTTAGCATGCCGCCAAGCCCACTCATGTTGAAATACGGGCTTTACAACAAATATATTGTTGCCATATAATATGAGCTTAATTTTTAGAGAATGTATAATCTTTAACATGGAGTTCATGAATATGAAAATAATAATAATAATAATAGAAATTATAACTAATAATTATATTAAATAAACATTTGGACGGTTAGTTATAATTGTTTTTAGATGGACTACTTGTTACAGCCATTTTTAAGGTGGATGCTCTGAACGTCTCGAGTGCGGATTGTAGAAATGCCGTGCATGGCCACATGAAACGATTGTTCTTCATTTTTGCTAAAAGATTTCCTTAGTCTGTAGGAATATGCTATATGTCTGCCCCTCTATCAAAATATATGTTAGGGATGATTTTTAGATTTTGAATTAGAGATGCTTTTTAGATTTTGAATTTGGAGATATAATCTCTGTAACCCATAGAATAATTTCAGAATAAATTTTCAAAATAAACTCTCTACCTACTAAAAAACTAATACGAAAGAGACTGATTAATTTTTGAAGGGTTAAATCTATGTGTCACATAACTCAAAATTCATTTTTTTTTTTCTTTTAAGAATAACCATCTAGTCATTGCTATGATCTTCCTAAATTTTTTTATTAAATTAATAAATAAGCTAGGTATTATGACCAAGGGAGTAGATGCACAGTAGACTCCCATAGGAGTGAAGTTTCTTGTGGTTTTTTTTTTCTTCTTCTTTAGAGGTGGGGCCGAGGGCATCATTGTAGCGCTACGTGTGAGTGACCCAGAAGGCTTTAAATTCCAATGCAAGAGACCTAGAATAAATTCTACCCTCTTTCTTAAAGGGAGTTCGTCCCAAGGATCATATGGCATGAATGCTCCCTCCTCTTTTTAAAAGCGACTTTTTTGTGGGCCCTCGAATAGGTGATCTTACTGAACGTCCACCCCTTTACCAAAGGATGTTTATCTAGGAAACCAAAATAAAGCTAATCTATAAACTAATGCTTCCCCCTCTTTTTTTCAAAAGGAAATTTGTATGGGCTTTAACATAGCTAACCTTATTGGAACATGTAAGCCCTCACTCAAAGAAAACATTTTATGGGCTTTAGCATGGCAACCGTGCCACCCATAAAAATAAACAATATCCGCTCATTAATGGGAGAGGTTTCTATACTTCCACTGCAGCATAGAGAATATGTATTTCCCCCATGCAGTCCTCTAATTTAGATCAAGAGAGCCATTGGCCGTTTGATCTAGATCTGATGCTTCATAATATTTTATTTTTAAGTCTTTTTACAAATTGTTTGAATATGAAATTTGGTGCGTATCATTTTCTAAATGGGTCGCATTTAAAAAATATAAAAAAAAGTGTTTTGATAAAATATAATGACCAAAATACCCCTTAAAACTTTATAATGACCAAAATACTCCTTAAAACCATTTTATTTTATTGTGAATATTATTTTTATATTTTTTAAAAGTGCAAGTTTAAGAGAGAAGTAGACGCCCAAATTTTGATATCAAAATATTTTATAAAAAAATTAAAATAAAATAGTGCAAAGACATGACATTGTGATTGAGGTCATCTCAGCCCTTCATTCATCATGAATGATTAAATAGGAGAAAGTATATAAGTTTTATGTAGTAGAGGAAGCATAGAAAGCTTGCCCCTCTTTCATATATGAGTCAAACTTTAGTAACACACATGTGTGTAAATGTGTGCATGTGTGAGATAGAGAGTGTGTAAAAGAGAGTATGCCATTACTCCCCTACATTTGTTGAAAAATAATAAAAATAATAATTTTATCGAAACTAGTAGAGAGAGAAAATGGATATGGAGAGAGGAATTTTGTTGTCAAGCGTATGGATAACCAGATAGGAGGATAGAGATGTCTCAGATTTTGTTGTGTACTTCACAATGGGGTATCTAGTCCCAATTTATAGACTTTGGAGCTTATCCCCCTACCACATATGACAGGTTTATATCAAATGGCCAAGATTTCTCTCTGCCCTATTCAACAGTAAAGCCTTCATTATCCACTTCATCTCTCTCTTTCTCTCTATCTCTTAAAAAAATGCATATTAAGCTATATATTATTGTTTGAGCATTATTGATATGTGGCTTAAAAGGAAAGGGAATATCATATAGCAGAAAGGTGGTCAAGGAAATTAAGGAAAATAAGACCATTAGAAAATAAATTATATTATTAAATATATTAACAAAGAAAGACATCATGAAGTGAACAGTAATTATGAGGCCTTTGTGTCCATACTCCAACATCTCCCACTTGACTAAAAGGCGAAATCCATGAATATTCTTTGACCATAAGGTTTTGCGCATATAATGTTTTACCCATTGTAACATGACCCCGTTACAAGATTTTAATTCTTTGTAGCATTAAGCTGCCTCTTTAAAGGAAAAATTTACATTTCTCTAAGTCCCATCATAGTCACATACTTTGAGAACATTTTAAAAGTCAATCCCTTAGTTAAGGAGTTTACTATAATATCACTGGAAGTCAAGTAATAATCAACTTCTATGTATCTGCCTTAGTGCTAATTGTTTTGTTTTTAATTAACAAAATTGCAGCTTGGTTATCATAAAATATCCGAACTGACTCGTCTATTATTTCCAACTTAAAATCTCTAATGAAGCAGCTTATCTAAATGGCAAAAGTAGAAGTTATACTACAAGACATATGTTCCACTTCCATTGAGCACCGGCCACACATTCTTTTTTCTTATTAAATCAAAAAACATAACCTCCTCCAAATAGGAAAGTATTTCAAGAAGTAAATTTTCTATCATCAGGATCTCCTGCGAAGTTTACATCAGATTCCAGGTTATTAGCCTGATAACATAATTTATAATGTTTGGTTCCTTAATACATCCGAGTATGATTTTAATTGCTTGCCAATGAGTCATACCTAGGTTCCTTTGAAGTCTACTAACGTATCCAATTGTTAAACTAAGGTCATGTACAAAGCATAACATGCATAATATACCCAATAGCGTTTATATGAAATATTTTCCATTTTAACCTTATTCTTATCATTAATTGGACATTCTTTATTTGATTACTGCATGCTCCTACAAATAGGAGTCTCCATTGGTTTATAGTTTCCCACCTTAAATCTTTTAAGAGCATTCTCTAGATATTTTTCTTAAGATAAATTGAAAAGCCTAAAATTTTTATCCCTGGAATCTTTTATCCTCAAAATATATAATGCTTCACCCATATCATTTATTTCAAAATGCGAATTAAGCCGAGATTTAGCTTTATTTATCATTTGTATATCTAATAAAATATCATCTACACATAGAGATAAAATCACAAATTTGCTCACATTATTCCAAACATCTACATAGTGATCAAGTCTGTTAGCTACATAACTAATTTGGACAATTGCCTAGAGAAATATTAAGCACTATTGTCTAGATGATTGTTTTATTCCATACAGTGATTTTTTCCAGTTATATACTTTTTTCTTCTTGATCTTTAACAACATATCCCTCTGATTGTTTATATAAATATCTTCTTTAATTCTCTATTTAAGAGAACTATCTTGACATCTAACTGAAATAACTCCAAGTCATATCTTCTTTTAATTCTCCATTTAAGAGAACTTTCGTGACATTTAACTAAAATAACTCCAAGTCATATTGTACTACTAGTGCTAGTATTATCTTTATAAATACAAATTTCACTATAGGAGAATATGTCTCCACATAATCTACTCCTTCTTTTTTAGTAAACTCTTTGGTTATGTGCTACTAGTACAAGTATTATCCTTATAAATGCAAATTTCAAAATAGGAGAATGTCTCCATATAATCTACTCTTTCTTTTTTAGTAAACTCGTTGGCTACTGATCTAGCGTTATATCTCCAAATGGTTCCGTTTGCTTTGAATTTCTTCTTAAAAATACATTTACATCCTAGAGCCTTCTGATCTTCTTGTAGGTCTACAAGTTCCCATACTTAAATTCTTTCAAAAAAGTTAATTTTGTCATCCCTAACATTAATCCATTCAGGTGGTTCAGGTGATTTGATGGCTTCACCATAAATATATGGTTCATCTATCTTAAGAATGCAAAATATTCATCTAAATAGAAAGGTGGAGCTCTAGATCTATGAAATCTATCTAGATCAGGGGCCTCAGTACGCTCAAACTCACTAATCGTTGGTATAAGTTACATAGGGTTGCCTTGATCTTTATTGTGTTTTTCTTTAAATTGGTCGACCTCTTTATTCTTGTTTTTCTTACTATCTAAGTTTTCTAGAAAATGGGCATATGTACTTTCTACAAAGCTTTTATTATCATGATCATAAAACCTATATCCCTTAGAGTTGTCGCAATACCCTACAAATAAACATTTAATTATTTTACCATGGAGTTTGTCTCTTTGTTAATTTGGGATAAACCCATGTACAGGTCATCCCCAACTTTTTAATATACTTAGTTATGGTTTTCTTCCAGTCCATAGTTCATAAAGGGTCATTTTTATAGCCTTAGTTAATATTCTATTCAATATGAACATAATTGTACTGATAGCCTCTCTCCAAAAATTTAGAGCTAGGTTAGCATGACTCATCATAGACCTAACCATTTTCATTAAAGCTCTATTATGCCTTTCGACTACACCATTTTGTTGTGGGGTAGATGGTAAGGTTGTTTGATTCATTATTTCATGCTCTCTACAAAATTGGTTAAATAATTATGAGGTGTACTCTCTTCCCCTATTAGTCTTTAGAATTTTTTATATGTCTACCTAATTGATTTTTCACTTGTGTCTTATATTTTTTAAATGTTTCTAGGGCATCAAAATTTTTGTTAATTAGGTATACATATCCATACCTAGAAGAATCATTTATGAAGGTTACACAATACTCATACACCTCTATATGTATTAACATTCAATGCTCCACATATATCTGAGTTGATTATATTAAGCAATTCTTGTTATTTTTATCCTTTAGGGAATCGCTTCCTAGTCAATTTTCATGAGAGTAATGGTTCATGCGTTTGGAATTCAATTTCTTTAACATTAAGTATTAATCATCTTTTTACTAATTTTTGCACGTTATCTTTATTCATATGTCCTAATCTCAAGTGCCATACATATGCAGCATTTCAACCACATTCATTGAAGTAACATCATTCATTCTATTAATAACATTTAGGCAATACAAATTTTCAACTTTCTCCCCCAAAAATAAACTTGACCACGTTTCCTAATAGATAAAGTTCCATACTTTAAATGGACCTCATAACTCTTTCCATTTAACCTAAGGACATAAATAAAGTTGCACCTTATGTTAGACGTATACAAAATATTAATGAGGAATTCTTGAGTAATTCCAACTTGTATTTGCCAACATCTAGTGCATCACAGAAGGTGTCATTCCCCATATATATGCGTTGCTTGAAAGAAAAATATGTAGAACAAGATGAAAGCCTTTGATTGCAATGAGCTTACCTATAAAGGCTATGAATAAAAGAAAAGAAAAAGGCTATGAAGATGAGAGAGAGATGCAACAAATTTTTTTTAAAAAAAAGTGGCTATGCAGATGAGAGAGAGAGAGAGAGAGAGAACAAAAGACAAAACGAACTATGAAGAAGAATGAGAAAAGAAGTAAAACATGACCCAAGAAGTGTTGAGTGAGTGTGGCCATTAAAAACCTTATAAGTTCTTGTAATAAATATTTTGATATAATGGAACATAAACGCAGTGAGAGTGCGGTCCTTTATGGACCATGCTAAACAAATTATATTTGCAGATACCGAATTGAGCTTTACGAACTAGGCCAGTTGGTTGGGAAAAACCTAAGTTACCTAGGTATAGAAAACTATTCAATAAGGGTTCCAATAGGTCATCCCTTTATGAGGTCGGAGTATACTAGAATGAGTGAACCTAGGGATTGTGTGACCATGATGGTGGCCTTCAGAGACGGGGGGACCAAAGCCTGACCCGTGAGCCATCACACGACATGCATATATGGTAGTCATTTTGAGAAAGTGAACCACCTTTCAGGGTGAAGCTTATGCATGTAAGAGAGATACCCTTATGCGCCATAGGCGTTGTTGCCGCATCAGGTCTAGATGACATTGGTATGTCTCTAGGGGAGAACCTGAAATCCGCAAACTGGGATTACGACACTTTGACTCATCGTCTAGACTTTGGTGATATACTAATGAGCTCCTACATGGACTGTGGGTCATAGGAAACACTAGGTCGGTTTGATAAAGCAAGTGTAGATTGTAGTCCACAGTTGACGGTAGAATACCCCAATGTTTATTTATTTAATTCCTAGACCATATAGATCGTTTTTCCATCAAATGAATTTAATTATGTTTGTTTTAAATATATGTGATTTTTAGAATTATTATTTGAATTAATGAAGAAATGATAGTAGCTTGTCGTTTTATTGGCTTTATCATATTCAATTGCAAGAGTTCAGGGAAGACTTTCAAAGTGACTCTCAACGGGAGAATCGAGGCTATTATGGAAGAATCGTAGTAATTCCCTAATCCTAATGAAGTCGTTCCTCTGGAATCCAATCAACAACAACAATTGCTTAGGATCAACTTGTGAATTTGTGGCACGTAGTAGAATCACTAGATCTCTGAATTTTTTTTTTTGTCAAATTTGAATTTATAAAAACATAGATATTGATTTTACATTGATTTAAATATTCAAATAAATTTTAAAATTCTTTTAATGATTTTAAAAAATATTTAAAATTACATGGGGGCCCATTTGTGCACATGGGGCCACCATGGCCTAGATGGTGGGGCCCATGAGATCTTCTCATGGATGGCACGCCCCACCCATTTAGGGTTTTCCATTTTGTTGTGTTAAATGGCTTTGGTTTGAAGCCTAAGTTGTTATGTGTTTTGAAAAGCTATTGCCTTGAAGATGCTTTGAATGGATTTTTGGATAGCATTAGAAGGCTTGTGCATTATTTTGGTATGATCAATATTATATTTGAAATTATTTTATATAATTTCTATTGATGAAAAAATGGTAAGAAAGGGGGATAAATGTTATAGTACATTCCATGATGTTGATGATCCATCTATAAAATTGAGGGTTTAAATCTCTCACCCCACAAGTAACTAAATATCAATGACTCATATTCAATCTCACAAGAAGAGGCAAGCCATGGACAGCCCTAAGAAATCCTAATCATATTTTCGTACTATAAAAGGAAAACCCATGCCCATAATCTCTACACCAAAATCTCTCTTTTGTCTCTAATATTCTATCTATCTAGAATGCCCAAATAGGGGGCACACCCCACTTTGGAAACAATGGCCTCTTTCTCTCTCTCTCTCTCTCTCTCTCTCTCTCCATAGCAAAGCTCCCTCTCTTATGAAAAATTAAGGGGCATCCCCACTTAGAAAGATCACTCTCTCTCATCTTGCTTTGATGATCTAACGGGTTGGGTAGTAGAAGTTAGTAGATCTTATCGCTCCTAACAATGTTTTATAGGTTGTACACAGTGTTCGTAAAATCGAACCGGAACGGTTAACCAGACATCGGGTTGGGAATGGTTGGAACTGGAACCGGACTAACCGGGGCGGTTAACTGGACTAACAGATCAGACAGCTTTTTTTTATTTAAAATGGGTAAAAAACCTCAAAAAAAAAAACATTAATTGAAAAACTTAGATTAAGTGTACAGTATCTTATTACATACAGTTATCTGACAAAAAAAATTGAAACAACTTTTTATAAATTAATATTTGAATACTATGGTCCTGTGCATGATCCCAATCAGGTCACATAAATCTTTTTGTTTTCTAGATTAGGATATTCTTTGAAGATATTTTTGTCATACAACATCTTTTTCCAAAAATTAACATAGTCATCCCAAACCTTACGCGAAAAGCTTTCTAGTTTCTCTTGTACAAAAATCACTCACATTACGAATGAATGTTTATGCATTTGCAAATAACAAAAGGAGCTTGATGCGATTAAAACAAATAAAAACACCAACTAATAAGAAAATGGTAAGAAGGAACTTAGCATTATTGGCCCTAAGTAAATTTCAAACTCCAAGACAGTTTTTTAAAATCAAGATCAAATTTTTTTGATAATAAAAAAGTTTGAAATTGTGAATGCCTCTGCCAACACAATTATAATCCCATTTCCATTACACAATTACAATCTCAATTCCATTATTAGAACAATTACAATTACAATCACATTTCAATTATTACAAATATAACTATATCTTGCACTTAAAAAAAAATCGAACAAAAAAAAAGAAGAAGCAAAAGTAAGACCAACATTATAATGCACTTATTTTTTTGTTAGTTAGAAAAAATATAACATTTAAACAAGAAGAATCGATTTTTTGTCATATTCATAAAAAAAAAATATTTTTATCATAAAAACATAATTTTATCAAAAAAATATAATTTTAGTAAACAAAATAGAGAAACACTAACCATATTCATCATAAAAAATAATTTTATTGACTTAATAATATTAAGTAAAATTATTTTTTTAAAACAAAAAATCGGTTTGTCAAAAACCCCTAAAATCGAGCAACATTTCAAGCAAAAGCGATCCTCAATGTTCGAAAAATTGAACAAATCGATACAAGAAGCTTTGTAAAGGCTTCGATCATATTTCAAACGTACCAAATCTAATAAAAAAATATTTGGTATTTTTTATTTAGTTTAAAAATCACAGAAAATTTAGGCCTATGAAATTTTCATGACATCAAGCAAGAAATAAATTCATATAAATTTTTTTTCTCAATTATAAATCAACAAACATATTTTATATGATAGATGAAGCCTTGATGATCAAACTCCATAAATCAATTTGATACAAACAACCAGCAAATTGACAAAAAATATGGTTTTTGGATCGAAGACAAGTTCTTCTCGAAGCAAATTTTGAGGCCAAAATTAACCTTAAATATCTTGTTTTTTGAACAAATTAAAACATGGATATGGTAACCTATTCAATTATAATTAAAAACCCTCAACTGTTATTAATAATCGTTACCTATTAAAGATGAAATTAATGAAATGGCGGATCGAATTAGGGCTCTTTGAGCAGCTTGAACACAGGTTCTTTGAGCAAATTTTCGGGCCAAAATCAACCCCCTATAGCTTGTTTTTTGAACAAATTGAAATAGGGATATGGTAAAAAATTCGATTATAATTCAAAACCCTCAACTTTTATCAATAATCCTTACCTATTAAAGATGAAATTAACGAAATGGCGGATCAAATTAGAGTTCTTCGAGCAGCTTGAACACAGGTTCTTCGAGCAAATTTTCGAGCCGATGTCGACACCCTATATCTTGTTTGTTAAACAAATTGAAACATGGATATGGTAACCAATTCGATTATGATTCAAAATCTCAATTTAATCAATAATCGTTACCTATAGAAGAAGAAATTGATGAAATGGTAGAGTAGAAAGTCTGCCACTTCAATCTACAAAAACTATTGTTTTTTTAATATTTGATTCGAATTATATTTGTTTTATAGATAATCAATATGGTTTACAACTCTAAAGCATAAAAAGCGCTAAAAAATGGCAAGGAAATCGAATAAAAAAAGCAAGAAAATTTGATTCACAGATCTTGCTGCAAAATAACGGGCTCTATTTCAAAAAACGGCTGTTATTTCGTTTTTCCCGTTTGTTTCCAAAAAACGCCGTTTTAACAGAAAACCGGTATGGCTAGATCAAAACCGGCTGGTTAGACATAAATATGGCCAGTTCAACCCCACACTGACCGGTTTGGACCCGATATTTTTATGAGAGATGGTTCTAAGTATTGGTACCCCAAAACTGGCCTAACCTCAGTCGGAACCATGGTGGTTTCGATCTAACTAGCCAGTTTTGCGAACACTGGTTGTACCTAAGGTTTAAGATTTGTGATCAAGAGGAGTTCATAGTTCCATTGGAGGGTTTGACCTAAAACTTGCTGTCCCAATTGAGATTGAAGGTTGATTGTTGATCCCTTGCCATCGGATGGTAGTGACTCGGTGTGAGGTGTAATAAGTTCGGTTGACGTAATCTCCAACACTATCTTTTTGTTTCTTACCATATTTAATTATATAGTATTTATATTCTCAAGCATAAGAATTGGGATTATTTTCTATGATTAAAAAAAATTGGTTTAGTGGCATCAAGATTTTTAAAATATTGGATTTGTTAGTTTTATTTTTGTTGAAAGAAGAGTTATTGTAATAAGACTACTTGTAAATGATCTTTGCCAAAAGAAAAGAAAAGAAAAATAAAAAAAATGGATGAAAAAAAAGAAAAATAAAAAAATATATCCCACAACAAAATCACATTAGTCTTTCTTTCAATAAGAAATTGAGGGAGAGAGAGCCAACAAAATACAAAATAAAAGACTATAAAAAGAGGAGAGAGAATAGTATAATGTGTATCCAATGAGTTACGAGAGAATAGTTAAATGCAATGGTTTAAAAAGCGGATCGGTGACTCGGATCGGGCTTTTCAAAAATCGATCCGGATCGGCGAATCGGGGATCCGGATCGGCGAATCGGCGATCCGGATCGGAATCGGGTGAATCGGTCAGAATAAAGTTTCAAAAAAATTCGAAAAAATTATTAAAATTCATTATAAATATTGTTTTTTAGGAATTCAATAAAAAATGAGGGTACTCCATTAAGAATTTTCATGTTTTTGAATGAATATGCGAATATTGATATGTTCTTCCCCTGCATGAACCGCCATTCAACATTTAATTTACATCACACAAAAGGATAAACATAGAATTATCATGGAATAAGTATATCAACATACATGGACTACAATAAAGCATAAAATTAGTAACATACGATCTAAATTAAGATGTAAAAAGTTTAAATTAACCTGACAGTTCAAAAAGAAAAATAATCACCATATGTAGTGATAATATGTTGCGGTAGTTCATGTAGTCATATTCGTTGTTATTTGTTATTGCAAAAGGATAATAATATTTTCGTACATATCAATTACAAACATTTAGAATAATACAAAATGCAAGCTCCAAACATGGCTACAACTCAATTATCAAGAACATACATTTTTTGCATTAAAAAATTAATAATAAAAACAATTCTTCAAAGAGCCGGCTAACATCAGTCATTCCAACTAAAAAATCCATGAACAACAGATAAAAAAAATACAGTTTTGTATTGAAAATATAATAACATGCATTTTTTTGCATAAATAATCCATCAACATACAGATTTTTCAACAAAAACTTTAACAATAAAAATTTAAAATATGGTTTAATGCCTCATGATAATTAAAACCTTGTCACGATTTTGACATCTTTTCGGAAAATCATCATTTTTCAAAAAATTCGATCATGGAAAAAAAAAAAAAATTTTACAACAAACTCAAACAATAAAAATTAAAAATTGGGTTTAAATGTTTAATACATCATGATAATCAAAACTTTATCACGATTTTCACATCTTTTCGAAAAATCATCATTTTTCAAAAAATTCGATCATGGATAAAAAGAAATAAAAAAAAAAAAGTACAGCAAATTTTCAAAAAATTCGATCATGGATTAAAAAAAAAATTTAACAAATTTTCAAAAAGTTCGATCATGGATTAAAAAAAAAAAATCATAAATTTTCTAAAAAATCGATCATGGATTACAAAAAATTCGATCATGGATTACAAAAAATTCAATCATGGATTACAAAAAATTCGATCATGGATTACAAAAAATTCGATCATGGATTACATAAAATTCGATCATGGATTACAAAAAAAAAAAAAAAACATAAAAAAACAAAAAATTCGATCGTGGATTACAAGAACAGAAAAAAACAATTCGATCATGGATTACAAAAAATTCAATCATGGGTTACAAAAAAAAAAAAAAAACAAAAAATTAGCTCATGGATTACAAATAAAAAAAACAAACATTTCGATCATGGATTACAAAAAAGTCGATCATGGATTACAGAAAATTCTATCATGGATTACAAAAAATTCGATCATGGATTACATAAAATTCGATCATGGATTACAAAAAAAAAAAAAACAAAAAATTCGATCGTGGATTACAAAAAAAGAAAAAAACATTTACATCATGGATAACAAAAAATTCAATCATAGATTACAAAAAACTCTATCATGGGTTACATAAAAAACAAAAAACAAAAAATTCGATCATGGATTACAAAAAAAAACAAACATTTCGATCATGGATTACAAAACATTCGATCATGGATTACAAAAAATTCTATCATGGGTTACAAAAATAAAAAATAAAAAATAAAATTCGATCATGGATTACAAGAAAAAAAAACAAACATTTCGATCATGGATTATAAAAAATTCGATCATGGATTACAAAAAATTCTATCATGGGCTACAATAAAAAAAAATAAAATAAAAAAAAAAAAAAAATAAATTGTTCTTCACAGAGTTCGTTTTACATAAGCGATTTTAACTGTAAAATTCACCTCTAAGTGAATAAATTACATCCAATTGAGTATATTTTCTGATAAACAACAATATAAGGAATCAAAAACCTAAATTTCTAACACATTATTTCTAATATATCATGAAAACAAAATCAAAAGGCGGAAAAAAAAAAAAAAAACAGCGGAATTTGGTTTTGCAGACATCTCACTGTTCATATCAAATTCTTGCTGTAATTGACTAGATTACGTAAAATTGAAAATTTTAAATCATACTAGACACAATAAAGATTAAAAACCCTAATTATTGAACTCATTTTGTTCAAAATATGCCGTGAAATAAATCAAATGGCGGAAAAAAAAAAAAAACCAAAAGTTCTTACCTGTTTTTGTGAACCGAAGCCTTCAATCTCCAAAAAACTCAGTTTTTCTCAACGATTATCACAAATTAGTAACAAAAGGTTTTGATTCACAGCTTTAAGATCAAAATGCCTACAAATTTTGAAAGATTCATGCCCTATTTGGCATGAAATTTCAGAAAAGGCGGAAACCCTAAACCCCGAAATTTTTGTGATCCAAAAACAACCAAATTTTCCACCATTTAATTCTTGAAAAAGCTGAATAAAGCTGTTTACAGCCTGAAAATCAGATCACATGCCAAAAAAAACAAAAAAAATGATAAAAAAATGTCAAATTTGAAAGAATCCGTGAAGAACACTGTGCAACCCGTGTTCTTCACGGACTCGCCGATTCCGCACAGTGAATCGGCGAGTCACTGTGCGGAATCGTCCGGTTCTCTCTAGAACCGGACGATTCCCGATTCTTGAAATGATCCGGTCCATTTTCGTGAAATCCGAGTCGAACCGGGCGAGTCCGGTTCGACTCGGCGATTTTTTAAACGCTGGTTAAATGGTATGAACTCAAAGCTTTGCCTGTACAAGACTGTAAACTGTTGGTACACTAATAGTGTGAAACCCAAAACCTCGGTTGGCAATGATATTAGTGCTGAAAAATAATAAAAATAACAATTTTATTGAAATTGATAGAGAGAAAATGGATATGGAGAAAGGAATTTTGTTGTCAATCATATGGATAACTAGGGAGAAACGCAAAAAAATCTCAGATTTTGCTGTGTAATTCACAATAAGGTAGCTAGCCCGGAGTCTATCCCCTTGCCACATATGGCAAGTTTGCACATCACGGTCAAAATCTCTCTCTGCTTAATCAATGATAAAGCCTTCCTTCTTCACTTCCTCTCTTTTCTCTCTCTCAAACTTAAAAGAGTAAAAGTCTGTTGGGCTGTACACTACCATTTGAGTGTTATTGATATGTAGTTTCAAAGGAAAAGGAATGTAATTACCAAAAAGGTGGTATAAAAAATTAAAGGCAATAATGTCATTATAGAAAGTGAATAATGTTATTAAATATATTAATAAAAAAAAGAAAAAAAAAAGATAGATCATAAAGTAAATGGTAGTCATGAGACCTTTATAGTCATACTCCATCAACATCTTCCATTGAAAACAAGAGATTTGAACTTTGACATGATCTCATTAGAGCCGGGTAATGACTTCTACACCTTTCCTGCTCAAACTCATTCAAATTCAATTCGAACTATTGATTTATGTAATATTTACGCATCATATTCAATAAATTTAATTATTCTTAAGAAGGTTTATCTCTATATTAAATGACTGAGTGTTACCCATTCATTAAGGGTCTTTTTGACAAAGTAAGATTTTCAAAATTTAGAAATTTGCATAAAAGATATAATGCCAATATATCCAAATTACATATTATCTTAATATCTATTTCCTTGTGGTTGTTGATTGTCTACTTGCATTGTAGAATTATTAATGATTTGATATTTTTATTGTTTGACCAACAAGATTATATTTTATTGATCCTTTCCTATTAAGCACATATTGATAAATATAAAATTCATATTAAGCCTTCCACTTTTCATCCAAACCCACCGTACATAGGTGAAACAATAGTGTTCTAATTTACAATCCAATTGTTTATAAAATCCACTAGTCCTTACAAAATAAATATCAATAAATCACTCAACAAAACAAAATGGAGTATATACTTGTATTCTCTGCTCTTTTGTATAACTGCAGAGTTTAGTAACAATCTAATAACAATCTCACCTACTAATCAACCTCATAGAGAGATGAAAGTATATGATAATCTTAATAAAAAAGAGGGAGAGGGAGAGGGAGAGGGAGAGAGAGAGAGTACTAAAGCATGACAATGTTACAGTACCAAGAGAAACAAAACGAAATAAAGTTCTAATTTCTATCTTTCTCTTTCCCCTCTCAAAGAGATCCAATCCACACAAGGAAAAGATAAAGAAAATAAAATAAATGTTAATTGTGCTAGTGGGAGTATGTGTATAATAAGCAATCATGTATATAACTATGCAATCGACACAACGGTAATTACATAAATATGCATTGAAATAGTACGTTGATATGTGATAAGCAATCATGTAAAGATAAAATTACAAAAATACCCCTTTAATTTACCATTATTATCAAAATCCCCATAAGATAGAAGTATTACGTTCATACCCAATTTGCATAATTTTCATTTTTTTTTCCAAAATGCCCTAACTTTGATTTTTTAGAATCTAAATTTCCGACCTATTTTCCTTTTAAAACATTTTTTCCTCTTATATGCCTCAAAAAATAAAAACTTCAAATTCCCAAAATCCAAAGCTTTTTACTTGATAAAAACATTTCGACTTATAGCAACGCAAAAATCTTTATATTTCTGCTTTTAAAGATCTTGTAATTATATTCTTGCAAATAAAGTTCAATTTCCCAACTACTTTTCAAAGCCACGGGCCTATTATAAGTACAACTGGAAAACATGTGGACACAATCGTAAAAAACATGAAGAACAAAACATAAGCGTAACACTAGATTGGATCTTGGCTTTACAATTGAATATAGATAGAGATAAATATCCATCATCGATTACAATTCATTCACATAATCACCTTCCATAACAAAATATAGAAAAGATTTAACAATTACAGGTAAAATTAATCATGGTATGATGAAAAAACATTAATAGTATAAAAAAAACAAAAAACAATGATAACAAACTCAAATTCAATTAAAAAAGATTAAAAAAGACGTACAAGGATTCTACTGAAGAATTCTAAGATATCACATCCGGTAAAGATACAAAGAGAGATAGAATGAAAAGGGGACTACGACCACGAAAATACGTGTTTAGACTTTAATAAATCTTCTTAAAAGAGTGTCGAAATTCTAAATCATAAGTGATCTTGCCTATTTAATGTATTAAAATAGGGGAATGATCTTATGCATTTTAGATACATAATAGCAATGGTACATCAGTAATGATGATTCCTGGCTATTTGTACTGCTTGTGCCTGAATTAATGATTGGAATATGGTCAATTGAAAATCTTGATAATGGGTTCCATGCTGCCATCTCGCATTGATCCATCTGAGATGGCGGGCTGATCCATATAGAGATCAGGAAAGACACCATAATAAGGAGTTTTCATTGCAGGTTTCTGTCTCTTTATGGGTTTTTCATTGCTGATTTGTACGCTCTCTTTGTTGCTAGAAAGGGGAAGAGAGAGAAAAGGGGATTTGTGAGTTTCTAATTGTTGTTTGTATGCTGAGGAAAGAGGGAGAAAAGGGAGATTTTGTAGGAGAGGAGAAAAAGGGCAAAACAGTAAAAATGGTTTATCTTAAAAACCTAAGATGGTCTACCAACTTAAAATTATCATGCACCCAACATGGTGTATTTATAATGCATAGGATCATTCCCCATTAAAATAATTAGCTTCCAAGGCACCAAATTACCTTTTATTTCTTGAGAGAAAGTAGCTATGGTTGGAAATTTATTTATTGACAGAAAGTAGTTATTGTTGAAAATTTGGATAACAAATAAAAGTTTGTAAAATACGATAAACAGGTCTTGTTTATGAGAAAAACTTTGGGTTAATAATATAGTATAAATAGATAAATATATTTTAACCTTGTTTGACTTACGAGGGGCATTTTTAACCAAAACAAGATAGTAATGGTAAACTTGATGTGAATAAAAAAATGATATCAAGTTCTATGCATAACATATCCATGGGTATTTCTATGAGCTTCAAAACTTTATCCTAACTATTTAGGGTTGACTACACGAATCTTGTTATGCTATTTGTTTGATAAAAGGCCATACCCTGAAGTCGATTCAAGATTCATGGAAATTTGCAAAAACAAATTTACAGTAACTGCCTACCTAGCGCAACCCACCTATTTTATCTGGGTTTGAATCTACACGACCGGCAAGGCCACCCAAGGCAGAGTTATCTGGGGATATTTCTGTAGTTTCCCAAAATTTTATTATTTTGCAATGCATAAAGAGTACAATAATAGATTTTCATTTATTTTTCTATTTTTGATGTTAACATTTCCGTTCGATGATTATTTTTTGTATCAAAATTATGTACAAAGGGCACAATAACCAGTTTAAGAGAACTTACTAAAAAATTTGAGGCCCATTGCTCCTCTCACATAGGCAACAACAACAATACCTACTAAAACAGTTGTTGCCTTTTCTCTCTTACCAGCACTAAACAAGTGAACATCCACAACCCTTTCCCTCTCTTCATCTCCCTCACTCACTAAGCAACCTCTACTCAAAAGAGCCTCGGCTTAATTGGTTAGCGCTTGATGATTTGCAACGTTACGTCTTAAACTCAATTCCTACCAAAGGTAGGAGCCCCTCTTCACCGACTCACCCCAAAAAAAAAACCTCTACTCAAAATTTAATGCAAGCTCTCACTCACACTGAACTGAACCCATGGCTCTTCTTCAGCCCTCTCTCTCTCATCATCTCCCTCACTCTCTCTGCCCCTTCCCACAACCCCATTGAAGCATACACATTAGAAAGCATAACATAAGCATCTGGCCTGTCTGGCTCAAGCACAAACAGCTTCTCAGCCACTCTCTCAGCTAACTCAACATTCTTATGAATTTTACAAGCACCCATTAAAGCTCCCCAAACACTGCCACCAGGCTCTATAGGCATCTCACTAATGAACAATTCAGACTCTTCAATAAGCCCTGCTCTCCCTAACATATCAACCATACATGCATAATGATCTTCCACAGGCCTAATCCCAAACTTCTCTTCCATAGAGTTGAAGATTTCCCATCCTTTATCAACCAAGCCGGAGTGGCTACAAGCGGATAAAACCGAGACCAGAGTCGATGGTTCGGGGTTTAACCCTTCCTCGAGCATTGATTTGAAAAGTTCTAGAGCTCCTGAGCCCAGGCCATGGGTTCCATAGCCTGAAATCATGGCACTCCAAGAGAAAACACTTCTTTGAGGCATTGAATCGAAAATTCGTCTCCCCAAATCCAAAGCTCCGCATTTTGTATATGTATCGATCAAGCAAGTGTAAAAGATCGCGTCAGGTTCTAACCCAAATCGAAATAGGTAGCCATGGATGCTTTTACCATGTTTTAGAGACCCCAGCTGAGAGAAAGCAGATAGAACACTAGATAGAGTGAGAAGATTAGGTTGGATTTTTTCTAACAACATTCTACTAAAGAAATCTATTGCTTCCGAAGCTCTCCCATTTTGCACTAACCCTGAAACCATGGCACTCCATGAGACGAGATCTTTCCTATTCATTCCTTCGAATGTTCGGGTGGAACAGTCGAGGGAGCCACATTTTAAATACATGTTAAGAAGGGAAGTCTCAAAGTAAATGTCAGAATAGAAGATAACTTGTCTTCTTAGGCCATATCCATGAGTGGCTTTGCCTTCTTTAAGAGAGAAAATTAGGCCACAGGCCTGAACTAGGCCAACAGCTACAAATGGGTCCAATTCAAAACCCAGTCTTTTCATCTCAAAATAAAGATCAAAAGCTTCATGAGCTCGATTAACCTTCACATAGCCTCTGATCATGGCACCCCATGAAACCCAATTTCTTTCACACATTTTATCAAACACTCTTCGAGCCTCATCCAAACAATGGAATCTCACATACATGTTAATAATTGCAGGAACCACATAGCTATCTCTCTCTAGATTCAATTTTACTGCGCTGGAGTGAAGCGTTTTCCCACAACTTAAGAGAGAGACACGGACACAAGCCTTTATGGCAAATACCATATTGAAGCTCTCTGGTTTAAAACCATGGCTGCACATCTTTTTGTAGATATTCAGGGTCTCTGAAAAGAACGCATTTTTGTAAGACGCAGAAATGATTGCGTTCCAGTAATGGCGTGTTCTCTGAGGCATTTTATCGAAGATTTGACTGGCTTGAATGGAGGCAACACAAAATGACGTATTAGTTGATGAAGTCAAAGAGAGAGGAGTGATTAGCTGAGGCCATTAGAGAGGAACTGAGTGTACAGTCGTTTGAAAAGGGAGGGAGGAGCGAGGTCAAGAAATAGGAGTGGAGTTTGTAGCTTTTTTAAGGGAATTATTTCATGCGGGCTGGACTGCATTTCTACAGATGCAGTCCGAAAAGCGTAAAGCATCCATCTTAAAGATGGATGCAAGTAGGTGTAACATTTAAAAACAATGAAAATCAACGGTCCAAATGTTTTTTTATTAGAATTATTATTTCGAGTTTTTAAAATTTATTTATTTGTTCATATTCATGATCTCTTCACGTTAGAGATTACATGTTTTTTAGGTCTTATAATCCATCTCAAAAATAGATTTGTTAAGGAGCCCACATTTCTACATAAAAAAAAGTTTATATAAGGATGCAACCTTATAATGTAGAACTATGGATGCACCTCAAAAATTCATCAGAAAACGTAGTTTTAATGTTGAAAAACCCTTTTATCGATCATCTCAACATCGAGATGTATGACCATGAAAAATAAAAAGGTTTTAAGTATGAAAAATAGTGTATTTTGCAACATATTATCTACACCGTCCATTTTCAAGATTTTCATATGTTTATAAATCTAGTTGATTTTAACCATTTTGAAATTTAAAATTTTATAATTAGATATAAAAATAGATTTTGAGATAATCCTAAAACCATTTTACATCAAAATTATATACTATGATAAAATTTGAAAGTGCACCTTACCTCTACTGCTACGATGCATCCATATGCCAACTGCACCCAAAAACAAAACACATAAAAACTAAAATATGGGAAACATTTTGCTATATACATCTAAATTTATGGGGATTGAGTGAATTCCTTTATTGTTAATTAATGCATTTATTTCTAAAATAAAATTTCATTTATTTTTTCAAGTACCTGCATAAATATTGGGATGGACCCAATCCATAGGGTCTACTAATAGCCTAATATTATATTTATTCATTACATGTACACTTATATATGGTAAAACCCTTCACTCTTGCGCTATAAAATTGAAGGGATTGTACACAATGAGACTATCTAACTTTGATACAAGTGGTCACAATTACTTATGACCATTTGATACGAAAGTTGATAGCTTGAGTGTTTTCCAAACTTCGAAAAAAATTTCTTTTGAACTTTGAGCTTGGAACTTGGTCAATAGAATAAATGCAGCCATTTGATTTCATATCCAATAGTCAAGGTTAATTGTAACCACCTTATACCAGAGATAAATGGTCTCATTGTATACTTTTCCAAAATGGCAAAAAAAAAAACAGACGGCTTTGTGGGTATTGCAATCATAAACAGTCGAGCCAATATTCTATGTCCATACTCTCAATTGGGAGCTCTAGCAAGAGCCTCCATGGTTACCCATTTTGAATCGGGTTAGAACCTAATACAATCTTCTACACTTACTTGATCACTACATACACAAAATGTGGAGCTTTGGATTGGGTTTTCGATTCAATGTCGAATGTTTTCTCTTAGAGTGCCATGATTTCAGGCCATGGATCCCATGACTTGGGCTCAAATGCTCTACAACTTTTCAAAGCAATGCTCGAGGAAGGGTTAAATCCTGAACCACCGACCTTGTTCTTGGTTTTTATCAGCTTGTACCGACTCGGGTTTGGTTAATAAAGGATGGGAAATGTTCAACTCCATGGAAGAGAAGTTTGGGATTAGCCCTATGGAAGAGAATGTATGCATGCTGATATGTTAGGGAGAGCAAGGCTAGTTGAAGAGGCTGAATTATTCATTAGTGATATGCCAATAGAGCTTAGTGCGAGTGCTTGGGCAGCTTTAATAGTTGCATGTAAAATACATAAGAATGTTATGTTTAGCTAAGCGATTGGTTGAAAAGCTATTTGCGCTAGAACCAGGCAGCACAGATGCTTATGTTCTTCTTTCTAATGTGTACTCATGCTTCCATGTTGATGTGGAAAGGGTACCGAAGTGTTTCAAGACCTATGAACTTTTAAGTACCGTAATGACCAGGCTAATCATTACGGCATTTTAAATACCATAATGCTCAAATTTTCAAGCATTTCGATACTTTAAAGACCATAAGCACCCCATAATGCCCAAAATTCAAATTGGCTACAAAGTAGTATTGAAACTTGCTGAAAAAAACAATAAAGAAAGATTTCTTTCCTCAAGCGAGAAGTCTAATGAGATGTGGCAAAAGAGGGAGAAGGAGAATTAGTGACCATTACGGTCTTTAAAATACCGTAATGCTTAGCGTAGTCATTACGGTACTTAAAGTACTGTAATGTTTAGCCTGATCACTACGGTATTTAAAGCACTGTAATGCAGTAGTTATTATGGTAATACGACTATTGTGAAGGCTATTTTATAAATAATAAAAAAAAAAATCAAAATTAAGAAAAAATTGTGGTGGACAAGGTTTATGAAAGTTAAGGGTTTTTTTTTTTTCAATTAGACAAAAATTAAAATATATTTCTTATAACTTCCCTAATATGAAATGTTTTAATAAAATTTAAATAAATATATCGATATATTTTTTGTTCAAATATTTAAATAATACATATATAAATTTAACATAGTAATCGAATATATTTTTATTTTGGGATCGGGTCCTGTCCCATAAATTTATCGGGTCTGGGCCAGGCCTACCCGATGCCACCCCTAGAGTCCTGGGTTTAGTGTGAGTGAGAGCCAACAGGCATTAAATTTTGAATAGGCATTGGGTGGAGGTTGCTTAGTGAGGAAGATGAAAGAGAGAGGGCTGCTGAGGGAGGGAGGGAGGGAGATGAAGAGAGAGAGGGTTGTGGAGATCCACTTGTTTAGTGCTAGTGAGAGCGGTAAATGTTGCATGTGCATTGCTCGATAATTTCTTCTTATCGTTGCCCCACCAGAAGGGGCTGCTTTCCTAGGAATGGTTGAACTGATTATTGCATCTTCACTACATGACCTTTCATGGATAACCCACGTTCCATCCACCAAATTACTGCAATCATAGAAAACATGATATCCATTTGAAAAAGCTTCTGCGCATAACCAAATTTACTAATATCAAATTCTAATATCGAAATCGTTTACACAAAATTGGGTAATTTACCCCATTATATCGGACCATAACAAACCAGCGTAGGAAAAATCGTTAATCCGTCGGGTACTGGGTTTGGCCGGTTTTGGTGAACTGATCGGGTATTTTAAAAATAATTATTTAAAATCTTAAAAAATAAGAGATTTTGTTTGTAATGTATTATTTAATATTTTTCGTCATTTTGGGGAATTTTTTTTGGCAATTAATACTTATTTTTTTATTTTCGCATCTTTTGAAAAATTTCAAAAATACCCCTAAACACAATTGATTATTTAAAATCCTTTTATTATTATTATTATTAATTTTCAACATCATTTAAATGTTCTTTATTTAAACATACTTTAAATATTAATTTCATATTTTCTTAGATTTTTTGGTATTTTTAATTTTTTTTTAATACTTTTTTGACCGCCCAGGACTTGCCTAGATAAGCCGAGTGAACCGCTTCTTGACAGGTAAAATTTGGCCCCCAACCTAGGTGCACTTGGGCACCCATCTAGATGAGTGCCCAGCATTGGGAGGATGCCTCCAAAGGGTTAGGCGAGTCAGCCTGGCTTAGGCGGGTAAAATTTGGTCCCTTAGCTTAGGCGGGCTTGGGCAGCCACCTAGGCGAGCACCCAATATTGGGAGGCCGCCCAGCGTCTAGGCGTGCCAAGGGGTTAGGGGAGTCACCCAAGCCCTAGGTGGGTAAAATTTGGCCCCCCAGCCTAGGCGTGCTTGGGCATCCGTCTAGGTGAGCACCCAACATTGGGAGGCCACTGAGCTCCCAGCTTTGGCAACTGCCCAAGACCTGTGCGCACAATGCCAGCTTGGACGTGCTTTGGCACCCGTTTAGGCGAGTGCCCAGCCTTGGGCTGCTACCCAAGAACTGTGCCCCACCTAAGGGGAAAAAAAAAGCATTTTTAGGTTGTTTTTATAAAAAAAGCATTTTTGGATAGTTTTATAAAAATAAGAGGGGAAAAATGCGTGGAAAAAGAGTATTTTTGGATTGTTTTATAAAAATAAGAGGAAAAAAAAATACACTTTATATTCATTTCAAACCTAAACCCCACTAAAACCCATTTTAGAACGAAATCATCCTCAAAACACTAGATATTATAACTTCCATAGGATCGAAAGATTTCTAAAAATTACTAAAAATCGATCTAAACATAACTCGTTAAGATTAGATTTGATTTTATAGGTCTATTACTATATCTTACATTACATTTTCCTATTTTTAGTTTTGACTGTACGGACCATTGAATGGATTATACTATGGACCGTGGATATAGTCTCTAATGATTTGAAGTTAAAAACTTCGAAATTTGGTCTTTTAATTTGAAATGCATGGAATTATGGATTAAAATATATCTCAATATGTATTTTTAAATTTTTTCAAGACAAAATGGGACCTTAAAACAACTTTTTATTCTACTAGCCCCCCAGGTTTTAAGTATCAGCCTAGACGCTGGGTGGCTTAGAGACCTTCCCGGCCAACTAAGTTCTAGGCACCCGCCTAAGCGCTGGCATCCTGGATCCTCCCGGGTAGCTAGGCATTGCCAGGCAGAATACTGCTCCCCACTAAACTCTTTCTAAAATAATTCAGCAGCGCAACATTTGTGTTAATAAATACTGAAGGTACATTTTCTTTCTAAAATACTTGTCACAAAATGTTTCCTAAAATATTATTCCAAGAAGATGTGCAACTAAAATGTCCAAAATACTGTACATTTTATGATTTTCCTTTAACAACATAAAGGATCAAGGCAATGATTCCTATACATGCATATATACCCTTATATGCGCCCCATTCTTTGCAAGTGTTCTTGGTGCTTTGCAGCTGCAGCCTTGTCTGCAGCTTCGCGCTTTTGGGCCCTCTTAGCACGCCTGCCATGCTCCTCTCTTGAGGCTGGTTTCTTTCCTTGAGCTCGTGAAGAACCACCAGCTTCTTGTCCATGAGATCTTGCTCTTTCAACAATAGGCATTGCTTCTTTGCGACCAGCTCGTACATAGCCCCCATCACCCCAACGCCTGTTTCCAATGCGAAGACCTGCCATATTGCCATAGAAAGCATCTTCGACATAGTCATCGACATCATCGTACTCATACTGATGTTCTTCCTGTTCTTCTATAGCCTCCTTTTGAGTCTCTAAAGTTACTGGTGTGTACCAAGGAGCCCTCAAGAGTAAACATACACTCTCCTCAAACATATAATCATGGATCCTAGAACCCCCAAATTTCAAGTAATCATATGGTTAGGAAATTATTTTCCTCTATGATTGCCAAATTTATTCTCAGCTCTAAACATAATTTAGGTTTTGGACTTGCTGGTTTACCTGCCATCAAGAGAACGATGAACGAGGAGAGAAAGGAAAGGATGCTTGCATTGGGGACAAGAAGGATTTGCATTGTACGAAGCCCATCTAAGGATGCATGTAGCACTTCAAAAAAAAAAAATTATTGCCATTTACTGTTAGCATCAAAGCCAAACTATAAGCACTCACGAGAAAATGCAAATATGCAACTATCTTGGAGAACCAAATCATGTTCACTCCGAAAAGAACATATGTCCATGGTGTAAGTCAACAGAGAGTAACGTAGACCACAACCATAGCAAAACCAGAATATATCATCCAATTGCCCAATTTCCCAAGTAATTTGGTTCCATCAAAATTTCAAAGTGCAAAAAATGCACATAGTTCCCTTCAAGACAATTGCAAATAAAATGGTATTAGTTTTTCGAGGGAACACTCTGACAAGAAGAGGAAGGGAATCAAAAGAAAAGAAAAAACCAATGTAATAACAAAGGTACCGTGTCAGGGGAAGTAGGAGGGAAAAAAGAGGCTAGAAATCAAAGAGAGTTAAAACGTTTCAATTTTGAGGGAACCACATTCCATAATAGAGAAATTCAGGCGAAGGAGAGGCGGCCCCACTGTTAAAAGAGGAGAGATACTCTTCAAGATTTTTTCTTTTCCTTTTTTGACACAGACATACTTACCCCACCTAATACTATAACAAAATTGTCTTAATTCCGTTGAAGATTCACAAAAAAAAAGAAAAAGGGACACTGAACATAAATTTGGAGAAGTAATGGCGATTTTCTTTCTCACACTTCAATAATTCGCAAAATATTTCTCATATTTTTCGAAACTTCTGAGGAATTTGAGCCAATGTTCTAAGTACTCAAAATTGAAGCGTATCATGCTGCCTTCATCACCTAGCTCCATTATTATCAATGGCAAAAAGACACATTCTTGGCCTAGCTCTACCATTTATCGCTGACCCAATTTACCATCTTTAGGCAGATCAAAGATCATAAATAGTTTTAGCACTTTTTTTGCAATTATGAAGCATTTGGCACACCTATAAAAAACCACATTGTTTCTATTTAAGATCTGTAATGAAGTAACATACAAAGAAAACATCATTGTAAGTGCTGTGAGATTGTTTAATATGAAGCAAGTTCCAAGCAAAAGGACAAAAGCATGCAAGTTATTACAATGTTCGACAATAATGTAAAATCAAGCCCCAGAAATTAAGTCTGTTATCTCATTGCGATGATTTGCAAGTTTATTACAAACTAATATCAGTTTGAATGTCATTGAAATTGTAACATGCAACTAAGAGATTTCTAAATAAGCAGCTGAGTGCCTAGCAATCTAGATCTATCTAAGAAGGAAAACTGCATAAATTCCCATGCAACATGGAATTGAATACATGAAACAATATGGGAAATGAAACTTCTCAGACAACCACAAAAAACATACAAGAAGGACAATTTCAAAGAGTCCTAAACACTAGATAGAACTTCACACACAAAATAATGACAGCATCTGAGAGTGCCAATCCAAAATGCAAGAAAAATAACATAAAGTATATGCACATGCCCACTGTAACTAAAGGGAATATTGCTTGAGGAAATATTGGGCCACAATCAAAATAAGACCAAGTATGTCTCGCAAAATTAACAAACAACACTTGGGAAGAAATGCAAGATAAAATAGTAAAATATGGCGGTCACAATGGGGGGACGATATCCTAACAAATCCGGAAAGGACTTGTAGAAGATAATGACACAAATTGGTGAGGAAGAAGTATTCTCACCTTCGAGCACCTCTGCAGAAAACCTTTTCGTAACTAGTTTTGCAAGTTTGAACTCTTAAAGGTGAAGTAGATGAAAACAACATTGGAGTCAAAAGAAGATTCCAAACCAAATGAAAAAGTCATTCACATAGAACCTAAAATGCAAAAAACTTTTTACATACCAGTAAGCATGCTCGCAACCTGTCACATGAGCAGTCTCCTCAAGTAATATTTTCTCCAAGCAAATAGCACAAAATCCATGATCAATTGCAGGTTCACAATAAGTGTCGTGTACTGTATCCTTCTGTTCACCACTGAGGGCCTGAATATGTGAACTAACGAATCAAATTCGACAAATAATGTCACCACAATAGCAGGACATTGTTAGAGCCAGCTAACAAAGCACTTTAACAGGTTAAATCCAGTCTGATAAACCAACAAAATGATTATGAGATTCTAACTACAAGAATAAACTGAGGTTTTGTATTGCAAAATAGCACTTACACAAAACAAATTCATGCAGATAGTTTTCTCCCATAAGAATAAAAAACACAACTCCCAAACATTATATCACTTGGGTATTCATGTGAGACGTATAAAGCCTTAATAAGTGTATGCGACATATAAATGAAACTAATCAAATGAAGAAGCAATGAGCATTTTCACCAAGAAATAGTGCAGAAACTGATATAAATGACATTTTGGTAAGACAAAGGCATTGAGACAGGCTGAAGGCACTGTTCATAATATCAAGAATTCCTCAAATGCATCATCTTGGGTAGATTTCCATAATTCTTTTTTTCTCAATAAATTCTTGGAAAAACTCCTGAGAAATCATATAATAAATAAAGTTAGATACAAAGAAAAAGTTACAAAATAGTAAACAAAAAGATAAATGGACAATGTCAAAATTTATCCCTTATTTTCACCTTATTTTTAGATTTTTTGAATGGCTTATTTATTTTCATAGATAGTTCTGGGGAAAAAAAAAAAACAGAACCTATAGAAAGCACTGGATGTAGAGGTATTTCAGTAACCCTTTCGGCACACACGGCGCAAAGTACAATCTGAGGCTGGTTCACTCGCTCTGGGGACTCCCTACCTCCAACCATTCATCTCCAATCCAGACATCACTCATCTATGTATGGTAAAAAGTTTGGTCCTTGATACCATCTCCCAAACCATTTTGTACTTATCCTATCCTCTCAATGGAGATATCCTCTCAATGGAGAGACATTTTTTGTAAACATTTCTGTAACCAAATATTCTCAATGGTTTCTCCACACAGACCAAGGGTAAATTTTTGGAACTCAATACAATTCCAGATATTTATCAAAAAAGATTTAAAGCATTAATATATTTTCTTAAATACCAAAAAGAAAAGAATGAATATGGCATCTAACAAAGTAATGATATTAGGTATTAAGAATCTCTATACTATACATGCCTCATACATAAGTATGACTGTATATTCACAAATCCAAAAAACATATTATTTGAAACAATTTAAGTTTTATTGTATATTCACAAATCCAAAAAACATATTATTGTATATTCACAAATCCAAAAAATCATACATAAGTATCATTGTATATTCACAAATCCAAAAAATCATACATAAGTATTATTGCATATTCACAAATCCAAAAAACATATTATTTGAAAACAATTTAACTTTTATTGTCTTTGACACAAAGAATATTGATACTACTCCATCAGCGTGCTACTTTTCATCCCGAGGGTGAAAAAGCCCAAGCATGTGCTAACACTTTCCCACCTAACCAGATTTAGACTGCTATGTTATTGCAGGATTATGAAGTATATTACAAACAAAAACCTAGTAACTAATCACATTTATGTAAGTTACATCACTGAATACATTTTATAATTTACATAAATCCACTAAGCTTCAGCCTTTAATGATCAATACCAAAACAACCAGAAAATCCATTTCTTCTTTTAATATTGTTTACTATTTATCAAATAAAAATATAAACCACATCAACAATGATTCTAACTTAGCAAGAAAATTGAAAAATTAGTCAGATGGAAACAATCAAGTCTTCAACACATAAAATCAAAAAAATATTCTTCGGTGCAAACCCTCATCAAGAGCCAAGAAAAATATCATGTTTATTGATCTTCCAGCAGAGGTACCAAATAACCAGCTACCTCGTCTTTTAATAAAGCAAACATAACTGGAAAAACATAACCATGGAAAATGCTGATCCATTCACAAGTGAACATTCATTGTTTATGGATCAATAGACCATCAAAATGCACTATGCCCAATCCATCATTACAGTGTGGCCATCCCAGTTTCCTGTTGTGAAAACCGAAATTTAGGATTACAAAAATACAACTGTCAAGCACAACCCACAGTACAACTTTTCATTGAAATTCAACCAAAATGATGAAAGAAACAGATGAACATTCACAAGCATCGGCCTTTCCTTCAGAATCATGTCATGTTCTCTGTTCTAGAGAGAGAAAACCTCAAAGATTCAAGTCATTTCCAAAATCTTAGAACCAGAATCCTCCTCTATCTTATAAGTGATTCTTGGAGAAAAATGATTAAAAAGCAATTTCTAAGAGAAATTCCACGGACTAAATGCTTTTCTCAAGAAATTCGCGTCATTATCTCTATCGACTTAGTATTCTTTTGCTACACGGCCAAATCATGTTAAAACAAAGGAAACCAAGCTTTTAAGACCGGGATCATCGAAGAAATTTTTCTTATGTGATAAAGAACCAAATTTTATGGTCTAGACATAAACAAATTCTACATCTATTGCTAAACATTCACTTCAGGCAATAACATGCTGAAGATCTATTGATCATAGAAATGAATGAATTATGAGATCTATTACAAAGGTTTCTTCCGAAAAAAAGGTCATATCTTTAGAAACTCAAACAAACTGAGTCTGCATATGGATACTTCAAAAGAAAACTGCCATAAAATGTAATAAGGAAATGATGAGTAAAAGGCAAACATTCTACAGATCCTGATCATAATTTCCAAATTCAAAATGATATCAAAGATAACAGCTCATCCCAATAATCAAGCAAACACAAGGAAAAACATTTCAATAATGAAAAAGTAAAATCAAACATCACAAAGCCCTGCAATCTCAACAATTACAAAGGGAGATAGAAAGAGAGAAAGGTACCTTATCATTTTTACAGAAAAAGAAAAAGAAAAAAAAAGAAGATGAAAGCTCTTGAGAAAGGTACCTTATCTTCCATAAAATATTTAGGGCAAGGTTGGAGAAAGCCCAGAGAAGAAGCTCTAGTGCACAGACGACCTTTCAGGGCAAGTTGCAGAGGAGGCGCAAATCAAGTGCAGAGGAAGGTCCCTCTAGACCTAAGCGCGAGGTGCAGTTAGGGATGGCGGTTGAATGTGTCGATGAGGATGAAGACCCCCCATCAACGGTTGAAAAAGCCTCTCTCTCTCTAAACCCCCCTTCTCTCTCTCTTATATGTGGTCGCCTTGTCTCTGTAATTTATTGCCACTCAGCTCTCTCTCTCTCTCTCAAGCCCACTCCGCCCCTCAATTCCCTTCTCTCTCTAAAACATGTCCAAATGCCCCTTCTCTCTCTAAAGTCTAAACTAATAAAGAGGGGGTATATATTCTCATGGATTCGAACAGCTGGAAGCATATGCTTCCCTCCAACTAAATATGGAACAGTGTTGCGTTAGTCGGGGAACGCACGCGGTCCCCTGACCATTTAACCTTCCTTTTTACAAAGGTAAAAGGTTTATATATAGCCTCAGACTCTACACAATCAAATTAGAGCCACTTCAAAAATTCACTAGAAAAAGTTGTTTTGATGTCCAAATATCCTCAAATTGATTATCTCGACAGCGAGATGCATGGATGTGAAAAAAAATAGATTTTAAGTTTTGAAAATAGTGCATCTTGTAATGTATTTTTTTACCATCAAATTTCAATATTTTCAAGCTTTAATATATGTGCTCGATCTGTATTGTTTTTTAATCTTTGAATTTTATAATTCAAGATGAAAATATATTTTAATACTATCAAAAAATTTTCAGTATTGAAATCATATTTCTCGATACTATTTGAAAGTGTGTTTTACTTTGATTGTTTAGAGCTTCGGCTCTACATAAACTGCACCCTTTAAATATTAATCATTGAAATGTGGTTCGTATAAGGCTGCAGCCTAACCAATCGATATAAGGTGTACCTTTAAAAAATATCAAAAGATGTTTCAGTATTGGAAATCTTTGTGATAGCCTCAAAATTTATTTTCATATGTGATTATAAAATTTAAAGCTTAAAAATATTATAGATCGAGCTGATTTATGAATTTTAAAAAATCTTGAAAATTGACGGTCAACATTATATATAGTACAAGATGTATTATTTCCACTACTTGAAATCGATTTTTTCTCATATTCATACATCTTGAAGTCGAGATGATCGAATTGAAGGTTTTTCAGCATCGAAACAATCTTTTCTAGTGAATTTTGGATATGCACCTTAATTTGATAGTTTATGGCCACACCCTTATATAGACTTTTTCTTTTGTATAAAGCATATTGCTTGTACTGTAGAAGCAATGTGCACCTTATAATCTTTTATGGAACTGTATTTCCCGTATTGAAGACCTTATGATAGCTTGAAAATATATTTTTATTCTTATTTAAGAAATTTATAATTTCAAAAATATACAATGGAGTAGATTTATAGACACTTGAAAATTTTGAAAATAGATAGTTCGAATAATTTGTAGCAGAATGTATTATTTTTATGACTTGAAATTTTTATTTTTCAAATTCATACATCTTGAAATTGAGATGACCAAATTGGAGGACTTTCCAAATTTAAAAAATATACAATAGAGTAGATTTATAAACACTTGAAAATCTAAAAAATAGATAATTTGCAATAGAATGTACTATTTTTAGGACTTAAAATTTTTATTTCTTCGGATGACCAAATTGGAGGACATTCCAACGTACCACTCTTAGATGTATGGATGTAAGAGTGTATGGATCCCTAAAATTTAAATCCCTATGTTAAATCGATTTAATGGGCAAGACGCACAGCCATATGGGTCATAAAAACCTTACCCAGTAAAGAAAAGCGGTTTTGCATTACCACAGGGTAAAATATCCTTTAGAAGATTGACTTATTATTATAGAAGTAAAGTGCACCTCAAAAAAAATCCAATAAAAAGGGGATTTTATTACCGTGGGAATATTCTCTCCATGATAGAACTTTCCTCGTGAATCACCACTTCTCCATGTTTGTTTCAGGGGAAAGTGGGGGGTGCAACGATAAAACAAAGCATTCTACCAATGCAAATCAATTTCATCAAAAAACACGTTCATGCCTGAACCGGTATAAAGAAAAACTCTCATCCAGAGAGAATTTCTCATGGGAAAACTCTCATCCAGAGAGAATTTCTCATGGGAAAACTCTCATCCAGAGAGAATTTCCAAATAAAGAAAAAAGTTTAAGCCTTGTAGAAACCTCATCCTTAAATATATATATATATATAAAAATGAATAAAATATCGCTCAAAATTTATGGGTATGTTAGTCATTTGAGAGAGAGAGACGTGAAGGGGTACACCCTCCTCACGGGAGTCCCTTTTTTTCATAAAGCAGCTTTATACCCCTCTCACTTTTGGTCCCAAAGTATGAGACATCAGTTTCTTCATTTATGGCTCCTGCTCTTTTCTCACAAAACAAATGTGGGAAAATGACTATTCTTGAAGAAACAATTTAAGAGCTTAAATTTCATGGGAGGTGTGGCTTCAAAGGAATGGACACATTTTCGAATGAATGTGTCTAGAGATAGCTCGAGTCCAGGAGAAGATCATTCAAATTGTGTGGTTCTCGTTATCCAATGCTAAAGAAAGTTTTGGTGCATCAATTATGGCAAAAGTTTATATAAGGATGCTACCTTATAATGTAGAACTACGGATTCTCCTCAAAAATCCATCGAAAAAGGAACTTTTAATGTTGAAAATCCCTTTGATTGATCATCTCGACAACTAGATGTATGACTATGAAAAATAAAAAGATTTTAAGTCTAAAAAATAGTGCATTTTACAACATATTATCTACACCGTCCATTTTCAAGATTTTCATATGTTTATAGATCTACTTTATTTTAACTTTTTTTTAAAATTTAAAATTTTATAATTAGATATAAAAATAGATTTTGAGGTAATCCTAAGAACGTTTTATATCAAAATTATATACCATGATAAAATTTGAAGTTGCACCTTACCTCTACACTTACGAATGCATCTGTATGCAAATTGTACCCATCAATGATTGATATACTCCACAATATTAAGGATTTTATGTAACAGAAGGTGTATGGACCAATAATCCATAGAACTTGGCTTCCTCCTACTAGCAGGTGTGTGAAGCTAAATTTTAATGGCAGCTCCTACAGGAACCCAAGGCCAGCACGTTATGGTGGTGTGGTGCGAGACCCATCTCGCATGGAGATTTTCTTCTACTGCGGCTCATGTGGGACAGTTATAGCCAACCAAGCTAATTATTGGCTGCATTACAGGGGCTTAAAAATGTTGAAGATCGTTGTTCGACTTTGGGCTGGTTGATGGAAAGGATTCTCTAAATGTCATTAATTAGTGTTTTGGGTTTAGTAAGCTACTGTGGAGTTTAAGGAAGTTTTAGTTTCAAGTCATGGACTTATGTCAGAATCAGGTGGTTGCTTTCAACCATGTTTATAGGGCGGCTAATAAGAGAGCTGACTTTCTTGCAAAAGAAGGGGTTCAGGCTAATTGTTTGTTCATTTCTTCTTTATCTATGTAACCTTGGTGTTGTTTACTGAATAATAAAATTACATGCACTTGTCAAAAATAACATAAATTCAAAGACTGGTTTCCTATGAAACATATATTCCATAAAAAATTTCTCAAATAGATTTTAAGGAATTATATACAATATGATTACCTTTGATACAAGGTCACAATTACTTATAACTATTAGATATGAAATCTAATAGTTTGACCGTGTCACAAAGTTTTAGAGAATTTTTTTTGAACTTTGAACTTAGTCAATTAAATAAATTTAACCACCCAATGTCACATCCAATGGTCGAAGATTATTTGTGAGGAAATGTGCAATGGTGACCCTAAATTAGTTAGTTTTCCACCTAAAGCTTTCCTCGGTAACAATTGGTTGTATGACCGCACCACATTGGAATAAGAAATAGATCTTTCCATTTTTTAAATTTAGAAACTAGAGATTTGTGTACTCGGTATATGGTTAAATTGTAGCATAATCATGGGAGTTCTAGAAAACTATGATTTATTTAACATGGCATTTTGTATTTTAGGAGATTAAAAAATTAGCTCGCTTTAAACATCAATTAAAGATTTCATTAATGGGAAGTAAAACATTTATCAAATGCATGAAATTTCGACATCATAACTCATTCATAAGACGCAAACAAAATGGACGGTCTAGATCACATAAAGATACTATTGTTCACCATTAAAAACTTGGCATGTTTTAGCATTCCATTTTGTGTGTGTGGATTGGATTGAGCTAAAACTTCTTAGGCATTTTTACTTCTCACCTTTATGCACATATAAAACGTCAAACAAATATTTTCAAAAATAAAAGAAAAATTTATCAAAATACATATACTTTCCAACAGTTTAATAGTTTACTATTTTAACTCATGATCATATGTATTTTAATATTTATTCTAAAATTAAATCAAAAGATATGAATAAATTGTTAAATAGTTGATATCTTGCATGTATTTTGATGAATTTTTCAAAATAAAATAACTAAAACACCTTGAAAACTATAAGGGTTAATTTGGTTATTTTATTTCATTCAAATTATGTTTTTTATATTTTTAAAGATGTACCACAATGATGAACACACAACCTAAAAATTTTACTTCGTCGTGATGTAGTAAAAAAATAAAAATGAATAAAGATGGATCAAATACTTCTACTGTGACAAAATAATCTACATTATAAAACTCCTAATATCTATCAATCTCAATTGTTTGATCGTGATTGGATGAATGAAGGCATATACAAACATTTAAAATTTATTTATTTTCTAAGCATTAGATTGAGCTAAAGTCGTCAGTGTCCATACTTATCACCCGCGGACTTCAAGTTATATAAACTGTCTTAGAAGGAGATGTCTTTTTTTGCACAGTAACAAGTTATAGAATCTGTCTAAGAGGAACATGTATTTCTATTATAGTTTTGTCAACCATTTTTTTTTTTTGAAAGAATTAGGAAGGGTTAGGCGACAAAAGATGAACTTGAACTTGAAAAAGCTTACAATGACACACTATAAGAATTTATATTCTACTACTTGTGCGTGCATATATATATTTTTATTTTTGTAATTTTATAATTATATTATAAAACTATATAAATATAAAATGAGTAATGATCCCTTTCACACCCAAGGATTACCATTAAATTTGGCACAGATTGCTAGAAAAGTCAAGTCCCATACCCATGTGATAACTTTTCTAGAGATTTGTACCAAATTTAATAGTGATCCTTTGAAATCCTACATATATGGGTGTAGGAGCGTCTCATAGGATCATTACTCATATAAAATTATAGAATAAAAATATAAAGTAGGATAAAAATAGACCTTAAGCCCGTCCCCCCTCTCACAGTAAGTTGCACCTTCAAATAGTATCAAAAGATATTGTTTCAATACTGAAAATCTTTTTTATGGCTTGAAAATTTATTTTCATCTCTAATTATAAAATTTAAAACTTAAAAAATAGTGTAGCTCGAACAAATCTATGAACACTTGAAAAACTTAAAACTTGAGAATCTAAAATATGCATTACACGATGTATTATTTCCAAAGCTTGAAATCCATTTTCTCTCATATCTATACATATTGAGGTTGAGATGATAAATGTGATAACTTGTAGGCATCGAAACTTCTTTTAGTGAATTTTTTGGAGTGTGCCTTAATATAATTGTTTAGGTAGGGCCTTGCCCTTATATAAACTTTTGCCCTTTTTTATTCACACTGATTTTTTTTTTTTTTAATATTTTCCCTTTTCCTTGTGGTGGATTTTTTGGATAAAAATACCCCTCTAAATGAAACACCTAAAGTTTTAAGTTCAAGGAATTTTCGACCCTAAGGAAAGTTCTTAAAGTCTCGGTGTCGGGCCCTCCAAGGGTCAAACAAGCCTTAAGCTTAAACTTTTTTAGTACTTGATTGAGAATAGTATTTTCATCCAAACAGACTTTTAAAAACTTTATCCAAGCGGATCGGTGAAAAATAAAATAAAATAAAATTAAAGTTTATGGCATAAATAAAAAAGCAGCCGGTATATTTGTAGAAAATTGAAAGATGAGATACTTAAGTTTCTTCCCATAGAAATTTTGAAATATAAAATTAAAAGTTCAAATTAAGGATAAAAGAAAAAATATTGAAATTTGATTATTTTATTTTATTAGAATTAAGGATAAAGGACAAAATATTGAAATTTGAATTAATTTATTTTATTAGAATTTATATTTTTTACATATGTGGCGCAACAAGGCACAGTCCCTTCACATTTTATCTTGATTTTATTTTAGGAAAATAGAAAAAGACTGACGGTATGATGAACATTTTCAAAATGAAAAAAGAGTACAAAAAGGAGAACTCCGCTTTTCTCTTGTTTTTTTTTTTTTTTTGGGAATTAGGTACTCCATTGAGAGGGATTGGAGGTATGGAACTCCATAATCATCAAAATTAAGAATTTCGAGTTACCAAGTTCCTTTTTGATTGTAGCAAATTAGCAGTCCTTGTTCCAAGTATACTTAGTCTTTCTAGAAGTTTCCAATTCTGGAACTCCAAATTTGTGCTTGACAAAAAACCCCCTCGATCTTTATCCTATCTCCAGATATTTTATCATCCCATCATCCGGTCCACACTCCATCAAATATGGAAATCTCTCTCTCTCTCTCTCTCTCTCTCTCTCTCTCTCTCTCTCTCTCTTCATCAAATATGGAAATCAATCTCCCTCTCTCTCTCTCTCCATCAAATATGGAAATCAATCTCTCTCTCTCTCTCTCTCTCTCTCCCTCTCTGTTATTCTATATCTGTATTTGTAATCCAGCTTACATCTCTCTCTGTCTCTCTCAACGCACTGCCAATCTCAAATTGCATGCATACACAGTTGGGTCGTTTTAAATGATGACTTCAATAGCAATCAACAAACCATATCACTCTCCTCTCTTCCTTATCCCTTCATTCCACAACCACCATACCCCAACTTCCAAATCCATACCCACTCTCAAACTAGCACCACAATCACCCTCCATTTCCCTGCAAAAACCCACCAATTTAGAAGAGATCAGGCAACTACAAGCTCATATTCTTCGAACCCATTTGCCAAAATGCAATTCCTTTGAACCCCATAATCCAAACATTGCATCTCTCTGGAACTCCATTATCACTGGCTACACAAAAAACAATCGACCCGATAAAGCCATCAATGTTTACCATGTCATGAGATCAACAAACCTCAGTTTAGACACATTCACCCTCCCCTCGATCTTTAAAGCTTGTGCCTATCTATCTGCAATTCAACAAGGGAAAGAAATCCATGGATTCATCCTAAAAACTGGCTTAAATTGGGATATTTTTGTTCAAAATTCACTCGTAAACATGTACTCTGAATGTGGGTTTGTGGAATATGCAAGGGAAGTGTTTGATGAGATGATAGAGAGAGATGTGGTCTCATGGAGCACAATGATCGGTTGCTATGGTCATAACCGGTGTTTCTCGGAAGCTATAGATCTTCTCAAAGAGATGCAGGCATCAGAGATGAAGCCTAGTGAGATAACACTGATCAATTTGATCAATCTCTTTGCTGATATGAGAGTTTTGAAGATTGGAAAACAAATTCATGGTTATGTGCTTAGAAATGCCAGTTCTCAAATGCATAGCCTTCCATTAAACTCTGCTCTGATAGATATGTATGTCAAATGCAAGAATCTAAAGTCTGCCAGAAACCAATTTGGTGGTATGACACAACGAAGCATAGTTTCATGGACCATCATGATGGTGGGTTATGTGGGATGTGGGGATTTAGAGGAATCTGTGAAACTCTTCAATGAAATGAAGGAAGAGAAAGTCGAACCCAATGAAATCACGATGCTAAGTCTGCTTTTAGAGTGCGGGAACATGGGGGCCTTAGAAATGGGCAAATGGGTCCATGTCTATTTAATCAAGAATGGGTTTGAGATGTCTGTTTCTTTAGTGACTGCCCTATTGGATATGTATGGGAAGTGTGAAGAAACAGAGAGTGCGAGAAGCTTGTTTGATACCATGCCTCGAAGGGATGTCATGGCATGGACTGCGATGATTTCTAGCTATGCAAATGCAAAATGCATGGATCAAGCAGTCCAACTCTTCAGCAAGATGCAAGATCATAAAATGAAGCCTAATCAAGTAACAATGGTTAATTTACTCATGGTTTGTGCTAGCTTAGGAGCCCTTGATACAGGCAAATGGATCCATCTTTACATTGAGAAACTTGGGGTAAAACCAGAAGATGATGTTGTTCTAGCAACCGCTTTGGTTGACATGTATGCGAAGAGTGGGGACATAGAAAGGGCCCAGCAAGTGTTTACCAGAGTCCCCAACAAGGATATATGCATGTGGAATGCCATGATCAGTGGTCTAGCCATGCATGGCCATGCAAAGGAAGCAATCTCTCTCTTCTCAAAAATGGAAGCTGAGAGAATCAAACCCAATGACGTCACATTTGTGGGGGTCTTGCATGCATGTGGTCATTCGGGGAAGGTGGATGCTGGACGCATGCTTTTTGAACGTATGGTTCATGAGTTTGGCATCATGCCAAAAGTTGAACACTATGGATGTATGGTGGATCTTCTTGGGCGAGCTGGCATGCTAGATGATGCTCATGACATGATAAATGGGATGCCCATGAAGCCCAATACCATAGTATGGGGCTCTCTATTAGCCGCGTGTAAACTCCACAATAATCTTGGTTTAGGAGAGATGGTGGCTAAGGAGCTTCTTGAACTAGAGCCTAATAATTGTGGTTATCATGTGCTATTGTCTAATATATATGCCAAATCAAATAGATGGGATGATGTTGCGGGAGTGAGAAAATTGATGAGAAAGAAAGGAATAAAGAAGGAGCCAGGGTTTAGTTCTATAGAGGTGAATGGTTCCATTCATGAGTTTGTAATGGGGGATAAATCACACCCCCAAACAGAGGAGATACATGGAATGCTAGATGAAATGAGCAATCGATTGAAAGAGGCAGGCCATGTAGCCAACACTTCAGTGGTACTGTTAAATATAGAAGAAGAAGAGAGAGAAACGACACTTACTTATCATACTGAGAAGTTGGCCATAGCTTTTGGGCTTATCAGCACAGCTCCATGCACTCCAATTCGGATTGTGAAGAACCTTCGAGTGTGTGATGACTGCCACTCCGCAACTAAGCTTATATCAAAGATTTACGGTAGAGAAATTATTGTTAGGGACCGAAACCGCTATCATCATTTCAAAGAAGGATCCTGTTCCTGTAGGGATTATTGGTAACGGAAAATTTAATCTTTATTTATTGGTTCTCCCCAAAATTAATGTTTATATAAAAAACCCAGCTCAAGACAAAGTTAACAGCTGCAGTAACAGAAAACTCAAAGAGAATCTCTCTCTCTCTCTCTCTCTCTCTCTCTCTCTATCACACACACATCTACCCCTTGGGACCGACATGTTCCTTTGCGTGTGTGCATGTGTAACAAGAAATATGGACTTGGGCATGATTGGGGCACCAATGCATTAATTTGTCCAAATAAATTACATCTGAGCATGTAATGCTCGACTTACAGCATTTCAAATCCCCAAATTGTACAAGATAAGATCAAGCTCATCCATAGGGATAAAAAGGAAAAACAAAGATGGGTCATCAGATTAACTGGTTGACAAAGGAGCAGCTAATTTTCATTCCTTTTTGTTTTTTTTTAGAGTTTGCGTCTGGTTTATCTCACCCTAGTTTGAATTTACAAATCGATGGGACGATCAACCTAGCCATTGTTGAGCACGACGATCGCCCCCACCTCCCACTGCATGTCGAATGCTAATCTTTTCATTGGAATACTTCTCTTGCAGCCACTCAAAAGCATTCATGTCGAGTTTTCCCGTTGTAGATTTACCCTGCTTTCTTCGTGTCTGCTTTTCTCGAATAGAAGCCCATAACTTCTCAATTGCATCTCTTTGTCGGGCTGTGAATCTCTGTACGTTGTCAAAGGCGTGCTTTACTAAGATATCTATGACAGTTTGTGCCCTGAGAAATGCCAGTTAGGAAAACCCAATGAGTGGCAGGTGAAAAATCCCAGAAGCAATAATAACAAAAGTAAATGCTTAGAACCCAGTCAAATTTTCATATGTAGTTTAGATTGGAATGTGGTTGAAAGTGAGCTGGGTAAACTGATTAAAAACTATAACCGATCAGAACAGTAAATATCCATATATAAGCCACAGTTCCTGAGCTCTTGATAGACTGTATGTGTTCTAAATATTGGATATTAATTCTTGTAGTTCTTACCAAAAGTAGGATATCCTTTTAGAAAATTTTGTAGATAAAATTTTGCCAAATTTCAGTGAAAATTTGTTTAAAATACTGAAATTTGGCCATTTTCGCCTTCCATAAAATATGTGCAGAGGAAGTTTTTGTCAGAAATCAGTCCAAAATTGAACAGTTTGACCTCACACTAATGCCTCACCATGGAAGATTATAACGTCGTGCAGCAATTTCCAAACATGATATCAGGGCTTCTCTTGTCGATTTCAACGACCTCTTAAGTTCCTCTTCTTCAACTGATCTCTTTGCTGCTGCGTCTTTCTTTCCTCTTGCCTTCTCATCTTTCTTTGACAAACTTGGGAGCAGTGCATCTAATCCAAAAGGATCAAATTCATCTTGTTTACGTGGGGATGAAACCATTGATGACCCATTTTCCAAATGCTCATCCCATTCCCTGTTGCCAGGTTTTGCCAAGGCTATAGCTTCCTCCATGTCATCATCCTCACTAGCATTAGGAAGGCTTGATATAGCTTCTCTCACACGTGCCGCTGCCTTTGAAAACTGAAAACCAGATAGAACATCCAAACCATTGATTATGTAAGACATCAAGTAGACACTGCTCTGACAAAATAATAAAGAAGAGCAAACAATGGAAGAAAAGTGGCTAGGCTATCTAATGGGCTGCTTTTTAAAAAACTTATTGGTTGCTTAATTAGAAAAATATAAAGGAGAAAATGTATAAAAATATAAAATACAAGGTGGCATGCAAGGTTTATCCTTAAGCTGGGGTATAACCTGGGTCTGATGATAAACTCCAGCTGGGGAGCCCCTCTTTGTCTAAAGGCCTCAACAGCTGCATTAGACAAACTAAGACATGACAAAATAGAAAAATAAAATGCATAGGAAAGGATATCAATCTTGAAAGATTCCACCCCTAAAGCCTCTAGCAGTATAGAACAACCACAAATGAGTCAAGCTAGCGCAAATTGAGAAATTTGGAAGTCAGCTTTGAATTTTTTTGTTTTTCAACAACAGGATTAAAAAATGAGATCAAATCTAAAAAGGTAAATACATACCACTGCAAAACCCCAAGACAAGTTTTGGTAACATTTATGTACATTTAATTTAAATTTTAAGGGAAATTTATGGATAAATCCTCTTCAAAGATCTATATTTTAGAAAAGGATGGCCTATTTTACATTTTCTGCAAAGGTCCCACTTTTCATCATTTTTTAATCCCCAACTTACCCCTGGTTCAAATATCAAATGTCCGAACTAAGGTAATTTTTTCAAAGTGGGAGACGATCTTTTTTCTTATTGAACACAAGATGGATTTAGACATTTTTTGTTCTTTTAAGTATGCAAATACAGACATTTGGGTTTTACCTGCCCACCTAAGATTTTTTAAGTGGGAGACGGATCGATACCTAATGTCTTAACTGTCTCCCATTAAAAAATAACTTAAGTGGGACATTGGGCATTTGGACTTGCTCACTTGTGATTTTTTTAAATGCGAGATGGGTTCAAACCAGTATTATTACATTTGTTTTGTTTCGGGTAAAGCACCTGAAGTCTTCAGGTTTTCCCCAAGCATAGCAAGAATCACCGATGTTTCACCACCAAATTTCACTGCTCAAAACAAAATTCGAGCATAGAGTAAGAAAGAACACAGCCTCAAGTCTATCGAATATGAGGCACGTGTTAAACCAAGACCATTGCTCACGTGGTTGCATCCCTCTCAATTCGTCATCCTCTGCCATAAGTACCACCTTGCCCTGTATCTTTTCTTTTTAAAATTTTACTATTATCCTTTACTTTTATTAAAAAATAAAAAAAAGTTGATTACTAAGCCACCATTGCTCAGGTGGCTGCATCCCTCTCAATTCGTCATCCTCTGCCATAAGTACCACCTTGCCCTTACCCTGCATCTTTCCCTTTTTAAAGTCCACCATTGTCGTGTACTTTTATTAAAATAAAAAAAGTTGATTACTAGGCCACCTCTTCATCATGTGAAAGGACGGTTATGTCCTCCCTCGATAAAATAAATTGAATGGCTCTTTTCTTTGGATATTTTATTTTATTTTATTTTAATAATTTTATATATAAAGGTATATTTTATTTATATTAAATTAAAAAAAATAAATCCGAAATCTTCTTCCGAATTGACCGATGCATCGAATTGCTTCATTTTTCTGGCCAAACCGAAGTAGGCTCTGAAACGAATCTGACAACATTCATTCAAACATAAGGTATCCAAACTAGCACACTTACAAAAACAAATAAAGTGGAGCAGTTCAGATACACAATGTCCAAACTTGTCTCCCACTTAAAAAAACAAATATCTTGGTTCCGACAGCTGGTGTCCAAAACAGAGGTATTGTCGGAGAGAAAAAATGATGAAAAAGTGAAACTTTTGATCGAAGGGATTTATCTATGTTTTCCCGAGTTTTAAATACTACAAGACTTAGAGAAACCCAAGTACTTAATAATAAAAGTTGGGGATCCAGGGAGTTAAGTTGACATGTATAAGTCGCAAGTTTCTAATACTAGATAGACAAATTAGCATCCATACAAAAAGAAAAGGTAGGTCCATAAGACCGACGGATTAAACACCTCGGTAGCAAGAGCTCTTGATCTAGCAAGGTTCTAGTGAAACGTAGTAGTGAGCACCACATATTTCGCTTGCTGAGCTGAGAAGATGAAAGCCTAAGGATTTGATAGGTCCGATATGAAATGCCTTTAGATAGTGCAGGCCAAATGGCATTGACACTTTCGCAAAAAAAACGGACAATCAAGTGGGTGAGCATCTCGGACGAAAAGTATGGGAGGGATATCAATAAGGCAAATGATTAAATTATTAAGAAGATCATACAAGGTACCAGGGTTTTGGAGACAGATATGACTCTCTGAGGGGAATAGACTTGGAGGAGATTTTGTGTTCTTGGCGTACACAAAACAATCTGCCAAAATTCATGTTGTGGCCTTGTTTTTGGATTATTATCAATTAAAATCGAGGGATTTTGTATATAATACATATAGTCAGTATATTATACTCTATATTTCATTTAAAACGCTAGATTTGGAGCTCGATTTTGAGCTATGAGGGCATCGGCTTGATTTTGTAGATCGGTTTTGAAAAATTCCGCCATCCTGCCGATTGTTGGTTCGCTTTTGGTTTTTTTTCAATAAAAATCTAGGGATTTTGTAGATGATGGAGTTAGTCACGAGATTCAAGTCATAATTTCATTAAAAATCCGAGATTTGGAGCTCGATTTTGCGAGATTAGGGCATCAACTCAGTTTTTTAGAACTGAATTGAAAAAATCCGCTATACTTCAGATCATTGATTCGATTTTGTTTTTTTTCAATAAAAATATAGGGATTTTGTAGATCAAGGAGTTAAGTCACAAGATTCAAGTCCTACTTTGATTGAAAATATGAGATTTGGTGATAGATTTTGAGAGATTAGAGCATCTACTCGGTTTTTCCAAAGTGAGCTAAAAATCAACCGTGAATTGCTCGATTTTGTGCTCAATTTGGTGATCGATTTTTATAGCTGAGATCACGTGTATGAATTTCATGTGACTTTTTATTTAGTTTTTTTTTAATATGATATTTTAGTAGCTCTAAGCATTTGTTTACCACTTTATTTTGCTACAAAATTAATTATTTTGCTCAAGCATTGTTCAATTAGCATAATAGAAAAATCACTTAGTTACTTGAATTCGAAACTGGTGGCTTTTTATGGTACTTCGTATAAGTTTTGAAAGATTTAACACAAGTCATCAGTGTGAAGAATTAACACACTCAGTATTTGATATTTTACTCAAAAGATTTTTTCTTTTTTGTTCTTTATTAACTTGTGGTTCTAAGTTATAAGAGACTTGACCTCTGTAACGATATGCGAAAAGATATAAAACGTGGTGAACGTTTGGTAGACGCTGTGATGTTTATATCCTTTATGGAGAACGAATAATTGAAGGTTTGAACTCATGTTCTATATCATTATACACATATTTTAAAACTGCTAATGGGAAAGTATTTGTCTTTTATTTTCATCGTATGTTCATCGAATTAAGACTGCTAATGGGATAGTATTTGTTTCAATTTTTTTCTTAAGATAAATGAAGGTAATTAGATAATAGACACTAAATCTATGTTTTGGTCCTTTTTTTTATTTTATTGTTTGGAGTTTTCGACCCATTTTTTTTAAAAAAATTCTACCGGACCGGTTAGTCCGATTAACCGCCCGGTTAGTCCTGTTCCGGTTCTAACCGTTCCACGCCTCATGTCCGGTTAACCGTTCTGGTTCGATTTTGCGAATGTTGAGTAGACCCCAACTAATTAGGTGAAGCTTAGTATAGGAACCACTGTTGGAAGAGTTCGTAAGACGAACTTCAACAAAAGGTAATTTGGAAATTTGGATCCATATCCAGTGGTAGTATAGTCAGAAAAAGTTGGGGAGAATGATAGAAGAGAATGAAGCCCCTGGGTAGCAGAGAATTATATAAGTGGAGCTAAGAACGAAGATGCCCTAAGAGTAATTCTAACTTTGAGAATGGCCGGGTGTATGCAAAAATGTATCTCGCTTTGCGTTTTGCTCTGTATTATGCCATCTTAAAATGCAACTTTAAAACACCCTTGAAAAAGCTTGTGATGTCACAATACAGCCAACAGCAGAAGATTCATAAATCTAGTTGAAAGGAAGATGGCACACATAAACTCGAAAGATTCCTGTGGCTAAAGTTTATATATGATGGCTAGGGTTCCTTCTCTCCTATCCTTGATAATGAGTGGACCATAAACCTTCTCAATGGGAAGGTTTATGCACCGTAAGGTACTAGTGTCGATACAATCCGATACTAGTACTGGTATAGAATACTTGGGGGATATGGTTCGACCATACACAATTTGTTACTCGAATTTTATCAACATTTTGAAGCCCTACATTAAAAAGTGATATATTATCTACGAAACAACCTAGCTAATAGTAAGGATGCTGTGAAATGTGTTAAAATATTATAATACGAATGTAAGTCATATTTTCCTCATCCTAGGGTAAGGGTAACATGCAAGAGGGAAATCAGCAGGACCAGCAAGAGCAAGGAAATTGGCAGGGTAAATACGAAACAACCTAGCTAATAGTAAGGATGCTGTGACATGTGTAAAAAATATTATAATACTCATTAAGGAATGTAAGTCATAATTTCCTCATCCTAGGGTAAGGGTAACATGCAAGAGGGAAATCAGCAGGACAAGCAAGAGCAAGGAAATTGGCAGGGTAAAATGCAAGAGTTGGGAAGTCAGCAGGGTAATGTTCAGGGTAACATTCAAGAAAGAAATCAGCAGGACATGCAAGAGCAGGCAAATCAGTATCACTATTAGCAAGTCACTGTAAAAAAATGTGACACTTTATAACAAACTGAGGTTTTTTAAAAAACATTTTAAACTCCGTAGTAATGAAGCAATATGAAATAAATACATTTTTTTGGAAAAACAGTTCAAAACAAAAAGTATTTTGATTGTGTTATGCTTATGAAATATCTTTCTAAAAAGTAGGGTTTCCCATTGAGAAATTTACACTCATGTTTCCCCAAAAATTTGCTATTAGAAATAACCCCACCTCCTTTTTCTATTTTATGTTCACATTTTTTCATCATCTTTTATTTCTCCCTAAATGCCCACACTGCAGGCCTTGAAGATCCAAAGTCAAGATAAAAATCCTAACTTCGGATCTTCGAGGTCCAAGGTCATAGTAAAAAAATTGTTTATGATTTTGATCCAAAATCAAAAGCCTTTCTTCAAGGTTCACAAGAGCAGCCAAATATGAGGAAATTATCAGGTTTCTTATGGAAAAATCACTTCTATGTGGACTGATGGAAGATAATTTGTGCAGTAGCCAGTTTTTCCAAAACACTGTGCCTTGAAATGCTCCATCCGGATAGTATGTGTTCCCATTAGAAAGTGGTTCCCATTATATGTCTGGGTTTTCTCTCAGCAGCACCATTTTGATGTGAGGGTAGGAAAGTCGATGTGAAATACCATCAGCATTCAGAAAGTTTTTGAAGCACCTACTAGTACATTAACCATCCTCTTCGGTTTGAAGCAATTTAATTTTGTGATCAAACAATTTCCCACATGAAGTTCAAAATGGATAAACACAACAAAGGCATCTGATTATTGATGGAAAAGAAAGGAACCATACTAATTCACTAAATCATCTGCAAAATGTATATAAAAATGATATCCATTAACTGAACTTACAGGAGTTGGGCCTGAAAGGGTGAATGGACTGATTCAAGAGGAGTATTAGCTATAGAAGAAGAAACAAGAGCAGCTGCTTACTCTTGCCCATCTGGCAAGAGGACCAAATGGGCACTGTAGTGGATCCGAGTATGGGTAATCATCATCCGTAAGAAGTTGATGAATTATGTGATGCGCCAGATGGCCCAAGCACCGATGTTAGAAATCAAAGGAAACAAGTTATCCAACGAGGCCATAGCTGCATGTATTTTTATTTATTCCACAATAAGTGAGCTTTATGGGAGCTACCTTTATCTTGCCCTCAAATTTGAGTTGTCCTCACTACCATCCTTAAAAAAAATTCACAAGGATGTAGTTAAAAGAACACATTACTATCCTAAGTAAATTGGCTAGCTGATGATTCTAAGATTTTAGGAATTGCTACGAACATGTAGCATGTTGCGTAAATAGAGAGTAGACAAAGGAGCATGAAAAGGAGTAGAGCCTACGTTCTGGATAGGCAAACTTGCACCGTTTCGCGTAAAGATATGTTCAGAGCTATAATACTTAGACCAATAGCAAGAGGTAAGACTGTTGAGATCAGTGGTGATGAGATTTGTGGCACCCAAGATCAAATGCTAATTAAGATCCATCTAGGGGCAGCATGCAACCCAGTGGTTAAGGTGATGTATCAACTTAATATGCATGGTCAAAGCGGATCCATCAATGAGAGGAGCAAGATTAGGCTGCTCCAAAGTCCAAACGCAACTCCTATTTGAGAAGGGGTCTGTGTAAGTCATCAAGATGGCAAGCTTCAGATTGGGTTGCTACGTTGTAACAAAAGCCTCATGTTCTGATCCAAAGCCATTGAGCATATATAATACTAAAACATAATCAGTTATGGGCTGGGTAACAACAACAAGATTACCAGCTATGCTTTCACCCTTTTGAAGGTAGTCAGTCAGGGAGAGTGCACCCTTATGCAAGGTCTCTAACTAGAAGTGAAGCTGCATTATACGTGCTCAAGATTCAAGAATAAGCCGAAAACAACTTTTCAAGTCCCCCAAACTGAGTAAGAAGTGGACAGACCAACCACCTGTGTGCTCACACTCACAGTGATAGATGAAATAAGCCAAGTTACTTTTGGTTGATAACATTTAAGACCCTATTGTTATCTTCGATGAATTATTTTGGAGGACACTGGAAGGACCCATCGACATAGCCAAGGAAATCATGGCCACGTAGGATTGGCAGAAACTAGGTCCTCCACAGGAGATGAATGTGGCAATCAAGTTTCAGAGATATAAGATGGGTAATTTGTGATAAGGGTATTGAGGAAGGGTTGATGGAGCTATCAGCAAGTGTAAGAGTTGTGTTGGGACTACCGATTAGGTTCTCTATGATAGAGATTAGAGAGAGATGGTAGTGGTGGCAGACTTTTAGCGAGAGATATTAGATGGAAGGAGTGCAGAGATGGGTGATGTTGGGATTTGGTTTGTGGGAATGACAGAAAGACGTGAACCTCAAGGATACATATCTTTGTGAGACGAAGAAGTACATGAAGACTGAATAAGGGCTCCAAGAGGAGAGAGAGCTCAACTATATGGTCGAGACTTACTTTGTTATAATGCAAAGTTTCAATGACTTTCTTACACCTGATAATCTCAGTTATAACAGATTTGCGAAAAGAAGGAATAAAAGAGTTTGTTACACAACTTCCTCTCGCAGTTTTCCTATGGGTGCCTTGGTTTGTGCCTAAGAGTGTACTTACTGTGTGTGGAAAGAGGGGGGAGTGGGTGGGGGGTGTTTTACCATAACAAACATTCATATCATTAGAACCCAACCCAATAAACGGGGATAAAATAGTGAATTTGGAGTTCTTTGTTGCCAATGAGTCTACTTGGAAGAGGTGCAGCACTAGCCTTTTCATAGAACACTAGCCCGTTTCCATGAGGTTTGACATCCAATGACCAATACTTAAATAACGGTGAAACTTTTCAAAGTTCATAGCAAAGTCAAAATTGAGACAGCTGGAGGTCCACGAAAACTAAAGATGTTGAAATATTATTTATTCACTTACAACTTTTAGGTCACTATCATTGTCTCTACATTATGTATTTATCTTCTTCTAATTGAGGGTGATGCATGAAGTACGACTTCTAGATATGGCGGTTGGTCCCTCTATTTGAACTTAGAGCATTGCAAGAGAAATATTATTTCAGATCTAACATACATAGATGGAAATCGTGAGAAGAGATACAGTGACTTATGGTCTGAATGAGGGTATGGCCCTCGATAGTGTAGGATGGCGGAATAAGTTTCGTATATCCAACCTCAAATAGTTGCGATCTGGCTCAGATGATGATGATGATGACGATGACGTGACATAGGTTGACAGGCCAATCAATTTGTTCTTAAGTTTGCAAATAGCATGGCAATATTCTTAGATGTATATTCTAATGATTCTAGGAGAGATTTCTAAAAACATTCACATGTTTCCTTTTCCTTAAAAACCTAAATCACAAATTGGTTTGTCTAAATATAATTTCTCATTTTTTTTAGAAATTTCTATGTTTTTATATGTGGGTCAAACCAAAATAAATTGAAGTACATGAGATAAGGTTATTATAAAATAGAATTATTACTTTTCAATATGAACTATAAAGTAGAAATTAACAATAATAGTTGAGGAAATGCCACCCATAAGGAACTGTAAACACCATTAACAAACCTATTACCAAGATATATCAAGCACTTTCTAATTCCATTAGAAGAATTTAATGCATCACAAACAAGATCCATGAATATGTGAAAACAAGATCAACAAGCTTAGATATGAAAGAACTCCCTTACAAAATGCAACCTCATCGAAATGGTAATTACGGCATTTTGCCATCCTTATGCACTATAAAGGTATCATATAATAAGAATACCAACATTGCAATCAACAAATAAGTCTTTAATCTAGGAAAATGAAGGGATCGAGGAAGATTTTGCACAAAAAATTAGAGCTGGGTGGGTGAAGTGGAAACGTCCAACCGGAGTTTTATGTGATCGCCGCATATACCAAAGAAGCCAAAGGACAAGTTCTACAGGACAACTATGAGACCAGCTTTACTTTATGGGGCGGAATGTTGGGCAGTCAAGAAACAACATACCTATAGAATGAGCGTAGCTGAGATGAGGATGTTGAGATAGATGAGTGACAAGATAAGAAGGGATAGAATTTGAAATTAATACATTTAGGAGAAACCAATAGGAAAATAAGAAAGAGAAAGTAGACTTATATGGACTCGCCATGTGTGACGCAGACCCAACACAACACCTATTAGGAGGTACAATATAGTTCAATGGAAGGTTAACAAATGGCAAGGGATAGGCCCAAAAAGACATAGTTGGAAGTAGTGAGAAAAAATATGGGGACTTACTCACTAAGGGTATGGCCCTTAATAGACGGACCAAGATTCATGTAGCCAACCCTAATTAATTGAAAAAAGGCTATGATGATGATGATGTTGTTGAATATTTGTGTATTGCCTACTACACAAATTGCGTAAGGACCTGCATTCTATAAGGGAGTACATTATACTTGTCTTAAAATGAACAAATATAGATCAACATACAAAGACTGGCCACATAAATTTAGTGAAAACAAAACCCATATAAAAGTCATCATCAAGATATTATCAAGAACGTTACATACCACGAAGCTGTCATCAGTGTATAGATCATTTCCAACTACTGCCCGAATGGTCCATGTACTCAGCTGATTTTTCTGTTGTGGACTGAAGCCCTGCAAACAAAAAGATAGACAGAAACAAGTCATATGAGCTCACATGCACACACACACTTACACTTCTCATCTTAACTTGAAGAAGAGCACTTATCTTCAAAGATGTAACCAGAACTAAACTAAAGAGTAATGGGTTATGAGGATACCATGCAGAAATAACTCAATTTCAGTATTTTTCCTTATTTTCTTTTAATGGCAAGCGAACCGTAAAACAAATAACTCTTCTAATTCTGGATTTCAACGAGACCAATCAAGTTCAAATTCTAAACTTACATTATAAATTATGCACTGCTTTTCCTTTCTTTTTATTGTAAGCATGCCTTAAAACACATTGCTTTTGTCGCATCAAATTGCAATGAGACCAACCACATGCAAATTATAAGCTATATGAAACGGGAAGAAAGTATGGAATCTTAAACACCAAGCATCCCAAACACTTACACTGGCAACATCTTGAGCTGCAGTAAATAAGGCATGATAATCAGCTCTAAGAGCAGGCTCTGTACAAGCTGATTTCGAAGACATCGCAGCCTCTAAAATTGCGAAAAAATGGTGTCCTGTCTCTGGCTTTACACTATCGGCTTGAATCAGTTGTAGAGCCAGCTTTGAAGCCTTGCTAAATTTAGAGGGGGTCCCAATATGTGATGCTATTTTATCCATGGCTTCGGCAACTTGCTTTTCAGATGCATCCACCGTCATTTTGAATCTCAAACGTTTTTGGGGTGCCACCTCTGCATGGGTAACATAATTTCATATGTAAGGGAGAAAACCCCAATTAAGAAAAATACCTCAAAACCCAAAGACAATTGAGATATAATTTCACCTAAATTCATGGAAAAATCACAGGACAACCTAATAAGAAATCAAAGAAAAAACAGATCCTTTTTTCTTGAAACCAAATTGAAACAGGCACAATTAGCCCAAAAATAAAAGGAACTGAACACAAGTTTTTGGTTGGTTCAATATGAACCTAATTTCACAATTACAAACAATACATTGAAAAAAAGGAAAAAAAATAAAACTCAACTAAAAAGAAACAGCAACAAAAATAAGCAGTAACCCTTTTATCATGCAATACACGAAATAAGAATTAGAACCCAGTTCACATAAAAGGCTAACAATGGAGTACACAATACGAAAACTAAAACAAATTCATTGAGAGTACACAAATATTAGAGGAAAAACACAATGAAATTTCTATAATGAGAGAGAAAGCAGAACGAAAGTTATATTAAGTAAGATAAAATAAGGGTTACCTTCTCTTTGGGGCTCTGTGGGTTTCTCGCGCTTAAGGCCGCCTTTTAGGATAGGAGGAGGAAGAGTTGATCTATTTTCAAGCTTTTTGTGAGTGTGCGTCTCTGCATCTTGTGGTTGGGTCAGAGGTTTCGCTAAAGGGGGAGGTAAACCCACGAAGAGGTTGTCCTCCATTGATGAAAAGAAGGGTTTCAAAGGACTTCTCTCTCACTCGGGATGCAAAGACTCGCAGCAGATTCTGGTACAACAATTGCGAGTATACCTTCTCTCTTCGGATCTCTCAAATTTGCAACTCACTAGTCCCTAATCAGCCAAGGCTTAAATCTCTCACGCTTTCCGTCTTTATTCTCTTTCTTGAGTCCCACCCAAATTGCGCAGGGTTGGAACCGGGTCCATGTTTTTGACCCCGCAGGTCAGCCTGGGTCCAAACCACTTGGACCCGTTCCGGGTCTGGCCAGGCCACTATCGGGGCCGTGTAGGGTCAACCGGACCCGACTCGGTATACAATACATAATATATATGTTTTATAATATATATTAATTTTTTATTTTTTTTATTTTTAGACCTTGATATAGCTCGGGTCTAGATCCAAATGATGTGATCTTGACCTAAGTCTCGATCGGGTTTGGGTACAAGTCACTTGGACTTGACTTGGACCGGGTCCAAATGGAACTTAGTTAGGTTGCGTGCGGATCCAGGTCGACTAGGACCCGACCTGACCCATTGACACTTCTAAAATTTCTTTCTCCTTCTCTCTCTCGGTTAGGCTTAGTCGTGCTTGACTTGAGAAGTCTAGGGACTGGCTCAGAAGTGGTTGTGTTAGAGTAGATCTAATCTGGGTCCATATATCAAAAAATATATATTTTATAATATATAAAAGGAAAGAGTTTACATAAGGTTGCCATATTAAAATGTAGAATCATATATGTATCTCAAAAATCTATCTTAAAATGTAGAATCATATATGTATCTCAAAAATCTATCGGAAAAAGTTGTTTTATGTTGAAAAACCCTCTAATTGATCATCTCGACATCGAGATATATGAATATGAAAAAAAAGATTTTTTATCCTTGAAATAGTGCATCTTGCAATACATGACTTAGACTGTCTATTTTCAAAATTTTCATATGTTTATAGATCTACCTAATTTGAATCATTTTTAGAGTTTAAAACTTTATAATTAGATATGAAAATAGATTTTAAGATAATCTTAAGCAGCGTTTTAAAAAACGCCGAGTCGAATCGGACTCGCCCGGTTCGACTCGGAATTCGCGAAAAGGGACCGGATCGGTTGAAAAATCGGAAATCGTCCGGTTCTAGAGAGAACCGGACGATTCCGCACAGTGACTCTCCGATTCACTGTACGGAATCGGCGAGTCCGAACAGTGAATCGGCGAGTCGTACGGATTTTTTTTTTTTTTTTTTTTTTTTTTTTTTTTTTTGTAATCCATGATAAATTTTTTTGTAATACTTGATCGATTTTTTTGTAATCCATGATCGAATTGTTTTTGTTTTTTTGTAATCCATGATCGAATTTTTTGGTTTTTTATAACCCATAATAGAATTTTTTGTAATCCATGATCGAAATGTTTGTTTTCTTTTCTTGTAATCCATGATCGCTTTTTTTGTTTTTTTTGTAACCCATGATAGAATTTTTTGTAATCCATGATCGAATGTTTTGTAATACATGATCGAAATGTTTTTTTTTTTTTTTTGTAATCCATGATCGAAATGTTTGTTTTTTTTTTTGTAATCCATGATTGAATTTTTTGTTTTTTGCTTTTTTTGTAACCCATGATAGAGTTTTTTGTAATCCATGATTGAATTTTTTGTAATCCATGATCGAACTGTTTTTTTCTTTTTTTGTAATCCACGATTGAATTTTTTGTTTTTTTTTGTTTGTTTTTTTTTTGTAATCCATGATCGAATTTTATGTAATCCATGATCGAATTTTATGTAATCTATGATTGAATTTTTTGAAAATTTGTGATTTTTTTTTTTTAATCCATGATCGAATTTTTTTTGTAATCCATGATAGAATTTTTTGAAAATTTGTGATTTTTTTTTTAATCCATGATCGATTTTTTTGAAAATTTGTTATTTTTTTTTTTAATCCATATTATTCAAAGAGAAAATGAGAGAGATGATGATTCTGAGACCACCCTATCCCAGCCATATTATTCACATATCGAGTCCCAACAGCAACAGTGTAGGGATGAGCACGAAATACTGTAAATTAAATGCTGAATGGCGGTTCATGCAGGGAAAGAACATATCAATATTCGCATATTCATTCAAAAACATGAAAATTCTTAATGGAGTACCCTCATTTTTTATTGAATTCCTAAAAAACAATATTTATAATGAATTTTAATAATTTTTTCGAATTTTTTTTAAGCTTTATTCCGACCGATTCACCCGATTCCCGATCCGGATCTCCGATTCGCCGATCCGGATCGGTTTTTTGGAAGCCCGATCCGGGTCACCGATCCGTTTTTTAAACCATTGATCTTAAGAATTGTTTACAACAAAATTATATGTTGTGATAAAATTTAGAGGTACGCCTTAATTGGATTGTTTAAGGTTGCAACCTCATAGAAACCACACCCTATATAAAATATGGGTGTGATGCATCCTCAGCTCTAGAGGTAAGGTGTACCTTCAAATTTTATCATGGTATATAATTTCTATGTAAATGTTCTTAGGATTTTCTCAAAATTTATTTTTATATCTAATTATAAAATTTTAAATTTTAAAAATAGTTAAAATCAAGTAGATCTATAAACGTATAAAAATCTTGAAAATGGACAGTGTAGATAATATGTTGTAAAATACACTATTTCTAAGACTTAAATTTTTTTTATTTTACATGGTCATACATCTCGATGTCGAGATGATCAATCAAAGGGTTTTTCAACATTAAAACTACTTTTTTTGATGGATTTTTGAGGTGCATCCGTAGTTCTACATTATAAGATGGCATCCTTATATAAATTTTTCCATAAAATATATGGATTATATAAAGAGAATGGGTCAGGTCAATTCTTGGGTTTGCTTTTATTTTAGAGAGCTAAACTGTTTGTAGATACGAAATTGTTAGTTTGGGTTTGTGGAGATTTTCATAATTGCAATATTATAAAACTGATTTTTTAGAACTAGTTCGGATGTTCTAAAGGACCCGGTTTTTACGCGGTCAAGCCCGCATATGTAGAAATATGGCGAGCTTCTTGATAAATCTATTTTTGATATGGATTTTAAGACTTAATTTTTGAGGACATGTAATCTCTAACATGGAGATCATGAATATGAAAAAATAAATAAATTAAAAAAAAAAACTAAAAATAATAATTCTATTAAAAAAACATTTGGACTGTTAGTTTCTATTGTTTTTAGATGGAGCACCTACTTGCATCTATCTTTTAGATGGATGCTTTGTACTTTCTGGGCTGCATATGTAGAAATGTGGTCCATCCCGCATGACATAATTTGCCTTTTCTAAAAAAAAAGTTTATATGAGGTATCCGCCTTATATTATAAAAATAAGATGTTGATGCAAAAAAATTATCCATATGATCATCTCAACCTTGAGATATATGGATATGAAAAAAAACAAAATTTCAAGTTATGGAAACAATGCATTTTAAATTATCAAGTGTTTATAGATATGCTCAATTTGAACTATTTTTAAAGCTTTATATTTTATAATTAGATGTGAAAATACAGTTTTAAGCATTTAAGGGTTTCTTATACTAGAACTGCATCTTTTGGCATGGTTTGGAAGTGCGCCTTATTTTAATTGTTTAAGATCGACTCCTTATACAAAACACACAAGAGAGAGAGCCGTTATTTGAGTTTATAATAGACCGATTTTGGTTTATTGTGATTGCAGAGATTCACAATAATTATTGTAGTTACAGTAATTACAATAATTCCAATACAGAAAATTCTTAACAATTTAAGTCTATTTTTAATTTAGGATTAAACTTGTGTTAGCAAATTTAGTTTAAAAAAGTATAGTAATTAAAATAATTGCATTAAGGAAAAAGTCATTTTAGAATTATACTTGTCTTGTATCTTACTGGAAGGAACCTTCACTAAAACCTAGCTATTTCAAGATTAAATGCTTAGATCCCAGGGGTATTCCTCAAAAAACTTACTTTCATTCACATTCCTATTTCTTGCTGTGGAGTTAGAAGCTTCACAAAAAATAACTGGATTATCGGCATAAAAAATTTAATCTCTCTTCTCTCCGCATGGTATCTTACTACATCATCGGCATAAAAAATTGAATCTCTCTTCTCTCCGCATGTTACCTTTTATCGTTTGATCCTTCTCTCTCTCTAAAATCTAAATGCAGAAGGCAGAAGAGGCAAATCTCTTTACTATTGCTACTGATTGAACTTCAATTGTTGCATTGTCTGCCTTGTGATCCAATAAATAATGGAACCAAGTTGCGTGGGGTCGCTGGGGTTTTGGAGTATAGACCTGTTGGTATATATGGGTGGTTTACTATTGCTACTGATTGAACTTCAATTGTTGCATTGCGTGCCTTGTGATCCAATAAATAATGGAACCAAGTTGTGTGGGGTCGCTTGGGTTTTTGGAGCATAGACCCGTTGGTACATATGGGTGACCATGGGCCCTCATATTTGTTATTTTTTCTCTTTTTAATTTTTATCATAAATATTATGTTTATCACTAAATAAGGACCTCTCTTAGAGAGAGAGTGCTGTTATCCAATGGGTAGAAAATAACTACCAACATCCAAAGATTACAGAGACACATTTTTCATAGTTTTAAAGAAAAAACCGAACATTAAAGAATGACCTCCTCCATCCTCTATAACTAAGCTTTTCATAACCATGGGGTTGCAACACACGGAGAGTTCTCATTGTTCTGGGAAACCCTTCACTCTAGGATCTTCAGTCTCACAACGCTGCAAGTAGTACTGGGAGAGGTCTATCTCTTCCTTAATAATTCAACAAGACTATCTGTTGACTTCTTAGTAAGCTTAAATTTGTGGTACTTCATCAATATAAATCTAGATGCCTTGTGATCCAAACATGGGTGTCTCTCCATTTCTTTGATGCTTATCTTGTAATGTTCAAGGTGGCAAGCAATCGACTTTGCTCGCTTAAATCACACTACTGCGGCATTGTGGCAAGACTTGCTCGACGAAGATCTCATCACTCCCATCTCTTGTAAAAAAAAAAAAAAAATTCAATTATTTCTTTGTAGATCTTCTTATTAGTCTAAAAAGAGAAAATCGGTGAATTATTGCACAAGTCTTCTTATTAGGTATTTACATGTTTTTGGTAATTTTTAATAGTTTTTGGTAGGTTTTAGGTACACATTTTTTAGGGTTTTTTTTTAAAAAAAATTTTAGTTAATTTTTATTTTTCTATGTATAACCGTCCAGGTCCTCCATGTAAATTCTGGGTCCGACTATTATTGACTTGGTTGGGTTTGAGTCAGGGTCTGAGTCCCGATCCCATGTTGTATTTTCGGGTTGGTACCGAGCCTGTGACCCGACCCATTCCCTGCCCTAGTGTCCATATTGTATTCAACATCTTATAATTCAGATATCTTATGAAACACGTATAGCCGATAATGTTATGTATAGTATTATTATGTTTTTGTATGTAACAAATAAATTGTTATGATACTATGTTCATTTATAAATGTATTACCTATTCATACTAATAAGTTATATTAATATTTTATGGAAAAAGTTTACGTAGAGCCAAAGCTTTAAACAATCAAATTAGAGCCCACATAAATTTTTTTACTAGAAGATGTTTTTTTGATGCCCAAATATCCTCAAATTGATCATCTCAACATCAAGATGCATGGATAAGAGAAAAAAATGGATTTCAAGGTTTAGAAATAGTGCATTTTGTAATACTTTTTTGGGCCGTCAATTTTCAATATTTTGGTAGATTTGCTTTATACTATTTTTGAAGCTTTAAATTTTATAATTAAAGATAAAAATATATTTTAAGGCTATCACAAAGATTTCAATATTGAAACCACATTTATCGACACTATTTGAAGGTGGGCTCAATTTGACTGTTTAGAGCCTGGCTCTATACAAACCGCACCCATATTTTATATCTATATAATACATTATTGACCCATAGTTAAGGGATGGACATGTGTCACATGAATAAAAAGGGACCTTAGCTTTAGAGATAACATAAGATATGTATTTTAAAAACATAAGGAACTTAGAGAATTATTGTTAGGCGATTTACATAACCCATGCATGAATAAACAATTGTGATTCCAGAAGTGCTCAAACACCCTACCTTTCCAGGTATATATAATTGGATATAGTTTTTATTTATTTATGGAAAAATCAGTTTAAGGTGTCCATAGATATCTTGCTTATTGCATTCACCACCGCAAGAAATAGAGGTGCAAAAAGGCTCTTTTTAATCAGTTACAAGTGATATAGAAAAACTAAGATCAAGAGAAGTAGAAAAGAAAGACCATAACATGAAAGACCAAAAAGAATTATTGTGTTCCTATAGCAACAGAAGTAGAAAAAGAAATACCATAACATGAAAGACCAAACGAATTATTGTGTTCCTATAGCTTGAATTGAATATTAGCAAGCCCACAAACCCTAAAAAGAGAAAGAACCCAAATAGTCATTCACTCACCTAAGCAACAGCAGGCAGGCATGCATCAAGTGGTTTCCCTATTACGTAATCAATGAACACCATCTTCCTCAGCTTTTCAACATCCACAATATTCCTCCCATCAAACACAAAAGCCGAATTCTGCATGCGTAAAATCGTCCAATAATCAAACACCTTAAACTCATCCCAGTTAGTTAAAATGCATTCTCCATGAGCCGCTTTCGTTGCTTCATAAGCATTCCAAACCACATTGACCACATTGGCGAGGCCCACCTTATAGTTTTGGAACTTGATTGTTGTTCCATGCAGCGATTCACGCAATAGAAGTGTCTACAACAACAACCTCGATGGATGGGCAATTGAGGCAAATCAGATTGTATAACAACATACTCTCTTGTTTCCCTCTGATTTTTTCCCTTGACTCACTTGACAAATGTCCCATTCTCAACAATATCACGTGATCAAAAAAAGTGAAGAAACTCTTTGCTATTAATAAAACTCCATGAATGAAGCCCTCTCAATCCAGTTTCCCTCTAGCACGGTCTCAAGATAGGAGTGGTCACTCATCTGCCCAACCTTACCCCTTACCCCTCTATCATTATTATCACTAGATCATCAACCGTGCTTGTTCCCTCCCTAACTCTAGTTCCATCGTGCTTGCCCTGAAAGTTGTCCACATAAGGAAATCATACGCAGACATAGTGATTAAGAAGAACACACAACCTTCATCCTATGCACCAGCAAGTATCCCCAATTCTACAGCGAAGGTACCCATCCCCTCCTCTTCCCCCCTCTTCTCTTTATTTAATGGTGTACCTCAAATCTAGCTCCCCAAGGCCAGAGAGATTCTAGACCGCATTTCATCCTTAAAAAAATCCTTTATTACCTCCTTCTCGCCTTAGAGAAATGATATCAAAAGAATCACTCGATGGTTCTAATCTGTCCTCAAGAACAACCACATTTTTCTAGGCCCTTGCACAATGAAAACTATCTTATCTCCTTGCCAGATGGAGTCCTCCTCCCTCTCGAAGTTTGCTTTAATAGTCTCTATTTCAAAAGGGGTTGTCAGACTTTAAGAAAATGGGACGGTCCATTGATGTCGAGCATAAAACCAAGTTTTGGCTCCTTGTCCAAGGTATCATAGTTCATCTATGGTCCCATTTTGTCTTTAAAGCCATCGGGGATTCTTGCGGTGGTATCATCTCAATTCATTGGAAATCTTCACGCTCTCATCCCTTAGGCTGCAGTATCATCCCAATCACATGCCCTAACCCCGTCTCCATTCTTTCCTCTCTTTATCTTAATTTTAATGGTCTGGCATTCCCTATCAAAATCTCTATCAAAATCTCTATCAGGGCTTTACAACTCCTGATCGCCATGAAAGGGCCATTCCGAACCATAAAAATTGGATTACGATGTCATATAAGAATTGTACCCACCCGAGTATGGTCCTTACTCGAGATTACTATAATCTAGAGCACCCTCAGCCCTAGCTGAGGGCAGACCCTTCTTGTGATGTCAACCCATCTTGGGATCATCTCGAAAATCCTCGACAACTCCATCCCATAATCCCCCCTTACCCTGGTCCATCTCACCTGCTGCCATACTCCTGACCACCTGGCCTTACCCTTGACAATGCTATCATCGTAGTACACATGGTGTTGTCTTCTTACTTCACTTTGCAGGGTGCGTTAATTCTTCTGTCCCCTAACCCCCACTCTTCCCAAGACGCAATCATCCCATTCTCCCTTGCGCTGCCCATCGCGATTGTTCCTGATGACACATTAAATGTCGCCCTCCAATCTTTTTCAAAGTATTGGTCTATCCTCCAAATATTTCACAATCACCTGACACTTCCCCCCTAAACCTGCCTCCTCTGCCATCTATGCCTAAACCCATTGATGGTACTTCATCTTTTAGGCCCCTTCTTATTGCCTCATCATCCCAAGGTCATTTCCCCAATACCTCAAGTGTATTGTCACCTGTCAATAGTCAATCACCTGCTTTTAATGTGACACAATCCCCCTTGTCTACTGCCTCTGTACCTTGCTATTTCTCGAGATATCCTCCATAAATGGTCACACCCATCCCCTTCTTTTTTTCCTCATTCTCCCTCCTCATTAATTGGTTCGTCTTGTAATCTCCCTTCTTCTTTTCTCGTCTTATCCTTGAGACCAAATACCATGTCTCTTCCTTTGCTTAACTATCTCTCTTCCTCGTACTCCTATCACTATGTTACCTTGTTTTCCACTTAAGGTCTCATCATTCCCTATCATCACGGTGTCCCTCTTCACCCTAGTCCTGTTCTTCTCCCATGTCCTTCATCAACCCCCTCTCAAGTACTCTTAGCCTCTCTTTCCTATTATGTTTATTCCCCCCAACTTCAACCCTATATTCCTCGCCCAACTTTTCCCCTAACCCTCATCCCCACTCACACACATACACACACACACACACACACACACTCTCTCTCTCTCTCTCAGCTCCCACCTATTCTACATTTACCTGTATCTACCAACTCTACCTCCTCATCCTCAATCATGCCTAGAAGGTCGAAATAATGCCTTGTCCTCCTAAGCAGGTGGTGGAAAACTCAAGGCATTTCGACCCCTCTCCCTAACACTCCCTCGGTCTAACCATCACCTTCTGCCTCATATGTTCATTCCACCTGCTTCCATTCCCCCCTCCAGCCCCCCTCTTTTTTTCTCAATCCACCCTCTCCATCTCTTTGTCTTCTCTGAAACCCCAACCCTCTAATTCCTTTGCTACATCTCTTCCCAACCTTGCAGGCTTGGGATTAATGCATACCGAATTGGACTCCTTGGCCCCCCTTCCGCTGGAAATGAGACTCGCACTAAATGCCTACTACTCCTCCTAAGGAAAGGTACCCCCTTTTATTCCCCCTCTAAACCACTTCTTCTTGTTTCCTCTACCTCCCACCCTCAACCTCAAACCTAAACTCCCACCCCTCTTTATGCCACCCCTTTTTTTTGCCTCCCTTGTTCCTTTGAATCCCATACTCCCTTCCCCCTGTCCACCCCAACTTCCTAACAGAATCAATAATTTTCCTTGGAGGATTTCGATTAAGATATTCAAATCACCTATAGAGGTGGATAAGTAATGACTTTAGAGAATTGACAAAGGAGAGTAGAAAACGACAACTATGATACAGACTATGGGACTCATGTTTGATGGCAACATCGTAGACATTATAGGCTTCCTCAGGCAGGATCCAAGAGCCTCCCAAGCAATTGCCTCTCTCAAAAATCCTAAAGGTTTTAAAGAATTAGTCAATCTCTACTCTAATGTAAATTATGATTCTCCTGTTTCTTTATCTGTTTAGGTTCCTCTCCTATTATCTTTAACCAACAGTCTCAAAAAACGTTGGTCTAGAAAAAAACTTTTTCTCTATCCAAACTCCCCCAAATGAATATATTTTGTTGGAATATTAAGGGCATTGGGTCCCACACCAAGTGTTGCATGCTTCGTTCTCTGGTCTCCCTACACTTCCCGGACATCATGGCCCTTTTCGAAACTAAGCTCCATGCCCCTAACCTTAGTCTTATTAGGGATACTTGAGGAATGAGTCATTGTAATTGGTTTGCAAAAGATTCCCTTGAATCCTCTGGAGGCATCTAGGTTCTGTGGAACCCGACTATTCATCAGGTCGTCTCCTCCTCCGTTAGAGACTATTCCATCAAGAATCTCTAATAATTTCACTTTCATAAACCCGCTCTCTGCCTCCACTAGACCCAAGCCCTCCTTAAGAGATCTCCTTATTTTTTCTCTTTTCTTTTTTTATTCAATCTAGTTGGAAAGTCCTTTTTTGAAAGAAGAAATCCTTAAGGCTGTCCTCGACCTAAGAAGACACATGGCCCCAAGTCCCGATGGCTTCCACATCGCCATTTTCCAAGATTTCTAGGACATTTCGGCACCAGATCTTATAGCATTTTTTAATGAATTCTTTCTTAGGTGTCATCTCAACTCTACAATAAACTGTACCTTCATTCCTTTAATTCTTAAGATAGAAGGGTCTGCAAAAATTAGAGATTTTTGCCCTATCAGTCTCCTTAATTCATCTAACAAAATCCTCGTAAAAGATGTAACCTCTCGCCTTTGATTTGTCCTCCACTTTATTAACAATCAGCCTTTGTCATAAACAAGCAAATCCTTAATGGGGCCTTCTCTACTTGTGTCGCTATTTACTTTATATTTCTTTCGGCACCCATAACTTGTCATTATGCTTGATTGAGAGAAGACCTATGATATAGTAGATTGGGACTTACTAGATGATCTTTAGTTGCAAATGGTTTTTGGTACGAGGTGGAGATCTTAGATCAAAGACTGCATCTCTAATCCCTACCTCTCTATCATAATCAACAACTCCCCCATTGGTTTTTTTGCTTGCCCCTAGAGGTCTAAGGCAGGGGGACCGCAGTCTCCCTTGCCTTTTACTATCATGGGAGAACTCTTCTCCAAAGCACTCTCAAGACGTTATGAAAGGGGTATCCTATGTGGTTTTCAAACCTCCCCTTTTGGCCTGGTAGTGTCTTCTCACCTCCTTTATGCAGATGACACCCTGATTTTCTACAATGTAGATCCAACTCAATTAAATAACCATGTCCAAAATCAAAATGATGGGGTTGAGGCTCTTTGAGGCAGAAACTTCGTCCCTAGCTCAACACCTTGGTTGTGGCATGGACACTCTCCCCTCCAAATACCCTTTGCCTTGGAAAACCTAGAAATCAATTTAACTCTACCATGGCTAGTATCCTCATCTAATTTATGTCCCTTTTCTAATCCCCTTCTCCATGGTTCTACACCTAGGGATACTCATGTAGAATTTTTGTAGAGTGGAGCCATTGAAGACTATAAGTTTCACCTTTCTTGAAAAAAGTATTGCATCCCTAAGAAATATGACAGTCTAGATATCAATAGTCTCAAAACCATACCTCTTGGGGAATTGGTAGTCCCCCCACCCCCTTATGTGGAAGAATATTATTCAGGACAAATACGAGCTTGAGGACAATAGTCGGTTGCATAGAACTCTTATATTTAGAGCCTCAGGAGCCTGGAAACCCATTGCCTCTTCTAATAATTCTTTCAAGGCTTCCTCCATATTTAAATTAGGAGACGATAAGATAATCACATTTTAGAAAGGCCTTGGGTTGGCTCTCTCTCTTTAAATCTTCTCTTCCCCAACCTCTTTTAATTAACCGTCGATTAAGATGCCTTAATTGCACAATATGTACATCGCATTGGTTCATCTTTGTCCTAAACACTGATCTCTAGAAAGAACCGCAATGACTTGGAATTCGCCTCCCTTAACTCTCTCTTCCAACTTTTGACTCATGTTTTACCTCTTCTTGCTAGACAAGATTCCCTCATTTGGACTCCAAAACCTTCATGTTGCTTTATGATTGTCCTTTTACTCTACCCTCCATCCCAACTTGAACCATGTCCTAATCCTCAAGAAAATGTGGTTCTTCACTATTCCCCATAAGGCCTAGGGCTTCTTGTGGATTCTGATCAAAGGCAAAGCTCTAACCCTCGATCAGCTGTAGAGGATAGGCATCTCCCATCCTAACCGTTGTCTCCGCTGCCATCAAGATGAGGAGTTCATCCCCCACTTATTCATTCACTACCCTTTTTTATTTACGGTGTGGTCATCCTTTCTAAAACTATTTGGAATCCAGTGGGTTACCACTCAGTTTATAATGGACCTCTTCTTTGATCTACCTACCCCTTGCCTACCCAAAAATGGTAAAAAAAATTTGAAACATGGTCATCACAACCATTCTGTGGTCATTTTAGCTTGAAAGAAATACAAGAACCTTTAGAGGTCTTGCAAAACCTCTACCCTCTTTTCTGGACTCAGTTATCTCTCTGGTTTCCTATTGGGCTAGTAGCATCCCCACCTTCTCTCATATCCCCATCTCCCATCTTCGAGATAGTTGGCATGACCTTCTCTTGCTGACCCTCCCCATTGATTAGGAGTTAGTGGCATCCTCCTCCTCTAGGAGTGATTAAACTCAAAATGACGGAGCTTCTATTGGGAACTCGAGCCCTTTAAGATATGTGAATTGCTAGCAAATTCAAATGGAATATTCTTCCTTTTTTTGGGTCCATTAGGAACTTCAGAATCAAATAATGCAGAAGCCTTCACCTTATTGGAAGGCCCAAGAAGAAACATCTAGCTCGGTGCCAATTTTCTGCAGTGGAAGTGGAGTCTGACTCAGGAAATGTAATCTCATGGGTTAAAAATTTGGTACAGCCCCCTTGGAGATTGGTGGCTATTTTTGACCTCATCACCCTTATTTGCAGCAACCTCCCAACGTTGACCTTTACCCACATCCATAGAGGCACAAACTCAGTAGTCAATGTTGCTCTTGTTAAGGGAGCAGCTCGAGGTACCTTCCCCACTGTGGAGTTCTTGCCACAATCTTCTGCCTCTCAAGACCTTTTCATAGCTCTTTAGTGGGAACATTCATTCGGCTATTGAAAAATTGTCTTTAATTGCTTACAACTTCCAAGGCAACCATTTTATGTCCTTTGAAAAGCCCTACTCTCTCTCATAAATTAGGCTTAGCATCTCTCTCTCTCTATACGATTAAAGACACGTACACACACACACACACACACACACACACACACACACACACATATATATATATATATATATATATATATATATATATATATATATATATATAATATGTGAAGTAGGCTTTGTGTGCCCATGTGTGCATACATGATGTGTCTGGAAATGCACTTTCCCCCCACAAGGCACACTCCTCTCTCTCTATAAAACAAAAAAAGAGAAGAGTAAAGTAAATATCAAGCAAATTCTCATTAATGTATATAGCTGAATTCAAGCTTGATCTGATGCTAGATCCGGCGCAAATTTGCTCAAGTTAAATTAAAGCATGAGGGGTCATGTCGAATTCCATCCCAAAGGTGATCATATCTCACTTAAGAGATCAAATCCTCTTTGGATTATCGGTAGCGGCGGCTGTAATATATCAAAATTGGGAGTACAGAACTAAATAAACACAGGAAATAGAATAAAATAATAAAAATCATACGAAATACTATAAAACTAGAAATAACTTAAAATAAATGAACTTGCCGACCAGCAGGGGCATTCCGGCTTGGGACTCAAAATAAGAGCTGGTCTGAGGTTTATTTAACTGATGGAATCCTCTTCTTTTGAAACAAATGACTTCCCTTGACCTTGAATGAATTACGGGTGAAAAAGTTCTAAAAAACTAAGGCTTGAGGCATTATGAAATTAATAAATGCTCATGGAATGGATGATCATGGTTGTTAGAAAACTAGGGTTTCTGGCTCCTATGATGAACTAAGACTTGGGATTTCTAGGGTTAGGGTTAAGATATAGGTTAGCTTAGGGCTAGGGTTTCTCTTGAGTGCCAACCATTTTGAGGTCGAAAATGAGAGTTTATTGAGGCAAGTAAGCATGAGAAATTAAAACGTTGTCATCTACAACTAATAAGGTGCTGACATCTGGACATGCCACACCCTGCGACACACATTCTATGATCTCTGCGCTGCAAGTTGCAACATTATCTACTAACGGACTCTGCATGGCATAGATTTTTCATGGATTTTGATTTCAAGGGTATTTTCTTGCCATTTTTAATAAAAAGTACTCAACTGATTGATTTTCTAAATTTCTTCTTGCTTATCTATTAAAAACCTATCAACTTTGAGGGTTTGGATTTCATAAGGCTAAGTTTTATGTGATTAGGGATAATTTTGGATTATTCTAAGCTAGATCATGGTCTTATATGACTATGGTTCACTATAAATTATGGTGTATTAATGTAGTGTAGGCCTTAGGGATTAAATGGCTATTCTTAGGATTTTCTATGATTTTAGGGGATCATTTCTATGCCTTATCTAAATATTCAAAGAAAAATACTATTCCAAACTGGGTGTTTATATTATATGGCCTTTGAATGTCTGAAAAGAGGTGTTTATACTCGAAAATGAAGGAAAGGAACTCGGTCTCCACCTTAGCTTCGGGTGTAAAATTGTCAAAGAAATTGATAGAGAAATGGTCCCGTCTAATTACATTTCGAGCGGGAGTCGGGCCACATGGCCTTCACCACTAGGACATCAGGCAAACTCGGCTTCTCGCATGCCTTGACCTTGGAGCTCAAAGAAGATTGTGCAGCACTTTGGCTGAACTAGATCTCCACCTTTATTTCAAAACGTATATCTTAATATAAATGACAACTTTTTATTCTTTTCCTACTGAACTCAGTCTTGAAATAAAGGTGGAGACCAAGTTCAGTAGGGAAAGGATCTGTTGCATTTTTATGGACCAATCAGAATCTGTTCCACTTTCGACTGCCTTTGACACCATTCCAAGCTACAATGGTGTCAGTCGACCATTTGGGCCCTCCATCGTATGACTGTCGACTGATGTGACATTTCCTCGATGAATTCGAAGGTGGTACACCCCTCCATACTGACATCTGACGCAAATCTCAGGGGCGTCAGCGCCATTAGCAATGGCATTATGCCCTTCTCTCTCCTCTCGTGTTGCCATCCTAGTTCAGAGTGCCAGTTTGGCTTGTCACCACTAGGAGTGGGGCCGAAACCTTTTGCCTCCGGATTGCATTGATTTCAGTAGTCATGGGTTTTGATTTGCCCGGTCTTGCCTTTAAGAGGAATTCTTTAATGTTTGAGCTCTATTGAGCGATTTGGGACTCATAGGGGCCAATTTACGGATGGGTCAAGACAGGGTGAGTGGTTCAAATTTTGGGGTATTTTGGTTTTCTATAACCTCCTCGATCAGGATCCGGGTGTTTACAAGAGGGTAGCTTGGTCATTTGTTTTACTCCTAATGATGACCTAAATGTAGCCTCGGTTTACCAAAATGTAGCTAGAATACTTCAATTTTCTGATCAATTAGGCTAATTAAAGTAAATAACATCTTTTCATTCTTAATATAAAAGGTTTCCTTGACCAAATGTTTTAAAATAAGTATATGTAAGGTAGTTCAGTAGGAAAAGGATCTCCTACTCATGGTTGGAATGAAACTAGTTCAATAGGGAAATGCTCTCCTACTCATGGTAGGAATGGAACTCAATACGACTCATTTACGCATCCCACCACCCTTATCACTTGGCCTTGAGCCTAGTCATATCTTGAAATAAATATAACAAAACATTGAATCTTTGTTTACAAAGGACAAATCACCTTCCATTTTACAGACCCAGAGACACACAGTAGATCTAAATATTATATACAAAGACCTAAATTTTGAACTCAACCTCAATAAATCTTTATATACAAAGTATAAATCTTGAGATACACAACCTATGTATCTGTAAATCTCTCCATGACATAATCTCTCGACCTAGTATCAAGCACTTTACAAAACTATTGAGCCCAATTGGGTTGCTTGAGTGCCTCCCTACCAAAAATAGGAGTCTGGTCCTTTAACCTCAAATGCATTGACATGTCTAAAAGGGATGGACCATATGAAGCAATAAGAAAGAACCATCAATGGCATAACATCTAATATAGCGAATCCAAAAAATGTTGTATTTTTCGAATGATTTAAGAAGATTCTAAGCTACAAAATAAATGATCTAACCATAAAAAGATTGAGAGTAGTGCCAGTCTTTGAGAAATTATTGTTTCGATTTGGATTCATCTAATCCGGATCGGGTATCGTCATTTTGTATCCCCTAATAAAACGGGATACGGTCGCCCTGTAAAAGTATTTCGGTTGCATAACATCACATATCGATTGCATGTGATGTCATATGTCAAAACCACTTTTAGGGCTCGCATATGTCAGCATGAGATAATACCCACATGACTAATAATAGGGGGTGGCTAAGCCTTCTATAAGCATTTTTTCTTTGGGAAAGTTTATATGGAGCTGAGGCTCTAAACAATCAAATTGGAGCCTATCACAAAAAATTCTTTAGAAGAGGTTGTTTTAACGTTCAAATATCCTTAAATTGATCATCTCGACATCAATATATGCATTTAAAGTTTTGGAAATAATATATTTTGTAACATATTTTTGGACCGTCAATTTTCAAGATTTTCAAGTTTTCATAAATCTGTCGAGCTACACTATTTTTAAAGCTTTAAACTTTATAAATAAAGATGAAAATATATTTTAAGGCTATCACGAAGATTTCCAATATTGAAACCACATTTCTTGACACTATTTGAAGGTGGGTTGTAATTTGATTGTTTAGAGCCTAGGCTCCATACAAATCGCACCCTTTTTCTTTTGTAAACATCCGATGTGTGACTTTACTTGTGGTTGTCCACCTCTCTCTTGGAGTCTCTCTTTTTAAAAATTAAAAGAAATATAACTTGGTTCTCAACTCTTACATCACAAGCTTATCTAGGGATTTTTGCTAAGTAAACATTATCTAGGGACAATGTTTTTCGCTAAGTAAACATTAATATGACAACGTCTCATTGAAATGGTCCCGGCAAGGCTCGAACTAAAGTAATTCTCTTTGGCATCTCTCTCTCTCAGCCCCCTTGCCATCCATCTATCTCTCTCCTTTGCACTCTCTCTCCTTAGCATTCATCACTCTCACTCTCTCCTGGGCATCCCTCTCTTAGTATAAAGTTTATAGGGGTTTTACATTTGTTTTTAATCATATGATTTGGAAGTATTTTTTAATAATTTTTTAATCATTTTATTATAATATTATAACTAATAAGTATACATTGATAACTAAATCTTATATTTTATTTATTTATTTATTTATATTATAAATTATATAATGTATTATTTTTTCTTATAGTTGTAAAATGTAAATAGTAATTTTTATATTAGATGATATTATAAGATATTTTAGATTTGTTCTTATTTGTATAGTAAAATAATTATAAAATATAAACCAGCAATTTCAATTTAGGTATATAATATTATAGTTAGTTAGGTTGTGATAATTTTGGATTAGTAAAGCGAATTAATAAATGTTTGATACTTTGATGTGATACTAATTTAACTTTATCTAGGAAAATAATTTTTTAATATTATAATATAGAAATATTTTCTAATATTTTAAATTATTTTGATACAATCTTATAATATTAATTATAATTAATAATTATACAGACATCCAGACATGAAAACGACGTCTCAATATTCACATATTTTTACAAAGTAATGAAATTACATAATGCACCACTCCTAATTTCTTTTAGAAACTAAAATAACAATATTTTTAGATATTTGTAGTGAATTTTTGAAAAATATTTGAGACAAAATTTGTCGATTCAGTCGATTCTCCGATCCGATCGCCGATACGGTATGTGAAAGAAAGACCTATGTGATCTTTTACCTGGGAATACATTTTTCTTTTTTTTTTCATCACCCCTTTCTTTTGGCAAAAGATCACTTACATGTGGTATCTATTATAATAACATAAATTTTAAAATAAAATCAACATAACAATAAAACCAAGATCTTAAAAACTTGATGCCATTGAAACAACTATGTACTATGCTTGAGAATAAAAGATAAGATTGTAAAAAACAAAAAGAAATGTGCCGGAAATTACCTCAACCGGGCGTATTACACCCCACACAGAGTCACCACCATCCGATGGCGCGAGATCAATCGTCTAGCTTCAATCTCGAACTGGAAAAGCAAATTTCGGCCAAGCAGTCACCAAAAAAATAGGAAAGAGAATGAGGGTGGGGGTGCCACCCAAGGGAGGCACTCATGGGCCCCACCTTCTAAACATATGACGGTCCTATGTGTACAATAAGCCCATATGATATTTTTATATATTTAAAATTAATAAAAAGATCTTAAAATATTAGTTGAATATTTAAATAATTGTAAAATCAATATTTTTAATTTTATGAATCTAAAAATTATAAATAAAATATCCAGAAGTTCATAAACATTCAAATAATAATATTAAAATAATTTCCATCATAAAACAAACATAATTTAATTAATTTAATGGGAAAATGATCCATATGGTTTAAGAATCAACAATCATAAGGCACTCCACCTTTAACTGTGGACTACATACTACACTTGCTTTATCAGACCGACTTAATCTTTTCCATGACCCACAGTCCAAGCAGGGGCCCATTAGCGGGTCGTCAAAGTTCAACCGATGAGCCAAGGGATCGTAATCCCAGTTTGTGGATTTCAGGTCCTCCTTTAAAGACAAGTCAAGGTCACCAAGACTTTATGCGACCACAACACTATGGCGCATAGGGGTATCTCTCGTATATGCATACGCTTCACCTAAAAAGTGGATTTCTGGTTTTCCCGAACGATCAATCGATATGCATGCCGTGTGATGGTACATGGATGAGGTTTTGGCCCTTGTCTCTGTAGGTCACCATCACACACAAGGGTCACACAGTCCCTCGACTCACTCATCCGGGCATGTTCTCCAACCTCATCAAGGGCTAACCCATAAACCATCATCGATTTGTTCTTCATGCCCAGGTAACATGCGTTTTTCTCAACCGACTGGCCTAGATCGTTAAGCACAGATCGGTATTAACAAACCATGGTTTGTTTAGTATGGCCCACGAGGGACCACACTCCCACTGAGTTCATGTTCCACTATATCATTTTATTTTACAAGCACTCATAAAGCTTTTAAAGGCCACATAAACCCAACAGTATGGGTGTGGATGATTCAGGTCACCAATCTGCTTTTTTAAACCTTGTTTAGAACAAAGTGAGCATAATAATCTAGTCCAATAAATTTCAAATTCAATATAATCACCAAATTTTATGCATCAAAATAAGTACTAAGATTCCAAATAGCTATTACTCATAGTGACAAGATTCCAATGCATTACCATAGGGAATAACCATCAAGATTAGGAACAGCCATATAATTCCACATTCAGTTTATGTAAAACCAAAATTGGGAGCATCATTGACTAAATACCGTAGAAGTTAATAGCCAAAATGTAGTATCCAGACAAAATTGTTCACAATCTCCATTTACAAACAAGTTTGAGTTGAGCCGGAACCAGAGCGCATAAGCAATGTAATAATCTCATAAGCTATTTGAGGTGAAGATGAAAAAAACTGAAAGAACAAAAAGAAGAACAAAGTGACAATAAAGTTTGAAAAGATGCAAACTACAAATGTTCGACAATGTCTACACATCGAAATAACTTAGATAGGATGTGTTGATAATTATAGAAACCATATAATGGGTTCCTATATTCAGTTTAGTAGTCAGATATTGAGTTTCCTATATTCAGTTATTTTGTGAGATTATTATTGTAATTTGATTTGTTTCCTAAAAGGTAAGATTTATAACTCTATAAATTTATGATAAACCAAAGTAATCCCTATAAATAAAGTATTGGTTTACTCTTCTTAGAGGTAGGCATCATTGCGGAACCATGTATATGTCTTTGTTGATTCTTCTTCGTCTCTATTTATCTTATTGCAAATTCTATAGGGTATCAAAACAGGACGATCTATTATTGGCCGTTGATAACTCCGTACCCAAATTTGTTCCTATCAAACACTTTATTAACCGTTATGCTTTGAAGGAGATATCTAACGCCAGAGAGAGAAAGTCCGATAAGTCACTTACTGATCAAGTTAAAGGCATGCCATCTTTTGTTAACGTTTTTCTCTTTGCAAAGTTAATAGCTTGGATGGCAGAGCCTATCTTTGCAACGATTTTTGGTTTGCAAGTTTTGTTGCATAACTGTTGGGGTATGCAAATTGGGTTCTCTTGGCAAAGTTTTGGCTTGATGATATTTTGGCTTAACAATGTTTTCTTTGCAAAGTCAATAGCTTTGGATTGATGACCTTCTCTTTGGAAATTTTTTTTTTTCTATCGATATATTTACTGGTCCAATATTAGTAAGATTTGGTTTGAAGGAAAGCAACTTGTTCTTGTGACTGTGTTCAAGCTACTGGATACATATTGATGATTTCAAGATAGAGAGAAACAATCATGCTTATTGGGGTCTTCAGTTATTTCTGATTGAGGCATCATCTACTCTTTAATTGTTATTTACTGATCAGGTTAGTCTTTCTCGTTCTTTTTATCTCTTCGTAATAGTTGATTCTGAAAATAACTCCAATGTGAAATTTAATCTTGTTTTTTTGAATTGATTTAATTATCTTGCTTGGTCGAAAGCTATTTTTTGGTTCTCTATTTGGAAAATCTAAACTTGAACACATAACTAGAAAGAAAATCATGAATCTTTATTATAAAACCTCTTAAGAAAGTATTAAGAAATCTTCTCAGGTTGCTAATAATGATGAATATGAAACAAAAAGGCATCAAAATAATGGTAGAAGTAGAGGTAGAGGTCATAACAATTATTACGATGTTAGAATGAGTCAAAGTATTATCACTGCAATTGTGATAATTACCAGCAACCAAGTAATGATACTAGTTCTTCCTCCACACAGGATCCTTCTTTCTCAGTCCTAAATACAGGTAACCCTTATACTCTCATATATTCTTGTGATGTTTTTTCTTGGATAATAGACTCAGGAACTACATATCATATGATTGGTAACTTGTAGTGTCTATCTGACCTCAAAAATAATGAAAACATAAACCCTATGTCTATTGCTAATGGTTGCTTGATTCTTATCCATAGTATTGGTAAAACCAATTTCTTCTTCAAGTCACAAAACTATGAAGTTCTCTTTATGTCATCATTTTCTTCTAACTTGATGTCTGTTAGTAAAATTACTTAGAGTATGAATTGCAATATTATTTTTTCTCCCAACTTTGTGAATATCCAAGATCAGGCCATGGGGAAGAATCTTGGTGAAGGAAGATTGTCTCATGGGCTACATTTATTCAATTAAGAGAATAAGACTTTGGTTGCCAATCAAGATAATTATGATACTAACAATTTGTAGTATTAGAGATTTTGATAACCTTCAGATAAAGTTTTGAAAATATTAATGCCATCTCTATATTTGAAATCTCATTCTTGTGAGGTTTGCAAATTCTCTAAACAAACAAGACTTCTTTTTCAGCCTTCTAGCATGTTTCAAAGGAACTTTTTTATTTGATACACTCCGATGTGTGGGGATGAGTCCCAGTTGATCCTTATGCTGGCTTTAAATATTTTGTTACTTTTATTGATGAGTACTCTCGTTCTACTTGAGTATATTTTATTGAAATAAAAAACAAAAATTTTTCCTGTGTTCAAAGAGTTTTCCAAACTGATTTCCGATCAATATAATGGCAATATTAGAATTCTAAGAATGGATAATGGCATAGAGCATGCGAACAAAGCTTTTTTCTGAGCATTTATTTAATATTAGCATTATACACCAAACATTTTGTGTTAGAATACCTCAACAAAACATAGTTGCTGAAAGGAAAAATAGAAACTTTTTGGAAGCTACAAGGTCTTTGATGTTTCAGATGCATGTTCTAAAAATTTATTGGCCTGAAGCTGTTTTAATTGCTTGCTATCTGATTAACAGACTTTTGAGTAAAATTACTAAGGATAGATCTCCCCTTAAAGTTTTGAAAAATAGAAAATTTAATTTTTGTGTGTATTTGGATGCATGTCTTATATTCATATGGCTGGGCACAATCGGGATAAACTTGATAAACGTTCTAGTAGATGTATTTTTTTTGGATACTCTACTAAAAATGGATACAAATATTATGATCTCACAACAAAAAAAATGCATATTTATAGAGATGTTCAATTTGTTGAAATAGAATCCTATTTTCATGACACATTGGAGAGTAGTTTGAAAATAGGACTCAGCAGGAGTGTTCAAGGGGTTGTTTGCCTTTGTCTAATATTAGTACCAGTGATGTGTTAAACACACCTGGAACAAGTCATGATGATTAAGCCGAAGTTGAAAAAAATCATGATGATCATGTTGAAGTTGAAGAAAGTCATTATGATCAAGCAAAGTTGAAGATACTTATGAAACTCACTAAATTGGTTTAGAAAAAGAAGATTCCACGGTGGCTCCACCTAATCCCCCTTGCGTAGATCTTCTAGTATCTTTCAACTTTTCTCTAGACTTCAATATTTTTATACTTACCATGCAGTTTCTTATCCTATTCAAAATCACATTTCCAATGAAAATATCACTCTTGGCTATTTTCCTTTCTTCAGTTCTATTTCTAATAATTTTGAGCCAACTAATTTTCAAGATGTTATTTCTCAACCTGTGTGGAAGAAGGTCATGAAAAAGAAACTTCAAGTACTTGAAAAGATCTATACTAAGGGACATTGTCAAGTTACCTAAATGAAATAAAGCAGTTGGATGTAGACAGATTTTCAAAATTAAATATAATAGTGATGGGTCTGTTGAGAGATATAAGACCAGGTCGGTGGCCAAAGGATTTACCCAAACTTATAGAGTCGATTATAAAGAGACTTTTGCACCAGTTGCTAAGATGAATACTATTCGTATTCATTTGTCTATCACAGTTAATTGTGGATAGTCTCTGCATTAGATGGATGTTAACAATGCCTTCTTACATAGTGACCTTCAAGAAGACGTCTATATGAGTCTTTCTCCAGGCCATTCTAAAGAAAATGAGAAAGGTCTTTTATGTAAATTAAATAAGGCTTTGTATGGACTTAAACAATCACCTCGCGCATGGTATGTCAAACTTAGCTCAGCTTTGATGAGTATCGGGTTTCTTAGAAGTTCAGCTGATTCTTTGATGTTAAAAAAAATGGGAACTTTAGGTACAACAATTGTACTCATTTATGTTGACAATATTATATCATTATAGGTAATGATAAACTAAGAGATTCTTCATTTCTCAAAGGAATATGTATTAGATCTGTTGAAAGAAACTAGGAGTTAAACTTGTTAATATTCAACAAATAGAAAACCTCTTGAGATATGGTTTAAATATTAATTGCAACCTTAAAACACTAAATTGTGTCACAAATGGAAACCCTATTCATTTTCTCAATAGATTAGGGAGTTACATTTTGAAATTCTTAATTAGGGATATTAACAATAGGAATGGATACCACGATGAGGTAACTGGGTGTGGGGATGCTACCACCATGACCCGAACCTCTTTCCTACAAAAGAAGGAAACCTAATAGTATATAACTGCATACAAAAATTCATTTGAGAAACATGTTTCGTAAATTTGGAAAATGCTAAAAAGCATTTAAAAGGGCTTAATCATGAGATGCCGTGCATTTTGCAATGAATTATAAACCTAAAAGAATTAGAGATTGTTCAAGAGCCAAAAAATAAATAAATAAAAAATTCAACTATTCATATTAAAAAAAAAAAAACACAATGTAAAGAAAATCTAAATTCATATCCATATTTTTTTGGTGGTATTATTTTTGCCATGGATTTGAGCCTCTTCTTCCTTATAAAAGCTCAAGTGCTCAAGGCAGAGCAAAGGATATCTTTTTGCAATTGATTATAGGAATTCTAAAGATATTGTCGAACTGCTTATTTGTACTACTGGACCGTCTTTTTGTATGTTATGGTAAAGTTAAATATTCACTGTTAGGAGAGAGAGAGAGAGGGTATTTTAGTCTTAAAAACTATAACTTTTTTTACTGGGGGTATTTGTTAGAAAAGTTTGTTTCGGGATAAAAGTTGCGAGAAAAAAATTGGTTGGGGATAGATTGTAAAGCTTGGGTTAAGGGATTTTTTGTAATTTTTTCTAAAATTTATTACTCTAAAATATTTGACCATAAAATACCTTTATATGTTGGAAAATGACTTTTGAATATAATTAATTCATGTACTTAAGCAGAGGTATTTTTATCCTTTTAAAATTCCTCCAATCTCAAATTCAAAATTTAAAAGGTTCATTTGACTTTTTAAATGACAAGCAAATCTTTAAAGCAATTTTTTATTATCAATAAGTTCTTCTAGAATTTTTCAAGCAAGCTATTATTAATGCAATTTTTATATCTGTAAAGGCATTTGTTGTCAAAAGTTTTGGAGAAAGAAATTCAAAGTTCACCATCAGTATGATGTAATATAGAATATCCCATATGTGTGTATGTATGTGTGTGCACGTATATTTGGAATAACTTTTATACACCCAAGACCTGATGCAAAGGATACACTCAACGATACAAGATGAATCCGGGCCGATCTGACAGTTATGATTACATTTCTTATTTGATTTTTAATCGTTTATAAAAATCTAAATCACTTGCAAATTTGAGCGTCCATTCTTCTCATTAAGAAATATATAGTAAAAATATTTAAAATAATTTATAATCGATAAATTAACCAAAAAACACTAAACTTTTAGGGGTATTTTGGTTAGTTTATTTTTTACAAATTGTTTTTTGATATTTTTATTAGGTGAGTCTATTTTTCAAGAGTTGACACGTAAATTCTAACTAATTTGCATATTTATAAAAAAGCAAAATTTAAATACAAAATGCAACCATGATCGCCAAAGTGGTCAAAATTCAATCTGTGTTGATGGGTATATACTATTGCACCAACTCTTGGATTGAGAAAATCATTTTTGTCAATATAACAATCTTCAAAAATCATACTAGGGCCATTTGTTCCACTCCAAATTTTAAACATATACTCTTTTGATTTTGAAGAACATTTATGAAAAGCAAAATTTGAAACCACACTTTGAAAAGTTTTTTTTTAACCCATTTAACCTGGATCATCCATTTGGTGAGTTGCTCAGATCTAGGCCTTAGATTTTTCTTCTTCCGCTTCTGTTTTTTTTCTTTTTTGTTTTAATTTTTTTTATAGATGGCATCGTTATCATTAAGATGAACGTTGTTTAAAAAGAAAATTTGATTTTGAGTTAATAAAGACCTAAATATTTAAATTAACCAAATAGATGATCTAGATTCATTGCCGGAGAGAGAGCTACTCTGACCATATCTAATGTGCAATTTGAATTTTATTATTTTGAGATTGATTATTGAGATGAAAAGACTGCCTATACAAAATTTAAGGATGTAAAAGTGCTACAATCTACTTTTCTAGGAAGAGTAGTTAAAAGTGAAAGTAGGGGACTTCAGTACTCGCTTTGCTACCGTTAGTATACAAGGGGCTCTAGCCTAGCTACGGCTTTCAAGCCCAGCAACCCTTAGAATAAAGGTGCTTTTTAGCCCAGCAAACGGAGCAGCCATTTAAGACCCGGCTTCCAATGAAGCTATTTGCAAGTGGAACATCTTAGTGTTCCTATAAAGAAGGCTGTAGTCGCCTTAGCCCCTTTAGACTAATAGGCTTGCCGTCGGCCTAAAAGCAGGGATTAAACTAGTCAGTCGCGGAAGATCAATAGCTGGTGAATTCAAGCTATGCACCGATGAGATAAAAGCATTCCCCGGACTCATTCGCGGAATTAGACCCGCTATTAACGTCGGCTTATCTGTCAGTCGCGTCGGGTCTGCCGCTCAGTTGAGAGCTATGAAACAAGTCTGCGGTAGTTCAAAACTCGAATTGGCACAATATCGCGAAGTGGCCGCCTTTGCTTTACAATAGGACAATGACATGAAATCACTCCCCATATATGTGCATGTAATGGATTTTCTACCATTTATATCTTTGAAAATCCCACAGGCGAGTGGATTATGAGTCAAGTTTGCACGCTTATTTTGGGGGAGAACTCCAAATTAGAGAGAGAGAGAGGGAGGAGCAAGTGAAGGAGACTGGTTACATTCTGCCCAAGTGATTTTATTTGAGAGAGAGAGAGGTGAACAAATGACCTTTCGACGAGAAGTTTGAAATTTTTGGCTCCAAGATGTCACATATAAAAGTAGAGTTACGTGTAATAAGTGGAGATACACATTTAGAGTTTTATGTGATTATCGGATACCTAATAAAATTAAAGGAGAAGTTTTTAGAGGATGGCCGTAAGACCAACATCTCCATAAGATGCGTATAATTGAGATGAAGATGTTGAGATGGATGGGTGCAAAACAAGAAATGACATAATTTAGAATGAATGCATACGAGGAAACCTAAGAGTAGTTTTAAAACGTGATAAAATGAGAGAAGTAGACTTAGGTGAGCTGATAATGTACAATGTAAACCTAATATAACACTAATTAGGAGGGGCAATTTGGTTTAGGTAGAAAGCTCTAATAGGGCAAGGAGAAGGTCCAAAAGGATATTAATAAAAATAGTAAGAAGTGATACAGCGACTTATAGTCTGAATGAGAGTATGATTCTTGACAGAGCAGAATGGCAAAACAAGAGTCCTACACCAACTATTTGAGATAGGGCTCAGATGACGACGATGATGATTTTTCTTTTTCAGCAAAATTAATGGGTTTGGTGATAGCCAAATCACCATACCCATATTTTTTCCTAAACATTAAGGGTATTTTGATAAAATGAAAATATACTTTTTTGAGAAGTAAAAAAGTGATATCTATATGAGAGAGATATAATATCTTATCTTTTTTAGGGTTACCCCTTTGGGGGTTATGAGAATGGATCTCTAAGATGAAGATGGGTATTTAAGAGAGAGAGACATGGCCTTTGAGAGACAGGCGGTAATCCCATGAATTTTGGGTTGATAAGGCTTCCACTTTTAAATAGGGAAAAATCTCTCAGTTGTTCTCGAGGTTATCTTTCCAGTAGCGATATTACAATGGGAAAGAACGTATTGATCGAAGGTTTTGTTCGGTCGGGAGAGCAAGATTAGAATGGAAGATCGGTGCTGATCTTTTGCCGATGTTTAGAGATAGGTATTATCTCTTGTAATCCAAAACTGTAATCTTAATTGAGATATTAGATTTTTACTTGCCAAAGTCGTGGGCCCTATGGGTGAACCACACAAATTGTATATTGTTGTGGTGCGATTTTTATGTTTGCTTTATTTCTTGTACTCGATTTATAGTTGTATCATCTATTTCACATTTAGTCAATCATGTACAAGATCTCACTTGATATATTGGTATTTGGGATTCCCGGTTCCGCAAGGGAGGAGTTCTCGAAAAGCCGAAAAAAATGATATGAAACTGCTTTTCAAATTTAAGGTTATGGTAATTTAATGTGATGTAGTGTTCCACACCCTTCTGGATATCACCTATAAGATTTTCAAGAGTGTGAAAAGTATAAGATCCCTTGGATGGGCATCCATCATTTACCCAAAAAGAAAATATATGGGCGTCCATTGTCAAAGTGGTCATCAAGCAAAATTGGGTCAAGGGATTTGATGTACGCGCTTTGTGTTGAAAATACTCACATTTTTCACACAAAAGAGGGATGTGGATTGAACCTAATCTAAATCTCATGCATGGCTCCATGGTCAACATTGGTTAGGGTCACAACCATGCTCAACAAGAAGAAGATATAGGAGAGCTTGGTTTTTAGTGGGTAACTAATAATAAATAAATAAATAAATTTTTTTAAAAAAGAAGAAAAAAACAGAGAAAAGATTCTAGCTAAATAGCCTTATGCTACGTGTAAGCTTGGGGCCAAAGTAGAGATTTTAGTTTTAGCTGAATTTTTTCTTTGTCACTTGAATGATTTTTAACAGAATATATTCAGTTTTTAAAGATATAGTTTCAATATCGGAGTTTGATTTAGTTTGAACCATTTTTAGAGTGCAATCTCTTTTTCTTTGATTGCTAAGGTAGTGGAGCTGCAAAATTTGGGACCAAATAAACCCCAATAATATAAATAGGCTTATACTACAAGATAAGCCTGTTAACTTGTAAAAGTCCATTTCCTTTAAAATGTTCAAAATGTACATTCCATAAAGAAGTGATCAAGAGAGCCAGGGTCAAATGCTGGATTGAAGGGAGAAGGAGATCCTTGCCTTTGGAAAATAGGTAGGGGCTCTTGCCCCGTAGATGGGGTTTTACCCTAAGGACTGAATTGGAGATACGCATTGAGGGCCATATAAGCATTTTACATGACTTACAATAAGAATAGTAGGAATGGGCTGAAGACTGGTCAGGATGGCGGGTTCCCACAACATGACGTATTGAGTTTAATTCTTATCTCAGGTAGAGAAGCCCCATTCGCACGTAACTACAAAAAAAAAAAACAAACAAAAAAGGATAGCTACTGAAACTACTGATAAGTAACTGTGCCGACTTGAAATTTGAATACAAAAGCGATTTCATTGGTTTAATTTTGAAAAATGGTCCTGCAGCCTAAGTCTCATACATAGGGACACTAATCATGCACCAAATATCCGGCAAGTAGAAATTTGTGGTCAATACTGAAAGATTGCAATCACCCTTGCTTAAAAGGTTTTAAAGTTTTGATCTGTCAGATAGTCACATTGAGCTGTCAAAAAACAATATACCCATAGTATTAATGTAGCATAACTGAAGATGTTGAGATGGATGAGTGGTAAGACAAGAAGGGATAGAATTCGAAATGAATACAACTGAAGAAATTTTGGTATGACACCAATAGGCAATAAAATGAGAGAGAAAAGACCTCGGTGGGTTGGCTATGTGTAGCGCATACCCAATACAACACTTGTCAGGAGATACAAATGCTAAAAAAAGACAAAAGGTAAGCTCAAAAGAATAAAGTTGGAAGTAGTGAGAAAAGACACTGGGACTTATGGCCTTACTGAGGGTATGACCTTAAATAGAGCAGAATGATAGATGGGCATTTATGTAGCTAACCCCAATTAGAATGAAAAAAGCTTTGTGGAAGATGATATATCAGCCAGCCATCAGCCAGCCACATGGCTATCTCATTAGTCATTGCCATGATGAGAGCGAGCCACTAGGGATGAGGAGAGTTTGAGAGAGAGATAGCGAGGAGAGAGAAAAAGCGAGAAGAATATTGGAAGTTGAAACAGTAAAACATATAGGCTTGTTAGGATGTTAATTCATTGTTTCAATAAAAATAATCCTAATTTATCTATTGATTCACAATATTCCTCATCTCTTTATAATTTGTTTGATGTAAATTTATTGGATGTTTGATATATAAATTTAGGGTTGTGGTATGTGTCAACTTTAAACAATTAAAATAAGGTGCACCTTTGGTCTAAGAAATTTATAGGATAGCTTGAAATTCTATTTTTATCTCTAATTAATATATTTAAAACTCTAAAATGGCATAGATTGTAAAATTTTAAAAATAAAAAGTCTAGATAATATTTAACAAGATGCACTATTTTTAAGATTTGAAATATTATTTCCCTATATCCATACAGCTCGAGGTCAAGATGATTGATTAGAGGGCTTTCAAGGTGCGTCATATTTCTCCAACATAAGGTTGAGACCTTATATAAACTTTTTCCATAAGTTTATCTTTTTGAAAACGCTGTTTCATTTTATTTGATGTGATTTATTGAAAATCATATAATTTTAGTCGTTACTTAGTGCAAAAAACAATTGAACAATGAAATGGTTTTTTAGAGAAATTTATCAAAATACCCATCACTTTCAACTATTTTTCATACTTGGAAAACATTTATATAAGTTTGCAACCATAAAATGTAGATGCACCAAAAAAATCCATTGGAAAAGATTGTTTTAATGTTGAAAAACCCTTTAATTCATCATCTCAACATTGAAATGTATAAATATGAAAAAAAAAAACGATTTTGAGTCCCAAAAATATGCATCTTGCAACACATTATCTAGAACGTCCATATTCATGACATATGTCTATAGATTTTAACCGGTTTTGGATTTTAAAAATTTATAATTAGATATGAAAATAGATTTTCAAATAATCCTAAGATTTTTTATACGCAACTTACATGTAATGATAAAATTTGGAGGTGCGCCTTAATTGGATTGTTTGAGGTTGCAACCTTATAGAAACGATACCCTTTATATTTTACTCTATTTTCTAGTATTGCAAATCAAAATCATTTATATATTGATATGTAATTAAAATTAAATCAAAACATATGGTTAAAATATTAAATTGTTAACTCCTCATAAATTTTCTAATATGTAATACAAGGTATATACCAACCACTAATTAAACAAAATTATGCAAAATATATTAATTTCAGATAAAATAGTATACTTTTGATAAAATTAACTATCATTCAACATTTGTCCTGCTAAAATCCAAGAGAAGATTAAAGTGTGGATCTTACATCTAACTATTGCTATCAAAATTTGTAGCTTAGTCAAGTCAAATTTGAACCTAGTTTATAAAATCAAACCTACTTTATTATGTGGCATGGGTGCTCTCATTTTCTAATGCCCATAGTCTTCTTCCACTCTCTCTTTCTTCCTCACGCAAAAGTAAAGATAGAGAAATCACAACACCTACTAAAGTCATGAGACAAAGTGATAGAAAAATCTGAAAAAACAAGTGGCCTACGAGAGAGATTCAACATAAAAACAAAGAAGATGGGGATTGGATCATTGAAGAAGTGCAAAATTGAGACAAGAGAGAAAATCCAACAAATAAAGAAAGATGAGGAAAATGGGTGCAAGTGAGAATGAGGGGCCATTATATTCTTTCAAGTTTCAACACAAGAGCTTACAAACACAAGCTTGTAGACATGGTGGGTATGGAGTCGGTGATTTTTGTGGGTTTCCTTTTGGTTTCTTTTGACTTGACCCACAGTTTGTGCAACCATTTGTGGGTGCCGTGGGGTTCATGTGGGCGCCTAATTTACGCGCCTTTGGACTGCCTTGCGGGCACGTCAGGGTCTGTCTTTGACTGCAGTTCCGTGGACTTTTGTGACGCCAACAATCGCACCTGTCTCTCTACGTTTTCCTATATCAGTACCAAAAAAATCTCTATCTACCCCTTTAAGTGACCCTTTTTTTTTTTTTTTTTCTGTCTAGCATTTTTTGGGACATCTTTGTAAAGGGTAGGCTTTCCCCTATGGCACAAAACCCCCCATCCATTCCTCCATCCTGACGGCTCAGAGTGGTCCCCATAATAATGTCTCTATATTATTTTATTTTAAACTTTTTTATAAAATATTTTTGCGCCAAAGTTTTGGTCTCAACTCTTCTTGGCACCTGTAAAAAAAAGAAGTATAAAAAAAAATATTTTCAATAAAGTGAAATGACTAAAATACCTTTAGAAGTTTCAACCGGTATTTTGGTTAGGGTTTTGTTAGGCAACACCATTTAGTGGTGTATATCCTTAAATTCTTCGATATTTTTTGACACTTAAATACCATTATCCTGTACTATAAACTTTTTTTCTAAACGTATTTTACTTAATTAGTCAAGAGTAAAGTAGAAATTCCTGATAAAAATAAAAACATTTACTAAAAATAGTGGACAATAACATTTTCAACATGATGTGTGATATCACCCACAAGCATTAATTGCTTTTAAATACTAATAAAATGCTATTATTTTTTATAGAAATATCCATTCTACCATTCTAAATGACTAAATATGCCCCTACTTGAATAAAATTTGTATTAGAATTCAAGATTATTTAAATGTCCAAAAATGTTAAGAACTTTAAAGGTATACACCACGAAGTGGTGCAGCCTAAGAAAACCTTTTTTGTTATTATATTTTATTGAAAAATTAGATGCGCTCCATTGAGATGATGACATGTACCAAATTTGATATTCATATAATTTATATAAAAAAATAAAAATAAAATACTTGAAGAGTCGAATCTAAATCAAACGATCAGTCTAAATTGGATGGCTGGATGGGGGAAGAATGTATCTTTCATGTACCAGGGGAAGTATATAAATCTTTCCCCCTTGGAAATTAGTACAACAAGTCTTTGCCTCCCATTTGTGGAAGCGACCTCTTCCTAAATCGTTTGCCCCGCCCTTTTTGTTTTTTGTTGAAGTTTCTATAAGGCTTAGGCTTAATAAAAACAAAAGAAAGCCTCACCTTAAATTTTTGTTTGGAAAGTACTTTCGGCAACATAAATTTCTATGATGGATTTAAAATCAATTTCCAACACCAACAATAAATTTTGAAACTAAAAAAATAGTACAAATCCTACGGTTATATTAGAATTTATTTGTAGGGTGAAATGGATAAGTCTAGATAATTTGTTATAATATATATTATTTTTGGAGCTTGAAATCCTAATTTTTTTCACAACCATAATGTTCAACCCGAGATGATCGATATAAACAGTTTTGAATGCTTGAAGTGCAATTTTCGATGTAGTTATGAGGTGGCTTTACTTATTTTGATAGGGCAGCAACCCCATCGAATATCTTCTTTCTCTTTTTTTTTTCCAGTAAAGTTTCTATAAGGTCTATGCTTTATAAAAACAGAGTAAAGTCTCACATTGAATCCTTGTCCAGCATCGAGAATCTCTATGATGGCTCTAAAATCAATTTGTAACCTCAACTAAGAAATTTGAAGTTCAAAATATAGTACATATTTTGTGGATCTGTGAATATTTATTTTTAGGCAACGAACGGTCTAGATAATGTGTTACAATTATACATCATTTTTAAGAATTAAAATCTTAATTTTTTTTACAATAATAATAGTCAAGGCCGAGATGATAATTTGAGATTTTTTTTAAAGCCAAAACTAAAGTGAATTTTGAAGTGACGCTTTACTTATTTTAATAAAATTGCAGCCCCATCAAAAATTTCCCTTTTTTTTCTTTTTCGCTATGTTAACAAACTGACCTCATCCTAAACCAGTAAAACTCATTCTCTCTCTCATTTTCTCTCACCACCTTATTCAAGTGCCCTTTTCCTCTCTCTCTCTATTCCTTTTTCAAGTGCCCTTTTTCTCTCCCTTTCTTTTTACAAGTATTTCTCTCTCTCTCCTGTTCAAGTATTTTTTCCTCTCTTGTACACACCCAATTTTTGAAGGAACCTCTCTGTAGATTAGTAAATATCTCCCTTCCTAAATCAGTACAATCACTCTCTCTTTTCAAGGAACCTTTTCTAGATAGTTGTCGAAAACCTCTCTCTCTCTCTAGAACCTTTTATGAATTAGTTATCTCTCTCTACATGTGGCCTTTCCAGAATCGGTGGAAGTTACTGGAAATTCTCCATGAACTCTTCATATGGGCTCCTTATAGACTAGCTTGTCTAGGCGTGTGTGACAATTCGAGCTGCGGCCTTCTAACTCATTTCATAAAGTGCTCAGGCTCTAAACAATCAAATTAGATTCTATTTAAAAAATATCACTAGAAGAGGTTGTTTTTGATGCTTCAAGATTCTCATACTGATAATCTCGACATCAAGATGCATGGACGTGAGAAAAAAAATAGATTTTAAGTTTTGAAAATAGTATATCTTATAACATTTTTTTTTGGACTGTTAATTTTCAAGATTTTCAAATTTTCATAGATGGGCTTTATCTATACTATTTTTGAAGCTTTAAATTTTACAATTAAAGATAAAAATAAATATATTTTAAGGCTATCACAAAGATTTCCAGTATTGAAACCACGTTTCTTGATACTATTTGAAGGTGTGTTTTATTTTGATTGTTTAGAGCCTCGGCTCTATACAAACTGCACCTTTTATATATATATTCGGTCCTACCATCTCTCCATCACCATCCAATTCATTGATCGGCCTTGAAAATCTCAAGGTTAAAAAAAAACGGTTAGGTGACCCTGATTGCATATTTGGACTTACCATCAAATTCAACAGATCTGGATTGCCAATTGGGTCTCTTGAACCGGTAGCTAAAAAATTTTAAAAAATAAAATAAATAAAAGTGGGTCTACGGCTATAAATTCAATTCGGCAAATCGGTGATTTGGATCGGCAATTGGGGGTTCTGAACCGGTAGCTAAAAAGTAAAAATAAAAAATAAAAAAGTGGGGCTGCTGCTGAATATTTTTTCTTGGTAAAGTACAATATTGAGAAAACTTTGAACTCGCAAAAAATTGAAGAAAAATATTATTTCCTATAGCATCCAAAGATACTGTGAAGGATTAAGTGTTGAATAAGATTACTTTTTTCTTTGGGAGCAATTAAGGGGTGGGACGAATGAGCATAAAGTGCAGAGGAAAAAGGCAACAACTTTGGCATTATTAGAAAAAGAGAGGGAGGGTAAGTTTCCACATTTTTAGTGGGCAGTCAGCATACCACCCTTCAACATATTTGAGGTACATTTGGGGTGGTCAAATGTTTTTTTTTGTTTATTCTCATTCCAAAAATATAACTTGATGCTCATATATTTTGTATATTTTGACTCTCTCTCTCTCTCTCACACACACAATAATATTTTTAGGTGAAAATAAATGCCGCATTATCTCTCATTTATATGGTCTAGGCCAACCCCCCTCCGCCCACTCTCTCACCCATAAATTTCGATGCATATTCTTTTAATTTTAGAATAACATCTCTCCTACTTTTATAATCTCCTATTTACTTTTTATTCCAAATCAGTGTGGAAGACTCGGGCCAGCCAACTATACCTAAAAGAAGGGTTTTTCAAAGTTGTTCATACAATGCTATGCCCAAATCTACACAAAACGACAACAAATCCACATTGATTAGGCTAACTAAGTCTGGAACTGAACATCCAATCCCCCAGCATTAAAATTTTATTTAAAGCGCCATTATTAACTAAATTAATGTTTTTTGTTTTCTCCAAACTCCGAGGTTACACTCTTACCTGCTCCAATTAGATTGATGTCTGTTGACCATGATATTTCTCTTTAATTTATAGATTTATATGTCTAAAGATAGTTTTGTTAGTTATACTAATACTATCATAATTTTTGTTGACCTAAATTACCTTTGAAATACTAATACTATCATAATTTTTGTTTACCTAAATTGCCTTTGATTCAAGTTAAAATTACCAGGATAACCTCTTTCATGGAAATTGGTTCATGCATATCTCATAGTATACTTCTCAACTAGAAAAAATCAAACTAGAATGGTTATATGGATATGGGGTCAGAAGCGGTTATTCGGCGCTAACTAGTAAACCGACCGGTTCAACTGGTCTAACCGTGCAAGTCTTGGGCAGCAAAAAAAGTGTTAATATATATATATATATATATAAAGCATAATTAAACAAAGCACATACAAATGAAGTTGAAAATTAATGAAAAAATAATAATTTTTAAAAAATCGATTTGTGTATAGGGGTAAATTTTCCAAAAAAAAAAAGAAAGGAAAATGTAAAAAAAAATACTAATGGCCAAAATAATTTTCAATCTTTGTCAGAATGATAAAAACATTAAAAAATACATTACAAATAAAATCCTTTATTTTTTGAGATTTTATATAATTTTTTAATTTTTTTTTTAAAATACATGACTTGTTCACCAAAACCAATCAGAACTTGGCACTTATAATTTGAACCGCCAAATTTTCTCTACACTATTCTACTTTCATAGTAAGGCCTCGTTTGAAAATCCCAAAAATGGTCATAATCATCGCCGATGATATTCGAGTTTTTAATCGAATAGTGGTGACCTACGTTCTTTTTCCTTCTGTCAATATTATGCAGATCCTCACTTTCGGGGACATTTTGTCAATAAATATAAGGATCCATTCCTAAAGTCGGCCATGAAGGCCATCAAAGCAGGATGTAATCTGCCATGACATGGAGTTGGTATTGGGCGGGCAGCCCAACCCTGAAAATCTATGGTCTGGGCAACAAAATGTGGCCCGATGGTAGGCCTAAGGTCACAATTGGGCCCGCCTAACGATTGAGACAGAGCCCCTTCGTCCATGTTGGGGTTGGGCCAAGCTCCAGCCATCCTATAGGGAACCGGGCTCGGCTGACTAGGCATGGCCCGTTGGCATCCCTATAGAAGATCTCTAAGAAATTCTGACAACCCAATCAACCAAATTGGCGACAAAAAAAAGTAGGCTAAAAGATTATATCCTCACTATTATGCATTCACTCCCAAGGGAAACTCCCAGCTCAAAGTACTTTTAAGACTTCCAAGTTTTGCAATGTAGCCTTCTAATCTTAGTGACCGACCTCACAAAAAAATTTCATATACATTTAAAAAAAAAGAAAAAAAGAAAAAACGAAAAATAGAAAAAAAGAAAAAAGAAAAAAAAAAACCTAAGTGCTTATAAACATAAATTCCAATTATCGTTTTTTTAAAAGAAAAACTTTACATGTGACCTCATCCACATATAAAATATACATGACCCCTTAGTTTTAAATGGTTGGGATTGGTTAAGTTATAATGTCACAAGTTAGCTCTTGAGTGTTATATATTGATTTGAAGGCTCAGAATATTTTTATTTTTAATTTATTCTATAAATTAGGTAGCAGTGAATTTTGAAGCATGCATACATTTCACATAGGCGTACATGATAAAAATAATAAAGAATAATTCATGTGTTAAAAAGTGCAAGAATACCTTAAAACTTTCAAAGGTACTTTTGCTATTTATTTTAATGAGAAATACATTTTTTTTTTTTTACTGGATGCGGCTCAAGAAAAAGACAACACATCCCAAAATTCACTAAAAAAGCTTTTAAAAAAAACTTGAAAATCAAACAATATTTAACGTAATGTTGTGACATGAACAATCCTAACTATCTATTCAAATCGGAACAATTTTCCCTATACTACACCACCTATCAAACAATAATATTACAAGATGACCATTTTACCCCTTGCAAAATGTTAAATAATTGCATCCTATGCAGCCCTTATTTGGTGGGGCACACCTATCCTACAGCCTAAACCATGAGTTTGGATCCCACTTCCTTTTGGGTGGAAGCATACTGTCGCTGTAGATTGCACAAATTTCAAATGAGTAGGGGCATTTAAGTCAAATCTTCTAAAAAGTAAAAGCACCCGTGGAACTAAGGGCACGTGACCTTGAATTTTAAGGCATTTTGGAAAAGACTCAGGTCCATTAATAAAGGGCAGGTATTTGGCTGACATTGGTTTGAGGACCACCAAATGAATTCCTGAAAATTTAAAATTTGAAATCGTGACTCATTTCAAAATTAAGGTTGGTTTTGAAATTGTGTTTGAATTTTAGGGACTGAATCGGCATGGTTTTGTTTGTACTTTTCAACATGTTAAGGGAGCAGAGCTGCCTTAAAGTGCCAAAAACATGACTGAAATGCCCTTAGAGAATACCCCAAAATAGTTTGTATAAGGCTGTAGGCCTAACCAATCAAAGTAAGACACACCTTCAAATAGTGCTAAAATATTTTGTTTTAGTATTTAATTATAAAATTTTAAAAATAAAAAATAATATAGATCAAGTAGATCTATGAACACCTAAAGTTTTTTGAAAATTGATAATCTATATAATAAATAATACATTATTTTCGAAACTTGAAATCTATTTTTTTTCATGAACTTACATATTTAGATTAAGTTGATAGAATTGAGAATATTTTAATTTTACACATGAAAGTGAATTTTTTAAGCTCCTGTTTTTTTAAAACATTTAAGTTTCTACTACCGTTATTGGATGTTCAATCATGTTTATAATCATCATCATCATCATCATCATAAATTTTTCTCAATTAATTGATATCGGCTAATCATGTTTCCAAGTAAAAATCCCATTATTTAATGAATCAATGAAGAAACAAATCAGAAAATGTTAATCAAAACGAACCCAATGGCTTTATCCATCCTATACTGTTTGTATACAATGAAGATTCCCTATTATCTAAAAAGCCATTGTATACTGCTGAAATTTAATATTTTAAATTCCCAATATTTTTATTACCCTAGTTGCTCTTTGTTCAAAACCCTATGAAAAATATCACTATAAATACTAATAGGATTGAGTATACTTACTTGGTAGGTACCTATGAAAAATTTTATTGCAAATTTAATTTTAAAATTCGGCCTTTTTTTTTTTTAAGTTTAGAACTTTCACAATTCCTTCAGAAGCATAATTTACTTCTACTCCCTCGATCAGAAGCCCTACTTGAGTGGATTTTTTTCAATCTGAAATTTTGGAAACCACTTAAGAACCATCGATGATCATTTTCAAAAAGAAAATTTTGAGCTTTGAGTGTTTTAGCACTTAGATCTTAGTTTTTTAGCACTTAGATCTCACGGTATAAAAATTGGATGGCCCATTCAATCTCAAGGCATTATAGTTTCCAAGAGCATGGAGGGGTTAATTAGGATTTTCTTTGTTGAGTTGAAAAGGTTTGAAATCCAAAAATTACTTTTAGGTGGGGTTTTACCGAGGGAGTAAATTGATAATATACTCCAGCGCGAGTATACTATCTTTTGGCTCGGCTCTTATGTGATTTATATGGTGATTTGTTGATGGTGTGTTTGGTGTGGAAAAGCAAGGTTCCCTTGATTGTATTTTCTCTTGTAACTTTCTCTCTCTAACTGCCCCTTTGATTTTGTGACAGGTCTGAGAGACTTTAGAGGAAGACCAGCTATACCCCATTTAATAAACGGTAGATCTAATACGCTGACACACTCTCCGAACCGATTCACAATCTGCAGTACTGTAATCCTGTATCCAACACTTTTTCAAGTTTAAAATCCATAAAAACACGCACTCAAGCTCCAATTTCATTGTACCCTCTCTTTCTCTCTCTAGAGAAGAAGAATCCACAACTGGAGGGAAGCATCCTCTGTTCCTCTCTTCCCACTATAAAGAGATTACACAACAAAAGAGCGGCACCCATCTGTGTGTCTGTACAGGAGGGGACCTTACAACAATAGAGTAGCACCCATGGTGGCAGAAACTTGGATCTACAAGATGGGAAACCAGGTAACCCACAACCTCAAAACTGCTCTTTCTCTAGACCCATCAAAGAAAAACTGCTCTAAACATGAAAAACAAATTATTGGTATCTTATCTTTTGAAGTTTCTACCATTATGTCCAAACTAGTCCACCTCTACAAGTCTCTAAGGGACCAAGAGATTCTTAGAGTGAGAAACCAGGTCTTTAAATCCCTAGGTGTCACACTTCTTGTCTCTGAGGATGAATCTTTTCTCCTTGATCTCATGTGTGGTGAAAAACTAGAAGAATTGAACCACATAGCTGACTCTATCTCAAGATTAGGAAAGAAGTGCTCTGAACCAGCTCTTGTTGGTTTTGAACATGTGTACTCTGACTTGCTATCAAATAAAATTGATGTTAAGGACTTGAGTTTTCTGGTTAAGGACATGGATTCCATGGTTAAAAAGATGGAGAGGTATATAGCTAGTACATGCAACTTGTTTAGTGAGCTTGAGGTTTTGAATGAGCTAGAGCAGGGTGTCAAAAAATTGCAACAACAACAGGGGGGTGGGTTTTTTAGAGAGAATCAGCGGGCAATTGAACAGAAGTTAATGTGGCAAAGACAGGGTGTTAGGCATCTTAGAGATGTGTCGCTTTGGAATGAAACTTATGATAAAATAGTCGGGATGTTAGCGAGGATTGTGTGCACAATTTATGCCAAAATCCGTGCAGTTTTTGGGTTTAATTATACAGGTTTTCTCTGTGGAAATGAGAATAGCACTATCGGGTCTGTTCATTCTTATGGAAGTTTGGCATCTGGGTTTTTGTTGGGAAATTTAGATAGAAGAAGTGGCAATATTGGTGTCGGTAGTGGTGATAGATCGGGCCCTCTAATTCAAGGGAATGGACTGCATAAGAGAGAGAGTTTTGATGGTAATAGGAGGTCAACATCGATACTGCAGGAAAGCGTTGCGAGAGAAGAATTTCACGACAGTCAGGATGAGGATTTCAGTTTCCCTTGTGGGTCTAGTCCAGGAAGGCTTTTCATGGAGTGCCTCAGTCTCAGTACTAGTGGTTCATCATCATCCAAGATTGATACTTTGCAGATAGAACTTCAGAATAGAGCTGCGAATTCGGGGTTAGCTAACTGTCATACTAATCGAGCACCTAGTCATTTTGGGGCCTATAATTTTCCAAAATTAGAGAACTCTATGGATTTTTGTTTCAGTGGTGAGCTTAACCTGAATCACATTAGTTTCGGAAAGTCTGGCCTTTTAAAGGGTGTGAAGTTGGGTCCGAAAAGTAGGTTTCTGCAGGCCCCTTCCTCTACAATTGGGGGCTCAGCTCTTGCTCTACACTATGCAAATGTTATAATTGTCATAGAGAAGCTCCTTAAATATCCACATTTAGTGGGAGAAGAGGCGAGAAGTGATTTATATCAGATGCTTCCCACTAGTTTAAGAGCTTGTTTAAGAAAGAAGCTAAAGTCTTATTCTAAAAATTTGGTCTCTGCTATATATGATGCACCATTAGCCCATGATTGGAGAGAAGCCATGGACAAAATTCTTAAGTGGTTGTCTCCTTTGGCCCATGACATGATAAGGTGGCAAACTGAGCGCAATTTCGAGCAACAACAATTCGTTTCTCGAACCAATGTTCTCTTACTCCAAACCTTATATTTTGCAGATAGAGAGAAGACAGAGGAAGCCGTTTCGGAGCTCTTGGTTGGTTTGAACTATATATGCAGGTACGAGCATCAACAAAATGCATTGATGGATTGCACGAGCAGTCAGGATTTCGACGAACTCATGGAGTGGCAGCTTCAATACTGAAAATTGTAGAGTTTTTCATGCTTGATTCTTTTGGGTTTTGTGGAGTTTATTGATTTGCTCGGTTACACTTAACTCCCCTTTATGCAGAGATCAAAGAGAATTAACACCTTTTGTATATTAGACACCTAGCATGCCAAAATATCCCCTTGATATTGTGGCATAGAGAGAGAGAATCTATTACTTCCCCATCTTGTGCATCTGCCAAATTCCAGTGTATATAATTTTTTGTGTAAAATTCTTGGATATATGAAAATGAGGTTGAAATTCAATTTGTTTTCTTGCTTTTTCGTGCTGTATGTGTATAGTCTTGGCTGTTAGTGTTGTTGGGATATACTCTCCTTCCTGTTTAGGTGATCTGCTTCTTGCTAAATATGTAAAGAACCATAATTATTGTATTGAAACAAAATACTTTAAGCATTGATGCGTAAACAACTATATAGTGATGGGAATTTGATTGATTACATGCAACAAATGAGAAAAGAAAATTATAAAGTGCGAAGCTGATATGAAGCAGATTCGCCCTAACATCTGAAATTTCCATCAAGCAATTACAGTAGCATCATTACACATAGAGCATTTAAAAAAAAAATACATCATCATATGGGATGCTACTGATAATATGCTTATTGATTCAATGCCTTAAATTAAGTGAACCCTTAGTCTTGTTGTGCCTTAGCAGCATAAACATCCAACTTTGTCCTTTTTTTGGGAAGTTTCTGATTTGTTACCTTATAGTGCACCATTTTTCAGAATGTTTTAGTTTTTGATGGTTAGCAGAAGTTGTCATCACCCATCGTTTTTCAACCTTAACTTTTCATGAACTGTAATATCTGATGGTTTCTTCTAGATGAGTATTATTTCTCTATTTTAGAAATGTGCTTTTTACTCTCAGCATACTTGTCATTGAAAAGGATCATATTTAAGTTGATTGTGATAACTTTACAGTTTTCTTATTGGTTCCATCAAATGATTATTTTAAGTTATTGAATATATTATTCTTCTCTTCTGGGAACTTATTTCTTCACCAGACCACCAAGCAACCTGGTGGTAATAGTGGCATGATTATTGCATCTAATGTGGAGCAATAGCTTGAATAATTGGTTACAGTATCATGATTCAAGCAATTAGGGTTCAATATCCTTAGATTCAACTTTTGAGTCATAAAATTTCGAAGTAAATAGACACTACTGCTTTGTATGGGAATTGGAATTGGTAGAACTCATCTGATATTCAGTGTTTAGCTTATGATGATAAGTGATATGCCTCATTTGCTGAAATACGAATTATACGGTAAAAGTAATAAAATTCCTTAAATCTCAGTCACTGTGATTTTCTTGAGAAGTAATTTATCCCTCTCTTGCTTAGACATGGTGCAAACTTGAGACTTGGATTCAAGTCTTGCTCAACCCCCAGGTCAAGTTGATGATTGACTTGTATATGAATACTCCAGGTGTATCCAACATCTTTTCTTTTTGACAGATGGTTGGAGATCAATGTTACCTGGGAGGATGTCCCTGTCAGCCTATTACCAGTTGTTCTGCTACCATCCGTCAGTTGGGATATACGGTGGGTGTAGCCTTAGACCACCATTTACTGTTTGAGTATTGTGTATTTTACTTCAGTCAAGCTGCTCCAATCATATTCTTAAATTGGCTGGGTGGAGGGGTAAGATTAGCGACTAGGCAACTCATTTTGAGTCTAAATCTACTCTCCGAGTCATGCAAACAATGCTCATTTGCAGTTGGCCACTATGTCCTTTAGGCTGTAGTAAAAAAAGAAAAAAACGGAAGTGAAAATTACGAAATTGAAATTCCGCACTAGTGCTTAGAAGTTAATAACAGATATGACTTACTCTCTTTTAGGTAATTACTTACCTCTTTGATTGATACTTATGTTTCTTCAAGGTAGTCACCTGCCCTGCTTCAATCAATAGTCATATGTCTCTAATGTGTAGTACCTTCACATTTTGATGTAATCATTTTGATAGCTGGAAAGGTTGGTCTGGCAACCTCTTGTGTTGGTCTAAACTATACAACAGGCGCTTTAGTCATTTAGTTATTCTTCCTCTGGCCCATGCTTGTAATTTGTGATCATAGTGGGACTATATTTTGCCAAGCACAGTGAATCTAGACGTATAATTAGCCTAGAGGACTAGACTTGTGCAGGTTGGCAGGTTCTAAATGGCAAAAAACAAAAGAAAACTCATAGCAAGTTACGCATAGTTTCTACTACCCTCCCTGGGATGCATATTAAGCCGTAAAATACTATAAATGCTTCCACTCTTGCCTATCTTAGAGCCTATCTTTCAAAGACCAAATTGGTATCGCCATCCATCTTCTAAAGCCATCTTTACTAAGCAACATGGTCTCGTATCTTGTTTGCTTCATTCTGTGGAGAACACTTGAAAATCAAGTGAAATAGAGGATTGGGGGCACATGGGCAGCTCTTTCTTACCATACAATATGTAGGTTTATTAGAAGCAATAAAATAAAGAAACTAGGAGGAGCTGCAAGGTGTATAATGGTATAATACCAAAACAACACTGTAGCAGGTATGTAGACAATGCCTAGGAGATTATCATGGGATCATTGAATGTCACCACCCACATGCAAAGTTCATACAACAAAGCTTCTAGCCGAGATTAAAAAAGCCAGCATAAAAATAGTGTCAGCTAGGGCCCCATACCAATATATAATAGTGTTATCTGATGTTTCTTATTTGTACTCGAGAAAAAATATTTATTTTATAAGAAAATGATAGACTTGGCAATATTTGAAAATAATGGATACTGCGGGGCATATAAATGATACCACATGTGTTATATTTTCCAATTATTAAGCATTCATTATGCTATTAAAATATAAGGAATTTATATTATATATCGTGTAACATTCTTAGAAATAACTGATACTAAAGTCATTTTTTTCCATGTTTTGAAACCCGTTACACTGTTACATATCAGCTGATAAATTTCAAATAAATTGAGATATTTTAACTTTGTCACGTAGTTTTGACAGGATACCCATAACCATCAATGTCAATAGTGGCAGCTGATATATCTGCTATTATATTCAATATGATGATGGTTTTGCTTAAGATGTTTCGTCAAACTGCAAAAATGTTTGATCTAATCACATGGTAGGGGAGGCTGTCTCTCAACCAATCCATGTATTTGGAAATGAGAGAAGGAAAGGTCTGAAAATACATGGTCTGTATCCTTTTTGGCCTTTGGTAAGAGTAATCTCCTTTTCACTCCATATTTTTAACATTTAAAGTATGTAAAAGATTTTTGTTGCAGTGCACCACAATAAACGAAATCATAGCAGGCTAAAATCTCCTGAATGACCAAGTGTTTTCACTAGCATAATTTCTCTTCTCAACCCTCTCAAATGGCATGTCCTGTGATCCAAATCAAATCCGTTGCAAGTAGACAATCACACCGCTGATAAGAAAAATGAACATGAGCACCATAGTTAGTTCACCTGAAGAGACGGTCATGTGTACCGCTAAAGAGAGAGCAAACTAGTCATAGTTATAGCACCAAATGAGGTAGTTTCTTTCATAGTGACTTTTACATATGTCTGCTGCAGAAATAGTGACACGATCCTTGGTCGCAGGTAGGATTTGTGGCAGGTGAACCGAACACAGTTTTGTATTGGTTTGTTAGTTGATGTGGCAAGAATATTGGAAGATTGTTGAACAAAAGAAAACAACGATCTTTTAAGTTCTCTGGCATGTCAAAGTCTCAAAGATGTTATCTCAAGACAATATTTTTTCTTCTTGATATAAATCACTTTGCATATAGGATTTGACCAAATTTAAATCCGTGATATAAGGAAAACAGAAAAAAAAGAAAAAAGATTTGTCTTGCTTATTCAAATGTATAAGAATATAAAAAACTATAAAGCACCAAAGTTGCCTTCTTTTTAGAGAGAAAAAAAGAGTAAAAAATATGAAAATACTATTAGTTTTGAATGAGAGGTTTCAGTCATTTATATAAACAGAGATATGCCCTTTCATGATATGGAACATGTCTATTGCTTGAAGAGCCACATCTTCATAATTTTTGTTCACACTGGTTTCTCATCGGTTGATTTGGTTCATCTTTGAACTTCCAGGTTCAACAATGAATTGGAACATCACTTTGTGCTTTTATCTAGGTCCGACGCATGTCGTAACCCCCAAACCTCGTTCTCATGCATCCGCATGTCTGGGGAGTTACATGCTTCGCATGGGCCTTCTCTCTCACTAAAGCTAAGAGAGTGTCTATCTGTAAATGCTTTACTCTCTAGTCATTGCTCTTAGCATGGGGCTAAAACCCCACCTACTCTCTAGAGTAAGATAAAAAGGAAACAACTTTTGCAAAACTATGACATTTCAAACTCGGAAAAAGTTTATATAAGGTTGCTACCTTATATGTAGAAATAAAGTTGCAGTAATCTACACTATCTATTTTATTTAAATAGTATGGATTGGATATTATTTTAAAATATGTGCCATACATTGACTCTGCCTTAAAAGATGTGTTAAATTCATACTGTCTAAATAAAATGAACGATAGAGTATCGCAACCTTATTTCTGTATGGAAAAAGTTTATATAAGGATGCAACCTTATAATGTAGAACTACGGATGCAATTCAAAATCCATCGGAAAAGATAGTTTTAACGTCCTTTTGATTGATCATCTTGACATCGAGAGGTATGGCCATGAAAAATAAAAAGATTTTAAGTCTCAAACATAGTGCATTTTACAACATATTATGTACACCGTCCATTTTCAAGATTTTCATATGTTTATAGATCTATTTGATTTTAACCATTTTTGAAATTTAAAATTTTATAATTAGATATAAAAATAGATTTGAGATAATCCTAACAACATTTTACATCAAAATTATATGCCATGATAAAATTTGAAGGTGCACCTTACCTCTACAGCTAAAGATGCATCCAACTGCACCATTTTTGCATTAACTTTAAAATAATGTTAATGTAAGTATTTCTCTACAGAAGAATACTAACAACACTGAGCACATTTTTGCTTTCTCCATAAGATGCAAGGTTAAATTTTCTCACTTTGTATCCGTTTTCTTCAAGGTTTCCTTTCTAGAAATGATCTCTTGTATATTTTCCTATCTCTAAATCTCTAATAAGTATTTCTCTTTAGAAAGCCAATAGATACTACCTTAAAAAGGCTTTCCTAAATGACTACAGTGACTGGTAATTGCTCATATTCCTTTGCTTCCTAATCTTAAGTCTCTTCCTCTTCGTTTTGTAAATGTTTCCAAACACAAAACGTTGTTGTTCTCCACCTTATATTACTTCTGGTTCAACTTTTCTGACTATGATCCTAATGAAATTCTCCATACCAATCACTCAAGAAGAACCATTTACCATGCCTAGGAACCAGTGCACAGATTATTGTGAATTCACACCAAAAACTCCTCTCCATTTGAGGAACAAAAATTGAATCTATCTCTATAAGGTTGCTGTCAATAAGAAGCAGAGAGAAAATGAGATAGTGATCTGTGTGTGTGTGAGCATGTGTGTGCATGCGCACATGTGTGGGGGTGTGTGCATGTGCGTGTGTGTGAGAGAAAATTCAAAGATGAAGTTTGTTGCATTGTTAAGTTTTAATGCCGAAACATTAGGGGCTTAGGAGCCATTAGGAAAAGGAGAATATTAACTGTGTTGGTTGAGAATCAAAAGCCTCATATTATTATCCTTTGAGAGACTAAGATGGATGCTAACTCCTGATAAGAATATATCAGATCTTTTTGAGGTAGAAAACCAGTTGAATTCTAGAACATGTCTCATTTTGGCGTAGAAGACCGGTTGAATTCCGATGCGTGCCTGCTGCAGGTTTGTGTGTGGGCTTTTGATGGTTTGGGATCTTCACCGTGTCAAGGGATCGAATTCTTCCCACCCTGCTCTGAATAGATACTTGTCTGTGTGTTTTGAAGGTCTTTGAAAGGCCTGCAAATGGATGCTTGCAAGTATTTTTGCACCAAACGTTCCGGATGAAAGAGATTGTTTTTGGCTTGAATTATCTGATCTTTTTCGAGCTTTTAATTGACCATAATATGATGCTGGTAATTACAGTATAACTCATTGGTCGCATGTATTAAATTTACAACAAAAATCAACTCCATTTATCCACCAAATTAATGACTTTATTCGATTATCTCCAAATCTTGGGAAGTAGATTTACATGGTCTAATAGCTTTGCTGCTATTTCCTTGTATGTCACGAATCGAACAAATTTTGGTATCTCCTTCTTAGGAATCTTTGTTTCCCAAAGTGACAGTTTGAACATGGCCTAAGGTAGCTTCAGGCCATTTGCCTCTCTCACTGGATACTGAAAGACCTCAATTTGGTCCGAACACTTCTCATTTTGAGTTGGCATGGATGGAGGAAAAACTAGTCTGAAAGCTGTAAAGGTGTGTAAAAACTGTAGTGCATGGCTGGCAAGGCCTTATCTTCGAAGAAAATCTTTAGAATCTCCAGACAAAATCGAAAGAATGGAATGTAAAGAATTTTGCTCTTAGGATCTAATGTTCTAAGGCAGATTGAGGAGTTAGATAAGAGAGAGCAATTACAGCGAGGCCTTTCCACTGATGAAACTGGACAAATTACAAGTTCAAGACCTAAGCTCATTTGATTATTGAAAATGGATGAGATATCGTGCTTTTAAAGGTTGAGATGAAAGTGGAGTAACGAGGCGACAGTACTAAATATTTCCGCACTTGCAATCTCCAGGACAAGATCTAATATGGAGGGTGAGGACGGAACAATAGTGGATTAATTGTCTTTTTTTGGAATAAAGTTCACTGGAAGCAATAGTGGATTAGTTTGAGAAAGCTTACACATTGGCAGCCGATTGCTTCAATTGAAAGCATTCCATTCTTAAGGTCTCACGAAGGATCAAATTCTCTTTCTTGAGCGCCCACATTCTTACTTGATGAAATCAGAGAGACTGTTTTTGGTTGCCTAGAGATAGAACCCCAGGCCCTGATGTATATCCCTTAGAATTTTTTCACAATTACATGAATATCATCATCAAAGGGGACCTTTGTCTTCTTCTTAAAAACTTTTATGTTGGAGGGAAAATAATCAAAAGGATCAATGCTACTTTTATATCTCCACTACTCAAAAAATACAATTAATGGAATCCCCACAAGATGTTAGGCTCATCAGTCTACTAACAAGTTCGTACAAAACTATGGAAAAAATGCCTATGTTTACACGCAATTATGCAGAGGTGATTTGCATCTATCCTAAAATTATAGAAAGAGTGCTTGTGTTTCTCCTCCTTCCTTGCACCTAATCTAAATCAGAACACAGAATAAATAAAAAAGAGCGTTCAATCAAATTACAAACTATAAAAGGTTGTCCTCTTGACCTCCCTTCTTTGGTCAGCTAGTAACTTTGCAAAAGGTTTGAGAATGCTTGAAGTTTCAAAAGATTACTTTAGGCATGAAATATAAATGAAGGAAAGAAAAAGATGAAGGGTTGGAAATGGTCTACTTGACGTAGGTCCAGGCGTACATGCTTGAAATTTAGAGTTGGGGCTGAATAAGACAATTTCAGTGTGATGGGACTGTCCTCGAGGACTTCTCTCTATGTATCATTTAGATTGTTCAGAGTTGTGTGCCTCCGTTCTAATAGAGTTGTTTGGATGCCTTAAGGATCCCCTCTATGCTTACCAATTGGTTAGATCAACTAAAATTAGCCGGAAAGCTGGGTTGTTTCCTTTTGTAGGTCAACTAATATGGCCTTGGGGCACAAAAATAGCCGACGGAACCCTCATGAAGTGAAGATCAAACCGAACATGAGTTCAACCAAATATTCGCATCTAGGGATACTCATGATTGCTATGCTGAGGATTGCCTTAACCCCGAGTTCATGATATAAGAAGCTGAAGGTCACATCGTTACATGGGGAACTCTTATGGAATTAGAAGAGACAACTCCACTAAGGAAATGCGTCGTCCTCATAGTAGAGGGTGACCAAAGTAGGGAGTCCAAGTCTACTCAATTTGCTAAATGCATACTCGCTTCCTCCGTCCCTTCAAAAATCTGTGATAAGGGACTTCTTGGAAATTCTAAAAGGACCACCTGAGCCACCTTCACTAAATTTCCTACCAAACCCATCTAAGTGGAATGAAGAACCAAAATGAAGAATCAAAACACCCCCCCCCCCCCCCCCCCCCCCCTCTTAAATGAAGAATCAAAACAAACCCCCCCCCCCCCCACCCCCCCCTTACAGGAGGGGCAAGAACATGCTCCATCAACAGGGGCACCCCAAGGAGGGATACAATTCGCATTGTTGAAGAAGACCTAAAAGGGTCCGTCCCATCTAATGATTTGATAGGGGCACCATAAAATCAAGGAAACCAACTTGGAGGAAAACAAGTTCCCAACATTGAAGACCTGCTAGTGGCAGCCCCATTCAACAAATTGATATGGGTCTCATTCGACGATAATAATACAACAGGAGTTGTAAGTGAGGTCATTGTTGTACGCGGAAGCTCCAAACCTAATGGGTTGATTTTTGGCAAATAAAGTACAAGAAATAAAACATGACACATATCACAAGAATACAAAGATATACATGGTTCACCTCAGAAGGGCTACATCCACGGGCATGGCAAACAAAAATCCATTATACCAATAAAAGTTACATCAAAGATTTTGGGACATAGAGTTACATCTCTAAACGTCGACAAAAACCCAAGTCGAGCAAACTTTTTTAAACCACTATCCCGTCATTCTCTTTACTTCTGACAATACCAGATAGAGATACGAGAGCAACGAGAAACTGAATTTCTCTCTAATTAAAAGGGAAACAACCCAAGATCTCTATGAGAACCGTTTCTCTACAATAAACAAGCCTCTCAATTTTCGAGAATCTTCAGGAGGCACCATCAATGTTGCGCTTCATAGGAAGCTCGCTTCTCTAAGAGGAAATTGTATCTTATGCGCAAGAGGCTGTCTCCATCCCTCTCTAGAGAAACCACCATTCCCACATGGTAACCCAAATAGGGTACATAAATTCTCTGCAATTTCATCCCATATATATGAGGTTAGTAATCCATACCAAATAGAAAACTTCTTATTGATGTTACAAATCTCAAAACCAAGAGATATATCCAAGAGTCCTAATCCTTTTTATATTTCTATCTCAATCCCACATAAGAAGGAAATATCCCAATCCCACATAATATGGGAATATCTCAATCCTACATGATATGAGATTTCCTTATGTGGGTGATTTATGCTAGCACCAAATCCAACAGTCATGGCCTCATCAAATGACCTCCAGAGCGCCACAAAGCACTTAAACAACATCACACTCACTCTCTTTGCCCAAGAGTCTCAGCCATTCTAGAGCACGGACGAGGAGGGTGTCACAAAATTAATTCCTAATGATGAACAACCCGAGGGCCTGACTAAAAAAGACCAATGGAAGGAGTAGGATGAACACTTATCCCTTCTAATAGCTATGTGAGAGCTCACACCCACTATGTTTATACACTCTAGGGAATTAAAACACAAGTAAACACAACTCCAGGTTTAAAAATCATGTCTTTTAAAAGATACAAGAGTACGCCGAGTCCAAAGATCCTTTCTCTTAGTCCTACGTCTCTAGGAGTGTTGGTCCACATACCAATAGGCAGCATGAGGTTGTGGAGTTGTAGACAGGACAGTGCGAGGGTACTTCTAATTGTTCCCCACAGATCTAGTCCTGACATCCCTACACTATGGTGATTTAATTTTTTTTTTAAAATGTAAATTTTATTAAAACCCAGATGAATTAAAATGTGTCTAATACATGCTTTGGGGTAGGTAACAAAATCCTTTTAAAAGGTACAACTTTATGAACTTAGAAAAGCGTGAAAGGGGCTGAGGGACTGGGAAACTGAGAGTAGCCCTAAGTCTGGGAGTTCTAAAGGTCAAGTGCAGCAGTTCAAATATATTATGATGGGATTTTATTAATCACTAGCAAAGAGATATCGGATGAGCAAAGGAAATCTAATGGTAATTGAGATTAGAACCTCCCTGCTACATGGAGATTGGGAAGATAATCGTATTCTTAAGGAATTTGAGGAAGTCTTTACTAGATCCTAGGGTGACGTTCCAAAGAAAGGGACAATATTGACCCCTACATGTTGGATTGCTTAAGAGAGATTGAGGAGGTTGATGTTACATAAAATATCTCCAAAAGTGAGGAAATATGTTACAACCCCCTACTATCGTCCAAGGGCTATGACCCTCCGAGGGGAGTGTGCCTTTGCCTCTCATTCTTTGATGAGCCTTAGGATTGTGGTCAATTTTTTTTACAATTTTTAATTTAAAGATTGTTTTGAATTTGATGATTTTCCGTGACTGGGTTTAAGGTTATTTTTAGAGTTGAACCTAGGTTGAGCTTGTGTTAGGGTTTTCTATCTCTAAGGAGCTTTTTTCACTAGAAATCTCTACACTCTAACCTACACAAATGATCTCCCCACCTGATGCAAATAAATTTAGGGATGTTTTAATTTTTTATTTTATTATTCTTTTTTTGTTTATTTTCCTTAAGAATAGGAACGAAGATATGATAAATTAAAGTGGGATGAAGGAAATTTTGGTGTGTGACTTTGTGTTATGTGAGAGGAGGTGTGTGAGTTGTTAAGAGAATTTTAAGGATTAATTAGGAATTAATATTGAAAAAGGTAATTTTAGTAGGAGATTTAGTTAGATTTAGATAGTGATAGATTTAGATAGGAGAAAGATACGAGATTTAGGTCAAGTTTGGATATCAAAGAAAAAAATATTCACGGTGGAAAAAAATGAAGTTTTTTCCATCTCAATTGAAAAACATTCTCGTTTTATTTTATTATATTGATAAACTGTTTAGATGTATTAAAAAAAAAAAAATCTTAGGGCCACTAAATTTCACTGTACTTGCCCCCTGCCACTTTTCTCCCGACGCCAAACTCATCTTTCAAAGATGAATGCATCGAAATCTCCTTCCAAGGCTGACACTCCTCCTCTACTTAGAAAGATCAAAAAGAAGACAGAGAAAGAAGCAAAGATATTTCTAGAGAGAGAGCACACAAGGGAGTTCAGGGTAGAGAGAGAAGAGGGAAAGTTAGAGAGAGAGAGCTGAGGTGAGGATGGATAGAGAACCAAAGGAGATGCAGTTCTTGGGGTGCCTCAACATCTACAATGAAGCCTTCAAGATCTTCGCTCGCATAACCCTAGCCCTAATCCTCCCTCTCTCCTTCATCTTTCTTGCTCACAACTTCGTAACAAATCGAATCTTTAGTACCATCCTTCGAAACGAGAAGCCCTAGATACCCACCCTCAATCTTAGCACAAAATTATTGATAAGATCACCTCGGAATGGATCTCTCTCTTCCTCTTCAAAGCTGTGTATCTCGTCTGCATCTTGGGAATGAATCTCGCTCTTCCTCTTCAAAGCTGGGATTTCCCAAGAGAGAGAGAAAAAGGAGAGGAGCACATGGTCGAGGAAGCGGCTGCGGACCTGGGGTTTCTAGAGAGAGAGAGGGTTGGGGGCTCCTGGGGTTTCTACAGAGAGAGAGAATGGTGGGCTCTCTCTCAGCTCCCTCATAACAGAGAGATTGAGGAATGGTGGGCTTCTCTCAGCGGCTGCGGACCTATGTTTGCAGAGCTTTAGAGAGAGAGAGAGAGAAAGAGAGAGAGAGTTTTAAGTTTTCTTCTCGCATATGAGAGAGAGTAGAAAGAGGCGAGGGAAAAGTAGGGAGGAGAGGGAAGAGCGTGAGGGAGAGGGAGAGAGAGAGAGGTGCAAGAAACACTACTCCGAGCCAAAAAAATTTAAGTCTAAGTTGAATTTTTTTGGACGGTAATTTTTACTTTAAAATTTTTTTTTTTTTTTTCAATAAAAAAAATATGACAAAAGCATGCGGTTGTCCAATAGGTCAAGTCAGTTTCACAAGATTTTTAGATAGCAATCCAAAAAATTTCTAATTTTGGGTAGATCCAAACTGGCCCTTAGATATAGGGAAGCTCAACCATAATAAAGATTGAAAATAAAGATGATACTTGGGAGAGAAAAAAAGTGAGAGAGAAATAAGAATGGTACGTGAGAGAGAAAATATAAAGGAGAGATAAAATGGGGGAAAGTACGTAGAAAGAGAGAGAATTCTCTTTGTGCGTTTTTTTTTTTTCTAAAGTTTATTTAAAGGGAGATGTTTTTTCTTTGTAAAGATCAGATAATGATCAGAGAACGAAAATCGAGTAAATTTAATCTTATGAAAAGATTGTTTTTGAGGTGGATTCCCTTACAGATCTTGAGAGAGTGTATATTTTCTCAAATTTTTTTTTTTTTTTTTTATTGTTCCAGTTTTATTTCTTCATGCATCGGTTGGTATCAAAGCTTTCAGATCCCTGATCTAGTTATGGAGAGCTTCGATCCAAGATTTGATAGACTCACAAAAGACCAAATAGCATTAGCAAAGTAATAGAACAATGTCTAGGTGATCTATTTCATAAATTGCAATCGGAATAAGAGAAACAAAGAATGTGGAAATTCAAAAGATGATGCCGATAACCTCAATGTGCAAGAAATTTTGAAAATCATTTATGAGGAATAATATATGTGTCATGCAATATTCAAAATCCAACTAAATGAGTCTAAAGGAGAAATCAAGATTGAGATCACTGTGTTATACATCGAGATAAGCACGAAGTATTCGATGAATCAGCTTAATAAAGAAATCATTGAAGAAAAAGTGCCAAGGCTCATGGTGGGACTTCATCGCCAACTTTTGAAAAGGCCCCTAAAAGATTTGAGTTCGATAAGCTCGAAGTCGAGTTTCTCCCAACCCGGAGAGAATGATGCAAACAAAATTAGAGAACGTTTTCATTTTTAATTTTATTATTCTTTTGTTTATTTTTCTTAAGAATAGGAAGAAAGATAAGATAAGTTAAAGTGGGAAGAGGAAAATTTTGGTGCCTGACTTTATGTCCAGTGGGAGGAGGTGCGTGAGTTGTCAAGAGAATTTTGGGGACTAGATAGGAACTAATATTTAAGGGTAATATTGGTAGGAGATTTAATTAGATTTAGATATAGATAGATTTAGATAGGAAAAAGATAATGGATTTAGATATGGCGAAGATTAACCATGATAAAGATTAAAAAATAGGGATGGTATGTAGGAGATATGAAAAGTGAGAGAGAAATAAGAATGGTACGTGAGAGAGAAAAAATATAGAGGAGAGATAAAATAAAGGAAAGTACGTAGAAGAGAGAGAGAATTATCTTTGTGGGTTTTTTTTTCTTCTAAAGTTTATTTAAAGGAGATATCCCTTCTTTATAAAAATCAGAGAATGAGAATTAAGTAAATTTGATCTTTTGAAAAAATCATTTTTGGGATGGATTCCCTTGTAGGCATTGTGAGATGATATATTTTCTCAACCCTTTTTTTTTTTACTTTTATTGTTTCAGTTTTATTTCCTCCCTACATCACCGCCTTCGAAATGAATTAGGTTGCACTGTTTATAGATGGGGTTTGAAAAAAGGGTGGAAAATCAGCTTTTTGGACAATACATGGGTGAAAATTTTCTTTTTTTAAAATTTTTTTGGAGGTCAAAATGATGAAAATGTCCACCCATAGCCTTAGAAAGCTTGAGATCACCCATACCCATTAATATGGCCTTTATTTCTTCATTTTAGAATTGAATTTTGTTTGTTAGGAACCAAAATGGTGGAGTACAGGTCATGGAATGATTTGTAACAAGTTTCACCAAAAAATTCCAACATTTGAGGGAGTTATAGGTCTTTTCGTGTGTAGATTTTCAAAAATAAGCAAAACCCCATTTCCCATACACATTTCTTGCTCATCCAATCATATTTTCACTAGATTCTTCTTGTTTTGGCTCTATAGAATCAAAGGGAACAAAACCATGAGCATTTTGGCCTCAAGTTTCACTTCAAATCTCCAAAATTTGAAAGAGTTATGAGTGTTTTATTGGATATAAATCATGGTTTTTAGAAACAATAAAAAATTCTTGATAATCATGCCTCAAAAGTTCATCTTCATAGAGGTGGTGGGTAAAGGTATTGCTGTGTTGTTATGAAAAATGTTATCGATATTTGAGACATTATGCAATCCTCTTATAGATCTTGAAGGTTGAGGGTCTCCATTCCAATGTTATGTGGCACATCTTGGTTATGATTACTTTTAATAAAGAGTATGGGCTTGACCTGAGTCACTCAATAGTTCATTACCGGTATTGAGTGTGCTCATCATCTGAATTTCAGGGAGAGGTTGTGACTGTGACTGACAAGTAGATAGAACTAAGCTGACACTTGGGTGGATATCTTGACTATTAAGGGTGGTCAAGATTCATCGTTCTTCAAGAGAAGTTACCTAATAATGCCTTCATCTCTGTACAATTTTCTCTCTTTTTATACAAAACAAGTTTGCCGTCTTTTTCTATATCTATTTCTCTCTTTACAAAATAACCAAATATACATAGAAAGACAACCCAAAAGCAAGTACATGAGGCTCTCCTACTTTGCCATTAACTTTGTGAAAACATAACTTTATCATTTGAAATATAGACGCAGGACTATGATAATCTAACTAGGATTTACTTAAAGCAAATTCTTACAATAATAGGAGATTGCTTAATTACAATCCCGAATTAATAAGGAACTTTCTAACTAAGTTGGAGACCAAAATAAAAAGAAAACAATCCCTTGATAATGGAGATTCAAGACAAATCAACAAATCTCCATATTGACGTAAATTTCGAAGAAATTATCATAAACCGTCTTCTCCACATGTGCCCCTAACCTTGGCAACACATTAATCAAGTCTAAATAGAACTTGAACTTTATAATAGAATTGGCTTTGTCAGCATATTCACAACATCCTTCTTGGTGTCAATCTTATGTAAAAAGACATCACACTCACTATTATCTTATAAATAAAATAGTTTCTGATGCCAATATGTTTTGGCCTTGCATGATATACCAGGTTTTTGACTAAATGTATTGCGTTCTGACTATCGCATTAGGAAATTGTCTCATTTTGTTTTAGGCCCAAATCACTTGCAAGATTTTTAACACAAATTGTATCTTTTACTGCCTCGGTAACAACAATGTATTCTGCTTCAATTGTAGACAAGGCAACGATGGTTTGTAGCATTGATCTCCAAATGTTTAGACTTCATGCAAGTGTAAACACATACCCTATAGTAGATTTTCTACAATTTAAACCAACATAATCAATATCAACATAGTCAATAACTTTGTTACCAAACTTGTTGCTACTATTAAAAATCAGACCCACATCTAATGTACCTCTTAGGTAATGCAAAATCCATTTTATCGCGTGCTAATGTTCCTTTCTTGAATTGGCCATAGACTTGCTAATAACATTAGCAACATGATAAATATCTAGACAAGTGCAAACTGTTGCATACATGACGCTTCCAACTGCACTTGTGCATAGAACACGCAACATATTCCTTTTCGACATAGTTACTCAAAGATAATATTGCCGACAATCTAAAACATGCAATAAGAAGAGCACCCACACGCTTTGAATTTTCCATATAGTGAGGACTTTCTCAATGCATTCCTTTTGAGATATACAGAATTTAGCCAAAATTCTATCTCTATGTATCTCTATACCCAGAATTTTCTTTGCTAAACCAAATATTTCATCTCAAATTATCTAGTGCGTTGAGTCTTCAATTTACTGAATCATGAAGAATTCTTCATTGCAACAAGCATATCATCCACATAGAACAATAAATAGATGAACTAACCCATGTAAATCTATTAAAATAGACATATTATCATACTTGTTTCTGACATACTCATGTCTAATCATGAATGTATCAAAACTCTTTTACCACTGCCTAAGAGAATGCTTTAAGCTAATGATTTAAAAAGCGGATCGGTGACCCGGATTGGGCACCTCAAAAACCGATCCGGATCGAGAATCGGCTGAATCGGTCAGATTAAAGCTTCAAAAAAATCCAAAAAAATTATTAAAATTTATTATAAATGTTGTTTTTTAGGAATCCAATAAGAAATGAGGGTACTACATTATTAACTTTCATTGTTTTCATCAATTTATGAATATTGAGATGTTCTTTCCATGTATGAACTTAAGTTGACCATTAAATTTACATCACACGAAATAAATCATAGAATTATCATGGATTAAGTATATAATCATATATGGACTATAATAAAGAGTTGACTAAATCGATGAAAAATTGGCCACTAAAATCTCGAATTGGAAGAAACCCTAATCCGCTAAAAAAACCCAAATTATTACAATTTAACTAACTATATATTATATACCAACAATATTTTATAATTATTTTATTATATAAATAATAACAAATCCAAAATATTTTATAATATCATCTAATTTAAAATGTATTATTGACAACTGTAAGAAAAATAGTACACTACATGATTTATAATACAAAAATTACTAAATAAAATAAAAGATTTGGTTATCAATGTAGAAATTATTAGAATGCGTACCAATTTTTCTAATTTTTTAGGTTTCTAGAATAAATTAGTGGAAGAGATTGTTAGTAGAAAGAGAGAGATTTCAATTGGCCTCATTGTATGAATCCTATTTTTAAATTAATATTACTAAATTTATGTTAAAGACCATCATGTTATAAAAATACAAAATATAATTAGGCCATTTATTCCTAGGTTGTATTAAGAAATACCTTTTATTTTTTGACAAGAAATACTTATTGTGTTATCTTTTTTTTTTTTTTTTAACAAGAAAAATATGATACTTGTTGATTATCTTCTTTTTTGTTTTTGACAAAAGAAGAAGATGTTGCACTACATTTTTTTTTGCTTGTTGTATTACTTTTTATTTTTTTTATCCTATGAGCTAGTACTAGTTTTTAATCCTAATTAACTAATTAAGTAATTATTACTCATATAATGAAATAATACCATGATATAATAGCCTAATAGACTTTTATGTTTTTTTGGTAAGTAAATTTAAATTTTTTTGGTGAAAGATAGGGGTGATGGGCACCTAATTATTATTTTTAATAATTTTTTTCTTTTTTTATCATCAAATTTCATTGCTACAATCAGACATACAACTTTCTTATTCATGACGAGCGTACACCGTCGTACGTACATCATCGCGCGTACACCATCTCACTGCAATTTATCCCAAGCTAATAATATTTGCCAGCATTTTTTCAACTCACAGATATATCCCACATTGAAGCGATGTGAGAAGAATTGATACTATAAAAAAACCCAACGATGTGTGTGTGTTGAATGTTGTCTTGGCAACGTATTGCACGTTGAGACTTTTTAAGGGGCAGTAAGGCTACGTAAGGTGGAGTGCAATCACGTGGGGGGAGTAAGGCCACGTAAGGTAGGGGAAGTGCCATGATTGGCAATCACGTGGGGGGAAAAAGGTGGAGTGCCAGTTGGCATAAAAATGTGTTATTCACATTTCAAAAAAACCAGGGTGGGTGCTTAAAAAGAAAACCGGATTGAAAAATAAAAAAGTAGGAACCGCCCGGTTCTACCGATACTGCATTTGGATCGGTTATTACCGATACCCGATCCTGATCGCCCGATTCCGGATCGGATCGGTGATTTTTGAAACACTGCTTTAAGCCATACAATGACTCCTTCAACTTGCATATATAGTCCTCTTTCCCATAAAAATATTTTAAGCTGAGTCATATAGATTTGTTCCTCTAACCCTAAATGCAGGAATGTAGTCTTAACATCAAGCTACTCCAATTCCAATCATATTTGCAACTATGACTAGTAATACTCAAATAGAAGTGTGTTTCACAACTGAAGATAATAGCTCATTATGGTCAACACTTTCCTTCAAATAAATGTGCCTTAAATCGACCACCACTAGACTCATGTGACCTTTCTTTTTTCTTATACACCCATTTACATCTATAACTCTATTACCTTTGGGGAATTTCACCAGATTCCAGGTACATTTCTTATGAATAAACTTCATTTCTTCATTTGTAGCATCACTCCACCTGCTACGGTCAGTATCTTGCATTGCTTCCATAAAAGTAAATGGTTCTTGGCTTGTGGCAGCCAATGCATAAGCCACTATATCTTCAAAATCGTACTGTACCACTGCCTTTTTGGGTTTTTTCCCTCTTAACTTAGGCTCTTCCTCATGTGGAGTAGGCTCAGTGAGCTCCTCTACTCTTTCACAGGGGTTTTTTAGCACATGCTTCAGAATTTTTTATGGAGTTGTCAACTCTACCACAACTGTATAGCCACTACTGTGATTTTCATTTTCTACAACCTTATGAATATGCGTCAATATGGAAAACTCATCAAACTTAACGTCACAATTGATAATAAACTTAGTCCACTTAGGATTTGGACACCATAATCTATAGTCCTTAACTCCATCCGCGTAATCAAGGAACTACACTTTTTTTATCTTGTATTTATCCTATACATGAACAAAAGCATGGCATATATATATTTTTAGATGAGAATAATTATTAGGCTTACTGGACCCTACCTCATGTAATTTTTTGGTACTTTATTGCTGTTGACGAGGTAATATTATGTATTGACTGCCTCTCCTAAAAGTTCTTTGACAAACCATACAATGAGACTTCTCTAAAGGTATCATTTTCATGCACTCAATAACTCCATTCAGTTGCGGTGTCTTTAGAGAGGTATAGTGGAGAACAATTCTTTTGTTCAAGTTCACGAACTCCTCTGAAGCATGCTCTCACCATTATCAGTCATCAAGCACTTGACCTTCTTTCCAGTCTTTTTTTCAACCTTAGCTTTCCCATGCTTGAATGTTTGCGTCTACCTTCTTATTTATTGTGTAAATTCACACCTTCTTTAAGAAATCATCTATAAAGTAAACAAAGTTCAGAGATCCACATTTTAAGGCAACTAATGCAAGGCCCTGAATATTTGAATGAACATACTAAAAATGCTTTTTGTGGTATACTCCGACGTATGAAATTGCACCCCTTACTCCTTTCCATAGACATATTTCTCATAGAGTCTAATTTGCACTTCATCATGCTATTGATCAATTGACATTTACTCAGTTCCACCAAAACTCTCTCATGCATGTGGCCTGGTCTCATATCCCATAGTTGAGTCAATTTGGAACCACCACCATCAGATATGGAAACTATTGCTTTGGCTGTGACGGTATTCCCAAGCAGCACATATAATTTGGTCCAATTTTTTTGCTTTCATCACAAATAGGACACCTTTTAGAACTTTCAAGACTCTACATTCTCCAACAAATTTGTTGCCAATAGACTGTAAGGCACCCAAAGAGATAAATTTTATTTTTTTTAGATCTGGAACATGTCTTACATCAGTGACGGTTCTCACCACTCCATGATATATCTTGATGGTAATTGTTCCAATGTCAACGGTTTTACAAGCTGCATCATTCCCCATCAAATCTTTAGAATAATCACTATTTGGAGAGGTTGAGAATACATTTATTTGTTCCATTTTCTGTTCTATGAACAATACTAGCTGCATAATGGGCAGTTTTTTACTTCTCTTCGAGTTTCTAACAATCATTCGTCATATGTCCCTTTTTGTTGTAATAATAACATTGAGCATTATATTTTCCTGATCTGGATTTGGATTTGGGCTTGCCTAACTTTCATGTCTCCTTTCACTTCAGTCAACGGATCTCTCTCTAGCCACTAAACCATCTGCATATGTTTAACTATTACCTTATGCTTTCCTTAAATCATTTGAGGGAAGAGTCGAAATCGCGTACTCTATCTCTGTAGTATCTAGTAAACGGATCTTTCTCTAGCCACTAAACCATCTGCATGCGTTTAACTATTACCCTATGTCTTCCTTAAATCATTTGAGGGAAGAGTCGAAGTCACATCATTTATCTCTGTAGTATCTTTTCGATACAGCTATATTGTGACAAGATGGTTATATAAATGAGGGACTGAGCATAACAAGATTATAGCCTTTCCTCATCATCTACCTTAACACCAATGCTCAATGATTCACAAATAATTTTATTAAATTGATTTAGGTATTCATGGATATCCGTAACTTCGTTAATGTGTGGGGTATATAATTGTTTCTTCTAATACAATCGATTAGTGAGGTACTTTATCATATACAGACTCTCATGCTTTAACAAAGACTTGATCTCGAATATTCATTGACGATGGTAAACAATACTTCACTAGATCTAAGTCTTCACAGTCTTCATCTGACATGAATTGTAGTTTATTCGACTTTCCTTTCAATGCTTTGTGTAATCCTTATTGTACTAGGAAATATCACTGACTTGCCAAATTTCAAATTTACTTTTGCCATCAAATTTTTCTAACTCGAACTTTGCATTTGATACCTTTACTGTCAACCCCAAATCAGGCTCTAATACTACTTGTTATGTGTGGAAGCTCTAAAATCCGATGGTTTGATTTTTGGCAATTAAAGAGCAAGAAAAAACGAAACCAACAACAAAGCAAGAAAATAAAACATGAAAGAAATAATATGAAAAAAAAACCAGGATTTTATGTAATTCGTTACATATGTGACTACATCCATGGTCCATGACGATTGACAATTTTTCACTAATTAAATAAAATAAAATTAAAAAATGACTCTTATTAAAGAGAAATAGAGATGCAAACTCAATCTCTCATAAATTCTTTCTGTTTCTATTTCTATAATTTTATCTCTCTACACGACCCAAGTTTCTTTTTTTCCTTTTTTATATTTATTTCTCTCTACAAAATAACTAATTATATATAGAAAGACAAGCCAAAAAAGGACCTAAGTGAGGCTATCCCAGTTTTTCATAACCTTCGAAAACTTAATTTTATCCCTTGAAATATGGATTCTCAATACTATCCTAATCCAACCAGGACTTACCCAAAACAAACCCTTACGCAATAGAAAGTTGGTTAATCATAATTCCTATTTAATAAGAAATTTTCTAACGAACTAGATCAAAATAAAAAAAAAACAATAACATAGGTCAAGACAAATTAACACCTCCTACTAAAATTTTTGATAACATTTAAAATAATTGCAGTGGCACTTGGATGCCTATCTTAATGCTCAAAGTTTGGAGCAAGGTACATAATGATTCAAAGCATGCGTTGTACTTGACTCATTTTCTCATTGAGATATTCCATAAAATGCAAATAATCATTGGGTTTTTTCGTGGCCGTTTGATCCCACCAAAATTATAAAAGAGGGCCAAAGGAGCTACAGATGAGGGGATTCATGTTATATTTTATGATATTAATAACAAAAATGGAAAGTTTAAGTGTGACATTAATAGGCCATAAGATGGGAGAGAGTAGACTTAGGTAGGCTGGCTATGTAAGGCGCAGACTTGGTACAATACTTGTTAAAATGTACTAGTTAGTTTAAGTGAAAAGTTTAAAAAGGATAAAAGATAGGCTTAAAAGAATATGATTGGATGTAGTAAGAAAATATATAGGGATTTATAGCCCTTGAAAAGTTTAAAAAGGATAAAAGATAGGCCTAAAAAAATATGATTGGATGTAGTAAGAAAATATATAGGGATTTATAGCCCCACTGAGGGTGTGACTCTTTATCAAGCAGAATGATAGATTATGATTTGTGTAGCCGACCCCAATCAGTTCAAAAGAGGGTTTGACGATGATGAATAACTAAAATGGCACTTATTTCAAGTTTTATTTTTGACAAGCTAATCAAAACTTACTGCCTTTTCCATAGCTAATGAGATGTATTTTTAATATGGGATTTAGGCCTGTCCAAAAATGCAATGCGGTACAAAAGCATTCCAATTTCAATCGGGCTTCTTCAAAGACAAAAGATATTATACTCTTCCAGGAGTAGAATGCGCATTTAACCTCGTACCTGAAACTTCATTTAAAATTAATTTTAGGAACACAAATTGTGGGGTTGTAACCTCTTCAACCCATAGATTTATTTTAATATTTTTTTTCTAATTGTACTCTTTATGCACTTAAAAATAATATTTTTTCGAGATTAAATAGAGACCACCTAATCTTTAGTCGGTTAGATCTAAGTTTTAGAAAACTCAAATTTCAAAATTTTCTTTTTTGAGAATAATCATCTAGTAATTTCTAAGTGATTCCCAAAATTTGACATTAAAAAAAAATCCTCCTAAAGTGGATCTTCTGACCGCCATAGTAGAACCCTCAAACTTCTTCAAATTCATTTTGCTTTTTTGTGAATGTTTAAAAATCATTTGCCTTTTTGGGGCCACATGCTTCGCTAGTTTTAGGACAGCCTTGTATACGTGTGAGAAAAATATTTAGAGAAAAGACAACATGAAAACTGAGAAAGTTTTATCTTCCTAAAGAAGGATTAAAAATTGGTATTTGGTAGAAAGACAAATCATAATTGGAGACAGTGAAAGGGTTTTAGAGAGACAAAGAGAGAAGACATGTATGGTAAAGGTAATATTACTATGGGAGACAACAACAAACCTTTTTTGTTTTTTGGTAAATGAGGAGAGAGAAAGGGAGTCAAGTTATATGTAAAGGGAGATACATACAAGGGAGACTCCAATATGTCATGGGACGTCCTTTACAATGGGAACCTCGAGAAGAAATGAAGTATTTTGATTTCAATATAAAATGAAGTAATATTGATTTTAGAGAGAGTGATAAATAATGTGGAACCTCTCAAATAAAGGAAAATTGTCTCTCTCTTGAGAGAAGTAATAGGGAAATATACAAAGGGTGGTGTTTTTATAAGGTTGCAATTTTAAATAATTTAATTATGGCGCACCTTAAAATTTTATCATAACATATAATTTTGTTGTAAAAAATTCTTAGTATTATTTTAAAATATATTTTCATACCTAATTAGAAAATTTTAAATTCGAAAAATGGTTAAACTCAAGTAGATCTATAAATATAGAAAAATCTTGAAAATGGACCGTCTAGATAATGTGTTGCAAGATGCATTATTTTTAGGACTCAATTTTTTTCATATTCGTACATCTCGATTAGAAGGCTTTTTTTAACATTAAAATAACATTTCCGTTAAATTTTTTAGGTGTCTCTGTTATTCTACATTTTAAAGTTGCAACCTTATATGAACTTTTCCCGTATATAAATAATAGGGTTGCGCCACGAACTGTTGCCTTAGAGCCAGGTTTGGGCTTGTGTTTGCCCAATTCCGCTCTCACACCTCTTTTTGTTTTTTGGCCCAAAATGACCTAGCCCTAATAAGGCCGGGCCTTGGCCAGCCCTACAAGAACAAAGGCCCGGCCTCGGCCGCAGCCAAGTGTCGAGAAATAGGGATAGTCCAGAAATAGAGGTAATAAGGAAACGTATGAAATATAGAGAAATAGGCCAATATATTGGTAGGGAAAAACAGAGGTGGATGTCTCATATGAAAAGTATTTCATGATAGAGAGAGGGGGGCTAGTCGAAATCCTCTCATACAGATAGGCAGCCGTTGGGGCTTTGGAGGGCGGCGTACGCCGCATGTGGGTGAGTGGTTAGGCAGTAGGAGAGCTAGAGAGAAAAAGGGAAACAGTTAATTTCAAAGAAGTCTATCACTCTCTCTCTTCCTTCTCTCACCTCTCTCTACCTTAAGGGTGGGAAACGGGTCGGGCCAGTGTCATAGGCCGGATGAGAGACCGTTTTCGGTCAAGACGGTAGAGGTAAGTTTTTTATAGCCCAACATTTTAAGTTCGACCTTACGTAACTTTGTCTAATAAAAAAAAAAAAAAAAAAAAAAAAAAACAAAAAACAAAAAAACAAAAAAAAAAGAGGACCTATAAGCCAGACCAGACTGGGCCGAGCCAAACACAAATAAATAATATATAAAAACACAAATAAAAAAACTATATGTGAAAAAAAAAAAAAAAAAAGAGGTTGAGGGTGAGCCGAACTGTACCACCAGCATTGGTCCTAACCCGGCGTTCAGGCTACAATTCATGGCCCGGCCCTAATTTAAGGCCCGAGAGAGCAGTTCGGGCCACCTGTCCTATTATCGGCCCTACTTCTCTCTCTCGGCATTCGTTAATACGTCGGGGCGCGAGAAAACGACGTGCTCCCACCTGCTCACGCGCACGCTACCCCACACTCCCAACCCTAATCTCTCTCTCACCTCCGTCCCTCCAAATACCACCTCCCTCGAAACCACAAACCACCTTTCACAAAACCACGATCCCTTATATACCATCACCTCACTCTATCTCCATCCCCTATTCGCCGCTCTCTCTGATTACACCTCTCTCTGATACCAGAGACCAGAGACTTTCTCTCTCTAAATCATTTGTTTTTCTTGGAGAGAGAAACAAACCAGAGGCTGAAGGAGCTCAGCAAATCCATTCAGTAACAGTGAGAGAAGTACCTTCTCCCGCACGTGTGCGTATCCTTAACAGTTGCCTTCAGTCAATGAGACAGTTGCAGAACTCTCTCTCTAACCGAGTCTTTTTTACTTGGGTCCTAGAGAGAGAAAGTGAGTGGGTTCTAATTGCACGTTGGGCTTTTTCCTGATCGGAATTTGAGATGAAGAAATAGAAATCGCAGGAATGTTTGAGCAATTAGAGCTGTAAATTTACAGAGATATATATGAGGAGCTGTACTTAATTTATGAAGGTTCTACAGATATAGGAAGTTTGAGAATCCTTCTTCTTTATTTGTAGTTGTGATAGAGAGGGAAGAGCACACATATCCTCTTTTCTCTCTCTCTCTAACAACGCGCCCCCAAATCAAGCACCATAGAGAATCTCAGCCTCGCGAACCGGTGGTGGGCCGGGCATGGCCACATGCCCGGAGTCGACCCACCACCGCCTCCGCCACTCCACCTCCAACAACACCACTCCCCTCCCTCTCCCTCATCTGGAAACCCCTCGAATAACAACGCCAACCTCTCTCGCCTGAAACGCGAGCGCATCGACCCCGCCAGCAACAACAACAACAGCCTTTCGAATGCTTCCCTGACGACCTCCTCTCCTCCTGAACAGGATGACGACAACACCGGACAGGAGGGCGTTGAACCCCCTGGCCGCCGTCCCCGCGGCCGGCCCCCTGGATCCAAGAACAAGCCCAAGCCCCCCATTATTATAACCCGGGACAGCCCGAACGCCCTGCGCTCGCACGTCATGGAGGTCGCTAGTGGCAGCGATGTGGCAGAGAGTGTTGCGGCGTTCGCCCGCCGTCGGCAGCGCGGGGTGTGTGTGCTGAGTGGCAGCGGTGTCGTAGCCAATGTCACCCTCCGCCAGCCCGCCGCCCCTGGCGCCATCGTCACACTTCACGGACGCTTCGAAATCCTGTCGCTCTCCGGAGCCTTCTTGCCCGGTCCTGCACCACCTGGTGCCACCGGGCTGACTGTGTACTTGGCCGGGGGCCAAGGCCAAGTAGTCGGGGGTTGTGTTGTTGGAGCTTTGGTGGCATCAGGGCCAGTGATGGTGGTGGCGGCGACTTTTGCAAATGCAACATACGAGAGGCTTCCATTGGAAGAAGAAGCGGAGGCAGCAGCGGCAGGGCAGCTGCCCGCGGCAGCTCAGGGATCAGGTGGGGGGAGTGGCGGAGGAGGGCAGCTGGCGGATCCAAGTGCCTTGCCGATATACAATTTGCCACCGAATTTGATGCCGAATGGGGGACAGATGGGGCACGATTTGTATGCGTGGGCTGGTGGCCGGCCACCATACTGAGAAAGGAGAGAGAGAGAGAACCCTTGTGAACTTGGAGGAGAGAGGAAGCAACTTTTTTGGAATGAGGTTTTTTCTCTCTTAAATTACCTACTGCTCTCTCTCTCTCCCTTGTTGATTTTAGTCTGAGAGGTTTCTCCTCTCTTTAACCTTATCTTTTTTTCTTTTTTCCTGTTTCTCCAGCTCTAGCTTGGAATGGGTTATGAGTTTTATGCCAATATCTTACTCTCTTTTTTTGTTATTTCTCTTTTTTATTTCTCTGTATCTGTTTCTTCCTTGTGTCTTTCAGCTCTCATTCAGCAAATCTTATTTTCTCTCAATGACTGTCAATTTCTCTCTCTAAAACTGTGATTCTCTTTTTCTCTCTCTCTCTCTAAATCCACGAATCCAACTACCTAGCTCTCTTGTGTCCCATTCTGTAAAATTTATACCAATGGTTATACCACCCACTCTCTTTGTTTCTCTCTCTAAACGCAGGGACACAATGAACTCTCTCTCTTCTTTCATTCTTCCAATCCATTTGACACAGATACTGCTTTAGTTTCTTCCCCATTTTCTCTATACACCAATCTCTTTCAAACATGTAGAGGTGATCATCTCTCTCTCTCTAGCCATTCTGTTTCACAAATGTGAATTCTCTCTTTCTCTCTCTAAATTTCATTCTGTTTCAGCTCATATGTCTTGCTTCCAATTTCCTTTGCTTTTATCCTTTTCACCCTCCTGTTTTCTTTGATCTTAGGGGACTGTGAATGAAATCAGGGATAACCCATTGTAGTAGAGCTCTTATTAGAGAGAGAAAGCAACACTCGTCTCAGTCGAGCTTCTTCCCCCACCTAGAGAGAGAAAATAACTTTGGTGGGTTTGACCGCTTGGTTCGACACTTACTGCCCCTCCCTCTTCTCGGAAATTTAAAGCACTGAGCAGCGGCACGAACTATTAGAACATGGGCCAGGTTTTCTGGGCCGTTTTTGTCCATTTTTGCTGCTCCATCCCGTTTTCCGGGACTCTCTTTCTTTTTACTTTCTCTCTCTACTTCTTTCTCTCTCTTCTTTGTTTATTTAACTTATGTGGATGAATATCAGTCAAATATTGTGGTCTTCTTTTGTCAGATTTTTTACTTATATGAGATAAATCGTGCCTGTGTACCATGTTTGGACATGTTTCTGGGTTCTTGATTTGATATCTGTTTCTCTCTCTAGAATAAATACTACCTGAGTGGGTCATGTCACACGAGTTGTGATCAGGGGGTACACAGATCCTTTTTTGGGGTTGAAAGCTTTCGTGTCATTAGATTGTCATGGATCAATTGTGGGCTGTGTGAAATCTGAAATCTGAATTAAGTTGAGAGAGAAAGAGAGAGAGAAAACTCAGAATAGTCAAATCTAACTTGAAAATCGGTCATTTCGTAACGATTTTGTTAATATATAAAAAATCATTTGGTTCTCAATAAAACAACGTTTTACCTTCTAACATCTCCCATTAACCCTTTCAAAAATCTAACTCTTAATTTACTTGAAAAAACGGGTAGAGCTCCACTAACTCGTTCAAAAAGAAAACTAGCTCCTAATCTTCTTGAAAGAACGGGTAAGGGTATGTCTTCTCCAGTGAATTACTTAAAAAAAGAAAAAATAATATCGATTCACAGATCCGGATTAGTTTTTGGCTGGTTTATTATTTTTGCACATGTTATTTTACAGGTCCACTATTTTTCATACAGTGAAACGACAGCCAAATCCATCGATTCACCGATCTAGACCAGGTTTTGTAATGGCGGATCCTGATCGCCGTTATATTTTTTAAATCACTTATTCAAATAAATTTAGAGAGAGAAGATGAGAGGATGTTTAGAGAGAGAAATAACATTCAAATTGTTTCTCTAACTTTCCAAAGAAAGCATAGCTTCAGTGTGGGTAGGCCATTAATTTGTTATCTTCTATGTATAGACATGACACCACCTTTAAGTGTTTTTTCACATTTTTTATTTTGTTTTCTAGTAGTTTTTTATTAAGAGAAAAAGGTTTCTAAAAAGGATCCTTGAACCTTAATTTAAATGAAATCCATGATCAAGAGAAGATATGTTGGAAATTGAAGCATTTTGGATCTGGTGGCCAATGTTTCCTATATTTGTATTATAAATGCAAAGTACATGAACCTAGAAATGGGTTACTGGGTTAATATAAACAATAACGTGTGCAAAAGGTAAGGCCGTGATCCTAATTTTCTATTTCCCAAGTTAAAGAGCTATGACTCTTGTGAAGCTATATACAATCCATGATTCTACCAAAAAAAAAAAAACAAAAACATGTTTTACTTTCTTGAACTAGGGACGGTTCATCATCATCATACGATAGCTTTATTTCAACTATTTAGGATCGACCACCCTAATCTTGTTCTATCATTCTTCTACATCAAGGGTCATACCTTCACTCAGACATTACAACACATATCTTATAAAAAACGCCATAGCATGAGTATATAATACAGATTCAAGATTTATAAAAACATGTGGCAAACTTTTACGCTACCCTACCTAATACAGCCCTCTTCCTTTATTTGGGCTTGGAACCGACATGACCAGGTTGGAACCGGCCATGGAGTTTGAATAGGGATGGCTGATAAAATAAAAATGACTGCAAAGCTTTTGAGTTATGAAAAATATCTTTTAATGAAGTATGGGTAACTAATTTTATTTAATCCTTCCATGTATCATGAACAATAACATTAAAAACTATGAATAAAGGAAGGGGGTCAACAAAAATGGAGCCGGCATTAATCCAACCAACTCATTATTTTTTTTATGTTTTATTACTAATTTTTCATGCTGACACGTAAGAAATGTACTATAAAAAATAAGAAACAAGTACATGAGACCACCATACAAATAACATCAACACAAAGAAGGCGTCAAACAACCAAAAATCAAACAAAAGAGAACTATGAGATTAGGTAAGAATGATGTTAGTAAACCCAAATTGATTTTCTCTCCAGCTCATTTAACAATTGATCCAAAGTGGTTGAGCTTATTTTGAATTTTTTAGTATCAAATTTCCACGCTAACACAACCCTACATCATGGTTACCTTGTTATAAGATTATGGACGAAATGGTTAAATATTGAAGTGACTAAACTCTAACCCTTTCCAAGAGGAACCTTAGTTTCCACTCTTCGGTAGAATTTTGTCAAGTCAATTCGGACTCGGCTGAGTTACTCGGACTTGATAGAAGTGAATTTTAATTGTAATTCTACATTGGTTGGTAGAATTTGTGAAGTCAATTCGGACTCGGTGAGTTACTCAGACTCGATAGAAGTGAATTTTAATTGTTATTCTCCATTGGTTGCAAGAACACACACAAGTGCTTTACATAACGAACTTCTTGGGATTATTTTTTCAAGTATAACATTTAGAGAAAATTACTAAAATCATCCCAAATTTTACTTTCTAAACACTTTACCTCCACCTTAATCTTTTCTCACTAAAATTTCTCAAAATTTAACTTTTATAACTAATATGCCCCAATCTCCAAAAATTTGAAAAAAAGACAAGTTTGCCCTTCCCTTTTTAACCGACCAATTTTACACTCCAGCATGTATGGAATGCACTCTGGAGGATAGTTCACTGTTAAATAGGCAGTTCGGCACCTATAAAATGCACTCCGACATCTTTAGAATTCACTCCGGCAATTGATGAACTCGCTCCGACGAATAGTTGACTGTAAAATAGGCACTCCGGCACCATTAGAATGTACTCCGACAGGTAGTTAACTGTAAAATAATAACTCCGACACTTGTGAAGAGCGCTCCAGCATGTGAAGAATATCAAACCGGCAGTTTCCTCCCTGGAAATTTTGTAGTCCGGCGATTCACCGCATCACCCAGGCGATATGCTTCTTGGAAACATAGGCACTTCGGCAAATACACTGAAGTAGTTTGGCATAGTTGAATATGGCTACGTCAAATAGTCCGGAGTTTTGGAGCTTTAATCTGGCAATTACGTCCCTGGCGGGTCAGTCCGATCATGTCTCTGAGCAATATGGCAATTTGTTTAATGTGCAGACCGGTGATTTGTAATATAACTCTGGTAATGTTACTACTAGAGTGGGTTCAGTCCGGTGTTTTAGATATTCAATCTGGCATATTGTTGTCTCATAAGCACTCCGGTAGTTTAGAAACTCAGTCCAGTGAAAGATTTATTGGGGTCCGTCCGAAAGATTTGGTCATACGTTCAAGGTACAAGAAGGGGTATTTTTGTCAAAAACAATATACCTTTTTCAGTTGGGGGTATTAGTTAGAAAATATGGTTTTTACTAAAAAGAAGTGAGAAAAGATTGGGGTAGGGGTCAAGTGTTTAAAAAGTACAATTTGGGGTGTTTTTTGTGATTTTCCCTAACATTTATTATATAAAGAGTTGAGCAAAAAAAAGAAACGACGTTTACAAAAATTAAGGAGAAAATATTTATTATGTGCAGGCATTCATTTAAAAAGACCTTCCCCTCTATTTACTGGAAACTTATTGTTGGTTTGGATCATACACCAAATACTGGAAACTTATTGTTGGTTTGGATCATACACCAAATACTGTGAAAATACCATTGCATTTCTAAGTGACAGCATTTAAGATTATATTTTTAGCTTGTTTTTTTTCTCCCAATTAAAATAAATTTGTAGCGCTTGGGATCCCCCCAATACCATTCTTTCACTTTCCCATTACGCGTGAGCCCGCAGGTACCCATGCGTTGTAGGTGCATGCATAGCATACACGTGCAACAGACTAGATAACTTCTACATGCATGTGTGTATGCATATATTATCTAGATATTGTACATTGAGAACATTTATTTTTAGTACAAGGAGGTCACAATCACTTTTGGCTATTTGATGTAAAATACAATGGATGAAAGCATGTCAGAACATTTGAGAAATTTTATTTTAGACATTATACCCAAACAGTGATACATCCTCAACCACTAGGTTTCAAATTTCACGGTTGCTTGTGACTTCATTATATCAAAAGTAAATTCCCTTATTGTATCCATTTCCCATTGCCTCGCTAATCATTATTTTGTAGAATTGTGGGAGTTCCAACAATTGATCAGATACACTAGCAAATTTCATCTACTTTGAATATGTAACAAATGATACAAGAATTGGACATGTACGTAAAATATCTACTAAAAACCCTAATTCATGATACATAGATCGACAACCCCAAAAATTTGAGGCTTGACATCTCTTTTCCCAAAATTAGGGCATTGGAAAAATAGCCAAATTAATAATGAAAAAAGTTTATATAAGATTGCAACCTTAAAATGTAGAATTAAAGATGCACCTCAAAAATCTGTTGGAAAAGGTTGTTTCAATATTGAAAAACCCTCTAATTGATCATCTCGACATTGAGATGTATGAATATGACAAAAAAAAAAAGATTTTGAGTCCCAGAAATAGTGCATCTTGCAATACATTATTTAAACAACCTATTTTCAAGATTTTCATATATTTATCAATCTACTTGATTTTAACCATTTTTGGAATTTAAAATTTTATAAGTAGATATAAAAATAGATTTTGAGATAATCTTAAAAATTTTCTACACCAAAATTACATGCCTTAATTGGATTGTTTAAGGTTGCAACCTTATAAAAACCACACCCATTATTAATTCATGGTGAACGGATAATATTTTGATTCGTGGGAAATCATTTCCGGAAATCTCTCTCCAGGAGAGTGGTTTTCGACATGATGAGAAATCGGTTTCATATCTCTCAAGGTATGAGGCTGCTTTCCCATGGAACACCGCTATTCAGTATGGCGACATGAATCCTTGAGTGCTTTCACACCCGCTGCTTACTCACGAAACAAATATGGGAAAGCAGTGACCCAGCTGGAAATCTCTCTCCCAGAAAGAGATTTGACGCGAACCAAACGTACCGCAAAAAATTCTCATGGGCTAATCGATCCATCATTTTAAAGAAACTTTGTGCTTGGAACCCAAACGAGCAAACCAATGTTCATGTCGTTAATGGAGGATACAATTTCAAGAATAGAATTGGACCTTTTCACTTTTGGTTTTATTTCTCTTTCATGAATTAATTCTTTAATTGGATTGATTGAAGTTAAGGTCTAGAAAGGAACCCTAGGATTGCACATCGAAGGGAATAGGAACAAAGAAAAGTCACATGAACCGACAAACTGCATCAAACTAAAAAACAGATCAAGAACATTGATTTTGAATACTAAATTGTTTGAGTTGGGAATTAAAACTGATTATTAACAATTGCATTTGCAAATATTTGAAAGCGCTGTATAGTTGGGAAAAGCCTTTGATGATAATTATTTGAAACTATTGAGAGTGAATACATTGAAACTAGCTTTTATTTTCCTTTTGGGTGGAAAACCCTAAATTTAAAAGTAAACGAACTAAAGTATATAAAGAGGCATTTCCTACCAAATTAATAGAGCTTATTATTTTTGCATGATCATGTTAAGTTTGAGAGAGTAGGAAATAAATAATGTGGCCTTCTTGTAGTGATGATTATAGGCTGTGGGATTTCTCATATTTTCATTCCCCAAACTTGGTTGAGAGAGCCTTCTTTTCTTTTTTAAATATGTTAAATATAAAGTATCAAACTTTTTTTTTTAATCAAATATCATGGTGAATCTACTTGGATTTGTAAGGATAAAAAGTTCGATTTTCATATAATTAAACAGGAAGCACAATTCATACTTTTTCAATATATTCTATATTTGATAACTGAATTAACTTATTGCCATGTTTGTTTCATCATGTTTGAGGAAATTATTTATACACCTTCAACATATATGACTGCTACCATTTAATAATGCATATAGAATCCAACATATTTCATATATGGAGGTCAATCTACTTCACTTTTTAACAGTAAATAATACAGCTTTTCTTACTTTTTTATGGAAAATTATTTCATGCAGCCTGGACTGCATTTTTAAAATATGCGGTCCCAATGTATAAAGCATCCATCTTTTAGATGGATGCAAACATATGGTCCATCTAAACACAATTGAAACTAATGGTCTAAGTGTTTTCTTCATAAAATCATTATCTTTATTTTTTAAAATTTATTTTATTTTTTTATATTCATGATCTCAATGTTAGAGATTACATGTCCTAAAAATTTGGGTCCGAAAATCCATCTCAAAAATAGATTTCTAAGAGTCGATTCATTTCTACATGGACTCATACAAACCGTGCCCCTTTTTTATAATATGATGGAACCATTATAATATATCTCATTACTTCATATTTTCTATGCGTGATAGCAGACAACCTTTGTAAGAATTTCACACCTTTATCAAAATATTGGCCTTACTAAACTACTAGAAACCCCTAGTATTTGTTTTTACAAAATCTGACAAATTATAGATCCTTGGCAATAAAAATTTGTCCACATTTCTCAATCTTTTCAAGAATGACTTTTTAGTTTTGTAGGACAGAGCTGAGGGTAAGTATCCACATGAAGGACCCCCCCCTTCACGTGGAGGCACGTGCCATTGTCACTAAACCCTAATATTTAATTAACCTCAACTTGCAAACAACATTCTAATTGCAAAGTCACAAATGGATGGACCCCTTTAAGAGCCCAACCTTAAATTAATGCCATTTAAGCATTAAATTAATCTCTACCTCACAGCATATGATTGATTCTTCCTTATTCAAAAACCCTAGTTTTGCTACTCGTTAGTGCTTGGCTATGCTTAGGTAGGGTCAAGCTCCCTTTGGCCCTATGATTCTACCCCACTATATTCCAGTGCTAAGTTTACTTTCAAGGGCCAGCCTATATAAAAAAACTTCGACGAGAAATCCACTAAATGTTCCATGAATAATGTATATGTGGACCACCCACTAGTGATATTTTATGTGTTTAATTAATTGTAGTTAGTGGAGGAGCACACATCATCAAAGTGTGGTTAAAGGAGTTGGCTTTCCAAGTAAAAAGTATTTGGTTTTTTTAATTAATATGAGAATCCAAAATTGTCGAACACACATCATCAACTTCACGTAGGGAACTCACATCCATTGCTGAAACACTTGTGAAATCAAAATTTAAGCATACATTAATAACTTGAACCACAGTAATCAAGTACCTCCTCAAGGGTAAAACCATGAACTGAAAGAGTTTCTTTTTTAAAAAAAAACACAAAAAAATTGTTTCCTTTCTTTTGGTAGGATTTCAATCATCAGATCCTTTTCATGTATTTTCAATTTGATTTTAACTTATGACCCTTTTCACATAGAGAGGGAGTATGGGTTTTTGAGCATATTCTAATATCCAGACTTTTGTGAAGCATTGCTTCCTAAATCATAAACAGGTGCTTCCCAAAGAGTAATAGGGATCACCAAAGCATTAAAAGCAGTAATCACTCAATGTTTGTTTCAGTGCATAATTCATTTTATTCAAAAAAAATTGAATGTTATATGAATTCATGTCATTAAATCTTTTTATTTCTTTCTTAGGTTATGAAACGAGAGTACATCATACCAAAGCTTTACATAAAGATCATAAACATCTTTGCCACCTAAACAAGGCTAGCTCAGTTGCCATAATCCCTTTCACTTTGGGTTGACTACTTTCTCTTACTAAATGAACTGAGAGAAAATTACTTGTAGAGAGAGGAAGAGTTTAATACTTGCTCCTGTAAGCCCATACTATGATTAGGGCCCTAGGGTTTTTATGTTTTCTCACTCTATATACTTAAGAGTGAGAAAGTTCAGGCCCATCTCCAGCAAGCTCACAACTCGTTGCTATATATGCTCTGTGACAGTCTACTTGAGAGGGAAAGATGGACCTTCGCGTGATCGCTTAAGAGAGCATAGTTAGCAAGTCTCCGTTTGAAAGCCAATTTTTTTTAAAAAAAACCTTCAATTTTGTTAAAATACATCAAGAAGTCTGATTTTTTTAAGAGATCTTAAAAAAAACATGCTTTTTTAATGGAATCGATATAAATTCGTATTTTATCTTTTAAAAGTAAACAAACTTCTTCTCTATAACTTTATTTCTTCATTAACTTAATATTATTGAATTTTTGGTGTAAATAAAAGTACCTTAACAGTGGGAGTAAATTAAGAATCGTGATTTAACAAAACATACCATAAAAATTTCACCAACGAGTTCCTTTAAAATAAGTGTACGAAAAAATACAAGTAATACATTTCCTAAAAAAGGTAATCAAAACAATGATAATATGAGAATTAGAAGAAGAGTAACCCAATGAAAAATATATTTTTTCTTTAAACCATAATGTCCTTATAAAGAACAAGAGACAGATTTAATGATGCTAAAGATTTCGGTAGTTAGGAATTCAGTGCAAGCTTCGAATTTGCTTAAGCATTTTGTTACTTTTTGTTATGTATAGAGAAGTTTGAGTAATTTAATATTTTATTTTTTACTATTTATTTCATTGATGTATACAACATAACATTTTGGATGGACCACTACTTTACATATTTGGGTCTTTGTGTTGGCTTTTAATTAACTGCAATCCTATATTGAAGGTGTTTTTCTTTCTCTAAAATATAATTATATACCTCAATTCACAATTTTTGTTATTTGCTAATTAGTTCTTGTGTTTATTATTGTTATTGTTGTTTCATTTTATACTCCCAATAAATCTATGATATGTTTTATGCTGTGACAACAGAGTCAGCATTGATGCTGGGTTTATTAAGAGTTTCAACCAAAAAATGTCAAGTATTACTCTAACGGCACCAATAATACTATACAATTTTTGTTTGATGGCTTTAATATATCTATAAAATAACTACAAGTTATAATTCTATATTGTGTAATCTTTACATCCTTGATTTTTTCACTACATTTTGTTGATATTCACAATTATATAACCGACCTTTTTTTTTTTTGCTATACATATTTTTGACCTAATATTTTATTTTTGATATAAAATCAATTTATTGCCAACATTTTGGTTAACTTTATTATTCTCCGACTTGCCGACTTGCCAACTATACCCGAGAGTCGCGATGTACACCTCATAAATTGAATGGTTAAAAGAAGAATAGAGTGAATGGAGGAAATGCTCCCGCGGGACCATAGAATCTCCTGGCATAGAAGTAACAAACACGTTTTGGAAAACCACTAAGCGGTTTTGGAAACCGCCTAAGATTCCCGCTTTGTCCAAAGAAACAATCAGCCGAAAGCGACATCCCTGCAAAACGACAAAAGGGGCTAGAAAAGTGGGGGCGTCGACACGTGGCAGAAAGAGGGATCGCTTTCGCACGTGCGATGCGAATCTTTCCGGCCTATGCGGGAGACCTTGATTAAATAATCCAAAAATTCTTTTGTTTTATTTTCACATCTTGTATGTGAATATTTTTCTCGTGTTATTTTTTTTGCTCATATTTCCGCTCCATTTTTACTTATTTTATAATGTTTTCCTTTGTGCATTACACTTATTGACAAAATTACACTTTGTTACATGCTATATGTAACATTGATCATCACAGGGGGTGAGGTTTATATAGTGCCTTCTTTGCACTATAGAAGTAAGATTCACCTTTAAATTTTACATGGAGGTGTACTTTGGGAGTCAAAAGCCTTATGATAACTTGAAAATTCATTTTCATCTTTAGTTATGAAATTTAAAAGTTAAAAAATGATATAGATCTATAAACACTTGAAAAATCTAAAAAATAGATGGTTTAGATAACTTGTTACAAGATTAAGTATTTTTAAGCTTAAAATTTTATTTTATTTATATTCATATATTTTGAGATTGAAATGATCAATTTGAGGGTTTCCTAACATTAAAACAATCTCTTCTAAAGTATTGTTGACTTGTACCTTACTTCAATAGTATAAAGTTGCAACCTTAGGTAAACTTTTGTGCGTATCCAGTAATTTAACGTAATATAATGTTAAAGTGCTATATGTATCATGGCATGTTTGTAAAACCTTTTAGCAACGCAATGAACAAATGCTACAGGAAAAGTACTCAATGCGATCCGTGATGTTTCCTACCGTAACTAAATTTCAAGAAAGAAATATTCAGTGAATGCAATATATAGTGTTTGAGTTGAGGAATGAGATACCCCATGCCAACTCAAATTTATGTAGAAATGGATTCAAAGCATAGGTGGTCGGGGTGGTAGTCGCCAAAATATAACATCTTGAGTTTTTTACCTACTACACGTAGGGACTCAGGGACCTATTCTCTACTGATTTACCTAAAAAAAAAAAAAAACTTGAATTTTCATTAGAATTAAGGAGTACACTATATCTCTTCGAGCAAAAGATCTTTTAAGGAAGATTTTTTAATTCAGAAACTTGGGGATCCAGTCTAGAATCACCAAAAAGCGTTTTGATTTCTTGGATACTTACTCCAATGTTTCAAAAATTAGACATTGTAGGACATTATTATTTTCCAGTATAACTATAGCTCGGGTGTTTATTTTTCTAGGATGCAATAAGGTTAGGTACAGTATCGTGTATTTTATGATAAATATGGGTGTAGTATATGTGCCTATAATTTATTTCTATTCATGTTATTTATTATTTATCTATATAAGACAAATTTGTATGTTCATACATTTATGGACACAAAGATTTCTCTTCAAATGAGACTCTAACTGTTAGCTATGTTGAGGAGGTTGCATCCCAAAATTTGGCGGCTCCTGAGCAGGGTTCCAGCAAGGGAGTGAATGACCAACCTCCGGTTTTAAGAAAGTATATTCACTCATTTGTCAAAAATTGGGGGCCTAAAATTTGTTATTTTTTATTTTTGTTTATTTATTTTTTGTCTGAGGGGGTTACCTATTGAATTCTGTACAACGGGGGAAGTAGAAAGGAACTAGATGGGAAGATGGATTTATAGGTCGTATTCCGGCTTGATATCCTCCTCCTTCAATATTCATAAAATTTACTAAAATCATTTTATCCCCAATATTAACTAGAACAATGATGACAAATTTTGTTAATTTTCTTCTTTCATTCATGGTATCAACTTATTCCCTTTGCATTTTATCTAGTTCCTCCAACTCTTTGGTGCAAAAGTTTATATTAGTAGCAATGTCAAGATATAATTCTATTTTCTTTCAATTTTCTCCTCCATCTATGGTATCAACTTCTTGCCTTTGTATTTTATCCATTTCTTCCATAATTCTTTGGTGGAAAAGTTTATATTAGCGCCACTATTAAAAAATAATTCTATTTTCTTTCAATTTTCTCTTCCATCTATGGCAATTTTTGTTAGCACTATGAGGAGATTTTAAAAATGTGCCATTTTTCGAATTTGATACATATTTTCCTCTGAAATCTCTTCCTCTTTGAAAGGATTTTCAAACAATCTTCTGAAATTTCCTTTATAATCATTTTGAAAAGTGTGCCTAATTTCTTCAACTTAAGTCTCTTGAGCCGAAAGGAAGAATTTCAGCCGAAAGCGAAATTCACATCCAGAGTGTAGAGCTCCTTCCAAAGTTTCAGGTTGGTAGATGCAAATTTCCTTTTGAAACTTTCAAATTTCGTCCCACTTCGTAACAGTGCTACTGTTTTACAGTAATCAGCAAGAAGTTGACCTCCCATTTGTTTTTTTTATCCATTTTTGCAATAATAACACCAATAACAATAGTTATAATAATAATTAATCTACATTATACAATAGTAGTAATACAAAAGCTATATATAATACAAAATAATTAAGTGTCCTGATGTGATTAGCAGCTAATTTGTTTGGGTTTTGGGGTCTCTTTCTCCATGGACAAGCCTTGTTTGAAACTTTCGTTGGGAGTTGTACAATTTCTGAGTAAACAATGCTGAAAAATTGGGATGTTTTAGTTTGTCTTTGCTCAATAACCATTATTTTATGTAAGAATCAGTGGCCTTGCTTTGCATAAAATAATGTGGATTAGAGAGAGAAAGGTAGAGAGAGAGAGAGACTCCAATAATGCTTCATTACCTGGCGTGTTCCTTCCTCCCCCCACTTGCATAACCCTGTCTTATCTACAGGAAGAGGGTTGGTTGATTGATTAGAGTTTACTTTGACCCTGCAATTGTTCTCTCTCTCTCTCTCTCTCTCTCTCTCTCTCTCTCTTATCTGTGTGTGTAGAGGGAGTTCCAATGCTAATGCATGAGCTGCATGAATTTATATTGGAGTTTTAGCAGCCCATGAACAATATTTCAAAATAAATTGGAGCAAAATAAAACGTTCCCAATCATTGGAAGAAGCTTTGAATTTCATGTGAGGGAATAAAAAAATGGAATAGCATAAGAAATGAGTTTCGTTTAAATGTAAGAGGACTAATGAGCAATTATTGAATATTGATATTAGTTAAACAAAGAAGAAGCCTTGAGAGCCCCATTTCCAAGGAAAAAGATTCTCTCTTGTCTCCAAATGGGATTTGAAATTTGGGCTCAAAAAGAAATAAGAATTGAAAATTAAGTGCTTGGTGGCACATAATATTGGTTTTAGCAACATGATAGATTAATAAAGAAAAGGAACTTTTGGGATTGAACATCCCTCTAGCTATTTCTCAATCCAAGTATTTTTCTTAAAATAGAGATTCATTTTCATATTCCCCAACTTCTTTATGAAGTTTGTGATCCAAAATTTCTTAGAACTGTCACAAGATACTATTTTTTAACTATTTACATATTACCTACCCAAAAAAGGAACTCTTTATATAATGATTTTACGTTGTTTAAACCCTAAATAATTTCAGTAAATAAACTTATCCTCCCCAACTTGGTCTTTGGACTTTTGTATGGTGTCTCATTCTTAAGAAATGGAGACACATTTTATATACATTTTGTGTCACTAAATTTCAAGGTGGTGGCAAATGTTCCAATCATATGAGGCCTTAAACTTGACGTTTACTTTGAAAATGAGACCATATTAGTATTATTTAGACTTGGTAAAAAGCATTAAGATCCACTAGATGAGATTATCTTAATACCAGAGTAGTTTCAAGAATACATTTTCTTAATGTGGCCACTAGTAAAAGTGGTAGATGAAAATTCTAAATCCAAGTGTTTCGAGCAATGTCGTGGGGGCCGTTCCCGGCAGTTTGAATGTGACCGTTGCTTGAACGCGCTTTTCATCTGTATCACGGCCAAAATTTCAATTATCAGTTTCATGTAGCTTTTTGAAAGGCATCATCGTCTTAGACTACTTCTCAATGTTTTCACACCATGTTTATGCACATATTCCACTTATCTTTGTAATTTTTTGCGATAATGCAGTGATCCTATCAGATTTAGCAGCAAAATTCAATTAGAGCTATGCCTCTAATCTTTGTTAATATAGGAAACAAGAAGTTTGTTTCAAGTGGTTTTTGCTGTGTGATTTCTGGAGAAATCAATGTCATTAGGGTTAACCTTGGATTATTGAGCAAAAACCATGGGGAAAAGAAAAAGATATGTAACTCAAATCAATTTCTATTACTATTATCATCATCGTCGTTGTCGTCGTCGTCATCGTTGTCATCATCATCAACATCATTATTAAAGAGGCCCAACATCTCTTGCTATTCAATTTCTGCTGCATATCTTGAAAAGTAATTTCATAATGCTTATATCCAAAATATAATATTCTTTCAAATTCAATGCCAATTCATTAAGAAACTATCTCCAACATCAATCTCCTTTCAAGCACATGAAGGTATAATTCTGTAATGCATATAATGCGACAAAGAGAATGGGAACATAGCATAATTAGAATCCTCTAAAAGTGTCACATTATGGGATAAGTGCTCATAGTATTATATAAAGCATCATAAATTATACATGCTTCAAGAATCTACAAATTCTTAGTCAATTGATTGCAAAGTGAGAAACTCAATTTTGTAGGCGTTTGAATAACATTTTTCCAGTGCATAAACCCCATAACCGAGATTTAAATAGTTCTCTTATTGTGTGGTCTATAATTGTCCGTTGAGAATGTTAAAACAACTTAATCTTTGTGTTTATTCGAATATCCATTTTTTATTCATTCCATGAAAATAGGAATATGTAGTTCACATAAACAAAAGACTTTTCTCGACCATTTATTAAATATCACTGCTGTCATCAGCAAACACAGTTTATAAAGCGACCAAGAGAGAGCATACTGTTGGTAAAATAAAGAGCCAAAAAACCCATGCAAAACAGAAAGCTGGTATTACATATTTTTCTTTGGGAGGTTGTGGGGGGTTGGTCAAACTTGAGAAAATTGGGGTTAAAGAAAACTGGTGTTTGTATATGAATTTGTGTAGGGATTGTATAGTACGAGACCATTTATCTTTGTTACATGAAGGTTACAATTGTTATAAGTCATTAGATGTCAGATGACTTGGGGTGTCAATCAAAGTTTGAAAAATCTTTTATTGAGCTTTGAGTCTAGTCAATGACATACTTACAACCACATGATTTGAAATCTGATGGACAAGAGGAATTCTGACCTCCTTGTATTTCAAGTAAATGGTCTCTTTTTATACTTTTCTATTTGTATATATATATTTAGGGATTGTATACTATGGGACCATTTATTTTTGTTACAAGGAGGTTACAATTGCTCAAGCCATTAGATGTCAAATTGGATGGCTTGGAGTGAGACACAAAGTTCGACAATTGGAGTGTGACACAAAGTTCGACAATTTTTTTTTTAACTTTGACTGATCATAAGTACACTCACAATCATCTGATTTGAAATCTAACGTACGGGAGTGATTGTGGCCTCATTGTATTAAAAGTAATGGTTTCTTTATATACTTTTCCATAAGGTTATAGGGAAGATGATTAATTTTTTATTTAAAAAAAAACGAACTATGGAATTCAGTGTAAGTAATCAACTTATAAGCCAATATCAAAGGATTGCCGGTACTCAAAAGGATTTATATCCCAATGAGCCACAACTAATAAACAAAATAATAAAGAAAAACAAATTTAAGGTAACCGTGAAAAGATATTTTTGAAAAAAATATGTACAATGATACTATTTACTTTTTATATAGGGAGGTCACAATCATCTTAACTATTAAATTTAAAATCGGGTGGTTGAGCATATGTCATTGCTTGGACACAAAGTCTAAAATAAAATCTCTCGAATATTGTGACACACTTTCATCTAATTCAATTTTACATCTAATAGCTAAAAATGAATGTGATCTCCTTATATCAAAAATAAATAGTCACACAGTATACAATCACATACCCGACTTGTTTAATAAGAACCCCCACGACTCAGCCTTGCCCAATATTGATGGGAAGTATAAAAATCCTCAGGCTGAACAGTTAGTCTTGCTGTGTGAGTTGTGAAATTAAGTTAGAAAAATTAAACTAAAAGCAACATTTGCTTCCTTCAAAGAAAGATCCATAACTCGTTGTTTTATGCTCCCTGTACTGACAGAGATATGCTAGTCTGCTGTTCTCTCATAAGTTGATGTTTAGGCCTTTTACAAGGCCAAAAATATGTCAGTCATCACCTCGTTTGTGATTTATAAAACATGTTTGTATGAAAAATTTATTTTCACTTATGATTTAAATAGTATAAACTTTAATGTATGGCTCTATGCAATGGTCTTTTTCTTTTTTTTATTGTGTTTTTTTCGCCATCGTCTTCTTGTTGGATCCCCATTTCAGTCAGTCCAGATTAGTATAGTGGGTAGGTGATCCAGAACCCAATTCCAGGTTTTAAAACACTATTAGCGCCTACATCATTCTCATATCATTCATTTGATCTCTCACATCATTAATTGGAGTTGTGTAGCCGACTCCAATTAATTGAAAAAAGGCCATGATGATGATGACTCGGTTTCTGTTCCTCGATTTCAAGGAACAACCAAGCAAGCAAAAATTTGAGAGGGGTTGCTGAGCCTTGTCCAAGCCCAAGTTTACAAGCGCTAAGCTCAAGAGGACGTGAGAACTTAGGTTTCATTGATCTTGTTGCTCCTATTAGCATGGTATGATTCGTTTGCAATGACATTTGATGAGATAATATGTGACTTAGTGATGCTCTCCATTATTTCATTATCAAGGGAGTTACCACTAGATTGGACAGCACCCTAACTATTAAGGAGGTAATACCACAAAATCGAAATAAGGTTATTTTATAACCATAAAGTCAATGTTAAATGCCTCGTAGTCACTACTACTTAAAAGAATATAATTGAAATGCGCCGGGATTACCTTGAATAGGGCAGATTATTTGCAAGATTATGAGAGCCTCTATTCTATGGGAGATTTGGAAGGAATGTAATAGAAGGACATTCGATGGATCTATATCGAATATTGAGAGAGTCAAAAATAAAATTCCGTATTATCTTTGGAGCTGGTTTTCAGCAACAATGGAGGGATATGAAGACTTCTTAGTGGATATAGAGGTGAATTTAAAGTTCTTCGGTTAATCAATCCTATTCTAAGGTGAAGTGTAAAGAAAGATGGAGTTTACCTCTGGTGGTGGGTAGTATCAAATTTAATTTTGATGGCAGTTCTTCTGAGAATCCTGGTGGGTATTGGAGGTTTGGTGAGATTCAGATGGTCCTGTCTTATTCTCTTATAGTTGTCCATGTGGTATTTCTTCAATAAATAAAAAGTCGTTTGGATACCTGAAAATATATTGTCTGTAAAATATATTACTGACGTACTACATTACATGGATTGTTACTGTTTGGGTAGTATTTAGATACAACCTGGAAAATACATTGCTTTTACTAGATATAGCGATTTAATATGGAATTGTCTACAAAGAGACCATGTATCTTTTTATCTTTTGTACGCACAATCATTCTTGTACTTTAAATTTTAAAATGGGTGGTTGTACTACTGTCATTAACAAAATACAAAATTTTAAAAAAAAAATTCACTTTATGACTCACCTCTACCCATCCAATTTGACATCTAATACTTAAGAATGATTGTGACCTCTATTGTCAATGGTCTTTTTGTAGACATTCCTATTTAATATTGAAATGCATATGTATAGATGGCATGACTATACCATGCTTGTTATGCCTCAAAATAATAACTTAATAGTGTGAATTAATATTGGTCATAAACATTGAGTGAACTATTTTAGTCACAACCTTTAAATATCATTAATTTGTAGTTTAATTAGTGAATGGTGATGTATTTTAAAAAAAAAAATATTGTGAAATGGTAAAGTATTTTAAAAATTAGATTGAAATATTGGAAGGGGCCAATGTGTAAGTAATTTATCACTTCTTTATCCATATCTAAACCCTAATCCCAAAAAATATATATTTTTTTTTTTCCAAAAAAGTAATTATAAATTTAAATAAAAATATAATTTATCACATTTACCTCTTCCAATATCTCAATCTAATTTTTAAATTGAGGAAGCAGGGAAGAGGAGAAAGTGGATTCGAGTAAAATGATGGGAGGAAATAAATTGATACCATGATTTAAAAATAGCCTTGAATCTGAAAAATGGGAGCTTGAGATTGAAGGAAATAATAGGCTTACCAGGTTGAAAGAGAAAAGAGGAGCTTGAGAGAAGGAAGAGGATGTAAGTAATAGGCTTACCAGGTTGAGAGGGAAAATGAGAGCTTGAGAGAAAGAAAGAGGATGTACGTAGGAGTGAGGGAACAAGGTTTTTTATACACTAGATTACCCGTCATGCGCGTAAAAGATTTCCCAGTCCTTCTCGCGTGTAATAGATTTTACGATATTTAAAGAAATATTGTGTAATCTATTTTTATTTTCTTACTAATAAATGTACTCAAACAGTGTAAATGTTATATTTCTTGATAATATATTTTCAGGTATCCAAACAGCTTTTTCTTACTAATAAATGTACCATAACAGTATAAATATCATATTTCCTAGTAATCTATTTCCCAGTAATATATTTTCAAGTACCCAAACGACGCCTAAGACTGAATTTTGTGCTTTGCTTTAAAGCTTAAAATTGCTTAAAGAGGTGAATACTTGTTGATGGGTTGTAGAGTGTGATTCCTTAAATGTGATCAATTGGTGCAATCAGGTGAGCAAACCGTCTTGATCATTGCATTCTTTATGGGCTGAGGTTATGGATTTGTATGGTGGTATGCCGATGGTATTCCAACGTGTCTATCGGGAGGCTAAATGATATAGCCAATGCTCTAGGCGGACAATGTTAACTTTGATTGTTGCGAATGAATTGCTTCTGTGATGTATTTGTAAATATCATTTGATTAATAAAATTTTGTTATCCTTGGCCCAAAAAATGCTTAATTGAGATCGATGAGATTTTCTAAGAGAATTTGCAAACCTCAATTACAGAAGGGATTAGAAGAGTTTTTGCCCCAAGCTAATTTGAAACATTTTGAGAATATAACCCTGTTAAATTGAGTGGGTATGGTTTGCTGGACATAAACTACAGCACCCACGACATCGGGGCTTCCCTTGGCACTCAAAGGGCTTGTTTGTCTCCTTGCAATAAGATTTTTTGGAAATGATTTAAATCCTGCAAATGACTTTTTGGAAGATTCAAATGCGCCCAAATATGGGCAATAACTAAGAAAGGCTGAACGTGGCATCCAAGTATTGCCCACTGGCGCCAGGGCACATATGCTAGGCAATAAAAAGCGCCAAATGGTACCATAACATGAGAATCCCTTCATAGGACATATAGAGAAGCTAGCACAATAATTTGCTGGGAAGGGGATGAGGTCATGATCGTAGTACCCCCACACCTTAATCACGACATTGTGGTTTCCATTTTCACCACTAACACCACCCCACCAACACCTTCAAAAAACTAACTTCCAATCTACTTGAAAAAATAGGTAGGAGCTGTCTTCCCCACTGAATTACTCAAAAAAATAAAAAACACAGTAATAAATTCCAGCTCAAGCTATCGTTGAGATATCCATACAACTGTTCAATGTTCAAATCAAATTACAGATCAGATGATTAAACAACACAGCGATTGGCCGGCCGTTAGTTTGTAGAGGAGAATATTAACTATGGCCAATTTCAAAGCACTCACATCTTTACAAGCAAGAAGATATTCTAGTCCAGTCTTAACCTAAAGCTTTTCAACAAAAATCAAACATTCAATAGGGAATTCACCAAAAACCAATTTTCATTAAAGTTGCAGCCAAAAAATCACACATATCTAGTAACTCAATTTTGGTACATTTCTGTAAATTTAAAACATTGTAAACTACTTCCCATCAAGTTCTGAAGACCCTACAGTTTCGCATATAGAATGAAATCAAAGAAAGAATCTAATATTGGGGGAAACCCCCAAATTACACCTCCAAATAGGAGATGGGACAGAGGAGAGTTTCATCTCTCTTTCACCATTTTGTCAGTTTGATGAACGTGAAGTATCTTTTCCCATTGGAAAAATAAATAGAAAAAAGAAAGAGAAAGGGGTCTTAAAAAAGCAAAGAAAAATTTCCCAAAAATAAGGACAAAATGGGGTCGACAGCAATATTTTTTTTTCACGGTTTCTCCACCAGTTTGAGCACCAAACAGCATACGCACCTCCTTTCCATGAAATGTTTTTTATTTGAAAGACTTACAATGTCAGATAGAGGCCCTAATGGAGAAGTGCCTGCAATGCAGTTCTCCCACCCCCCAAAAGTAGGTCTGGTGCTTTGATGGAAACCAAAGGAATCCTCAAACTTAAAGTGAAGTGACCAAGATTCAAGCATTTTACAGGGTTGGTAAACTTATCATTTTGGAATTCCTAATTTCATGGCAGCTGCCTCAACTGTCCAAGGTCAACAGTGGAAAAGCTTCTCCATCGTGATTTGGGGCACCAATAGCTGAAGGCCGTCACCTCGTTTCTACTTTGGTTGAAGCAAGCTAGCCACTCCCATGGGGGATGTCACTCAATTCTTCAAATTTTTCAGATGGCTTTGAAAAAAGGAGCACCCAACAAAGTTAACAGTTACAAAAAAAAAAAGGCACCCGACGACCAATCCTTGCAGACATCTGACTAGCATGGAATGCTAGAAAATTGTAGGAACCAAAAATGACAACATGGGATATTTTCCCTTGTAATTCAATGCTTCTCAAATATCCATATGGAGCCACTTCCATATTTTAGAACAACAGTCCTTGCATGCCGAAGGGGGCTCCCATATTGAAAAGGCTGCTAAATTAAAAGTCTTAGAAGTTGGTTTTCGCATTTACAGAATGTGAAATAACCTGAACTGATGAGACAAATTAATAAGTAAATAAATATTATGGAACCATGAAAAAAGACACCCAGCCGGAGAAGCCATGGCCCTGCTGGTTAATTATATTGATGTTTCATCAACGCATGTAAAATCCAACTCAAGGCCAGATAGATGATGAAAGCCCAACATGGATTCTGATAATCATGAGCATCACTGACATGAGCAAGGACTCAAAAGGGTTTTATCAATGAAAACCTTTCAAAATAAGCCGCAATGGCATGAAAAAGAGAAAAAGTAAAAAACGGAGTGATGTGTCAGGTCTTCAAATAGGCCTTTGAAACTTCCCATGAACCCAAACTCTTCGCATGTTCTTACCATTATGATGGTTCAACAAGTTGATGCAGCAATATTCAAGCTCTAGCTGCACTAGCATGTGTATGCTACATTAGTAGTGCTCTAATTTAGAAATACATACTTTTCCTAGAGCATTTATGAAAGCAACCAGGTAAAACATGGTTAAAAGAGAAAAATGAAAATAAACTAAAAAACCAACTATAAGATATACTAGAAAAGGAACCTAGACAGATCTCAGCATCATGACAAATAGGTAGCATATTCTACCATGTGGCCAAGGGATACAAAGCAAGAGGTCTAGTTAGAAAGCCCAGTGAAGGACAAATTTTTTGCCATGCAATTTATGAAGCTTGGTAAGGATGGTACCTCAATAAAACCAGCATTTAGAAAGAGGTCCCTCACTGTATCGAGCGAAAAGAAATAAGAACGGGTGCCATCAGCTCGCTTATATTCTCGGTTACCAACTCTTTGCGTTGGTAGAAAACGAAGCATAGTCATGTCATAGAGGCCTGCGAGTCAATTCAGCACATGATATGGTTGAGCATGTTACAAAGGTTAAAAAGTGAAAAAATAAATAAAAACAAAGTAGCAACAAACGTCTAGTTTATAGATGAGCATAAATGGCATCATCATAAGAACATAAGAAAACCATATAAACACACAGGCGTCAACCTTCACCCAGCCAGTCCAAACCCCACTTCAAATATTTTAACTTTGGCTGAGTTATTTATAATACCCATTTTCGGCTTAATATCAACCCCAAAAATAAACACAATCTATCCATGTGAGCTAGTGTACTTAGTAGGATAAGATGGCAAGGACGAAAATCTCAATTTCGTTTTTAAATGAAAAAAAGCAACAAACAACCCTACTAGAATCTGTGCAGAGCTAAAGTACAGAGGAAGTACAACCAAGGTTGTGTGTGTGTGTATCTGTGCATGTGTGTGCATGCGTGTGTATGTGTGTGAAAGAGAGAGAGAAAGAGTAGAAGATTCTCTTCTATGCTCTTTGAAAGCTCCTAGCAGGATTGAAGATTTGGGAAACAAGAAATGAAATAGGCATTAATGATTAGAAAACAGCAGGAGGCTCTCGTTTTACACCACCTGTGCAACTAATTTATTGTTGCACTGAAGGATAGATTGCACTAAATTGGTTTCTGAAATTGATATGTCAAACATCACACACCAAACTTGTTTTTCTGTTCACAAAATTAACAAAGCATACCTGTATTGCTATTTGCTAGTCAAAAACAAAAATATTAACAAGAGTTCATGTACCTACCATAATCCCTGAAAAGGAGCAGGCTTCCAGGTTTTAAAACAGAATAACAGTTAGCAATTACGAACGGCATGCTTCGAAATGGCACGGATGATAAAGTGAATATCTGAAAAGAATAATAGACTAAGTTAACTAACAATAATTTAAAAATAGCCTGTGTGTTGGACACTCAAAAGTAAATTAGAATTTGTGAAACACGAGCACAAAGCAAATACATCTGAACACAGAAATTTTCATCATATCAAATCCATAGAGGATTTCCAAAGAACAAAATTGGCAACAGACGAAGAATATTAGAGAAAATACAATAAAAAACATTCTACATTGCATAAACTTTCTCAACATATGTAGTTTCTCCAACATAACCCAAGTTAGCCAAGACTCGAATAAAATTTTCAACTCCTCAGAGTCACACTGAACACCCTCATGTCTCTTCAGAGTTGCTTTCTAATGCCATGAGTTTGCAGGCTTCTCACTTTGCATGTAACATGCAGGGCAGCTGCGCATGCTGAATGCCAAATAATCAAGCATAAGATGCCCAAATACAGGAATGGATTCGGCGATGAATATGGATAATGGAATGAGACAGCATTTCTTGAAACCCAAACCCAGGTTATGCACTTAGATATGAAAATTCTATACAACACATTCATAAATGCATATTATAGCATGTATAATACAATTATATGCATCAAACACATTGACACATATAGGCATATCATGATGCAATATATTATATTTTATTAATATTATATGTTTTTTTACAATTTTGTCATTTTATACATAGATGTATCCTAGCAGTATCCGGTATCGGTATTGGTGAGGACAACAGCACGTTCAACAAGTAGAAGTATCGATGCATCATAGAATCTCTCAAAAGACCAGGAAGATCATGGTTTAGCTAAATTTTAAAGAAATAGATGGCATGAGAGAAATCTTCCTTTTCGTTGAACTATTTCTTTATTTTATCAGTCAGGAAAATGCTTGTTGCTGGAGATAATGATGAGCAAATACTGCAGCTGCTACAACTGTAGAGATGTCATATCTTATCCCTCTAAACGGAAAACAACTTCGTCTCTGTGGCATGAATTTGAAAAGGTTAAAGAAGAAGATGGCACCATAAAAGCAACTTGGAAGCATTGTAACAAACACATACTGGGGGCTATTCCACACAGGGTAAGTCATTTAGAGAAACATTCAGAAAGATGTCCAAAGCCAGCGCAAGAGTTTAGGCCAAAAACTATTAGTAGCAGCTATAAAGAAACGAGAAGGGGGTTTAATAAATTGAATTTGATCAAGAACAAAGTAGAAATGATTTGCAAAAATGAACATCGTACATGAGTACCCTATAACGATAGTAGAGTACACGGGTTTTAGAATTGTTGTAAGAAATCTTCAAGCATTATTTATGATGGTTTCCCAACAACAAAACCTGACATTATAGAAATTTTTGAGGAAAAGAAATTACATGAGTTAGAATTTCTAGCCAGATGAGCCTCTCCACTAAAATATGGCATGTGTCATTATCAATGCCATTTATGCTTGATTGGACGTTACATTGATGAAACATGGCAATCATAAAGCAGATCTTTAGTTTTATTTATACCATATCCTCACACAAGAGGTGTCACTGCTACAGTTATCTTGGATATGTTGTTGACCATAGAAATATTGATAAACAATTGTTAACTATAACTTTAGACAATGCAATTGCACCGTACCTCAAACGTCAATTATCTCGAAATTTATCACTTGCACTTAAAGGAAACATGTCTCATGAGCATTGGAGTGCACATATTGTGAAACTTATTTCGCAAGATGGATGAGTGATAATACATTAGGTCGTTCGAAAAATTCATGAGGATCGAGTACGTTAAAGCATCACAAGTGAAGAAAGAACAGTTTACGAGGCAATCAACCAATTTAGAATTCAAAGTTTAAATAAATAAAAAAAATTCTTGTTGTTCCAACTAGGTGAACCCCGACATAACAAGATATTTTGCCTTAAAATTAAAGGAAGCATTTTATTGCTTTGCCTAATGTGAATCAATTTCCAACTTGGTAATATCTGAGGGTAATTAAGAAAGAGCAAAAGAAATATATGATTGTTTGAAATTGTTCTGTGATCTTACACATATAATTTCAGGAATTAAGTATCCAAATGCATATCTTTATTTCCTTGAGACTCATTTGCTTCTTAATGAAATGGAGCACAAGTCAGTACGAGCATGTTAGTTCCAAACAAACAAAAATTGGATAGAATATTCGAAGATATGCAGTTTGGTTTTGGCTATTGCAGTTGTGATTGATCCTTCTTTCAAACTAAAGTTGGTGACATATCACTACTATCAAATCTATGGTAGTGAAGTAAAGCAATAAATTAAGATGGTTCATCAAGGAGCTTATGATCTCTATAGTGAGCTGAGAAGAATTTTAATGAAGGAATCATCAGCTTCCAGGATTGTAAGCAGTTTGGGTCGTGGTACATCTTCTAGTGGTGGTTTTGGAATTGAGAGTGAGGGGTTTCATATAAGAGTTCTTGTAACATACTTACAACGTCTGAATTGGACTTATTTTTGGAGGAAACCGTCTTCCCACTAGATCCAGATTTCAACATCTTAAACTAGTGCGAACTCAATGTGCCAAAGTTTCCTAATCTCTCAAAGATGGCTCAGGATATCTTGGCACTCATGTTTCCACTATTGCATCAAAGTCAACATTTAGCACAAGGCGGGCGACTACAAGTTGCTGAATATACCTCTTTGCGTCTAGAGACAGTACATGTATTGATGTGTGCACAAGAATGGCTTCGGTATGAATTAGAAGTCAACATAGCATCTGTAGGAATTCATGATATCTTGGCGCTCATGTTTCCACTATTGCATCAAAGTCAACATTTAGCACAAGGCGGGCGACTACAAGTTGCTGAATATACCTCTTTGCGTCTAGAGACAGTACATGTATTGATGTGTGCACAAGAATGGCTTCGGTATGAATTAGAAGTCAACATAGCATCTGTAGGAATTCATGATGGTGTTTGTTATTGGAGTAGTTGATTCTGTCTTTCCAGTTACCAATTATAGCAAAGCCAAATGTTCAGCTATGTGTCTTCCGTCTTATTCTGTTTTTTTTTAATCTCTCATATGTTTATGAATTGAATATATACGAAGGATACATCATGCAACATGAGTGTGGATATATATCAGTGCATTCATACATTGATAATAGAGCATATCATTGTATATATTCACTAATATGTAGCATATACGCACTGATATATAGAACATATCAGTGTATAGATGCTCTGAGATATAACGCACTAATAGTTGTACAATGAATATATGCAATGATCTATAGTCTATATACGTTTCGATACCTAGCGATCTTGGGTTGTTTCTTTACTTTGCATATGGAGGATATCGATATATGCACTGCCACAAGATAGGGCTGAGAATTGACCCGATCCTGATCCGAAACCTGGATTTCGGATCCTATTTGGATCCGGGTATGGGTTCGAAATTCGAATCCGGATCCTAAAGTCACGTCTGAATTGAAATATAGATTGGATCTGGTTTTTAAAAACAATATATATATATATGTATGTATATATATATATATGTATATATATGTATATATATATGTACATACATATATATATGTATATATATATATACATATATATATATATATACATATATATATATATATACATATATATATATATATGTATATATATAAGATGTTGTGCACCCAGTTGCATACTGCTACAGTAAACGCCCACAGCTCAGAATGAATCTAGGCCGATCTAACGATCACCGATGTCCGATAGTGTTTGAATTTTAATTTTTTTTCTACAAATCTAAATTACTTGAAATTTTAGGTGTATGTTCTTCAAAAATAGGCGAATCTACCAAAAATATCAAAAAACAATTTTACATGAAATAAATTGACCAAAATACTCCTGAAAAGTTCCGGGGGCTATTTTTATCAATTTTTTTGTGAATTATTTTTTTTTATATTTTTATTAGGTGCGCCTTGATGAGAAGAACACACACCTAAAATTTCAAGTGATTTGGATTTGTCTAAAAAAATTAAAATTCAAACACTATCGGACATCCGTGAACGTCAGATCGGCCACATAATGGCTCAGATTCAATATGGGCCATTCGCATATGGGCGTGCAGCAGTAACTCCCTACATATATATATATATATATATATATATATATATATATATATATATATATATATATAGATATAGATATGAGAAATGACATTAGGAGACCCTCCCACACCCATGTGAGTAGGACCCCCAAAGGATCACCATTAAATTTGGCACAGATTTTTAGAAAAGTTATCACATGGGTGTGACTTGACTTTTCTAGAGATCTGCGCCATATTTGATGGTGATCATTTGGGGTCCTACTCATATGAGTGTGGGAGGGTCTCATAGGATCATTACTCATATATATACATGGGAAAGTATATAATGAGACCATTTATCTTTGGTACTATGTGATCACAATTAATCTTAACCATTGGATGTGAAACTGGGTGGCTACATTTATTTCATTCACTAAGCTCAAAGTTCAAAAAAAATTTTCTCGAACTTTGTGACACACTTAAGCTATTAGATTTCACATCAGATGGTTGTACGTAATTGTGACATACCTATATCAAAGATAAATGGTAAGAACTTAGAAGACTTTAATCCCCACCATATATTAATTGAGGATGAATGGTGGGGATTGATCCAATCCTTTCTCTCTCTATTAAAAAAAGACTCAGGTTTAGGGACTTAGGGTTTCTACAATTAACAGTTTCCATCGCCAAGCCCTAGCCCTTTCCATAGCCAAGCCCTAGCCCTTTCCATCGCCAAGCTCTAGCCCTTTCCATCGCCAAGCTCCAACCCTATTGTGTTTCCATCACCATCGCCATCGCCATCGCCATCTGTCACCATCGCCAAGCCCTATTTCCATCGCCAAGCAAGCCCAAGCTACTGGTTTGAGCTTTCCATCGCCAAGCCAAGCACCCCACCATGCTTCTCTCTCTAAACCAAACACACGAAAAGGGACCATCGGCCAAGCTTTTCCCCACCTTGCCAAGCCACCATCAGCTCTCTCTCTAAAAACAAAGAGAGACCATTGAAACATAGTCGCTCAAAAGGTATGCGCAAGCCCCCAGCCCTACTGTGTTTCCATCGCAAAAGCTTAGATTTCTCTCTCATCTCTCAGTTATTTTTTATGATTTTTTATTCTTCTTGAAGCTCTTCGAATCCCCTAAAGAAGCCCTAAATTTATCTTTAGTTTTTTTGCTCAAATCCGAGCATTTTCATTCTTAACAAAGGGACCTCTGAAGAACCTGTAAAATCCGCCAACTTTGAGATATCTCTTTCATTTCTTAGTTTTATGTTTTATTTTTTATTTATGTTGAAAATCTTCGAATCCCCTACAAAAACCCTAACTCGATTTCTTTTATTTCTATTTTTTAATATTTCTCTAGATTGTGATTTCTTTATTACTGCTATCAGTATTTTGTTCATCCCATATGAGAGCTTTGTTGTTCGATGTTGGACAGTTTTTGCAAAATGTGGAGACCATTATTGAGTATCATTAGATGGCTGGAACCATTATTGAGTATCATTAGATGGCTTGAACCATTCTTGATTTCTTATAATGCATTGCAGTTAGGTGGTACGTGGTGAGTGATTTTGATATCTTTTCTGAAAATTTTTGAATCGAACTTTTTTTTTCTGATTTATTTTGGCACTGAGCTTTGTGCTATTAGGTATTTGAATCTACTAAAAAATTAGCCATTTGAGTTTATTTGAGTGCGCTCTTAGATGCTAAGGTATCAATGTATTTCTCTTTTATGCAAAATGTCTAATGTTGGAGAAAATTCTGAGCAAAATACCATTGTAGAAGAGATTTTGTCTGGAACCTCCAAACGTAAAAATGTTTCTACTGTTTAAGAAGAATTTGAGAAAATCACTAAAGACAATGGTTTTCTAAAAGCTAGGTGTAAGTATTGTAATGCTCACCTAACAAGAGCTAGTTCAAGTGGGACGAGTCATTTACAAAACCATTTACAAAGATGTACAAGGAGAATGCATGTAACTTTACATAACTACCCATTCACAATTGTGCAACACACAAGATTTAGAAATTTTGTGAAAAATCTTCAACCATTGTTTAAGATGGTTTCTCGCTTCACAGTAAGATCAGATATCAGATATCAGATATTATGGAAATTTACAAGAGTGAGAAAAAGAGATTGCATATGGAGTTAGAGAAAATTCCAAGTCGTGTGAGCCTCACCACTGATATGTGGTCTTCATGTAGGAATCAAGGGTATTTGTATCGCACATTATATAGATGAATCATGGAAATTAAAGAAACGAATCCTTAGTTTCTTATATGTACCATCTCCTCACACAGGAGATGTCATTGCTATAGTGCCTTTGGATCTTTTAATGCATTGGAAGCTTGAAAAAAAGTTGGTTACAGTTACTCTTCATAATGCAGCATATAATGATGTTACAACATCATCCCTCAAGAGACAATTGTCCCGAAACTCATCACTTGTCCTCGAGGGTAAGATGTTTCATGTGCGATGTTGTGCATATAAAACGATAGGTGTTGTGGTTCAAAAAATTAGAGAGGGCATCAAGTTTATCAAAGCCTCACAAGCTAGGCAGGAAAGATTTAATGGAACAATTAGCCTACTCCAAATAGAAAGTAAAAAAAATATATGGCTTGATAAGTGTTCAAAAAGCGCTAAGCGGCACCTAGATGGTCATGGGGGTTCAGGCTACCCAGTGCCTAGGCGGGCGCCCTTGATAAGTATTTCAAAAAGTGCTAGGCGGCACCTAGACGGTTGTGGGGGTCCAAGCTGCTCAGCGCCTAGGCGGGCGCCTAGAACCTGGGTGGCCCAGTAGAAAGAAGAAAGTTAGAATTTTGATGTTCTAACCATAAATGGAGAGAAATTTGATATTCTAACCACAAATATTAGAATTTTAATGTTCTATCCATAATCCATATTTGATATTTCTATGAATGAGGAGAATTTTGATAGTCCATAATCCATATTTTCATACAATGCTAAAACCATACAAGCATACACTGATACACGCAAAAGTTAGATAGTAGAAACTAAAAACTAAAAATAAGAAAAAGAAAATATACAGAAATTAAAAAACTATACAGCCTAGGACTCAATAGTCAACACTCAACACCAAGAATCAAGAGTCTTCAACTCTTCATTCTTCAGTCATCATCAGGAGTAGGGTAAGCCTCATTATATGCATCAGATTCAAGGTCATTATCATCAGACTCAAAGTCATCTCCCTCTTCAACATAACGCTCGTCCTCCTCTGTTTCTCTTGAATCTGCCTCTTCCTCCTCTTCTTCTACCTTCCTCTTACTTTGTGCAGATGAGGCCCTAGGAGTCTTGGCTGCTCTACCCTTTTCTATCTTTCTGTGCTTCCCAAAACTCAAATATTATATAATCTCCTCCCTGGTACCCTCAAGATCATGTTTACACGAGGCAACATCCCCCTTAGCACCATCAAGGTGTTTTTTTAACCGATAAATACCTCCATTAGTATCATTTCCATAATAATTACATTTAATACGATTTTTGTCATTCGGATTCAGGTTATGATCATACTTCCAACTCAGATCACCACTTCTAGAAGAACCTGGAGAAGATATTTCTATAGAATAAGGCTCATTTTCATCCTTTTTTGGTTCTACTAAATTAGGATATTGTCTAATCTCATCCCGAATAGCATCAAAAACCTTTTACAAGAATCAACATTCCCTTTAATATTGGCAAGGTGTTTCTTAAATCGGTTAATACCCCTATTGGTATCTTTTTCAAAAAATTTACACCTTATACAATTTTTATTGTTTGGTTTCGGGTTATGACCATACTTCCAACCCGAATCACTTCTTCTAGTAGAACCAAAAATAGATCTATTCAAATGACAAGAATTTTGTTCCTGTTTGTGTTTACTGAACTCATATATAGGTTAATCTCCTCTCTGATAGCTTCAGGAACATTTTTACAAGTGGCAACATTCCCCTTAATACCGGTAAGATGTTTCTTAAATCGGTTTATGCCCCATTTTCTATCTTTTTCACAATAATTGTTCTATCTTTTTCACAATAATTGCATCTTATGCAATTTTTGTCATTCAGATTCTGGTTATATCCATATTTCCAACCGGATCTCCACTTCGATTAGATCTTGAAGAAGGCATCTCAAAATAAAATAAGCAATCTAACAAATAAAGTTTTGCACTTACTTTGATTGCTCGAATTCCAAACTATAGTAACATGAATTGCCCACTGGGGTAGTGATTTCGTTTTAGAATTTCGATTCTGCGTTTCAAGCAATCTAAAAAATAAAGTTTTGCACTTACTTTGATTGTTCGAACTCCAAACTATAGTTAAACGAATTGCCCACTGGGGCAGTGATTCCGTTTCAGAATCTCGATTCCACGTTTCCCATAACAAAACTCGATTTTGAACGAAAGGAATCACGTTTCCAAATTTCTCGAAACATGATTCAATTTAGTTTATGAATCTTGGTTCCTAGTAGCTTTGGAATCAAGGTTTCATATCACAGTCTTTGTGATTCTTAGCTACATAACAATGCGATTCTGCTTGTGCAAAACATTGATTCCAAATTTTTAAGAATTGCGAATCTATGTTGTTTGGAATCAAGATTCTATATCACAGACATCGTGATTCTCAGCTACACAACAATGCAATTCTATATGTACGGAACGTTGATTCCAAAAGTTTTAAATATGGGGAATATGTGAAATTTTTTATTTTCTTGTTTTCAAATTTCTATCGTTGTATTTAAACAACTCTTACCAAGAACAAATATTTCTAAAAAAAATTGTTACTTCAAATTTAATAATTTTTAGTAAATGATATGCGTACTAATGTGATATTGTTTAATATATGATGGGTACCAAGATATGTACCACAACTTTTCTTCAAGTAGAATAAGCACATAAGAATACGTGCGAAGTGCCCTAGCGTTTTAAGTTAAATTAATCATTAAATATCATAAAATGACTTGAAATTGAATAACTCAATCTTCACGAGTCAAAACTACATTGTCATCTACTTATTTTATTGAAGGAAAGGAGATAGAGGGAGCTCACCCTTGTTCTCACTAGTTGTATGTCGTAGACTAGCTCCAAGCCTTGTAGGAGAAGGGTTGTCGGTAGACCGAATCCATTGTATGCAATTGTTGACAAAGATATCATAAAGGTTGACATTGGTAATTGAACTAAATATATATGGCCAAAATTCAATATTTTAATAATGATAAAATTTAAATATTTTTCTCAAAAAAAGATAAAATTTAAATATTTTCTGAATACTTCTCTCATATACCGGAGGGGATTGGTGTACAATTCCAGTAAAAGGAGAATCTTGATTCCTGAATGGTGAGAATCTTGATTCCAAGTTGATGGGGACAACGATTCCAGAAGTTTAGGAATCACAGTTCTATATTTTTAAGAATCACGATTCCAATCTCATTGGATCGTGTTTCCAGAATCCACTGAACTATATGGGGTCAAATGCGATTCCATATAGGTATGAAACTCGATTCGACATGAAGGGACATCGATTCTTACAAATATGAAACACGATTCTTATTTTATTAGATCGCGATTCCAATATAGTGCGAAACAAGATTTGTAATTCCGAATCGTATGGACAACGATTCTAAGATTAGGAAACATATGATACATACGACTCTGCGATTCCGATACCTAAAACGATTCGGAATCACAAAGCTTTTCAACAACTATACTCCAAACTTCCACATCTGAGATGTTTTCTGGCACTAAAATATTCAAAAACACCCTCTAATAGGACTTAAAAAACTCCAAAACTAAATCTAAACTTCATGGATGATGTTTGGATCTATTTCCCATAATTTTGAAAAACACTTCGATCCAATGAAAATCACAAAATCTAGTTTTTTTGATATTTCTCTCTCTAAAATAGGTTCTTGTGGGTTTAGGTTTCAAATGAACCTAAAACCCACCTTTAAAAGCATTTTTTCTCAAAAAAACCCAAAATAACCCTAAAAAAAACTCATTTCCACCCTTGGGCGAGGAGCAAACCCTGGGCCAAGGCTGGGCGCCCGCCCAAGGACCGCCAGCCTAGTTTGGCCGCTAAGGCTTGGGTGATGCACTCAGGCCTTCTAAACGGCCTAGGAGAACGCCTAGGCACTGAGGGGTCCGCTTTTTGAATCATTGGCCTTTGATGTTCCAACTCGGTGGAACTCCACATATAAAATGTTAGATGTGGCCCTAGCATTAAAGGAAGCATTTCATCGTTTTGCTCAAGATGAATTTTCGTCCAATTTGGTATCATGTGATAGTGAATGGGAGACTACAAAAGAAATATATGATTGTCTGAAAGTTTTTTTTTATGTCACATGTAGATTTTTAGGGTCTAAATATCCAACACGCTGATCTATATTAAGTTTCAGTATGTGGGATGATGAGCTCTAAGGAACATATAAGTTTTATGGCAATCCAAATGAAAGATAAATTTGATAAGTATTGGAAGATTTGTTCTTTAATTTTGGCTGTAGCAATTGTGGTTGATCCTCGATATAAACTCCAGGTTGTGCAATACTACTACTCAAAAATCAATGGACGATATGCAGAGCACCAAGTATAGTTCGGGATGGGATTTATGATCTTTATAAGGACTATGAAAGTGATAAAGCATTAACTGGTAGCTCTGGGAGTACTTTGGATAGTGGAGTGAGAGAGAGAAATTGGACACTATTGCTAAGTTGACAGGGGACTTTCTAACTTTCATTAGTGAGAACTCAAACAACTTATCTAGAAAGTCTGAGTTAGACCCTGCACTTAGAGGAACCGGCCTTTCCATTTGATGAAAACTTCAATATCCTAAAGTGGTGGGAACTCAATGCACCTAAGTTTCCCAACCTTTCCAAGATGGCTCGAGATGTTTTGGTTATTCTTGTTTCTACAGTTGCATTGGAGTCCTCATTTAGCACAGTGGGACGAATTCTTGATGAGCATCGTAGCTCATTGAAACCAGAGACAGTACAAGCATTGATGTGTGCACAAGATTGGCTTCATAATGATGTTGAAGATAGAAAATGAGTTTCTTTCCATATTTAAATTATTACTTCATGTGATTTTTAATTTTAAATGCTCTTACAAGTTAATTATTACTGTTTTGTTTGCCTTTTAGATTTAGATGGTGAGGGTGCATCATCTGGTAATTCTGTTGTTTCTACACTACACTTTGCGAAGATGATGAAGATTGTGATTGACCATTGGGCAGGTAAGTTGTGTTTCTTTTTGTGTGGTTCAATTATCAATGAATCGTCTTATTTCAATAATTATATTTATTCAATGGTCATATGGATACATCTCATTTTCTTTTATTCTTTATTACATTGTTGCTTATACATCTGATTTATTGTTATGGATTTTACATTGAGAGAAAGATGCTAATATTTTATCTTAAAGTTATCTCAACGACTGCTTGTGATCTTCTCTTACTAGTTCAAGTTATTTCAAGGATTTCTTGTGATCTCAATAGTTCCAAGTTATCTCAATGATTGCTTATGATCTTCTCTCCATAGGTAATCAACGTAAGTGATGCTAAGTGGAGGAATTGAAAGTGAAAGTGGAAGTACTTGAACCTTGACGGACCTTATTTTTAATGGGGTTTCTTGTAATGAAATTGATGTAACGATATGGGTTTTTTTTTGTTTGAGAGGATGAAATTTTATGGATGTTTATTTTTAATTTGATGGAGGTAAAGATATGGTTTTTTTTAATTTGAGAATGATGAAATTTATGGATGTTTATTTTTAATTTGACGGATGTAAGGACATGGGGTTTCTTTTATTTGAGAATGATGTATGAATTCTATGGATGTTTATTTTTAATTAAAATAGATGTCAAGATATGGGGTTTCTTTTACTTGAGAATGAGGCATAAATGTTTATTTGAAATTCTATAGATGTTTATTTTTATTTTGATGTAATGTTGCAGGGTTTCAACATTTTAAGATTTATGTAATAAGGGCTTCCTTTTTTTATTCAAATCATATATTCATATGAGCATTTTTTTTATTGATCACTTTTTTCTACCACAAAATAGATAGTATTCTTATTTATTTCCCCCTAAAATCCTTGATTTTGATTGCCACGAGTCTCCGAAAAATCAATATTACTAGCTCAGAAAAAGCAACACTGAAATTGAAATTAACGAGGTTTAACATTGAGAACAAAGGGCATCCATATGTTGATTATGGTACTATTGTGTGACCACCAAATGTTTTGCTGTTTAAAAAAGGACGTGAAAAATAAAAAAATGGAATTCAAATGGAAATAAATCCTTATCCAGATCCCGACTCGGATCTTATATAAAATTTTGGATTCGAATCCAGATCTGAATATTTAGGATCCGGATCTGGGTGGATCAGGACCCGAAAATTCTCACCTCTAATATCCCCCGTGAATAAAGTCAAAAACAAACAAGTTGGGATCTCTATATGTAGGGGTGAGAATTTTCTAAATCGGGTCCGGATCCACCCAGATCTAGATCTAGATCTCGATCTGGATCCGAAGTATACTATTCGGATCAGGATAGGGATACGAATTCAAAATTTTATATAAGATCCAAATCCGAATCTGAATTCGGATCCGGACTTATTTCCATTTGAGTTCCAGTTTGTAATTTTACGTAAACAGCAAAACATTTGGTGGTCATGCAAGACTACCATAATCAACATATGGATTCCTCTTATTTTTAGTGTTAAACTTTGTTAATTTCAATTTTAGTTTTTCTTTGTTTTGAGCAAGTAATATTGATTTTTCGGAGAACGACGACAATCAAAATCAGGGATTTTAAAGGGAAATAAACAATAATATTATCTATTTATGGTAAAAAAAATGATCAACAAAAAAAATGCTCATATGAATATATGATTTGATTTAAAAAAAGGAAGCCCTTATTTATATAAATCTTAAAAAGTTGAGACCTTATAACATTGCATCAAAAGAAAAATAAACATCTATGGAATTTCAAATGAACATTTATACACAATTGTCAAATAAAATCATTCTCAAATAAAAGAAACCCCATATTCTGACATCTATTTTAATTAAAAATAAGCATCCATAGAATTCATACATCATTCTCCAATAAAAGAAACCCCATATCCTTACATCCATCAAATTAAAAATAAACATCCATAGAATTTCATCATTCTCAAATAAAAAAAACCCATATCCTTACCTCTAAATTAAAAATAAACATCCATAAAATTTCATCCTTTCAAACAAAAGAAACCCAAATAAACATTCATAAAATTTCATCCTCTCAAACAAAAGAAACCTCATATCGTTATATCAATTTCATTACAAGAAACCCCACTAAAAATAAGGTCCATCAAGGTTCAAGCACTTCCACTTTCAATTTCAATTCCTCCACTTAGCATCACTTACGTTGAACACCTATTGAGAGAAGATCACAAGCAATCATTGAGATAACTTGAACTATTGAGAGAAGATCAATTGAACTATTGAGAGCAGATCACAACCAATCATTGAGATAACTTTAAGATAAAAAATCAGCATCTTTCTCTCCATGTAAAATCCATAACAATAAATAAGCAACAATGTAATAAAGAATAAAAGAAAAATGAGATGTATCCATGACCATTGAATAAATATAATGCTGAAATAAAACGATTCATTGATGATTGAACCACACAATAAGAAACACAACTTTCCTGCCCAATGATCAATCACAATCTTCATCATCATCGCAAAGTGTAGAAACAGCAAAATTACCAGATGATGCACCCCCACCAACTAAATCTAAAAGGCAAACAAAACAGTAACAATTAACTTGTAAAAGCAACTACAATTAAAAATAACATGACCTAACAATTTAAATATGGAAAGAAACTCATTTTATACTTCAACATCATTATGAAGCCAATCTTGTGCACACATCAATGCTTGTACTGTCTTTGATTTCAATGAGCTACGATAATCATCAAGAACGCGCCCCACTGTGCAAAATAAGGACTCCCATGCAACTGTAGAAACAGGAATAACCAAAACATCTTGAGCATCTTGGAAAGGTTGGGAAACTTAGGTGCATTGAGTTGCCACCACTTTAGCATATTGAAGTTTTCATCAAATGGGAAGACAGGTTTCTCTAAGTACAGGTCTAACTCAGACTTTCTAGATAAATTGATTGAGTTCTCACTAATGAAAGTTACAAAGTCCCCTGTCAACTTACCAATAGTGTCCAATTTCTCTCGCTCACTCCACTATCCAAAGAACTCCCAAAGCTACCTACTAATGCTTTATCACTTTCATAGTTCTTATAAAGATCATAAATCCCATCCCGAACTATACTTACTTGGTGCTCTACATCATTTCCATAGATTTTTGAGTAGTAGTATTGCACAACCTGCAATTTATATCGACGATCAACCACAACTTGCTACAGCCAAAATCAAAGAACGAATCTTCCAACACTTAATCAAAGTTATCTTTCACTTGAATTGCCATAAAACTTATATGTTCCTTAGAGCTCATGCTCCATTACGTCAAAGCCACGTGAATCCCACATACCGAAACAAAATATAGATTAACAGTTGGATATTTAAACCCTGAAAATCTACATGCGACATCAAAAAAAGGTTTCTAACAATCATATATTTCTTTTGCAGTCTCCCATTCACTATCACATGGTACCCAAATTGGGCGAAAATTCATCTTGAGAAAAATGATGACATGCCTCCTTTAATGCTAGGGCCACATCTAACATTTTATATGTGGAGTTCCACCGAGTTTGAAACACAGTAGCTTCGTCACATCTAACATTTTATCTGTGTTTTTAGAGAGAGAGAGAGAGAGAGCCGATGGTGGCTTGGCAAGGTGGGGAAACACAATAGCTTGGTCAATAGTCCCTCTTTGTGTGTTTGGTTTAGAGAGAGAAGCAAGGTGCGGGGCTTGGCTTAGCGATGGAAACCTCAAACCAGTAGCTTGGGCTTGCTTGGCGATGGAAACTGTTAACTATAGAAACCCTAAGTCCCTAAACCTAAGTCTTTTGTTTAGAGAGAGAGAAGGGATTGGATCAAACCCCACCGTTCATCCTCAATTAATATACGGTGGGGATTAAGTCTTCTAAGTTCTTAAATTATTATATATGTCATATCATACTATATATAAAAATTATAACTTACATCCATAATTTAAATTATATTGTTTTTAAAAATTGGGTCGAATCCAGATCGGATCCACCTGTACCCGGATTCGATCAAGATTTCCATTCGGATCTGACTTTAGGATCCGGATCCGAATTTCAGATCCAAAACCGGATCCGAAATCCAAGTTTTGGATCCGGATCAGGTCAATTCTCAATTCTAGAGGTTATTGATAATGGTTTCTCTTTGAATATGGAGGATATTGAAATATGCATCGATATATTGGTCAATTTGGAAGTGAAAGTTAAGATACAGGTTTCTCTCTCTTGAGTTTGACTTTGGCCTGTGTGTGTGTGTGTTGTGACATGAAAGCATTTGAGGGGCCCAATGGTAGTGTGTGAGTCTCTATTCTTAAGATGATTTTAACTCGCAAAGAAAACAGCAGGATTTAACCCTGACTCAAACCCACTCCAACCCAGGGGGATCCAAAGCTAGATCCAGACCCAGACATGATCTCCCAGGTCTGGGGATCCAAATGCCTCAGACCCAGACGTGATCTGCCAGGTCTGGGGAGCAGCACTAATCAGTAGTTGCATTAGCTTAGAGTCAATGTGTGTCTCATGTCTCATTTGAGGAGTTGATGAGTTGGTATAGCATAAGAAAATAGTCAATTTACAATGCACAAATACAGCTATCGGTACAGGTAAAACATCATTTTTTTCGCAATTTTACATAAGTTATTGAAGTATCAGATGGGTACAGCACCCATATTGACTAGCTGAGCATCACAGGTGTCAAATCTTTTTCTAATTAGGTCCTTTTATGGCACCTTGTACAGATCAAAAAGTGGGATCCCAACTTGCTTAGGGTACTGTGTTCCACCATGGGTGCTTTCTTTGGAATGCTATGGCACTCACAAGTGACCATTTGAATCAAATATATTAGTCTTTTGTTCTTTTTGTACACGTGCATCATGTGACAGCAAAGGAGTTATGGAATCATCTTCTACTCACCCCTTCTTCAGAATCATGTAGAGATTCTTCCATTAATTTTTTTTCCTTAAAGTCATCGCATATCCAGTAGCCATGCTCATATGAAGAAGATCACCATTCCCTTTACATAAAAAGTTAATATTCTTTGGATTATGGGCTCCACTGCTGTATTTATGAGCAATTAGAATAAATGAAATAAGATTTTGAGGGAGGTTCAAACTAGTCTTGGGGCATTTAGTGAGAAGATCTGAAATGTTATCATCTATCGAACCCTTGTTCGACAGGAATTCCAAGGTTTAACAGCATTGGATTGGTTAATATTTGAATGACAGTTTTCAGCAATGATTTTTTATCATCCGAGCCTAATACTACACGGATCCTCACCCAAAAGACACCATTAAGTTTAATTTCAGAGGTAATTTCTTTGGCAATCCAAGGCCCTTAGGGGGATTGATGAAGCAAATTTTATCGTGACAAGACTCAACTCATGTTTTCAGTCTTTCAAGTTTGCTAGTGGTGGCAGGCAACTCAATGTTATCAAGTGATCAAAGAAACAACTATATGAGGAGCTTCTCTTACAGCATCCATGAGATTTCCTCGAACCCGCATGTACAAAATGTTGCAATGAAATTGCAGATGTAATTATCAAACAAAAATTTGGAGGCATAGATCAAAAATCAAATCTTGCTGGAAACTATTTGTGCCAGATCCCACTATCCCACATTGCCAATCTGAGGAGAAATTGATACTATTGTAGACATATCACGATGTCATCATATTTAGCTAAACAAGTTACATGGAAGTAATCCTTGAAGTGAAGCCCCTTTCAAGTGGCAAATACATTGCCTACTTTCAGATATAATATGTCAATTAACCTGAAGTCATTAGTTTGACATAAAAAGTATCATAAATGACATGCAAACAGTACCAATTGGATGGATATTATGTCCAGCATTAATATGATCACTCTTTAAAGCACAAAGAGGAACATAATCTAAAGAATGATTAAGGTTGTTGTATCATAAACAGGGTTCACATCATAGTTGAGATTAAATTGATTACGTTTAAAAGAATTCAATTCAACAGTCAGATTTCCCACAACATGTCAGAAAAGACGTGAACACCATAGATGTGAAATAGGACAAAGATACCGAAATCTGTATCCATGTCTCAGAAACACAGGATAAAGAAGTTAAAGAGAAAATTAAGACAAATTTCAATAGCATTAAGAAAGCAATAATTTATTTTCCTTTCTTTTCTTCTGACCTATAACTTTATTAAAGAGAACAAGGATATCTGATGATTTAAGCAACATAGAAATCTAATTATAAACATAATAGGGGAAGGTGCATGGCTCTCTACAAGTTTTACAAGGAAACTCAAAGGTTTTAAGAAAGATTGAAGGATCGTGATGAATCAAACATTTCATTGGGTTTTAAATATTAGAATTTTTTTTTTTTTTTTTTGATACTTAACAAAGTTCCATTGAAGAAGTAGTAAGTAAAAGAGAAATATGTCAAGTAGATATGAGGTTGTGAAATAGATAATTCCAAAAGGTAAGTTGATTTAATTTAAAAAAATAAAAAAATAAAAACTGCATTCCACATTTGACGAGGTGCATATTCCACTAGGCCTTGTCACATGTTTATCAAGGCATAGAACTCGTTGGGACTAACGCTAAAAGTATATTAATGCTCATTGTAGCATTAATAAATACTTTACCAGTGTAACAAAGTCCACCCCACCAATGCAACATTGCACATCTCTCGTGCCAGCTATCCGCATTGCATTTGCTTCCTCGTTAGCTACCACATCTAGGACAAAGAAACCACACATAAATATGGTCAAGCCTTTCCCTAAAAAATTTACTGAAGGTAGATGCATTAGGGGCCAATAAAATCATAAAGGTCCAATAAAATCAGAAACGATGGCTGAAAACCTGAAAGATTATTTTGCGCTTCCACATGAAACTTTTCTCGACATGCATTGCAGAATATCCAACTTGGAAACCCATCAATAGAGAAGTCACAATAAAATGGATGAAATCGAAGTTTCTGTGAAATTTCTGCAGCATCAACAGCCTCCTTTGCCCTTTCTAGTGCTACCATGCTACAGTCACAAGCATAGACAACAATCGTATCTTTTGCACTGCACAAATAACAGATGAGTCAGAAAGGCAAATAACAAGTAAGGATAAGGGGGCTGCAGAAGATCACGCATATAAAATCCACGTACTATGTAGCCAATGGGGAAAGTACACCATCCTACATGCAATACACAAACAGTACACAACATGCAATTTCAACCATCTGTACCCAACAACAGACAATTGAGTTGAACCAGTCCTCTGTTTCAGTGGAGAATGATGGATTTGACCTATAGTTACAGGAATCTCTCTGCCCAGGTCGTGATTCCACTTCAGAGTCCCCATTCGGCGATTCTAACAAGGAATCTTCACTGAACCTGTTTCCTTGAAGTCAGCTATAGCGTGCTCAGGTGGTGGTACATGACAATCGCAGTGACTCTGTTGGGCTGATTAGTTCGTGAATGTGGGACTAGGAATGCACGCGGGCTAGACCTACATTGGGTCTAGGCAGACGCAGACCTAAGCTGTTAAGCTAAAAGACCTTAAATTCAGGCATGGCCCATCAAGCTAAAAGACCTTAAATTCAGACCCAGTCCAACGGGCCCTATGAAGGTCCCCAGACCTAGCCAAGCCCATATGCACCCTATTTTTTATTTTTTTTTTAATGGTCCATATGCACCTTATTAAATTAAAAAGTCCGAAAATAAGGGTCTCAGGCATAAATACTATGGCGCAATCCCAGCCCATTAAGATAGCATTCCTTAATTCAGGACTGGCCAGGCCAGATGGGCCTCATGAGGGAATCCAAATGGGCAAATGTCAGGTTGGACCTTCAAGGCCCACCAGGGATGTTTACGGGCTAGTCTTTGGGCATCCATCAAAGTTCGGTGTTGCATTGTGGACATTGTTTTCGGCTCTAGAAGTCGAGAGATTGTCTTCGAGCTTTGATGGATGCCCAAAGATAACCCAAATATCTGTGGGTTCAAATTCACCTAAATCTCCCATAAAACAAGAAAAGTCTGTATCATATGTGGATGAAAGAGATTCTACCAGGGGGGGTTTCCCCCAATTTGCACCATGGCAGCACGAGCATGACAATATGATGAGAAAATGTGATGATTCTACCTCTCTTCCTCCCAGCTTACTGCTCTGCCACTTCCAGTGAGCATGCTGTGGCAGCAGTGGGGCACACCAAAAGCTTGGCTCTGAGGATGCTACAAGATATTTTGGCCATTCAATCAGTTGGGACTCAACACCTTTGACAATATGGCAATTCAATGGGACGATTTGCAATACCAACTCCTAATTCTCTAGGCCAGTAGCAGTATTGGAGGTGTTTGCCACATGCAGCTCCTACTACTGCTGGCTATGTCACATGGATTCTTCTGTTTAGGTGCTTTACCCATATTGGACATGCATCAATACACATATGGACACAAATTCTTCGAACTTCTTTTTCTTGGTTATTAATCAGTGATTACATCCATTTTGAGGTTTGATCTTCTTTTATGCATTAAGTGAGCATATGAACTTTGAAACTGTCAACGGAATCAACCAATAAAAGTATAATTGACTATTACTTGCTACACATCATAAAATGGAATACTAGCAAAACATTGTTGGATTTGGTTGTCTCAATTAAAAATACAGAAACCAAGAAACTAAGTGAAAGAAAAGTGAAGGAGATTGAGTCTAAAAATTGAGAAAGTTTTAGAGATAGGAAGAGACAGTCAGGTTGAGTGAAAAAAGGGAAGGAGAGAATGAGAGAGGGGTCATGATTGTATCTAATGGACCACCCATGCCCCACAAACTTGTATATATTATTAAAATATGTTCAAGTATGATAAGAATACTTTGTTATCTAAGTCCTAGGATCTAAGTGTCCTAAGTCCATTTGTATGGGCAATTTTGTCCACAACATATTTGCATTGGCAGTTTTGTCCAATAAGACTTTCTTTAAAATAATATGTAAGTTAAGAGATGTGTGGGGTTTGTTTGAACCTCACATCCACTCTCTTCTCTCTCACGCGTCTCTCATGTCTCTCACTCTCCTCTCTCTCTCACCTCTCTCATATATCTCTCTCCTCTCTCTCTCACCTCTCCCATATATCTCTCTCCTCTCTCTTCTTTTTTTATTTTCTCTTCTCTCTCTAGAAATCCTGACATGTTATCAAAGCAGATCTGAACTTTTCTTTCATCATCCCCTTGCCTTTCATCTTCCTCTTTCCTTTCGTCTTTCGCTTTCCTTACATCTTCCCCTTTCATTTTGGTCTTCCTCTTTCCTTTCATCTTCCCCTTTCCTTTCATCTTCCCCTTTACTTCCATCCCTTTCCTTTTCTCCAAAAAAAAGAAAAAGAAAAAAGAAAAGAACAAGAAGAAGAGCAGGAAACCCTAACCTTGTTGATGCTGATTTTGTCATAGGGTACTCTATGACAATTTGATCTACTGGTAGTATGGAGATGCTGTTTTGTGTGTGAATTCTCTTTGGAGATCGAAATCTACAGAAAGATCATGACCTAGCTTCAAGTTTTTGCCAGTCTATGTTGTCTGTGTTTTTCCTCTTTCGAGAACAAGATCTACAAAGAGGTCATGACCTAGTTTTAATAATGGCAGCATGGTGATGCTCAGATCTGTTTAATGTGGTGTTGCCCTAATTTGTTCAAGTGTGAGAACATGATAAGATTTAAATGATAAGTATCACTCTCCTCTTTAAGTGGTTTCTAATATTGTACAAGGCTTGTGTGAGTAACTGAAATTTGATGATCCTGGTGTCCTATTTTCCTTTTATTTTATATACTCATGGATAAGGAAATTAAAAACAGAATCCTTAATCTTCCTAAAACTGTGGGAATACAAATCACCTCGGTAAAATTAAATAAGTCCAATTATTTTGTATGGGCTCAATCTGTTAAAGTATCCCTTCGTGCAAGGGGAAACTGAAATACTTGACTAAGGATAAACCCAATAAATTTAATAGTAGATATGAAGAGTAGATGAGGGAGACCGCACGTCATTCTCTCGGAACTTACCCAACGAGACCCATGGGCCACAATCTGTAGCAACGGCCCATGCTTGGCTTATCAAAGTCTATTCGATAGATGGCCGAGTCTCGAAAATATAGTGGATTGCAGGTGGACCCTAAGGGCATGCACTCTCGTGGATGCAGGATACTCTCTCAAGCACATGTGCATGTCTCAACGTATCAAGTGAGAAAAAGCGGCTTCCCACTTGCGATTATTCATGTACATGTTGTGAGGTTTGTGGTTAGGGATTTGGCTCATGCCCTCTTAGAGCTAATCCTCCTAACACAGTGTTGCATTTGTACTCATAAGTAATCGATTATAGAAAGAGCTCAAATCCATAGACAAACATTCTCATATAAGAAAAGAAATTGCTCATACCCTGGTTGAAACGATAATGAGGTGTTCTCACACCGACACTGACTAGGAACAACCGTCAAGGTTTATAGCCACTAAATCTCCTCATGATCCAAATTTTGTGACTATCAACACCACCTCCATATCTCTTGTTGCACAGATCCGGCAAGTTACAAGTTCTCACTCACTCAACTACAATTGGGAACCATGGGCAATCTTGGTGTCAAGGCCTTGAAAGACCACAATCCCAACATAACCAACCCTGACTCGAACTTGAAAGACCACAACCCCAACATAACCAACCCCGACTCGAACCTGACCCCAGACCTCTAGACTTGAGGTCCATAGGCTCCAATATCACCAAATGATTCTTACACTCTCATAGGAGGAGAGCTTCAAGGATAGGATGAGAGGTTAGTTGCTAGGTGGTCTTATGAAATTGCCACCCCATTTCACGAGCTAATTCTAAATATTACCAACATATGATTACTGCTATAACTGAAGTCAGGCCGAGAGTCAAGGGCCCAACTTCAGCTTGGCCTATAAGGAAGAACCTAGATGATAAGGTAGTGGAAGTAGATTTATTCCTTAGGATTTTAAGCAGTCATGGGGTACAACTAGGTCACAATTATGTCAAATCATTGGCAGGATAAGCAAGGGAAGCACATAGTGAATATCCTAATCTATTGCCCTAACGGAACAATTCTTCACTCAAGTGTAGATCTAACACATAAGAAGAGCACAGGAAGGCTCTTCTTTAAGAAGCTTAATGTTACTGGGGAAGAAAAAGTAGTCAAATTGATCAAAGATAACCACAAAACTTATGTGAAGGCAGGGAGACTGCTTTTGGAGAAAAGACAGCACTTAGTTTAGACCGAATACATTGCCAATGTATAGATCTCACGTTGAAGGTTGTCTGGAAGTTGAAGGAGGTGACTAGTCGAATTAAGAAGGCGAAAAATATCTCCAAATTTATATACAACCACTCACACATCCTTAGATTAAGCATTATGATGGAGAGCTCATCAGGCCTGCTATCATGAGATTTGTCACTTCCTATTTCATATTTGACTATAGAGTATATCCTGGAGCATCAATCGCGAATTCAGGATTGAGGCCAATGGTCGCATCAAAAGAGTGGCTCACCTCAGATCTCGCGATGAGTCCGGTTGGGAGGGAAGTTCACGACATTACTGGCAATCGAAGATTTTGGGTTAAATGCAAGGAGGTTGTTTGGGCAAAGACACCATTTGTGTAGGTATTGACCGATTTTAAGCCATCCATGGGATTCCTTTATGAATCGAACCAGTCGAAACATGCCATCAGGGAAAACTGCAAATGCAAAAAGAATCTAGGAGATTATCGATGCAAAATGGGCTAACTAGCTACATCGCCATATCCATGCGGCAAGTAATTATGAATTTAACGTTCCATTTATGTTTTAATGTTAATTTCTTATTTTTGTTGACATATTTATGTTTATATCAACATTGTATTTAGGCTCCTTCCTTAACCTAGAATATTATTTCAACCGAGTCAGAGACCATGAAAGGAGTGAGGTACTTCATTGAGAGACTAGAGCCTAATGAAGAGGTGATTTTATCAATATATTTTAGTAGTCAAACAGTATTTCTGTTTACTTTGAAATAGTATGATTAACTATGTCAAAATTTGCGTTTTTTAGCTATCCATCTACATGGATGAACGAGGTGATTTTGGAAGGAACATGGCCGAAGAGATACGAGGAATCAGAGCCAAGTTAGCTAACAAACTTTATGACTTAGTATTTCCAAACATGACTAATATGTGTGGTTGTGATGTAGGCAGAACTTCAAGAAACAGAGAAAATCAGCAAGAAGCACACAATTTTGGAGAAACCCTAAGGCTTTCTCCCACCTAGGGCTCAAACCTTAGGCTTCTTTTACAAGACAAAGTCTTTCTTTTCTTAAATGGGAATACATGACTGAGTCTCCAGCCCATCCATGCCCTAATTTATATTGAAAAATTATTGTTTTGGACAATATTTGTCCATACAATTAACTTTTGACCAAAATGTCCAAACTTAAGTATAACTTAAAACTAAACTCCCTAACTTTAATTAAAATATCTAAAAAGTCCTTAACTGGTCCAGCAATGAAATAAATAAATAAAAATATCTGAATAGCCTAAAAATACTAAAAACACCCAAACTATTTCTTGTTCTTCTTGGAAGCCCTCCTAGGGTTTCATCCTCCAAATATGAGCGAAAATTAGGAAGAATTCTTCGCTCCCAAACAAGATACTCGTGGCTACTTGTGCTCTAATCTCCATCATTCTCCCCAAGTTGAGGAGAACTCACCCTCGCGTTCACATCTTCATCTTCATGCACCTCCAAACCACGATACTCTAACATATTAGCAATGTTAAAGATGTCTAAAGTCTCCATGTGTGAAGGAAAAGCGACCTTGTAAGCATTGTTGCCCATCTTCTTCAAAATCTTGAATGGTCTAGCCTTGCGATCATTCAGCTTGGTGTATTTTCCCACTGGATGCCATTCCTTCTTGAGATACATCGTTACACAATTTCCCACATTAAACTCCTTGAAACGGCGATGCTTGTCCGCTACTTCCTTGTATTTGGCTGTATTAACTTCTAGACTGGCACACACTTGTTGAAGCACTTCTTTCATTTGTTCAACCAAGTCCTCTACAGTAGCATGACCCTCCCCATTGGCCTGGATAGGAACCAAGTCAAGCAGATGAGTAGGGTTTTTCCCATATACCACCTTGAAAGGGCTCTTACTAGTAGATCTATTGCAAACATTATTATAAGAAAACTCGACTTGAGGCAATGCTAGGTCCCACCGTTTCTTCTTTTCCCTCACAATACTTCTCAAAAGATTGCCAAGAGTACGATTTACCACTTCAATCTGGCCATCTGTCTATGGATGATAAGCACTTCTAAATTGTAACTGAGTGCCCAATTTCTTCCACAAAGTTCCCCAAAAATGAATGAGAAACTTAGTATCCCAATGTGAAGTTATCGTCTGTGCAACATCATGCAACCTCACAACCTCTTTGAAGTACAAGTTAGCAACATGTGTGGCATCCAAAGTCTTCTTGCAAGGTATAAAATGAGCCATCTTTGAGAGTCTATCCACCACACAAATATAGAATTCATACCTCTTTGAGTCCATAGAAGTCCCAGAACAAAATCCATGCTAACATCCTCCCAAAGTGCATTAGGAATAGGAAGTGGAAAAGCTCGATATTCTGTCGTTGCCCCTTAGCCAGTTGACACGCACGACACCTCTTAACAAACTGCACAACGTCTCTCTTCAATTTTGGCCAGTAGTACTTAGACTCTACCAATACTATGGTTTTGTCTCAACCAAAATGTCCACCAAGACCCCTCCCCCCCCATGAAGGTCTGCTATTAGTGTTTCTCTAAGGGAACCTGCAGGAATACAAAGATGGTTGCCTTTGATGAGAAATCCATCTTGAATAAGAAAATCCCCCTTATACAGCCCCTCCTCGCTTCTATGGGTTCACCGAAATCACAAACCCTAGGCAAATAATCAACAAAAAACTGCAAAAATCAGCCAGATCTACGTTGTTTTGGAAAAACCTTAGCCAAAATCAGCAAACCTTAAACCCCCAATATAACTGCCCCGCTTTATAGTTGACGAGCGTACGTCGTGTAGAACCACGCACAAGACATAAATAAAGCAACCAACTCTTCATATCAATATCAGACCTTTAGTTATCAACTCTTCCTGCCCCGTGATCAAACTGCATATCATATTGAGCGCTGCTAATATGCGTTGATGTACGTCTGGCTCACCATGCTTTAATGGGACTTAAGCAGACCCGAGAGGAGCATTTTTTAGTCTTTCGAAATAGATTAGATGGCTTGGCTCGCTCAGTACTTACGCACTTCGCTCGCTGGCTTCAACCCTGGGCTCAGGCTTCCGCTCAGACGTCAGAACGTTCAGGACTTGGGCACGGCGCTCACGGCTAGGAATTTGACTTCAAGTATCTAAGGGAGGTCTTGACTATGCCAAGGGCAAGCGCTTAAAGCAAAAGGAAGGACCCGCGTCGAGATCCGTCGAGCGAGCCCAAGACCAAGCACTACTGATGGCTTTCGCGCTACCGCGCTCTTCCGTTGCTTGGTTGCTTGGTGTAGTTTTCTTCGTTTCTTCAACAATAGCTTTTTCTAAAAGCAAACCATCCACTCTCAGCCAATAGTTTGACCTTGCTACCACTGGCTTTGCTCCTTGCTAGCCAGGCAAGGCACGTTTGCGGCTTTCTGCCTCTTAATACAGCGAAGCATGCATTTTCGGTGGAACTGTTTGGTCCCACGTGTTTCTGCGATACGAGGGAAGCGGTAAAAAGGACTCCCCTAAGCAGTGGAATGAGGATTGCCAACGCGCTTTTGATCGAAAGAAAAAAAGATTTGACGAATCCTCTAGTTCCGAGAAGACCCTTACTGCTCTACTTATCCACCACAGAGACGTCCATGGGATGTGTGCTCGGTCAAATTGACGACACAGGCAAAAGAAAACAGGCCATATACTATTTGAGCAAAAAATTGACCGACTACGAGTCAAGATATTCACCATTAGAGAAGACCTGTCTTGCTTTGGTTTGGGCTACTAAAAGCAGCAGAGCAAGTATATCCTAGGCGTCGTTTCCAACGTTATGCAATACTCGGCGACAATGTTGTTATTGACGACTCTCGGGTCCCCCATGAATACACTAAGATCCTTTCGGATTTAGGGGTTTCTATTAGCACTTAAAAATCCTTAATTTTGAGGTCTGGAGCTTTCGAATTCGCTAAGCGTTTCTATGTTCGATGGGGCTCAATAGATTTCTCTCCTGTGTCTTGTCGATCATTGTTAATGCGTCGAACTGCTTTGCGTGTCGCTGCTAGCTGCGATAAGTACAACATAAGCAATTTACGTGAACTTCTGAGAATCGGTGGGGCAAGATACGGAAGCCGAGATCCCTCGATGAGGTAGGCAGATACTACGGATCCTCTGATTCCCAATCGGGCCGGGGATTTGAGAGTCTGTCCAGGATGGTCCCCAACCAACTAAAAGACCGTGAAAGAAGCCGCCTGGAGCCCCGATCATGAGATTTTATGTCGCGAGTAGGCAGCCGAGGTTGTCCTTGTCACTCTGCTCGAATGCCCTACAAATTTTGAATTCATAAATCAATTGGTGGAGCGGGCCGAACTAGGCACACAAGCACCTGTCTCTTGGAATCTATTGGGCGGGCAAGCAGAAATAGGTGGTTGTGGATTGGCTTCTCCTGATCAAGAAAAGCTTCTTCCTCCACATCGTATGATAGATATGGAGAAAAATCCTCCCATTTCCCAGGTGATACGAATCAAACATCAACTGAGAGTCGAGTAGTGTCATCATCACCTCCCTCAACAGTCAAGGAACGAACGAACCAACAAACATGGATTTTCTTCAGAAACAAGCTCCTGCGCTCCGAAGAAAGTGGATGGGGGAATTGAATGCGAAGGAAAGAAGCTTGCAGCGGTAGTCATTGTTAAGTAGGGTTCCTAGAAAGCGTTAATCTCAAGTCTGTCGGAGAAAAACAAAGGGTGATGAAGGAGAATCGCCCAAGTCAGAGCGTTCGAAACAGCTACTCTTGAGCTAGGTAGTTGTTGTTCCTAAAGGTGACAATCCCTGTAGCCAAACAAACCACGCAGAACCAATAAACCAAACTTGAAAGCAAAACCCTTAATGGAGCCGTACCCCTGTCGTTAGCACAACGAGCCCAAATAGGATGGCAAGCAACGAATTCAGTCGTAAAGCTACACGAGCAAGGAGCAAAGCCCTGAGCGATTTGATGCCATAACTCTTCTCGCTTGGGGCTTTGCTCCTTGGTCCTCCTTTTATTCAGTGCTACACAGGGAAGTGCCCTCTTTTTGTCATCCTTGCTGCTTCCCCGAGGCCTGCTTTATTCTATGCTATGTTCAAACCAAACCCACCCCATAGCGAAAGAATGCCCGCCAGGTTCAGATAAGGGAACGCTTCCCCCAGCCACTAAAGGAAAGGCTCGATGAAGGGAGGGAGATGCGGCGGGGGAAGGAAAAAGCTTTCGGAGATCCAGATAAGTTTTTTATCGAAAACGAAGAAGGTCGAGGATGGCCTAGGGTGCGTGTTATCTGAAGGGCGAAGATAACACACTTTTTCGACCGCGGTGGTATGATTGTCTGGCCCTCTCCTCGCTCCGCCCGCTGGCCTATTGGGATAGCAGCCTTCGGTGTGCCTCATTTGCTCCATATTGAAGGATGTTATCGTAGGGTGTCTCTAAGCAGGGGATTTCCGTTGCCTAACGGCGAAAATGGTTAGAAGAAAGGGTGTAGCCGTCGAGAAAGACGACTCATCCTTCCCTTTTCGTTGCAAGGGAAGGGAATGGCCCTAGTTTTTGGTTGCTTATTGCCTTCGAGTGGTTTGCAGGGTTTGACCAGTGAAGTAGTTGAATCGCAGATAGGGGCGAGGCTCGCTATGAGAGAGTAGCCGTTAGAGGCCATCACCAAATGAGCGACAGTCGAATGGGATGGAATGACGCCTATGTCACAATAAAAAATGGTGCTACAGTAATTCCGTAAAGTGCTACAGTAATTCTGTGAAGTACTACAGTAACTTTGTACAGTGTTACAGTACTTTCATATTGATTGGGGGCTCTAATACCAATTTGATGTAAGAAGAACTTGAAGAAACAGAGAAAATCAGCACGAAGGACACAATTTCGGAGAAACCCTAAAGCTTTCTCCCACCTAGGGTTCAAACCTTGGAGTTTTTACAAGACAAAGTTTTTCTTTTCTTAAAAAAGAATACATGAATGACTCTCCAGCCCATCCATGTTTTTATTTATATTGAAAAATTAGCTCTAATACCAATTTGATGTAGGAAGAACTTGAAGAAACAGAGAAAATCAGCACGAAGCACACAATTTCGGAGAAACCCTAAAGCTTTCTCCCACCTAGGGTTCAAACCTTGGGATTTTTTACAAGACAAAGTCTTTCTTTTCTTAAAGAGGAATACATGAATGACTCTCCAGCCCATCCATGTTTTTATTTATATTGAAAAATTATTGTTTTGGACAATATTTGTCCATACAATTAACTTTTGACCAAAAGATCTTAACTTAAGTATAACTTAAAACTAAACTCCATAACTTTAATTAAAATATCTAAAAAGTCCCTAACTAGTGCAACAATGAAATAAATAAATAAAAACATCTGAAATAGACTAAAAAAAACTAAGAAACACCCAAACTATTTATTGCTCTCCTTGTTCAACTTGGAAGACCTCTTAGGGTTTTCATCATCCAAATATGAACGAAAATTAAGAGGAATCTGTCGCTCCCAAAGAAGATACTCGTGGCTACTTGTGCTCTGATCTCCATCAGGTTGCAGTTCTAGCTTTTAATCAACTGATTAATCTTCAGTCATACTTGTTGTCCATGGTAGGAGTTATATGGACTTCGAACGCAATTACAAAGATTGCAATCAAGGTCTTAAGACAAACTTGCTACACCACAGGGTGTGTGAGAAATTGGAGTATATTCCAATGGATTCATACTCCAAGGAGGAATAGGTTGAAGACAGAGAGGCTGCACAATCTAGTGTATGTCCACTATAATCTTAACTTGAGGAAGAGACAGCTAAGGAGGGAGGCCACTAAGTATAACCAGATCAATTTCGACTACATATTCCGAGAGGACCTTGCAGAGGAATGACTGGTGGAGTGGGATGAACAAATACTGAAGAGGGCCCTAGAATAAGAGGTTGCAAATGAACATGATGATATGGTAGCGGAAGGGACCAACTAGGAGGGCATGCAAGACGACATGCAAGAGAGACAGGTGGAGGGGGCCACTAGCAGCGGGAAGTCCCTGAGGAGGAGGACTGCGGTGGTCGGCTACAGTACAAGAGAAAGCTGCATAACTACTAATATCGTAGCCCATCTGATGAGCCAATGACTGAGCCAGCGTAGCAGCCAACGACATTGCCAGCTATCCAGCCAGGGTACTGAGGAGCATAGCGACACAAATAAGGGAGGAGCCATGGCCAAGGTTGGGGGGAGAAAGAAGGTCAAACGAATCTTGGTGACTATGGCTTAGGGACCAATTTGACTAACAATCCCACCTTGCAAGGGGCACAGCTGGGACATGGACTGCTCCCTCATTCTCAAAGATTTTTGGCAGAGCCCCAACATTGATAGCAGGACCAAGGAATACCCTAAACATCATTGATGCTCCTATTACCTATTTGTATTTTTCTGTATTTGACTGATATATTGAAATGAAATTGCATTTCGGACACGTCGTATACTCTATGAGCATGCATTTCACAGCATCTATTTTGGAGGCATTGTGTAGCATTTCTTTGCTCAATTCTCTATGTTAAATAGAAATTGGACATTTTAATTCAAAAATTCCAAAAAATACAACTTTTTATTTTTTTAGGATTTTGCCCAAATGTTTTTCAATTTTCTCAAGTCCACATGGGACTCACATTGGAGACAGATGAGTCACCCAAATAACTTGCCTCAGCCTAGGACCGTGGAGAGTCCTAAAACATTGGCTAAAAGAAAAAAAAAATCAAAAGTTGATAATCACAATGAAGGCTGAGTTCTGGGCAGAGGCGAGTCCTAAAACATTGGGCCAAAGATGATAAGAATGCAAAAATTGCTACTCAATAAAACCAAGATGAGGGGGAAAAAAAACTTAAGAACAACTATAACCACCATATGATATTATATGCATAAATAATACTATCACTCTTTGAGTAAAAATAAAGATGGGGAGTTCGGTTACCGCAATATAGGAAGCACAGAGCTTCCATTTCCACATCCCACTTCCAAAATGGTATACCAGCCATGGGCATCAAGTAATTCCGGAAATTCTTTCAACAAATATCTCCTTTCCTGAAGAAGAAGAAAAAGAAGCAGCAGCATGAAAAATAATACAAAACCAATTCATTTTAACCATATTACCCAACACAAAAAATTTTGGCAGCAATACCCCTTCCTCCCAAGCTCCAAGGGTACAGAAAAAGCCCTAATTGCGCAAATGCTCTAGTGAAAATAACCACAGCCCCCTTTCTCTCTCTGAACCAAATCATTCAAACAAGAACTCGGAAAAAGGAAAATAGGAACCCAAACTATGCAAAATGGAACAAGTTTTCAATTAATGGGAACCTTGAAAAACCTTCCCCTACTGTGACGATTGTGGAAGCTTTTCCAGGCCTCTGCATCTTCACCGCTTGATGAAGAAGAAGAAGAAATGACAATGTGGGGTTGACAATGGTGACGAAGTGAAGGACTGTTCTCAACTTCATGTCGAAGATTTTCCCATTCAAAGTCTTTTGAATAATATCGAGCTCCAACCACCTCAATCTCTTCCCCAACTTTTTCTCTCCTCTCCATTTTCTCCTCAGCAACTTCTCTACTCTACGCGCGCCTCCAAAATTTATCACGGGATTCTGGTGAAAAATATTTTTCAGATTGGCCTGATAAATTATTTTTATTTATAATTATAAAATTTTATCACATCGAAAAAAGTTTATATAGAGCCGTGGGTCTAAATTATCAAGTCTACCTCAAAAATTTCACTAGAAGATGTTGTTTTGGTGCCCCAATATCCTATAATTGGTGTTATCAAGATGTTTGGATATAAGAAACAAATAGATTTCAAGTTTTGAAAATAGTGTATTTTACAACATATTTTTTTACTGTCAATTTTAAAGATTTTCAAGTTTTTATAGAGCTCTCGATGTACCTTATTTTTTAAACTTTAAAATTTATAAATAAATATAAAAATATATTTTAAAGCTATCAAAAATGATTTTCAATATTGAAACCACATTTCTCGATACTATTTGAAGGTAGGCTCTAATTTGATTGTTTAGAGCCCAGGCTCTACACAAACTGATTTTTATCTGTTATTACGTACTATCTTATTATAATTAACCCCACTTGAGCCCCTAGAAAGGGAATGTATACAATGTGACCATTTACCTTTATATTGGATATGCAGGGTCCAAGCTAAAAGCAAACAAAAGTTGGACCTTCAATGCAATTTTTGAAATTTCAAAAGCTGTTAATTTTATTTTCAAACAAATTTAGCATTTTCGAAGTCCAAAAATATTGAGCTCATATGTTTTTATAAGTTAATGAGCTTATATGTTCATATAAACTAATGGGCTACTAGTTTATATATATATATATATATATTTTGTTATGTTTAACAATATCACTTAAAATTTTCCCTCACCACTCTACCTACTTTTTATCCTTTATTGCAATATTATCTCCATATTTTAAAAAATGATTGAATTCCCTTTTAAGATTTTTAAGATTTGAAATTTATATTTCCATTTCTCAATTTTTGAAAATTTAATATTTTCAGATTTTTAAAATTATTTTTAAAACTTTTAGTATATATATATATAGAGAGGGAGAGAGTAGTGATTCTATGGGACCTTGCTACAAATAGTAATGTGAGACCCTATGCGTCGCCATCAATCCCATTGTTCTAATCTCGAGTGAAAATCGTTTTTCACCTCTTTTTCTCTCCCCATAAAGACCCTAACACACCCGTACACAACCTATCCCTAGCCATATCTCTCTCTCTCTCAAGGTAGCCTTTGCAAACCCAAATTAAAAACCTCCCTGGCTTGCTGCACCCTTGTAACTATCTCTCTCCACAGCCTCTCTCTCCCTCCCTCAGGGCCTCTCTCTTTTTTTTTTGTTCGTGGCTCATCTCTCTCTCTCCACCACCTCTCTCTCCCTCTCCCTCGCTGCCTCTCTCCTCTCTCTCCCTCTCAATATAACAGCCTAATTTGGAGCTATACTACCTGTTTTGGCTAGATATTTTTCCTAAAATAGTCATACTCATTTGATACTCATTTAGTGAATCCCAAGAGTTCAAAAGCTTAGATTGAATATATGGCAAGATCCCGTTGCTTTCTCATCTTGCTACTTCATTAATCTCATTCTATGGTTTCTTATTTCTCTGTGTTAGCCATTGATAATGGTGCTTGTATTAGCCATTGAAAATGGTTTATGAGTTGAGGTCTTTATGGTTTAGAGTGTTTGTGGATATCCATGGCCCAAGCATTGGTTACAAGGAGAGGAGAAGAATGGAATACAATTTTTGCAAGGAATTGTGGGACAGCGTATTGGCCCTGTCAATTGCAACATTAGACCTCTTTTTTGTTCGAAACTCCCCTTATATTCCTAACCATAAAATTTGAGTTGCTCCCCTTGTCTCCCTGCATGCTACATTTCTGGCCTCCCTTCCTCTCTCTAAGGCTGAAGTGCCTCATGAATCTAAACTATGTGTGCATGTATGGGCGCGCGCAAAACCCGCAAATTGAAAAATTTGAATCTGATTGGATTACACCGAGAACTTAGTGCGATGTTCTAATGATGAGCTAACTTTGATAAAATCGATCAATTTATAGTCCATGAACGGATCAATTTCCTGTCCATGAACAAAGTTTACTTTAGCCTATAATATGGCAAACTAAAATACACTGGCTCTCAAATACAGGACACGAATTAGAGCAAAATAATGCACAAGTTTAACCAAAACTATGCAAAAAACGTAAAAAATTCTAGAATTCAGCTACCATAGGTTTTTTGGTGCTACCAATTCTCACAGCTTTTGAAGTCCTCAATTTTCTTGTTCGAAAGCTTTTGGTTCTCTCCCAACCCTTGCAAAACTTTTGGTTTTATGGGGTTAGGACAAATGAGGGAGAGAGAGGTAGTGGCAAGAGAGAGAAATGAACAAATGAACAAACCAAATAGAGGAGAGAGGGGTAAAAAAGAACAGCAAATTAGGGAGGTTTTTGTTTTTTACAGGCCATCTTGAGAAAGAGAGAGAAAGAAAGAGGGATAATGATGGGTAGAGTACGACATGTATGAGGGTCTTAATGGGGAGAGATAAATAGAGGTGAAAAGCCATTTTCTCTCGAGATTAGAACCCTAGGATCGACTGTGATCTATAGGGGCCTTACACCACTATAGGAGACCATAGGGGTCTATAGGGGACCCTGCCACAAATAGTGGTGTAAGATCCCTATAGATCACGATCGATCCTAGGATTTTAATCTCGAGTAAAAATGGCTTTTCACATCTCTTTCTCTCTCCCTATTAAGACCATGATACACGTCGTACTCTACCTATCATTATCCTATATCTCTCTCTCTCTCTCAAGATGGCTTGTGCAAAACAAAAACCTACCTAATTTGCTGCTCCATTTCACCTCTCTCTCTCCCTCTTCCTCACAGCCTCTCTCCCCTCTCAGTCTCACCTCTCTCCTCTCTCTCTTTAGTTTGTTCATAGTTCATCTCTCTCTTGCCACTACCTCTCTCTCCCTCTCCCTCTCCCTCTCCCTCAAAGACTCTACCCTAACCCCATGAAACCAAAAGTTTTGCAAGGATTGGGAGAGACAACCCTTCTTGAGACCAAAAGCTTTTGAATAAAAAAATTGAGGATTTCAAAAGCTAAGAGAATCGTTAGCACCAAAAAACCCATGGTAGCTGAACTCTAGAATTTCACATTTCTTATAGAGTTTTGGTTAAAATTATGCATTATTTTGCTCTAATTCGTGTCTAGTATTTGAGAGGTTGTGTATTTTATTTTGCCATATTACAGGACCAAGTAAACTCTGTTCATGGACAGTAAATTGATCCGTTTGTGGACTATAAATTGATTCATTTGATCAAAGTTAGCTTAACATTAGAACATCGCACTATCTTGGTGTAATCCAATCGGATTAAAAATTTCTAATTTGTGGGTTTTGCGTACACCCATACATGTACACACAGAGTTCAGACTCAAGAGCTACTTCAGCCTTAGAGAGAGGAAGGGGGACCAGAAATGCAGCAGGCAGGGAGACATGGGGAGCAACACAAATTTTATGGTTGGGAACTAAAGGGGAGTTTCGAACAAAAAGAGTTCTAGTGTTGAGGGCCAATATACTGTCCCACAATTCCTTGAAAAAATTATATCCACAAACACTCTAAACCATAAAGACCTCAACTCAAAAACTATTTTCAATGGCTAATACAGACAACATTATTAATGGCTAACACAGAGAAATAAGAAAACCATAGAAAGACATATATATATATATATATATATATATATATATATATATTGGGAAACTAATAGCTACAGTGTCTGCCAATGGCCCAGATTGAATTTGGGTCGATTTGACGGTCACGATCTTATTTCGTGTTTGTATAAAAACAATAAAACTTAAAATCACTTGAAATTTGGAGCGTCTACTTCTAAAAAATAGAATAATCTAATAAAAATATATAAAAAATAATTCGCATAATATAAATTGACCAAAATACCTCCGACATTTTCGGGGTATTTTGGTCAATTTAATATTTTATGAATTATTATTTTTTATATTTTTATTAGGTGCGCCTTGATGAGAAAAATGAACGTCTAAATTTTCAAGCAATTTGGATTTGTAGAAAAGCAATGAAATTTCAAATACCAAATGAGATTATAACCGTCAGATCATGCCAGATTGAATCTGGGCTATTGGTTGATAATGTAGCTGTCAGCCCGTGGGCTAACAGAATCCACTCCCATATATATATATATATATATATAGGAAAAAGCTTGAATGAGCCCACTAGCTCACAGGAAAAAATAAGCTCAACGGTCCAGATTGAATCTGGGCCGATCTGACCATCACGGATGTTCGACAGTGTTTGAATTTTAATTTTTTTCTACAAATCCAAATTACTTAAAATTTTAGGGGTGTGTTTTTCTCATAAAGCCACACATAATAAAAATATGAAAAAAATAATTCGTGAAAAATCATTGATCAAAATACCCCCGAACTTTTCAGAGGTACTTTGATCATTCATGTAAAATATCTTTTTGATATTTTTCAAAGATTCATCTATTTTTTATGTATGCACACTCCAAATTTCAAGTGATTTAAATTTGTAGAAAAAAAAAAAATTCAAACACGACCGGACATCTGTGATCCTCAGATCGGCCTAGATTCAATCTGAGTCGTTGAGCTCATTTTGTCCTGTGAGCTAGTGGGCTCACCTTATCATCTTATATATATATATATATATATATATATATATATATATATATATATATATATATATATATATATATATATATATATATATATATATATATATATATATATATGGAAAACGCATAGGTGAGCCCACTAGCTCATGGAATAGTATAAGCCCAACGGCTCAGATTAAATATGGGCCGATCTAATGAATACAGATGTCTTATAGTGTTTGAATTTTAATGTTTTCTATAAATCCAAATCACTTAAAATTTTAGACATGTGTTTTTCTCATCAAGACGCACCTAATAAAAATATAAAAAAAATAATTCATGAAAATAAAATTGACCAAAATACCCCCAAAACATTTTGGAGGTATTTTGGTCAATTTATTTCATGTAAAATATTTTTTTGATATTTTTTGAAGATTTACCTATTTTTGATGTATACAGGCTCAAAATTTCAAGTGATTTGGATTTGTAGAAAAAAATTAAAATTCAAACACTACCGGACATCTGTGATCGTTAGATCGGCCCAGATTCAATCTAGGCCATTGGGCTCATTTTTTCCTGTGAGTTAGTGGGCTCACCCTAGCATCTTCCATATATATATATATATATATATATATATATATATATATATAAAATGGTTCAAATAAAGTAGGTCTATAATATATGAAAATCTTGAAAATAGGCAGTCTAAATAATATGTTGCAAGATACACTATTTTGGGACTCGAAATCTTTTTTTTTTTTTTATTTCCATACATCTTGATGTCGAGATGATGAATTAGACATTTTTCAACATCAAAACGACCTCTTCCAATTGATTTTTGAGGTACACCTTAATTCTACAGTTCAAGGTTGCAACCTTGTAAAAAAAAAATTTAATTTAAAGAAGAAAAGTATACAAAAAGACTATCACTTTTAATACAAGGAGGTTACAATCACTATTATCTGTCAGATTTCAAATCTGATGGTTGTGAGTGTATCATTAACTAGGCTTAAAGTTCAAAAGAAAAAAAAAATATATCAAATTTTGCAACATACCCCCAAGCCATCCAATTTAACATATAATGGATAGTAGCAATTGTGATCCCCTTGTAATAAAGATAAACTGTTTCGTGGTATGGTCACGTTTTATGTTTCATTTCACCATGGTATTTTATAAAAATTAGGGAAAGTTATTGATAAATCACCTTATGCAAATCACATTTTTTATGTAGTCAATATATATACCCATAAAAGATTTTTAATAATCTTATAATTTCAGTTTTAAGATAAACATATTAAAAGAGGAATTAAATTTAAAATCTCAATTTAACAAATTTTTTTTAAAACATTTTAATTTAACAAAAAAAATCATAGAAAATCTCACCAATACGTTTCCTAGAAAAACATATTTCCTTGAAGAAATTGTATTAGAATGTTACCAACTTATTTCTAGGAAAACCAACACAAAATAATCATATTTCTCAAAAAAAAAAATTGTAGGGTTGGAGGAAGATAAGCCAATGAAAAATCTTCTTTTCTCCAAACCAAAAGCATCGCAAAGAGCAACAGAGGTAGATTGAATCACAACTGCATAGTTAGGCAGGTGGGAATTAAGGTTGAGGTTTTGCTTACACATAGTACAAATCTTTTTTTGTTTTCTCTTGGTTTGCGTAAGTTTGACGAATTTCACTTTATTTGGTACATACAGCACAATAATTTGGATGGATCAATGTTTCACAATTTTTTAGGTTTTTATTTTTTTGTTGACTGCAAACCCAAACCTGAGTATTTAATAGTAATCTTATACATTGTGTTGCAGCTCTTGCTATTTGTTAATGTAATTATTGTGTTTAGTATTGTTGATGATACCCTCCAATAGAATCATTGTATATTTTGTGCTGTGACAACAAAAGAAGCATTGCTATTATATTCAATGAAAATTTAGACAAGTTTCAAAATTTAGACAAGAAAACTTGTCACCAGGGACCCTAAATGATACACAGTAATGACAAAATTATTGTTCAATGGTTTAAATCTATCCACATAGTAGTAGCATATTGTAATTCAGTCTTATGTCATCTCTACACATCCTATTTATTTGTTTTTTAGCCAAATCCGAAATATTCGTGATGCTTTCACTTAACCGTTCTGATAATCCAAATTTTGTCCCTTAAAATTTTTTATTTTTACTTTTTGGAACAAAACTGATTTATTACCAATATTTTGATTTGACAATATGTTACTATTCCTCCAACTTGTGAACTATGGGCATTACCATTTAGCTAGTGAGAAAGCTCTCATGGATAACCTTAATTTACAGTGATGGTTTCTGCGAACTATGGGCATTACCATTTAGCTAGTGAGAAAGCTCTCATGGATAACCTTAATTTACAGTGATGGTTTCTGCGAACTATGGGCATTACCATTTAGCTAGTGAGAAAGCTCTGATGGTGACCTTAATTTACAGTGATGGTTTCTATAGGTCAAAAACTTGCTTGAGCGATGGTTTCTAAAGGTCAAAAACTTGCCTGTGTAGTTTAGCAGGCTCTCCCATTTAGCTTGTCGACAATCAGCATTGATGATGCATTCTTTGGAAACTTAGGCAGGGCATGCAGTGGGCTCGATCTCGGGCATCATAATAGAGGTTTTGTGGCTGCTTTCATGTCTCCGATTGGGATCGAATCCAATAATGCATACGAGTTCTAGGAAATGGGACTTCAGTTAGTGAAGGAACTCAATGCAACTATGTAGAGATTGAGCATGACTTTTGTTGAACCATGCAGTCGAAAATTCACTTTCATGCATAATCGGAAACACATACATAAAACCACGCACATACTAAAAATCACACAGACAAACGCACATCAAATCTGGACAGAGAAATAATCGACATACTACAAAAATTTACGGAGTACAAAACCCAAACTTGTGTCGACTATGCCGCGGTTGCATCTCTGGTTACCACCGTCACCCACTCACTTTATCATGGTTCTATGCACCGGTTCCCATGGCGTATTCGGCCATGTTGGGGATTCTATCAGCATAATCTGATAATTGAAGGGGAATTTATCTGTGTCACACGATCGTGGCATGCTATGGTATACTCGGGAAGTGTTTGACATACTATGGTAACAAGCCAATAGACTAAATAGGTAGTTTGTCCACCATTCAGAGCGACAAACATAAAGAATTTTTAGAAAGAGAAACTCTTTGTGAAAATAATTTTTGACTCATACAAATATTGTGGTGGTTCTTTCATTGTATATATAATAGTAATACAATGGTGTAATATACATTTTTCTATCTTGTTACATGCAATATACATTTTTCGATCTTGTTACATTCTCCTTTAAAAAGGAAAGAACAATATTGTATACTGTGGCATTTGTAAAAAATATATATATTGTATACTAGATTTGGAATTTTATTTCTATTATTCCCTCTCAAACTCGGCTGGGGAGGATTTGAAGCCCGAGTTTAAAGCAAATATCGAAGAAAACATTAGGTGGCAAATGCTTGGTGAAGATATTAGCTACTTAATTGCGAATTTTATTTCTATTAAAACATGAATGCCGATTTGCTAGCAATCTCTGTGTCCAGTATCACAAAATTGGCACATATAATACTCTTGTTGAAGCACATTAGACTTACAATCTCTAGCAAAATACCTAGTAAGACATATTTTCCTGATCTGAAAATTAGGATAATGAACTAAAAAGCATTTGAAGAAAAAATTGGACCAGGAGTCTCTAAATGTTTAGATCTGGACGGTCTCAATTCAGTCTTAAAATGATATTCTTTCGGAAGGTGCATATGGATATATATATTTTTATTTATTTATTTATTTATTTATTTATTTGCAGTTGATCACTAGGTTGAGGAGATTATATCCTTAAAATGTAGGGTCTTAAAATACTTCTAGATAGGGTTTTATCCAAAGGAGTCAATGCAGGTGTGTTCCTACCAGAGCCACATGGTTTTGATTGTTTTTACTTTTTTTAAGAGTCAATGTATATAGACATGAGAATGGCATGGGATCTTCGCGGTAGTATTGTCGAGCCCCATGGTGAGGTCTCTAACTCTATTCTTACCACAAGGTAGGGGCTCAAATCCCCATCGTAATACCACTTTTTTAGGAAAAAAGCCTTGGATTAATTGGTTAGTGCTTAGGATTTGCAATGCTACATCCTAGGCTCAATTCTTACCAAGGGTAGAGTCCTCACTGTAATACCATTTTTTTAGGAAAAAAAGCCCGGGTTTATTGGTTAGTGCTTGACGATTTACAACGCTACGTCCTAGGCTCAATTCTTACCAAGGATAGGGGCCTTCTAACCACTAAATCACCCAAAAAAAATGTATATCGACACAATTTTTGTAAAGGAAGTGATACTTGTGCATCAATATTGAAACCATTAATGAGAAGCCAATTGAAATAAAAGAAGCTGACCCTCAATGCCCCATTTCGATCCCTAGATAAATTTGTCTGGAAGAAACTATCTTGTGAAATATATTTCCTATAAAATGGACTTTTGTTATTTAGATAATATATGGATGCAACATGGAAGATACTGGAGAATAAGAAGAGACAGAGAGAGAAACGATCTATCCGTTTTGGGCTTGAAATAGAGAACAGAATTTCTGATAGAAAAATATTTCGGTTCTAGATTTTAGGTCCAAAAAACGGAAATGAGAAATTTCCCCAAAAATCTATTTCTAAATATACATCTTAGAGATCCAAAAGGCCCTTAAGTGTGTTTGGCGAGGGAAGGCAGGTTAAGGCCTATATTGAGCTATCCTTCAATCCATTTTCCAGACTATCCCTTAAATGCAAAATTACTTTTCTCACATTGGTTTTTTTCCTTTTGGTTGGTTGTCAAGCAATTTTAATTTTTGATGTCGTAATCAGTCGCCTCCGTTGGACTTTGACCAAAATTGTATGTTTTGATAATGTTAAAGTTAAAGTTTAGGTAGGACAGTTAATGTAAAACTTTGTTGTAGCCAAGTCCAAGCCAGTTATGCTGGTCCCAAGTCCAGATAAAAGAGAAAGATTGTGTTATGTAGGGGCAGCCAATGAAAAACTTTGCCATAACTTTTATAAATTCCGAACTGGAACTTGATTCGTGTAGTCAACCCCAAAAAAGTTAGATTATGGCTTGGATGATGATGATAATGAATAGTAGAATTTAAGGGTTGGATAACTCTATCCAAGTCTGCCAAAATTAGCCAAGTTAGCAAGGACTAAAAATCTCACTAGTAGTTAAAGAAAAATGTATAAAGTTGCAACATTATACTTATATTATAGAAGTAAGGTGTACCTAAAAAATCCAGTTGAAAAAAGTATCCTAAATTTTATCACCTTGACCTTGAGATATATGAAAAAAATAAATAAATAAATAAATAAATAAAATATATATATGTTTTTATTAATGCAATTAAACATGCAGGACTAGTAGTCTCTGCTAAAAAGATTAATATATGCCAAACTAAGATTAGATTCTTAGGACATCATATTCATCATGGAACAATTATCCTAATAAAACGATCTTTTCAATTTGCTGATAAGTTTCCAGATATTATATTAGATAAAACTGAATTGCAAAGATTCTTAGGTTGTTTAAATTATATAGTTGACTTTTATGAAAATTTAGCATTAGACGCTAAACCACTATATGATAGAATAAAAAAGAATCCTCCCAAATGGACAAATGAACATACCCAAGCTGTACAAAAAATTAAACTCAAAGCAAAGGAGTTACCTTGCTTAACTTTAGCCCAACCTAATACTTTCAAAATAATCGAATGTGATGCCTCTGAATTAGGATTAGGAGGAATATTAAAACAAAGAATAAACACCACTGAACAATTGGTTAGATATACATCTAAAACCTAGAACTCTACTCAACAAAATTATTCTACTGTCAAAAAAGAACTTCTTGCTATTGTACATTGTGTTACTAAATTCCAAAGTGATATTTTAAATAATCATTTTCTTATTCGCATTGATTGCAAAGCTGCAAAAGATATTCTTGAAAAAGATGTGCAAAACTTGGTTTCGAAACAAATCTTTGCCAGGTGGCAAGCAATTTTATCATCCTTCGATTTTGCTATTGAACATCTCAAAGGTTCTACTAATCACCTTCCTGATTTTCTCACACGTGAATTTTTGCGGGGAGGGCTACATTGATCGCTTTGATCCACCTGAATTATATTTACCATTAATATTATTCAATAAAAATAGAGTGATTGAGAATCAAATCATGAATACCAATACCATACAATCCAAAGGAAAGGCTCCTATGGAAATATCCCTAGATATTGTCCCAATACAATCTTCTAACAGAAGCCTGACTCCATATTCACCCAGTATCCCAAATAGTCCATTAAACTATCCACAACTTTCTAGTCAAGTACCATTATCTCCTCAAATTCCATTATTCATACAATCTCCAACTATTAGAAAACCTACAACCTCAGACAAATCCCCATATGAAAATATTGCCTTTATTGTAGAAGCTATTATTGAAAACATACATGCTTCAAAAGACCCAAATACGGTAGCCAAATATTACCTATTCAATAACCTAAACCCCTCTAATGGTATGAAAACCAGAGAGTGGGTTGAGATGATTCTACTTGAGACAGGTTCTATATACCTTACTCATTATTATCATAAGAATTCAAAGATTATATCATATTAAAAAATGCAGACACGGAAAATCTTGTATTTCATTGAATGGGGCTCAGACCCTTCACGCTCCAGAAAATTACAATCCCCTGATTTCCCAAATAAGCACTATCGATACTCTGACTATATTGATGCCTGGCACCGCATACTTACTATCCAAAACTAATATAATTCACACACATGGTTCCTCCAATTCAAAATGGTGGTAACCGAACCTATTCCCAATTGGTTCTTAAATTGGTTCACAATTTGGGGATCTTTATCCCAAATAATACCAGAAACCCTACAAGCTTCTCAAGAAAAGTTTATTGAATACAATGGAAAATATCCAAAAATCAATTATCATTATATTTTGTTGCTTTTTATCAGATACCATGGATATTAAAATGGCCATTTGCTATATCCGATAATACTATAAATAATTATGAATATATCTCATGTTTGGGGAAGCAGATTGCTGTGAAGTGGTGGGACGTCTTTGTCTACCACAATTTAAACCCAGAACATATTATACTGAAACAAGTCCTAACTAGCTTCAAACCTTCTTCCTATTTTAACCCAAATAATCTGTTTGAATATATATCACAAATGAGGAAGCATAATCCTCAAGCTACCAGAGCCGAACTTGAGAAACAGCTGTATGAGATTTCTTCAGAAGAATTGGGGAATTGGATTTCTTGTTCCCATCCTGATGTTCTATTATTCTATCAGGAATATTCTTATTAGGTGCTTTTAAATGATGATTTTTATTTTCTATGTTCCAAGCTTCTGGTAATTTAATATCTGACCATTGTATAGTTTTAGGAATTATTACATTTGATTTTTCAATATTTGTTTGGAAGAAAGTAGTTTTTCCTTTGGTATTCATTTGGACAACATTTGGGCATAATGTATTCATTACTTTGTAATATATTCTATATACAATAACGATATTCTGAGATCCTGGTAACATATCAAAACCTTGGGTTTTAAGATTTAATGATAATACTTTTAAGATATTAGGATCAGTTAGGGATATTGAATAATCTGGAAAATAATTAAAATATACTGGTCCACTACATAGACTTGATTCTATCATTCCTACTAGAGAATCAGAAAACCTATTGTGTCTATTGTCTCTTAAACATACTAAGATGGAATTATTTAATCCCAACCTTGTTAAAGGTTTAATTGCTACTTGGATTAATCCTATATGTAAATAATTATAGTTTTTAGTTTTATGTACCTGTATTATTTTATCTGATAATAATTGAAAGTTTTCTTGATTACTAGTTACTGATACTGTTTGTTCTACAGTTTTTATTGCATAACCTACTTTTAATTTAAAAGTTCATTTATTGTATATATCTGAAATAGGTACTTTAGGTATATTCCAATTTGTGATTTGTTTTTCAATATTGTCTATTACAACTTCTTCTTTATTTTTTATCCTTAGAGTATTACTAGCTTGTGGTAGTGTATTATTTGATAGATTCCTAATGAAATTTGTCATTATTAGGTTGCGGATGAGTGCTTTTTCTGGCTACCTCTTACGTCTTTTTGACCTCAGTGGCTCTCCTGACCTTAACGGTCTCTCGACTGGGTCCTCTTAAACCTCAACTCTCGGACCAACTTTATCTAATTGTAAATATCAGTAGTGTTTCTACCTTATAACATATTAACACTTACTTGTAATGCTCTTTAAATAAGAAACAAAGATTTATGTTGCTTTTGTCTATAGAGTATCTACAGAGTTGGCTCGGATACCATTATTTAAACTAATAATCATAGAATAGTAAGACCAAACTAAACTAATCTGATATAACCTAAGTATAAAAATAGTAAGATTATTATGACTATTGAAAAAGGAGCTATATCTATTATTAGCCAAGTAGAATAGGTATTCTTATAAATTTTAATACTTAGTACAATACGAATTAACATAATATAACAATTTCATGCAAACTATATTATAGAAACTTTACAGACAAAATTTTAACATACTGTTACAAACTTATAACATACTGAGTAAAACAAACTTTAAACTTACAACATACTGTATACAGAAGTAAAAAACTTACAGTGACAACATACAATACATACAATACTTTACAGTGACAACATACAGTACTTACAGAGTACAAATGCAGAAACTGCAAAACGACTTCCAGTCGGGTGGACAAAATCTTAGTAGATCCTTGAAATGACAATCACACATCAAACTCTAAAATTCGACTTAATATTTTACAAGAGAAGAGGAGAGAAGAAAAAGAAGATAGGAGAAGAGTATTCTTCTGAGCTTGTTAACTCCTGAAATCTTTCGATATTCTGTGAATGAGGAGAGGTCTCATATATATAAGCTTCGGACTTCAAGTTTTCCTGAATCATATTTCATTCTTCAATTATTTTGAATGGATGGCAAGATTCGTTTCAATCGATGGAGAGAGAAGTGGGTGAATGCTCTTCTTACGTGGCAAGTACGATAAGATTTCGCTTAGCAGATGGAGAAGGAAACATTTGGCTTTTTTCTTTACATTGCAGGTTGATTTGACAGGTGGCTGAACGGATGGTCGTCGAAAGGTAAGGGAAATTTTGTCATATATGGTGAATGATGAAGAGGGTATGTCGGCAAGAATATTAAGTCACTTCAACGGTATTATTGAGTCACTTTAGTGCATCTTTGGTCTTGTCATAGCAGCTTTATACTAATTATACTAATTTATATATGCAATCCATAGGGAGATAAACTATGATAATAGAAAATATGATTAAACCAAATCCAATTCCAGAACCTAAAAAGACTTTATTATTTAAACCATCTCCTAAATTAAATAAATTCCGTACGATTGAAAATAACAAAACTTTAATGGATCAACTTATATCAAAATTAGCTGATCTTGATATAAAAGACATAAAAGGAAAATCTAAATCAATACCAGAATCTTCTACCTTAACTCTTCAAGAAGAAATACCAGTAATAGAAGATACTATTGAACACCAGACACTAGCCTTTTATTAGTTGATTGGGGAATTCGATTTCTATTTTCCCATCCTGGTGTTCTATTATTCTATTAGGAATATTCCTATTAGGTGCTTTTACATGATGATTTTCATTTTTTATGCTCCAATCTTTTGGTAATTTAATATCTGACCATTGTATACAATATTCAGATATTAAATTACTAGAAGCTTGGAACATAGAAAATGAAAATCATCATTTAAAAGCACCTAATAGGAATATTCCTGATAAAATAATAGAACACCAGGATGGGAAAATAGAAATCCAATTCCCCAATCAACTAATAAAAGATGATACAAGCATACTTCGTCAATCTATATTATCAAAAAACATTAGTGAATTATCTAGACATTCTACTTCAAGTAGAATGAATCCAAAAATACAAAGTTTACTAAGAACAAAAGATAATATAGTGATTCCACAATATCAACCTACATTAAAAACTGAACCAGATCTGTCTGATACAGAAATGGATTTTCATATTTTGACTCTCACTAAACCATTATCTAAACAATGGATAGAACAAGATTATCTTTCTAAATAAAATAAAGATATACGCAAATGGTATTTAAAAAGATTTCAACCCAGGTTAATATAATTATTCCATAAAAGGTATAATAAGTTATATAAAACAAAAACATGTAATATATGATTCTTTACATGGTTACTAAGAACATTAATAGAAAGAAAAGTTGAAATTCTTGATTTTGAGAAGAATAAAATAAGTACAATAGAAAATCAATATACCACATATCAAACAATAGAAAGTATACATATAACTAGTGTACATCCTCCAGAAAAAAGAATTATTATAAAAGGATCTAATAATAAAGAAGGAGAGAGTTCACTTGTTTCTGAAACAAAAGCTACTCCTTATAAAATGACAACTGGAGACATTGTTCATCAAACAGAATTAATCCCGCATATTATTGAACAAAATAATTATACTAATTTATATATGCAATCCATAGGGAGACAAACTATGAGAATAGAAAATATGATTAAACCAAATCCAATTCCAAAACCTAAAAAGACTTTATTATTTAAACGTCATCCTGAATTAAATAAATTCCGTATGATTGAAAATAATAAAACTTTAATAGATCAACTTATACCAAAATTAGCTGATCTTGATATAAAAGACATAAAAGGAAAATCTAAATCAATATCAGAATCTTCTACCTTAACTCTTCAGGAAGAAATACCAGTAATAGACGATACAATCGAACACCAGACACTAGCCTTTACAGAACCAACTAATCCATATATTCACAGAATAGCATATGGTAAAGGATGGAAACCTGCTACTGCTAGACCTTACCACCTTAGACCCACACCAGTTGATATTCAATTTGAAGAAGATTTAAAATCACATACAACTTCCTATTCTAGAAGATTAATAGTTAATTGGAACATTGATGGTATGACTGAAACCCAAATATTAGATACTATGAAACATATGACAATGTATGCTTCAGCTTGCAAAATGGTTGACAATCAAGATCAAGAAGTTGCTAAAGCCATAGTCTGCGGATTTACTGGCTGGTTAATAGGATGGTGGGATTTTCACCTCCCTGAAATATTAAAAAATCAAATATTAACCAATACTCGTCAATGGACTGTTAAAAATGAAAACAATCAAGATATCCTTTATTCTGAAAGTGATGTTGTTAATACACTCATTTATACTATAACACTTCACTTTGTGGGGAGTACTGCATTAATGGAAGCCCGATCTGAACACTTACTTTCTAATTTGAGATGTCCAGCATTTATCACATTATAAATGGTACAGGGATGTTTTCTTTTCTAGACTCTTAACCCGAGAGGATAATCATCTTGACCACTAGAAAGAAAAATTTGTTGCTGGTTTACCACATTTGTTTGCCGAAAAGTCAGAATCAGATTTAAAAATAAACATGGTGGAACTATACAATATTCTGTCTATATTATAGGAGAATTGTCAGCAGAAATATGTGTTGAAGGGTTAGCCCTTTGCACAGATATGAAATCAAAGAAACAATTAGATAAACAGAATATGACCGGTAAAAAAGAATTAGGAGATTTTTGTCAACAATTTGGTTACCATATAGATCAAAGTAAGGACAAAACTCATAACCATAGACATAAAAAATATAGACCAGATAAGAAAGAAAGAAAAAAAAAAATTTTTTTTTGCCCAAAGATCAATATAGAAAGGCAAAACGAAAATACCTATTTGTTATAAATGCGGCAAAGTAGGTCATTATAAAAATACTTGTAAAGTTAAAAAAAAACTAAATGCAATTATATTAGATGAAAGCATAAGATATCAAATATATGACATTATCCAATTAAATAAAGAAGAATCTACCTCAAGTTCAGACAAGGATAGTAGTAGTGATATTTCTCTAATAGGACAAATAGAAGATGAAAATATTATAATTTCAAGCTCTTCTGATATGGAATGTTATTGTAGTATGCCATCCTGTAATATGTTATCAAAAAAAGATTCATTAATCTTAAATATCGTAGATAAGATAAATAACCCTGATGAGAAAAGAGAAATCCTAACTTAGTTTATTAATCTTGCAAAATCTATAAACCTAAAACTACTCCTTTAATAAAACCCCCAGATGAGTATAATTTTGCTGATATAATGAAAAGAATTAGTCAAAAAGAAAATATACAAAAAGAACCTACTATAGCTGAACTAAAACAAGAGGTCAAAGAAGTAAAAATAGAAATAAATCATCTCAAAAATAGAATTAAAATATTGGAATTACAGAATGAGGTTAATGAAGAAATAATTGATTCAGATGAAGTTGAGTTCACCCAATTAGTAGATATAAATAGCAGGAACAAAAATAGAAGAAATATATACTAATACATCTGTAAATATACTCAATAAAATAATAACTCAAAAATAGTTTGTTATAGTTAAAATTATTATTAATCAAGAATATGAGTTTCATTCAATAGCTCTCATAAATTCCGGAGCTGATTTAAACTGTATTAATGAAAGATTAGTACCTACACAATATGTTGATAAAATTAATGGAAATATTAAATACAGCTTATGGTAGCAGACTATTTATTAAATATAAATTATCCAATGCTGTAGTATGTAATAAAGAACATTGTTTGCCTACACCTTTCATTATGGTTAAGGGACTGAGTCAATCAATAATACTAGGAGTTCCATTTCTTACTTTACTATATCCAATACTAATCACTCATACATGAATAGAAACTTTCATAGCTAGAAATAAAATCATATTTGAATTTATAGATAAACCCAAACACAAAAAAATTAATAATGTTAAAACAATTATTCAAAATAAAGAATCATTTTTGTACTCATTAAAAGAAGAAATTCTTTATAGAAATACTGAAGAAGCATTACAAAAAGAAGAAATACAAAACCAAATTAAACAAATCAAATAAAGATTGAATAAGAAATTTGTAGTGAAATTCCAAATGCTTTTTGGAATAGGAAAAAACATATTGTAGGATTGCCATATGAAATTGGATTTGAAGAATAAAAAATACCAACCAAAGCAAGACCGGTCCAAATGAATTCTACTTTATTAGAAACATGTCAAAATGAAATAAAAGAATTATTAGCCAAAAATTTAATTAGACCAAGTACATCTCCTTGGAGCTGTGCTGCATTTTATGTCAATAAAAATGCTGAAAAAGAAAGAGGTGTACCAAGATTAGTTATTAATTATAAACCATTAAATAAAGTTCTTCAATGGATACGATATCTAATTCCAAATAAAAAAGATTTATTAGACAGATTAGCCAAGGCTACAATCTTCTCTAAATTTGATTTAAAATCAGGTTATTGGTAAATACAAACAAAAGAGGAATACAAATATAAAACTGCATTCAATGTGCTATTCGGACAATACGAATGGAATGTAATACCATTTGGCCTAAAAAACGCTCCATCTGAATTTCAGAAAATTATTAATGAAGTATTTAATCCATACTATAAATTCATGATTGTATTTATTTGGAATAAAGTAGTTTTTCCTTTGGTATCCATTTGGACAGCATTTGGGCATAATGTATTCATTACTTTGTAATATATTCTATATACAATAACGATATGCTGAGATCCTGGTAACATATCAAAACCTTGGGTTTTAAGATTTAATGATAATACTTTTAAGATATTAGGATCAGTTAGGGATATTGAATAATCTGGAAAACAATTAAAATATACTGGTCCACTACATAGACTTGATTCTATCATTCCTAATAGAGAATCAGAAAACCTATTGTGTCTATTGTCTCTTAAACATACTAAGATGAAATTATTTAATCCTAACGTTGTTAAAGGTTTAACTGCTACTTGGATTAATCCTATATATAAATAATTATAGTTTTTAGTTTTATGTACCTGTATTATTTTATCTGATAATAATTGAAAGTTTTCTTGATTACTAGTTACTGATATTGTTTGTTCTACAGTTTTTATTGCATAACCTACTTTTAATTTAAAAGTTCCTTTATTGTATATATTTGAAATAGGTACTTTAGGTATATTCCAATTTGTGATTTGTTTTTCAATATTGTCTATTACAACTTCTTCTTTATTTTTTATCCTTAGAGTATTACTAGCTTGTGGTAGTGCATTACTTGATAGATTCCTAATGAAATTTGCCACTATTAGGTTGCGAATGAGTGCTTTTTCTGGCTACCTCTTGCGTCTTTTTGACCTCAGCGGCTCTCCTTGCCTTAACGGTCTCTCGACTGGGTGCTCTTAAGCCTCAACTCTAGGACCAACTTTCTCTAATGGTAAATATCAGTAGTGTTTCTACCTTATAATATACTAACACTTACTTGTAATGCTCTTTAAATAAGAAACAAAGATTTATGTTGCTTTTGTCTACAGAGTATCTACAGAGTTGGCTTTGATACCATTACACGCCAAGATCTACTCTGAACCTAAATTGAGACTTATATCTATTAAACTAATAATCATAGAATAGTAAGACTAGAATAAACTAATCTGACATAACCTAAGTATAAAAATAGTAAGATTATTATGACTATTGAAAAAGAATTCAAAGATTATATCATATTAAAAAATGCAGATACGGAAAATCTTGAATTTCAGTGAATGGGGCTTAGACCCTTCACGCTTCAGAAAATTACAATCCTCTGATTTCCCTAATAAGCACTATCGATATATTAGACAGATTAGCCAAGGCTACAATCTTCTCTAAATTTGATTTAAAATCAGGTTATTGGCAAATACAAATAAAAGAGGAAGACAAATATAAAAATGCATTCAATGTGCCATTCGGACAATACGAATGGAATGTAATGCCATTTGGCCTAAAAAACACTCCATCTGAATTTCAGAAAATTATGAATGAAGTATTTAATCCATACTACAAATTCATGATTGTATATATTGATGATGTTTTAATATTCTCTGAAAATATAGATCAACATTTTAAACATATTAATGTTTTTATTAATGCAATTAAACATGCAGGACTAGTAGTCTCTGCTAAAAAAATTAATATATGCCAAACTAAGATTAGATTCTTAGGACATCATATTCATCATGGAACAATTATCCCAATAGAACGATCTATTCAATTTGCTGATAAGTTTCCAGATATTATATTAGATAAAAGTGAATTACAAAGATTCTTAGGTTGTTTAAATTATATAGTTGACTTTTATGAAAATTTAGCATTAGACGCTAAACCACTAATGTTTTAATATTCCTCCTAATCCTAATTCAGAAGCATCACATTCGATTATTTTGAAAGTATTAGGTTGGGCTAAAGTTAAGCAAGGTAACTCCTTTGTTTTGAGTTTAATTTTCGGTACAGCTTGGGTATGTTCATTTGTCCATTTGGGAGGATTCTTTTTGAGTCTATCATATAGTGGTTTAGCGTCTAATACTAAATTTTCATAAAAGTCAACTATATGGTATCATATATATATATATATATATATATATATATATATATATATATATATATATATATATATATATATATATATATATATATATACATCTTAAATCCTAAAAATAATACATCTTGTATTTGTAAGTGTTTACAAATATGCTCGATTTGCATTATTTTAGGAATTTGAAATTTCATAACTATGGTTAAACATGAGATTATTAAGTCATCATAAGGTCTCTAACATCATAACTACATCTTTCGGCAAAAGTTAAAGGTGCCACTTACTTGCATAGTATAAGTTGGGGACATTATACAAACCTTATCCTTAATTAAAGTGATTAATTATGTATTTTCTGCCAAAATTCATCAAAGTTTGAAAACATGGCCAAAGTAATTTTCGAAATATAACTATCACAAGATTCATTGAATAGAATAGCTCAATTAAAATGGGAATGTGCGCGATAATATTTGTGCAGCCCAAGATTTCATGCTCTCGAGGGAACATACTATTGATTTACTCCCTCTTGCAAAACAGAGTCTAATATCATTAAAAGAGTCAAAATATTACAAATTACATTTATGGGTATGCTTGACAGAAGTATCGCTTTGGGAGTAAATTACCAAAGTACCTCTAATTGTTCTGGCTTTTCAACATCAAATAGGGGCAATTTTGAAAAAATGCAATATTTTTTGAGGAAGTATATGATACATATAAAAATTTAAAAGCATATGCTCAAGTGCAATTTGTGATTTTCGATCCCTTTAATGGTATTTTGAGGGATTTCAACCCTTTCATTGATATTTTTCCTAATATATTAAGATTGAATAGAAACCATGCATTTTTTGAAAGGAAAGATCTAAGTGTTTGAAACACTAAATTAAAAGTTTCTCTTTTGGATATAATCATCTAGTGATTTTTAGGTCGTTTTCAGGATTTTTAGATAAAAAAATTGCCCAGTCTTCTGCCTGAGGAAGTAAGTACACACGGGAGCATAGTATATGTGCTTATTACTTTACATTTAATATTCCGGCAATGCTAATAGTTTATAAATGGTATCAAACCAATTTGCCTATAGTTTAAAAATGTTCTTGCACACTTGGAAGCACAAAGCTTTATTTATAGTTATTCAATTTTCAAAACCTTGCCATAAGTGGAAGGCATGAAAACCCATCTGTCAATCAAAAAGAAGGATTCAAATGAAAGACAGAGAGAGAGTGGGCCTGGAGAGAGAGAAGAAAGAGAAAAGGGCAATTGATTGACTAAAGGGTGCGGTTTTTATAGAGCCTAGGCTCTAAACAATCAAATTAGAGCCTACCTTCAAATAGTATCGAGAAATATGGTTTTAATACTGAAAATATTGTGATAGCTTTAAAATATATTTTTATCTTTATTTATAAAGTTTAAAGCTTTAAAAATATTGTAGATTGATAGATCTATGAAAACTTGAAAATTGATGATCCAAAAATGATTTATAAAATGCACTATTTTCAAGGCTTTAAATCTATTTTTTTCTCATGTCCATGCATCTTGATGTCGAGATGATTAATTTGAAGATATTTTAATACCAAAACAATTGCTTCTAATGAAATTTTTGAAAACCACGGCTTCTAGTGAAACTTTTGAGGTAGGCTCAAATTGTTTGATTGTTTAAATCCTCGGCTCTATATAAGCTTTTCCCTTGACTAAAACATATGCATGGCAACTTTGAGAGCATATAATGGGGAGAGAGAGATCCTTATTGAAGAGAGAGACCTTGATTGAACAAAACATATGCATGAATTTTTTAGTGCATAAGAGAGGGAGAGAGAGAGTAAAGAAAAGCCTTTTTTTAATGTTAAGCCGTTGATTGACAAAAAAACACATGATTGGAAATAAAGACTAAATACTGCACTATCAACCATAATCCTATCAATGCAGGGCTGTTACAACTGTTTTCGATGATCAAAGAACATTGCTAAATATAGCACTGATGATTTTTCCAATGGCAATTATTTAATGAGAATCTTTGAAATTTTGCATATATAAAACGAAGTTATGGATGAACATTTGATTTTATTGGGTTTTGAGTATGAAAGACTGCCAACTTGCTCAAGTTGTAATTATTTATGGTGGTAAAAGCACAACTTGATCCAAAGAATCTCTGATCTCTGCCTTCCTCATGATTGCTATATTGTATATAGTTATTCCTAATTAATACTATATGTTTTTAATGTTATTTAGGGTGATGTTTGTATAAGGAGTCAACTTTATACTATTGAAGTAAAGAGCACCTAAGAAGTATGTTGAAAATGCAGTATCCCAAAGCTTTGCAACCATATGAAAAATTTATTGTTGCCCCCAATTATGAAATTTAAAATTCTAGAAATGGTGACGATCGAGCAGATCTAAAAATATTTGAAAATCTTGAAAATTGACAGTCCAGATAATGTGTTAGAAGATGAAGTATTTTTAAGACTTAAAATTGCATTTTTTCATGTCTATGAATCTCAAGATTGAGACAATTGATTTGAGGGTTTTCCAGCATAGGAACAACCTTCTCCAGTGGGCATTTTAGATGCACCTCACTCGTACAGTACAAGGTTGATAAACTTTTTCCTTTTATAAAACCCACATGGATTTTAATTAAGGGAAAGCCCTTAGCTTTTGGGGTTGCCATTAGATTTAGGAAAAAGTTTATATAAGATTGCAACATTAAAATATAGAATTAAAGATGCACCTAAAAAATTCATCAGAAAATGTTGTTATAATGTTGAAAAACCTCTAATTGATCATCTCGACATCGAGATGCATGAATATGAAACAAAAAAAAAGATTTTGAGTCCCATAAATAGTGCATCTTGCATCACATTATCCAGACCGTCCATTTTTGAGATTTTCAAATGTTTATAGATCTACCATTTTTGAAGTTTAAACTTTTATAATTAGATATAAAAATAGATTTTCAGTTAATCCTAAGATTTTTTTACACAAAAATTACATGTTGTAATAAAATTTGGAGGTACGCCTTGATTGGATTGTTTAAGGTTGCAAGAAACGACACCCTGATTTAACTTCGATGCGCGTTAGTTGCATTCTGTTTGTTATATGAGTGGGATCCATCTGTTTGTCGGATATGAATCTTGTGAGATCTTATCCATGAAAATACTATAATTAAATTTTACAAGCTTTTCCAAACCATTTTAAATCTCTCTCCCATACAAAAACATAGAGTAATCTATGCTTGTTGTAAGACGATTAGTCAGATTATAATAAATCATCTGAAGAAGTCACTTAAAAAAAAACAACCGCACTACTAATTAATAGTTGTAGTAACAATGACAATGGTGATTATTATTAATTGACTATGAGAAATATATAGCAGTTCTTGTTTATGTCCTGTATGGGTGGTAATGGGCTGGGTTGCCCGGCCCGGCTAGCTTAGCAAGAAAAAAATTAGGGCTTGGGCCAAGAAATGTAGCCCAAGGGCTGAGCCGTCAGGGTTTGTCAACCACGGCTGGAGGGTAGGGCTAAGCCTGGGCCAAGGCCGGCCTATTTTGGCCAAGCCACGACCCTCCTTGTTTTTTTTATAATTTCACCAGGTCCGACCTTGCCCTGATCTCATGGCTAGGGCCATAGCCATGGCCCTTTTCACCTAATCAGGGCCAGGCCAGGCAAGGCTTGGGCGGCCCAGCCCAAGACTGCCCCATTGCACCCATAATGTCCAACATTGATATAAACAGCACCCCAAATCATCCAATGTCAGCATTGGATTGCTTGCTTGTGATTTTCTCTGTATAAAAAAATATCTGATGGACTTTGAAGGGAGTTATGAAGCGCCCAAGCCGTCGTTTGTTGACTCAAGAAAAGTTCACACTGCTTTATATTTATGCATAATTGAAGCATGTATTACAGCCTACACCCTTTTTACCACTGCCTTTTACTGCACTACACCATTCAAATGGTGTGAAATTAGATAACCTTACTTACAAAATTTGACTAAAAGCTACCCCAATGTTGTATTGGTTAGAAATTTAATGGAGGATATCAGAGGTAATAATAGTAGGCAATGTTTAGAAGCTCGTGCCTTGGATTCGCCCTAGCATGATCAGAGTTACTAATATAATTAAAAAAAAAAAACCACAAATTTTGTTAAATATAAAAATAGCTAAAGAGCACTAGAAGACTTGAAAAGATGGAATTGGGTAGAAAATATTATGGCTGGAAATAATACAAAAAACATCCAGAAAAGGGGAAATATAAAAATAGAGCAAATGATAAAAACAATTGATAAATTATCATTAAAATCATCAAAATTATATAAGAACATGTTTATAAAATGATTAACTCAATAAATATAAATTATCATCAAAATTATTTAAGAACATGTTTATACAATGATTAACTCAATAAATATAAAATTTATTCTTTTTATTTAATTTTCAAGTTTGCACATTACTGCTAGGCTCGACAAGGTGTTGAGTCTGAGTTTATCAAGCATCGAGTCGATTTGACTGGTAGGAGGTAATATGGGATAGGGAGTATCATTTGAAACTTAAAACTCATTTGAGAGTATCTAGAATTACATTCAACTCCTTTTCCTTATATATAACAACAAAAATAACTCAAGGGTATTTACGATAGAAAGCTTTGAAATAAAGTCTTATTATTTCACATTAGAATAGTGCATTTAAGAAGAAACCCATTATTATATCTTTAGAATGATGACTATGGGAAATTATCATATCGACTATATGATGAAAGAAAATTTATGGCCACAATTTTCATCATTGTCTAATCAATGGAAGGTTGATGCTGGTGAGAGAATGGACCCTGACAAAAACTGATGTGCAAATGTGATAGATCCTGCTCCCTTTTGTGGTAATCCATCAATGCAATTTTTGACATCTACAGATGCTATGAGCATAGCTTTTCCATGGTCATATAAAGTCTGCAATATGCTTTCCTTATAAGTCATGAGCATCACCAGTAAGGTTGATGTGAATTGGCTGATGGAAAGTGGCTCATCAAAAGTGGACCAAACGTTCATGTCTCCCATTTGTCGATAGACGACTATTGACAAAGGATCGAAAGATAAATTAAGAATCTCAGCCGTGGTGAACATGAATATTATTCTGTTTTACACTGTTCATTTTGATTTTTGATGTTGCGACCATTTTTTCAAATCGATCTTAAAGATGGATATTTGACGTGTTAAACTGCGTTCCCTGATTCATGTAATACTTTTGCTGAAGTAGAAAGAGACATGAACTTGTGAAATCAGGTGGACAATTGACAGCTTATTGTGTTAATCATCATTTTTCTGCTTTGAAACTTAGAGAGAAAAATGGTAATAAATTAACGGGATTAGAGATGGGCATTAGAGAAGATCAGTATGCACATTATGCTTTCATGAGAGCATGTTGTTCATTTACTCCTTTTGATGAAGAAACCATTTAGGAAGATTTCTTATCTAAAACTCTGTGATCCACTTAAGAATCACCAGAAGATTATTTATAGAAAATCGCATTTAGAGTTCTTTAAATCTTAGATTTGGCTAAGACCATATTATTTTCATGTTGGGTCAGGGCATTTATAGGGAAAGGACTGAGCCCCTCAACATTCCTGATTGGTTTTTTCTCCCCTCCAAGAGACCCAAGATTGGGCCTCAACAACTTGGAGGACCAAAGGGCTACCAAATAGTTCCATTCTCTTCGTTTTCAACTCAAATGCAGAGGCTTTAAGCATCAGTTGCCATTGGCAATTTAAAATTTGAAATTAGCATTCAAATCAAATTGAATCACTTGCCTTCTACTTGTCTAGAACCATTTGATGTCTATAGATATGAATGTGAGGTTGGCTTCCAATAAAGTTTGCATCTACAAGGTGCACTACGAAGCAGTTTTTTTGTTTTTTTTTGGGTTGGTGGGGGCAGTTGGGGGGAGGGTGGCAATTGGTCAGGCCTGCCTTGGCCCTAGCCCTGCCCTTGTCTCCATAGGGCCGGGCCAAAAATAAATGAAGAAAAAACAACAACAAAAGAGGTTGGGTCAGGCTGAAATGGGTCAGCGTTGGCCCTAGCCCGGCCCTCAGACCACAGTTTGTGGCCGAGACCCTACCTTTTTTATTGTTGGACCAGCCACTCAGCCCATTGCCAGTCCTACATGTGAGGAGTCTCCAACATGTTCTTGAAGTTGTTCTGCAAAAATGTATGAAAAGATGGAAATAGTACTAGTCATGGTGATGGATTAGTACAAAAAGGTAGTAAAGTCAAGGATCGGTGATATCATGAGTTGAAAAACTTGACTACTGCTTATAATGCAAAGACAAGTAGGTTAGAATGTGAGCCCCTCCCCAGGAAGCCCACAGAAATGATGCTCTCTAACTGGTTTAATGTGGGCCTTGAAGGCCTGTATGCCATTAAATTTTGCATGGCTTGGAATCCAAATGATCATTTGGCTTAATCAAACAAGTTTAGGTCCCAATGGAGTATTTAAATCATAATTCAAATTTGTAAATAAATTTCCAATCAAACTAGTATTGAATCACCTACAGCCAATTTCTCTAGAACCAACCAGTTGATACCCTACAGAATGAATGTGAGGTTAGCTTCCAATAATAAAAAAAAAAAAAAAATTGCCTTTGGTTAATTATGAGGTTAGTTTCGAATAAAGAAAAAAAGGGCTTAAGAGGGTATTTTTTCCCTATTAAATATATGTAAAGAAAAAAAAGTAAAATTAGAAGTTTTCTATAAAAAAGAAATTAAGAGAAAGAAAGAGGAGGTTTATATCATTTGATACATTTTTTCCCCTCTCTTGCTCAAACCTCAAACCTCAAGCAGCAGACCTCTATGAGCAATGAGATTTCCAGCCAAGTGACAGGGGGATTTCGGTCAGCTTCAATAATCAGGTTAGTTTATATATGTTGTAATATTTACTATTTTAATTTTTAGTAATATTTAATATTTCTTACTTTAGAGTTTATTAAAATATGATAACAATGAAAAATTATGTTTCCATGTTTGGTTTAGGTCCTTAGAAAATTAATAATTAGGGTGTTATAATTATGTATTGTATTTTTTATTTATTTTTTCAGTTTAAAGTTTATTTGAAGGGCTTTTAAAATTTGTAAAATCCCCTCAAAATTATAAAAGCCCTCAAAATATTACCCAAAACTATATAAAAAAGGAAAACTGTAATATTTTTGGTTTTTTTGTGTTTTACGTAAATAGTTTTACCTTCTAATGTCATAATTTGTAGGGGATTTTGCAATTAAAAGTTATAAAATCCCTTAAAGGTGAATCCTAAATTAAAAAAAAAATAAATAAATAAAGTGGTGCTCAACTTGCAAGTTGCAAGAGCTCTTAGTTTAGAGAAAGTTTCTATATTTCTCTTACTGCATAAAAATTCAGCCATCCAATTTAGATCAAGTGAGCTATTGACCATTTGATCTAGATCCGATATGTCAAAGTATTTTATTTTTCTTTTTTTTCTACAAATAATATGAATATAAATTTGGTATGTGTCATCATCTCAATGGGGTACACCTAAAAAATATTAAAAAAATATTTTTCATAAAATAGAATGATCAAAATACCCTTGAAAACAAACTAACTATAATACCCCTAAAACTTTTAGGTGTATTTTGGTTATTTTATTTTATTAAAAATATTTTTTATATTGTTTGTAGGTGCGAGTTTAATAGAGGAGTGTACGCCTAAAATTTGGTATCAAAATATTCTATAAAAAAATTAAAAATAAGACAATGTAAAGGCATGACGTTGTGATTGGGTATATCTCAGCCATCCATTCATGGCTGAATAGTGAAAATATATAACTTCTATAAGTATCAGAAGTATAGAAAGCCTTCCTTTTAGTTTCATTGAAATTCAAACCCAAAAAAAAAAAGCAAAAAAATAATAGAATATGTTTGGGCCATTTTTTTTGTTTTTATACTTTTATTTTTTCCATTTTTGGTATGGAGAAAATCTAAATAACAAGAAAAATAAAATAAAAAAGAAAAAAAATAAAAAGAATTTTTGTTTTGAATTTTTCTGTTGTTCCTTTTTGTTGAATTTTCTATTTTTCACTTTATCTTTTTATGTCTGGAACTTTGATGAGTTATTTTTGAATTTTTGTGATATTTTTTGAATTTTGTTTTCTAATATATATATACATATATATATTTTAGATATTTACTATTTTCCATTTTTTTTAAAAAAAATTAAATATTTTTATTAGTTTACCATTTTATTAATTATTTAATTTCTTAAACTGATCCAACTGATGAACCGATATGATTTGACCAGTCCAACTAAGTCGGTGCCTTCAAAGGCTCGGTCACCAGTCCTATCCTGGTAAAATTGAAGCATAATGGAGGGGCTTAGACTTGGTTGGGACCTCATGATGAACTTGAGTTACATGGTGTTCGGTTTTTGATAAAAAAAAGATTATTCTCTTTCCGTAATTTTATGGAGCCACATATTACATTTTATTATGTTCTACATAGTGTCAGAGCATAATCTATTTTGGGATGAATTGCAAATGGTGTGTAGGGAAAGTGGGAATGGGGTTGGAATAGCTATTAAGGAGTCGATGCCTCAACATGATGTCTGATCTTCTATTCCCACCATTAACATAAAACAATAAAAAAGAAAAAAAAAAAAAAAAAGGTGTCTAAAGAACTACTCTACCTTAGTACACAGTGGGAGGCTTCAATGTTACAAGATACAAGAGGTGAGAGAACAACATCTATGAGGACCTCTGAAACCTTCCTTACTCAAAATGAACACTTAGAAGTTTTGATGGGTGAGACCATGCTTATTTGGCCCAACCACAGTTCTTTGAGACCCATTATGTCAAAATTACAAAGATTTTGATCCCGAGTTGGAGAATCAATTTGATGGAGCAAATACGATCTCCCTGATTGGTCTTTAGACCATGTGCCATTGTTATTAAACACAAAGTCCCCCCTTTTTGGTCCTACAACATATAATTGAAAATCATGTGCTTCTATACAAAAGCATTAGAGGCCTCATTAAGAGTAGGTGGACCCAAACAAGTAGAGGGTTGGCAAGGCTTCAACTTTGTAAGGACCAATAGGTTATTCAAAGTAAATTAAAATGTTGGAAGAATGAAAGCTTTGTTCTATTGCCAAAGAGGATTGTGAAACTATCAAATGATTTGTATAATCTGAATAACATATAAATAGTATGAAGAAGAAAACAGAAGAGATGAGCTGAGGCATCAATTCAAGATAGCCTTAGCTTAGAGGAAATGTTTTGGTTGTAGTAGTCTAACTAAGGTGGTGGAAAGAAGGGGATATAGATAAAGGAGGATATTCTAAAATTTTTCATTTCATAAACAACATTTAGAAAGGCGATCAAACAATGTCTATGGCCTTAAAATTACTCTATGGCAATAGCGGAGGCTATAGTTAAGCACTTTATATTGGCCTTCTATGCAAAACTCTACATGAAAGCAAATGTTAAGCATGTTCCTTCTTCAAGCTCCCTTCAATATGAGCAACTTAGCTAGAGAGGCCATTTCACTAGGAGGAAATCAAGTAAGTGTCAGTGAATGTAGGGGTAGAAAAGGCTTTTAGACCTCATGACTTATCTTTTTGCATTTTTTCAAAAATTCTAGGAGCTAAATGAATTAGAGACATAATGTTTGAAGAGTTCCATGAATGGGGGAAGGATCAACATAGCTGAATGCCTCTCATTTCTTTGGGGCCTAACAAGGAGAGAGTCGAATTAATAATTGCATGGTTCAATAAGCTACGTAGTTTATAAAAGATCTTGGCAAAGGTCTTAGGCTCACCAACAACAAACAACATTCTCGAATGGAAAATGAATACCTACAATTACTTCAGTGGTGCAAGAGTTTATCCATTAGGGGTGATTTTTGGACATTCTGAATCAAGATGGAATGCATAAAATGAAGGGATGAGATTAGCTTTGAGATCCGATCGAACAATCATTAGAATACGCATAGGCTTAATGGACAGAAGGCCTTATAAATGGTCAAACATCATCATTTATGTGGAAAATACTTTAAAACACCACACCAAAGGACTTATGTGATTGTCACTTACTATACAAGGCTTCATATGCCTTGAAACTTCCACCGTCGGTCAATGTACGTCTTAACCGATGGACCTACTCAAAGACTGTCATGACATCTCATTCTGAGACAAAAACTGTGGGCTTATACTCCCATGGCGACAATATGCCCCCTACATCATATGGGGGAAGTTTAGTTAAAATTGATGATCGTAGAGAAATTCCATCGATTAAAACAAAAGCTTTAATAATTGAACCAATACGAAATCTCACCAAATTATGCCATTTGGAAATAAAACTTTGTAGACATCAATATTTGATCACTATATACCTTCCATCTATAATTCACTGGATTTGGACATAGTTTGAGAGGATCTCACAATCTACCATGAGTTAAGCAAGCTTAACCAATGAAATAGTCCTTTATACATGAAAATTGACTTTTAACTATCAGAAAGATTATATTAGGGGTTGAATAACTCCCTTCTTAAGGCTCTAGTCGTAGTCATATGACAAAGGATTTAGTGCCCATGTCGCCTCTTTCGGCAGTAAGTACTCACGTGTAGTGTCAATTGAGGTACTTTACTAGCAGCCAGGACGACACCTAACCAGTAAGACTATCATATCTCTCAATCTACAAGGTATTTTTTTATGAGACCAAAACTATTGGATTCCTAGTTCAAATTTCTACCATTCATGAGAAAAACTCATTCTAAGATCTCTCATGGTGAAAACGGATGAAGCCATATCGGACAACATTGCCTATATCAGGATCCTAACCGCCAAAATCTCAAATCTCCTAAAATACTAAGATTTTTATCACCAAATTTGGTGGAGACATGCATTATGACAGGCTCTATAACATGTTAAAATTTCAATATGAGATCTTTTAAGGGTGTCAAGTTATAGATTTCCTGGTCAAAATCACAATAAAATGCCCCAACTTTGAGGAGTCATAAGTCCTCTACATAAGTCAAAATAGAGTGAAACTTGGACCATTAAATCAGTCTATGAGAGTTCTATATCCATACCAAATTTTAGAGTTGAAGGGCTTTTCACTAGAGAATAATGTTCGTTGAATCAAAGTATGTTTAAGCAGGTAAAAGCTGAAACAGTTGGACGAACAGTGACATGGATTTTCTCACAAGTGGATCAAGTCAAAATGTGTTGGTTACAGTTTCAAATTCAAAATCGTTCAAATCAGTTCAAATTTGATTTCCTTGAGCACTTTAAAGAGGGATCCAAGTTTGAGCTCGATCCATGCTTGTCATTTGGAATGAAGTGTTGAGATGCTACAGTCAAAGAACAATCATGTGGATGAGCATCAATATTGTCAACCTGATTTCAAGCGACGACCTGAGATTTGTCTATAAAAGCTCTTTCCTATACGTTAAAAAATGAGAGATCAATTCCCAGACAAAAAATGTAAAAGAACTAATCATCTTTAGAAAGGGAGAGAGAGATGTCCCATTTAGAGCATCTTTAACACACGTTCCAACAAGACTGAGAAATTGACCCATTAGTGTCTTATATATCTTAGGAACATGTAAAATCCAAAAAAGTAAACATCTGAAACCCATACTCACTTCTACAAGACTTGGAGAAGGAGCAGAGGAGTGGAAAGTAATGCCCCTGCACACAGGTATACAGGCATGATGCGCTTAGGCACTCATATTTTCTTTCTTTTTCTTCTCTGTATATTTTTCTTTCTTCTGAGTTTGTAAACCATTCCGGGCTCAAATCAAAGATGCCTTGGGGGTAAACTGTAACGAGGATTGAAAGTCATCAGAGCACCTCAAGAACCCATACTATGTAAAATATGTATTTTTTCATTATACCATAAACAAACTAATTTGTCTTTCATTGTGTGCCTTTTCTTTGGATTATTTATCTTGCTACAGTCATGTTGGTATAAAATCATCTTTTACGTACATTTTGGGGAAACATTGGTACTCTAACAATATTCTAAGAATCATTTGCAAGATCAATAAGCAGAAAACCTATGATAGGGGGCAATAAGATGACCTAATGCTAATCAAGGGGCATATGGGCTTTGCCGATAAAGTGTTGCGAGTTAGATCAATGACTGCCTAGAGCTAGCATATTTCTCAATCTAAAAAATAGGAGACCAAAAGACTTCTTCAAAGCTACAAGAGGTACCAGACAACGTAACGCCTCCTTAAGTCTTATTCTCTATTATTGGACAATATTTTACAAAATTGCTCAGGGAGTGTATGGTTGTGGCTTGTACGAGGTTTCAAGATGTCATAGAGACGACCAATGACTTTGCACTTGCAGTATGCAGATGAGACCCTGTCATATTGTAGTGTTATGGAGGCCAAAACAAGGAATCTTTGGTTTTTTCTGTGATGTTTTTAGTTAGTGTTAAACCTTTCAATCAATTGTCCATCGATAGATTGTCCGAGGTTATTTGGAGTCTAGTAATCGCTTGGGTTCAAATGAAGTTAGATTCTTACCATTGCTTACCATCCTAGCTTTATTCCAACTATTTGAGATAGACAACACAAATCATGTTATGTCATTCTGTTCTATTGAGGGCCATACTCTAAATCAGACTATTAGTCAAATAGATTTTAAAAAAACAAAAACAAATAATGCAGGAAATAAAAAAAAAGGTACAAAATAAAGAAAATGCCCAAAAGTTGGGACTTCGGGCCCGACACCCAGAGTTGGGGCGAAGATCGTTCTCCTTGATGTTTGAGGTTATCGATCCAGAGATCGATTCATACTCCTGGGAAGTGTTGCATCTAGAATTTGCTTCAAGGCTTAAGGTTTCACTTGAACGAGGTTTGATTTTCATAGGGTTTGCTATACCTTAAGAAGGATTAGGCTTTAGGTCACCTGAGGTTGACTAGTGCAAATTAGGGTTAGGTCTGGAAGACCTCCTGTATTTATAAGAAAAGTTCCTTAAAAAAAAAAAAAAGGAAAATCACAATTCAAAGGAAATACGGACCATCCACGTGGCAAGGCAGCGACTGGACGGACATCCTTGGACTCCCCCGAGGCCCATTTTACGTGGGAAGTTGTGTACTTGCCAAATTTAGGATATTTTCTTACATATTTGACTCGGATAATTTCTATTTGTATTTTTAAAATTTTTGTGTTCTGTAATTTTAAATATCTTAATTTTTAGTTAAAATCGTAAAACCCAATAGGAGATTCTGTTTCAAAAAATTTCCCCTATTTTCAAATTTTTTTAAAATATTGTCCAACCTAAAGGAGTTGAGAAGCCCGTAGATAATGCTACAGAATTTCTGCCTATTAACATATTGGAAGAATCAGTTGGGAAAATTCTTAGCAAAGTCCTTCCAAGTGGAAAACCTTCAAAATCTTTAATAGAATCCTAAAAAGGGATATGAAATTGAGGAAGCCTAAGATCAAATGGCATGAATGTAAGAAAACGTCTTAATTTGTTCTCTGGTCGACCATTCCAACAAAAATAGTCCTGGATGACTAAGTAGGATGACACCGCATCTCGAGGAAGTTTTAGTATAATAACCATTTCCTCTTGAGCATTTTCATTAGGGAAAATAAATTTAAAGTTGTTACAAGTGTCTACTTCTTTGCAGCCCACTTGTTCCTCGAATACTAGAATCCACCAAGACACTACTATTTGAAATTGGCTATACTTTTAAGTTCCTTAGCCTAAGCCTAGCATAGTTAATAAAACCCAATGAAAAATAACCTAGAATAGCCTAATAGGCCGTAAGGACTATATTAGTGTACTAAACCTTAGTGTACCTCACTTATAATCCATATACCCTAATTTGTAGTCCATAGTTTCTAGAAAATCCTAAAAGATACTTAATTGGAATCCTAAATCCATTAGGATTTATCTTGAATCAATTCATGATAGGAGCAATCAAAATTCAAATAAAAATTAGAATTACCTTATATGTTTTCTCTAAATTATCTGAAAGTATTTTGTTTTGGTTCAAACGATCAGTGGCACTATCGAAAATTCGAAGAGGGGGTCTTTAGAGACTAATTTTTTTTTGAATTATAATTCAATTATTCCTCAAAATCTTTGTTCAATTTATTAAATTAACTGATTCAAAGCATCAAAAATTGTTTTATGAAAAAATCTTCTTGATTTGGTTGTAAACATGACAACACCGCACAATCAAATATGAGTACTTGTGACTTCCGATAAATTTGATTTGTTTTTGTCATTTTGTTGGATAATTTCATATCATGAGCTTTGATCTTTAAAGATATTCTTAATAAAAAATATGTTGTTAAAAGATGAGTCCAATTTATAGATGTCTACTTCATTATAAGATGAGGAAGTTAACCTGCACAGTCTATTAACCAAATTAAAGAGAAACTAAAATTAAGGTAATTGGTTTTGGTAGTTCTCCACTAACCCATTTAAATGACAACTAAGATTAAGGCTATGTGTTTTGGTAGTTCTTAACTGTAATATGTCTGCACCTTTCCTAGCTCAAGGTAAAAAATTTGTCCTAAGTTTGATTGAAGATGTTCCCTAGTTTGGCTGGAGTTGTGATAAGCTTTGATCCTAGACCATATACGTTCGATTAGACTGTGGTTGACTGGGAATTTATTTTACCAGAACTCAACTTGATTGGAGTTGTACACGTCTCTACCTAGAATAGTATTTTACTTGGAACTTGAATTGAGCCACAAGATGCTCTTGCTTTCTTCAAAATGTTGATTAAATCAAACTCTATCAAAACCAAGTTGAAATTAGGTTATGGTAAGCAAAATCCTAGGATGCAACCAATTCGATGACGCACCCTCTGCATTTTTTAGCCTAGTCACAACAAGAATCAGATCAAGAGTGAAAAACTTGAAAATACATGTACCTTTATTAAAAAGGTGCGGTTTGTATAGAGCCTAGGCTCTAAACAATCAAATTAGAGCCTACCTTCAAATGGTATTGGGAAATGTGGTTTATATACTAGAAATCTTTGTGATACCCTTAAAATATATTTTTATATTGATTTATAAAATTTAAAGCTTCAAAAATAATGTAGATCGACGGACCTATGAAAACTTGAAAAATTGATGGTTCAAAAATACGTTACAAAATACACTATTTCCAAAACTTGAAATCTATTTTTTTTCCCATGTCGATGCATCGTGATGTCGAGATGATCAATTTGAAGATATTTGAGCATCAAAACAACTTCTTCTAGTGAAATTTTTGAAATAAGCTCAAATTTAATTATTTAAAGCCTCGACTCTATATAAATTTTTTCTTATTAAAAATAAAATACATATAGAGTGGTACATAATTAAAACAAGGGAACATATAGATAGAGACATACACATGTCACAACGAGGTGGACACATATCATCAATATAGGCACATGTGGCTAACATGGATAAATGAACTTGTCATGTATCATTCCATGTGTCAACACTAAGAGACAAAGGAATAACCATGGTAAATTGCGACCGCATTGAAGCGGTGAACATCTCATAATCAGTATGCCATATTCCAAATGTGGTCCATAGATCGCTCTTTCAAATGCGTCCTTGCCCCTCCACACACACGCAAGTGCACGTTGCATACTCCACAATGGCTTTCTCCCTCCATTGTTCAATGAACACAAAGGACGTTAGGTATGCTTTGTACAAAGAATGACTCTCTCTCTTTCTATCTCTTCCTCACACCAATTGTGGGAACTGAAGTATCTCTTTAAGACAAACATAACCTTATACATAAAATCTGCCACCCTAAATGGGTCCGAAAATACCTTATCTAGATACACATTATCCAAACATTTAACAAATGCAATATAAGCTACAACTTTGTTGATGTTATCCATTTTAGAATAGTATATAGACTGTGGAGATGGTCTTATCATATTTTTCTTATGAGAAAGCTTATCTTGGCATAATTTGGGATTGGTGACACCAAAATCACCACATCATAAAATGTTAAACTCCTAAATAAATATTGACTATATATATATATATATATATATATATATATACCTATCTTGTTTCTTATTCTATTGGGATGTAAGTCCTGATATTTTAGAAAATATAGTATCACCTCATAACTAAGTTGCCAAAAAGTGGAATTTTATGGGTTGCTCGTAGATAAAGCTAGGAGTTCCTTTTGTATACCCTAATTGGATTATCATATAGGATCAATGAAAGATGCTGAGAGAAATACTGTTGATGAAGAAAGCCAAAAAAGAGAAAGTTCATCTTAATGCAAGAATATAAGAGAGAGAAATCATCTTGATGAAGGAAGCACAGAGAAAGACTCTATTGAAGAAAGACGTAATCCAAGAGAGAAAGTTCCTCTTGATGAACGAAGTCAAGAGAGAAAAATCCTCTTAGTGAACAAATCCAAGAGAAAGAGTATCTTAAAAGAAAGAACAGAAGAGGAAGCCTAGAAAAAGCGTCTCTTGAAGAATGAAGGGATCCAAGAGAGAAAGTTCCTCTTAATGAAGGAAACTAAGAGAAAGCCTTAAACAAGTAAAATCTCTAATTGGTGTCACTCTTTGGTGTAGAGAGAGAGAAATAAAAGGGACCAGTGATTTCTGTCCACTGGTGTATTTAGGGAATATTGATATTTTCATTGAATCTTGTAATCTTCATCTTTTAGTGAATGTGTTTACATCCTTACCCCTAGATGCAGCTCTCTATGATGAACCACGTAAATCTATGTATTCTTGCATTTTGTGTATACCTATGCACTATTTTTCATGGTTGCACTGTCATTGATCTTGTTTCTAGCCAATGCACTCTTAGTGGCATCCAATATTTGTTGTTTTGGTGTTTAAGAGGGTACTTAAATCTTAATAAGTGGTGTCAGAGCATATGGTTCAGTATAAGGCTAGAGGTGGTGCATTGAATAAAAGAGGTACCTGGTGAAATGCTTATAGTGAAAATCCCGGAGTATCCCTAATTTTCACTCTAAACTTGATTAAATTAAATGAATAAGGAGAGTAGGTTTTTGTCTAATTACAACCCATAGGCGGATCTGATCCCAAAATACGAATCCCATTATGAGTTGTTGGCGCTGCGCGGGTTGATAAAATGTACCAATTGGAGAATAAATGAAGACAAAACAGAATAACTAATAAGGACTTCAGGTTAAACTATGAATTTAAAGGAATATGGAAGCTTCTTACACGAAGCCAGACCAACTAGCCCAACTTTTTTATGCGATTATAAGACTAACCAAACTACTTAAAAGTCTGATCCGTTTCAGATTGTGTCCAAACTTACAAGTTTAAAGATCAGAAAAGGTGGGTTCTGTCAAATTCCAATTTATGAGTGGATCAATCTCGAAGGACTTCTCACAAATCGTCACCTTAGCCGCTTAGGTTTGCGTAAATAAAGGAGAACTAGCATAATAAAGAAAATAACGATGAAATCAAAGTAAATAATGATAGAAATAAGAAAAATAATAAAAAAAAGATAACAAAGAAAGAATGAACCTGGAGGCTGGGCTCTTAGTCCCGACACTAAGACTTGGGCCTGGATTAAACAAAAATTGATGAGTCATGTGTCTTGGTCTTTAAGGTTGCAGATCTAGTTATCAATTTGCACTGGGGGAAAGAGGATCACTGGGAATTTACATCTAGGTATTTTTGTTGAATGAAAATAGTGCTTTTTTCGTCTGAGGTTGGTTGGAACAAGGTCCTAGCCCTTTGGTTTGAATGAACTAAGTCTAGGGTTTGGATCTTTTGAATAAGAGGCTAGGTTTAGGGTTTCATTATGGGGTTTTTGTCAATTAAGGTCCCCTAAAAATGGCTAGAATGTGATCTTTTCTAAACAAAATCTTGCCGAGATAAATAGGCAGTGGTCCAGATTAAATCTGGACCATCATAACTTCAGCGCCATTGGGCATGGCACTAAGCCAACTGAACTCAGTGACGTACTGTATGACGGTTAGCCCTAGACACTTATGGTCAGAACCGGAGACTATCCAGAATCAGGCCTCGTATCAGACCACCACCTTTTGCATAATTGCTTTCACTTTATTAGAAAAATGGTTGGAAATGACCCTTGGTATGGATGTAAGTAAAGAGGTGTCTTAGAGTTCTATCCTTCAAGGCATAAGGATCAAGGCTCGATTAAGATCGACTGTTATGGCTAAGAAATTGGTCTAAGGTGACAAGGAAATGCCTTAGGCAAGGGTTAAAAGTTAAGATATCTGGGAGTTGGGCGTTTAGTCTCAGTGACTGGAGTATCACCCTAGAGCAGTAGGAATGGACTTATTTATAGAGAAATGCTTCTTATTAGGATTTCCAGACCACATGGCTTGATCTGGACTGTCCATATTGTAGCAACACGGTGTGCATTGCTAAAACTATCGTGCATTATTCTTTCGACATTGTTATTTATGGTGGACTTGTTGGATTTCAACAGGTTTCTAGGTGTGAGAGTGATTTTCTTGATTTACCTTCCTCTTTTGTGTCAAATATTCACTCTTTAGGGAGGATTTGCTGGTTCTCAAGATATCTTCAATGCTCTCTGAGGAGTATTGTCCGTGATTGAAGGTGCTCCAGGGTGTATAGGGCAAGTGCGGTTCCTAGGGTATCGCTCAAGTTTTAAGGATCGATAACCTAGGCTTAAGGGTCTAATACGGGTTAAGGCTAGTTTAGGGCATAAAGACCTAAGAATAAAGCCATTCCCAAAATTGGGTGTCTATATGAAATATGCGAGTGTCTGATTTGCATTACAGAAATGTGATGGTGAGAGTGATATTCTTGAAAGAGAATGACATAAGAGTTTTATTAGTAAAAAAAAAAGGGAAAAAAAAATCAGAAAGTTATGTAATGACAATGGAATAGGAAGCTAGTAATTTTGTTGTAATGGGAGAGATTATTGGGGTTGGTGACAACAAAATCACCACCCCATTGAAGGTTTTTTCCTAAACGAAGATTGACTTGAATAACAAAAAGAAGAAAAGAAAGGATATGCATGATTATACTTGTTTCTATCTTGTATAGACTTACTACTGTTTCCTATTTGTATAGGGATGTTTTTCATAATCTTTTTGAGAATCAATATCTTCCCCATAACTAAGTAGCTAATAACTAGAATTTTATGAGTTGCTTGGGTATGAAGCTAGGAGTTCAAGAAAACCGAACAGAGCTTCATGTAAGTTAGTTTTGGTTCTTTAGTTGGGTCATCATATGAGAAACCCATAGATAAAGTTCCTCTCAATGAAAGAAATCTAAGAGAGAAATCATGAGAAATTCTTACTTGGAGAAAAAAGAAATCTAAAAGAGAGAAATTTCTTAATGAAGGATGCCAAGAGAGAGAAATCCTCTTGGTGAAAGAAGCCAAAAAAAAATATTCCTTAAGAAAGAAAGAAAGTATCCGAAGGAGAGAAAGTTTCTCTTATGAATATTGTTAAAATCAATAAAAAAAAGAACAAGAAAGTTCCTTTTATGATTGGAGCTAAGAAAAAGAGTCTTGAAGAAAGAGGAGATCCAAGAGGGAAAACATTCCTCTTGATGAAGGAAGCCAAGAAAAATATTCTTTAATAAAGAAGGGAACCAAAAGAGAGAAAGTTCCTCCTATGAACATTATTAAAATAAATAAATAAATAAAAGAATAAGAGAGTTCCTTTTATCAGGAAGCTAAGAAAAAGTGTCTCTTGAGAAAGAGGAGATCCAAGAGGGAGAACGAACGTTCCTCTTGATGAAGGAAAACAGAAGAAAGTAAGCCCCAAATAGGTAAGATCTCTTATGTGTTGGTTCTTCCTTGTGGAGAGAAAGAGAAGAAAGGATTTGGTGGTCTCCATCCATCAATATGTTTGGCAAGTTGGTATTTCCACTAAATTTTATAATCCTTATTGTTTAGTTAATATCTTTGCCTTTTTTTTCATTAATTTAGCTTTTTACGACAAACCACGTAAATCTTTGTGCTTTAGAGGTGAGTGTATTTTTACACTCTACTTTTCATGCTCGTAGTATAGTTGGTACTCTCATTGCTTTTATTTTCAATACATGATTTTAGTGAGATATAATATTCAAGAGTTTTGTTTTCGTATATGAGAGGGTTATTAGATCCCACCTCAAAAAAAAAAAAAAAAAAAAAAAAAGAAAAAAAAAAGAAAAAAAAGAAAAAGAAAGATGTAGATATATAGAGAGGGGGTAGGGACAAGAATCAGCATAAAAACACCATCATGCGTCTTGACAATTAGGGAAGGAAAGAAATATGAGCATTAAATTATGGTGCTTGGGATGGGACATATTTTGAAAAGGCCTCTCTCTCAAAGTTCATGAACCTCTCCAACGCTTTGCTCAAAAGCAACATTATAAATTTCACTCAAATCAACCGTTTTCCTTCCACCAATAAGAAGATATTTCTTGCACTCAATTGAATTCCTCCTTTCGAGATGCATTGCTCCCTCCCTCCCTCCAACTACGTCAAGGAAAATTCCTTCAAGAATTTAGAAAACAAAACCCAATTGGACTCATCTATTCACAAACTTTAGAAAAATGAATCCCAATTGGACTATTCTTTTGAACAATCAACAATCTCCTTTTGCGAACCATGTGATAAGAGAGAGAGCCACTTGACCTGTCTAATGAAAAATCAAGAATCAAATTCTCATTTTCCCTTATCAAAAGTGGTGCAAAGATTGGAAGAATTTTAGAGCCTACTAAATTGTATGTTTAATTTTAGCATAATAAGATGATGATCTTCATTCCCAGCAAGGCTGGCAACAGGTTGGGCTTGGCCTAGGCTGGACTCAGCCGTATAGGGCGGGCTAGGCCTTGGCCGAGCCTGAAATTAATAAAAAAAATAAAAAATTGAAAAAAGGAAAAAGTAGGCCGGGCTGGATTGGCACTGGCCAAACCTTGTCCTGAAGCCATAGTTGGTGTCCTAGACCCTACTCTTTTAGGGCCCGGCAGCCCGGCCCACGGCCAACCCTAATTCCCAAGCTCTTGCTAATTGAGTATTTTATTTTATTTCTTCTCTTTGGATATTAGGATTTCATTGAAATTAGGAAAGGAATTTATATTCAATTCTTATGTTTTGGGAAATTACATACCCGAAAAGGAAAACTAGGACATCTAAATTATTCGTGAGGGAAAAAAAAAAACAAACAATGACCTATTTAAACTGGAAAGGTGTGGCATCATTTGAGTCGTCCACTTCACCTCCACGAAGTGTTTCTAAGGAAAATTCTGTAAACTATTTTTGTGTAAACTTCGCCAGTAAGTGTGATGTGGTCATTATGTGTAATTACTTCGTTACTTAAAAGTGGTATTCTCATTATAGGGCGGGAATTGGGTCGGGTCTTCCATGACGTCCTCATGGGTCTGGGTGGACCCAAGTTTGGACCTAGCAGATCCGGTCCTGACCGATTTGACCGTGGCACAGCCCAAATCAAGTTCGGGTTCATCGGATCGGGTCCAGGTTAGGGTCAACTTGACCAGCATGCCTTTATGTGCATTAGTATAAATACATGCTAATACTATTAAGTATTCCAAAAACATAATGGGTGTGCTTTGTATAAAGCGGAGGCCCTAGAAACTCAAAGTAAGGCGCACTGTCAAATGGTATCGAAAGATGTTGTTTCAATACTGAAAATATCTGTAATGGCCTGAAAATTTATTTTCGTCTCTAATTATAAAATTTTAAGCTTGGAAAATAGTGTAGATCAAGGAGATCTATGAACACTTAATATTCTTGAAATTTGAGGGTCCAAAAATGCATTACAAGATGCACTATGTCCAAGACTTGAAATCCTTTTTTTCTTCTTTCAATGCATATTGATGTCGAGATGATCAATTGGAGGATTTTTGGGCATCAAAACAACCTTTTCTATTGAAATTTTTGAGGTGTACCTTGATTTGATCGTTTAGGGTCACGTCCTCGTATAAACTTTTTCCATATAAAATACTTGCTTATACTTTAATCAGGGAAAAATTTCACCTTTAGATTTTAAATGTTCAAAAAAGAAAGTATATATTTATATTTATAAACCTAGATCTTACTCCAACCGTGTTGGATATGAGTCCAAGGTCCAATCTAGATCCTGATTGAGGTTGGATCATAGTTAGCAAGTCTTCGTTTAAAGCACAAATGTTTTATACAAAGAGTAATGATCCTATGAGACCCTCCTACATCCATGTGTGTAGGACCCCAAATGAACACCATTAAATTTGATACATATCTTTAGAAAAGTTATTACATGAGTGTGGGACTTGACTTTTCTAGATACCTGTGCCAAATTTAATGGTGATCCTTTGGGGTCATACACACATGGGTGTGGAAAGGGTCTCATAGGATCATTACTCTTATACAAATCTCCAATTATTTCAAAAAAATTCCGATTTCTTGAATTCCATTAAGAGCTCAGAGTTTTTTTTTAAAGATCTTCAAAAAATCACATTTTTTTAATGGAAACGATGTAAATTCTCATTTTATCTTTTTTCAAAAACCTTCTTCCCTATAACTTTTCTCTTTGTTGACTTAGTATCTTTGAATTTTTGTTTAGAAATAAGCACATTAAGTGTTGGATTAAATGAAAAATCTTAATTTTAAAAAATTTCCCAACAGTAAATCTCACCAATATGTTCACTTTAAAAAGTGCAATACCTCCAAACAATAATTCATCAAAACACAACCATATATCTCAAAATAATAGTTAGATTTAAAGGAAGCATAAACTCATAAAAAAATCTTTTTTTTTTTCCTTTAAGCGCAACGTCAATATAAAGAGCAGTGACAACTCAAGATTTAATCAGCTAGAAATTTCAAATCAAGCTTAGAATATTTGGATTTGCTTTAGCATTTTATTGCTTTCTTTCTCTGTACAGAAGTTTGAACAATTCGAACTTTTAAAAAAAAAAAAAAATTTATTTCACTGATGTATATAATATATTTATGTTCTTGGGTTTTTATACAAGTGTAATCCTTTATTGAGGGTCATTTTTGTTTTATTTTCCTTCGACAACAATCCTATACCTTAGGTTACCGTTCTTATTGTTTGCTAATGCAAATTTTGTGTTTAGTATTGTTGTTATTTTATTTTCTGCTGCCAATAGAGTACGTATTGTTGACAATAGAGTATGTATTGTTGGTATATTTAATAAAAGTTTAGACAAAAATTTATCAAGTATGCCTGTAAATACTAGGAAAGGACATAAAAACGATCGTCCATAGTTTTAACGTAGGATGGGGTTTCCATGAGTCGGTCGATTCATATGTACATATGTGCCCCGCAACTAACATTTATTTTAGATGATTTTTTTTCAAATTGTTTTTGTAGATTCATCATCTAGGCCAAGATGATCATAAATACGAAACGAAAAAAAGACTTTTAAAAATTTAAAATATAGTTTTTTGGTATTTTTTTAATGGACCCTCCATATCTTATTTAAGGACCATACACTTTAGATAACGTCTATCTTTAGGATGGACGTTTGTAAGTCAGTGCCGCTGAATCGTGAAACAATTTTCTTTTAATGTATCTACTTATAATCTTATATTTTGTTATCTTTATAATCCAATTTTTTTACTATGTTTTTTTTCCAGCCAAACCCAAAATATTCACAATTCTCTAACTTACCAAAATTTGACAATCCGTATTTTTTATCCAATTTTTTGCCACTAACTTTTTTAGGATATTTTAATGGGTGTGGTTTGTATAGAGCCTAGACTCTAAACAATCAATTTAGAGCTTACTTTCAAATAGTATCAAGAAATGTAGTTTCAAAATTGAAAATCTTTGTGATAGCCTTAAAATATATTTTCATCTTTATTTATAAAGTTTAAAGCTACAAAAATAGTGTAGATCAACAGATCAATAAAAACTTGAAAATATTGAAAATTGATAGTTAAAAAATATGTGTTTCAAAATACACTATTTCCAAAACTTTGAAATCTATTTTTTTCTCATGTGATTTATTTGAGGATATTTAGGATTCCAAACACCCTTTCCTAGTGAAATTTTTGAGGTAAGCTCTTATTTGATTGTTGAGAGCCTTGATTCTATATAAAATTTTTCCTATTTTAATTGGGAAAGTATAGAATGAGACAATTTACTTTTGTACAAGATGATCATAATTAATCTTGACCGTTAGATGCCAAATCGGGTAGCTGCATTTATTTGATTGAGCAAGCTCAAAATTCAAATTTTTTTTTTTTCGAATTTTACGAGATACTTATGTAATTGTGAGATCCCTATGCAAAAGGTAAATAATCTCATTTATACGCTCCCATTTTAATTTAGCCCGTTATTTTCCGACTCGCTAACCATAATCCAGGTCCAACCCCTACCTAGTCACGTCCACGTGGACCAGAACACGACGCCATCCAATCGCATCAGCATGATTTGTCACTGCAAACCAATCACCCCTCAGATACAAAGAATTAGAGTTAGAGAGAGAAAACAGAGTGAGTTAGAGAGAGAAAACAGAGCTCGTCAGTTTAGAGAGGGAAAGGGAAAGATGTTGGTGGGTGTCTAACATTTGACAAATTGGGGTCAGCTTAAAACTAGTCATGGAGAGAGAAATGCGGTCAGGTTACAGTGAAAAGTAAGACAGAGGGGTTTTCCGTTTAGACTTAGAGAGAGAAAGTTGGGAGGTCAGCTAAGAGTGAGAATCAGAGAATGTGGATGGTATCCGCTTAGGAGAAGGGCCCAGCTAAGAGGAAGAGAATGAAGAAGGCATCGGGCCTCGGGGTGGCAACAGGTTGGGACCGGCTCGACCGGGACCCATATCCGAATAGCACGTGGGTTCGGATTTTGGATTCGGAGCTGACCTGTCTTGCACCCATATTTATTGGTTTTGGGATTTGAACGGGTCCCTTACCACCTTCACTATCAGGCTTTTTTTTTGTGCCCCTCTTTACCTTCATATATTTATAATATTAGCAACAACGTGAATTTTTATTTTTTACGTTGTTTAATACACCCAAATGAATATATTTTATCTTAAATAGCTTATTTGTACACAAATGGTATTCGGATCCAAGTTTTGGATGTGAACTCGGGCTCACCGTATTGTATCCATTTGGGGGTGTACCTGACGGGTGTCCAGGGTCACTGGCAACCCTATTTTGGGCCGGCCAAGAGAGGGAGAGGGTTTTAGAGAGAGAAAGAGCGGTGGGAAAAGGGGCGTCCAGGTTCTCCTCATGTTCCAAATACGTAACACAATGAAGGTGACCATGGGTCCACACCTTGACCTTTTCGGCTTTACTCATTTATTTGCTTTTTGCAAAACCACTCTGGAGAGGAAATTGTTTTCTTTGAATCCATTTTTGCAAGAAGCAGCGTGAGCAGGAGCAGGAGCATGGCATGGTCTTTGAAAATCTGCTGAATCCGCTGACCTTCGACCCCACCTTCTCTTTCTCTCTCTAAAAAAACCCCTTTCTCTCTCTATCTTTCGTTTCTCTCTCTAAAAGCAACAGCACAAAATATCTTCTCAACACCCCTCTCTCCGAGCTCTGGCAATGGCAGGACCAAAAAGTCTAGCAAATTTGAGATAACCCATTTCGTGTCTGTGGACTCTGTACCCAAAAATGCAATGGTTTTGGAGTTTTTGCTACATGGGTTTTGCACTTTCTCTCTCTAGAGCAATCCTTTATCTGGGTGCTGGTCGTCGATCTGGGTGCAGTGCATGTAATGTTGAAGAAGCTTTTATTACCGATAGGGTGGGGGATCTGTTTGCCTAATATAGGTTGCATAAGGGGAAGAGCAATTTTCCTCTCTCTAAAATAAACCCTCGTAGCATGCAGTGGGCTGCTTAAGATCGGCCTATGGTTTTCTCTCTCTAAATTCCTCCTTACCAGAAGCAGTTAGAAAAGGGGAGGCTTTTTCGATTTTGCAAGTGGATTGTTTTGAACATTTTCAATTCTCTCTCTCTCTCTCTCTCTCTCTCTCTCTCTTCTCTCTCTAGAAGAAGAAGATCGCCTAATGAAGTGCTCACAGAGAGGTCTGCTTTATGCCCAAAGAGAATGGCTGGTATTCTAACTCACTCTGAATCTCCTCGCCATGGCTACTTCTTATTGAACTGCTTTCTTGCAAATTAGGGGTTTTTATAATTTCTATGAGGAAATAATTGCCTTTTCTTTTGCTCTTCTTCTTTACAAGATTTTCAATCGTAGTGGATCGATAGTATTTCTTTAAAACCTTTGTGGATTGCTTCTTTGGTTTCATACTACTGATAAAAACTCAAGCGTTACTCCTGAAGATTGATGGAACCTCTGATGCTAAGTTGAAAGCAGCTGGGTCTGGTTCTCTATTTGGCTTTTGAAGTTTAGGGTTTATCACATATTTTGTATCAGAAAAGATCCTCCCTCTTTCTCTGTCTCAATCACTAAAACTGTAATGGGTCTTGATCTTTCCATTTAGTGGGAAAAACCCAATAAGGTTTCTGGGTTTTGATCACTCATGAGGGGGCAATCTTCTCCCCTGAATTCTCTCTCTGAAACGAAGTTTTGATGCAATGTTAAGAGCAGGGTGGCCTGGCCTATTGATCTCGTGTTACCTGTTACTCTCTGTATCTGCGACTGATCGAGAATTCCCCTGTTCAAATTGTGATGATGATGGTCTTTGGAGTATCGCCACCATTTTACAATGGCAAAAGGTGAGTGATTTCCTCATAGCCTTGGCCTATTTCTCGATCCCCCTTGAACTCTTTTACTTCATAACATGTTCAACTGTGTTCCCTTTTCGATGGGTCCTTGTTCAATTTGGCGCATTCATAGTCCTTTGTGGACTAACCCACTTTCTAATGGGTTGGAGTTATGCTCCACATTCATTTCACCTGGTTCTAGCCCTCACTGTGTTCAAGTTTCTCACTGCTCTTGTTTCCTCTGCAACTTCGATCACCCTGGTTACTCTGATCCCCCAACTTCTCAAAGTGAAAGTGAGAGAAGGGTTTCTTAGGAAGAAGGCCAAGGAGCTAGATAGAGAAGTGGGCAGGATTAGAAAAAGAAAGGAAGCGAGTTGGCATGTTCGTATGCTTACCAACGAGATCAGAAAATCGCTTGATCGCCACACCATTCTATACACGACTCTAGTTGAGCTCTCTAAGACACTAGCCCTGCAAAATTGTGCGATTTGGATGCCCAATGATCAGAAAACGGAGATGAATTTGACCCATGAACTAAAACGAAGGGATGTGAAGCTTTCGATACCGGTAAATGTTCCGGAAGTGGTTGAAATAATAGGAAGCAAGGGTGTAAAGGTTTTGGGACCCGATTCGGTTCTTGGGTCAGCTAGTAGTTGTGGATTCACTTGTTATGGTTCGGTTGCAGCCATTAGAATGCCTATGCTTAGGGTCTCAAACTTCAAGGGGGGAACACCTGAGATGATTGAAGCATGGTATGCTGTTCTTGTTTTGGTTCTTCCTGGTGAAGAGCAGAGGATTTGGGGCCAGCATGAATTAGAGATCGTTGAGGTGGTCGCTGACCAAGTAGCGGTTGCTCTCTCTCATGCTGCAGTGCTTGAGGAGTCTCAGCTGATGAGAGAGAAACTTGTTGAGCAAAACAGAGCACTGGAGCAAGCTAGGCGAGACGCCCTAATGGCTAGTGAGGCTAGGAGCTCATTCCTGAAGGGGGTTAGCCATAGCCTAAGGAGACCCATGTACAATATCTCTGGTCTTCTCTCTATCTTACAACTCGAGAATTTGAGCTCCGAGCAAACACTGGTTGTCGATACTTTGATAAAAACTAGTAGTGTTCTTTCATCTCTCATCAATGATATAATGGAGGTTTGGACAATTGATCATGTCCGAATGGGTAGCCTTGAGCTAAGGCCTTTTAGGCTTCACTCCATGGTTAAGGAAGCTGCAAGTTTAGCGAGGTGTTTGTTTGCTTGCAAAGGGGTGGGTTTTACAGTTCGGGTCGGAAACAGGGTTCCTGATAGAGTAATTGGAGATGAGAAGAGGATTTTCCAAGTGATTTTGCATATGTTTGGGAGCGTGCTCAATGGCCCGTGTCAAGGTGGGATTGATTTTAGAGTTTCCTCAGAGGATGGGAGAGAGGCAGGCCAAGATAGAATGAGGCTTCCCTGGAAATCAGACTCATCTGATGGGTACATGTATTTGAGATTCGAGATTTTGGAGGGAGGCTCTGAGCCTGACGCTATGGGTTTAACGTCTCAGAATGCAAGGAAGCCTAACAGTGAGGGCATTGTGCAAGGGCTTGGTTTTACAATGTGCAAGAAGCTTGTGCAGGTGTGGCTTTCTTTTTCCTTTTCTTTTCTTTTTGAGTAATTAGTCTTTCTTTTGAGTGGTTGCGTTTTCTTATTTGTTCTTTCTAAGCCTTGTCTTTGATGCTTGTAGTCTCGCACTTTTATTTTGTGTTTTGCTGTTGTTGGCAATTACTACATATATGAAAATTGGACTTTAGATGCTGATATTCATGCACTCTACCAATAAGTCGAGCTCCTAAAGGTGAACAAGTTTACCATAATTATCGTACTACTTATTTTGTTCTTGCGATGGGCTTTCTAGTCATATTTAGCTCTTAGTCGCACATTGAATTGTTGTTCAAATCCTATACTTATCAAAAAATTTAAAGAAAGGGATATATTACTCACTCAAAAACATTCAGTCACAACTAACACCCAGTTTTCTCATGAAAACGAATAATAAATGAAAGGTACTGAAAGGTCAAGAAAATGATTTATTTCATTGAAATTAACGAACTCCAACATTTTCCGTAATTTCATGTTGGAAGATCCAAAAAGGAAACTCCGATGGAAAGTTTACCGTATATAACCAAAAGAGAGAAAATATCATAAAGAGTAAACTCTTTCCTTTAGTTACAATCCTTTTCTTCTGTAAATTCTTAAAATATGTAATTTGGTAAACTGCTTCGCACTTATGTCTGATGTTTCTGCCTTTTTTCTGCTGAAGTGAGTATCCCTGAATGTGCCGGTTTTGCCTAAGGGTTCTATTTCTTCCCATAACCCGAACTTCCCAAAAAATGACCTTCTCTAAGATCTAGTGAATGCTTTGACTATGATAAAATCATTATTTCTATAACCAATGCCTAGAATGTAGTCAGAAACAGATGATACAAGGCTTGAGTCATTTGAGGTTCATGGATTTTAGCTCACTTTGATCTTTTTATTACTGTGTTTTTGTAATTGAGGTACTGAATAATGTAAATGTTTACAAGTACCCTCATACTGAGATGGACTTCCAAGTATTATCCTTCAACTTTCACCATATTTTCAAACAACAGATTTCCGCTTGATGATTTATACTGATGAGCTTGTTGTTCGATTAGGAATAGGGCTTCGCCAGTGTGATTCAGCTGACTCTGTCTAAACTGTTTCTCTTCACAATGAAATCCATAACACACGTACACAGACCCGGTGGGGGGGGGTGCAGGTGGAAGGTTGGGCAGGAACCTTGTTTTTCTTTCATGGAATTGTGTTGTTTCTCTTGAAACTTTTATCTTGGTTGATGTAGACTGAAATGACTATCATCTAGAAATTGCCTATAACAGAATTATAAGATGTTATTCATGTGGCTGAAATTTGTGAATGGATGGAGCAGTATCTTTATAACTGGCAAAATTCTACCCATAGCTGGAAAAAATGTGGAATCAGGTTTCTGAAAACAGCCTGCCTAGGCAGTGCCTTGAGGTGAGCCAAGGTGCTGAGTGTCCTGTTTCCTATGGTCAGGGACCTTCAGGTGCCCACCTAGGCGGCATAGGAGCCACTTTGTTTAAGGTGGCTGCCCCCAAGCCCATGTTGAGGGAAGAAATAGACCTCTGTGAAGGAGGAAAGATGGTCATTTCCAGTGTTTTAAATAGCGGTCTGCCTATAACAGAATTATAAGATGCTATTCATGTGGCTGAAATTTGTGAATGGATGGAGCAGCATCTATATAACCCGCAAAATTCTACCCATAGCTGGACAAAATGTGGAATCAGTTTTTTGAAAACAGCCCGCCGAGGCAGTGCCTTGAGGTGAGCCAAGGTGCTGAGTGTCGTACTTTGCCAAGGGGAGCACCTAGGTCGGGGACCTCCAAGTGCTCACCTAGGCGGCATAGGAGCCACTTTGTCTTAGGTGGCTGCTCCCAAGCCCATGTTGAGCGAAGAAATAGACGTCTGTGAAGGAGCAAAGATGGTCATTTCCAGTGTTTTAAAAAGCAGATTGCCCAGCTCCTAGGCGGTCTAGAAGACCTGGGCACCTCGCCTTGGCCTGGGCAGCTAAATTAGGTGAGATGTCCCTGGGCACCCACCTAGGCGTCAAGGAACCTGCCCAAGCAAGCGCCAATGCCCAAGGCGTGCCCCCCGCCCAGAGGCGGAAAGACCCCTCATTGAGGGCATTTTGTGGTCTTTTTTTAAATACTAAAGGGGCAAAATCGTGAGTTTTAGGTTAAACTTAAGCACCATTAGAGCCTATTTTAGAGAGAGAAAAACTCCAAAAAACTAGTTTTTGATGATTTACATAGGATTGAAAGGTTTCTCAAAGTTACGAGATATTGATCTAAGCATCACCCATTGATAGTAGATTTAGTGGACTATCTGTGTATGGACTTATGAAGTATGGAGGAGTGTGTGCTATGTGGGTGTATTATACATTTGATGTGCCCTAATCCCTAACTCTTATGTGTTATACAATTATACTGTTAGACTATAGAGACATTTTTCTTTCAACTAGGCTGCCAAGGTTCTAGGCGCTCGCCTAGGCCCCTAACATTTTTTGAGACACTGGTCGTTTCCCCTCCCAAGTGAGGGATTTTTTTTTTTTGAGAGACGGGGCGGGGGGGGGGAGAGGAAGGGTGTTTGGGGGTATTTATCCCCTGAAAATCTAATAACAAAATTTAAAGTCTTTTGAATTCTTACAAAACCCAAAAGGATGAAAACTGATTGATTGTGAGACTTGATTGAGATGGTGGTGATGCTCATGATGAAGCTGTGGACCACAATGAAGCTTGCAATTTGAAACTTGATTTCGTTTTTTGTCGTTCTGGGTAGTTAGGAGTAGACTTACATGTCTTATTAGCCCTGTATTTGTTTGTATGGTTTGTTTAATGGATAACGCCTAATGCAACCTATGGTACATATTCACAATGTTGTCTGACTGATTACTTTTTATTTTAAGTTCAAAATTTGAACTTGCACGAGTTTCAATTTCTAGATTTATAATATTTCAAGTCCAAGCTCATTTGTTAGGGGTTTTGGTGTTAACCCCAAACCCCTTGAGACATCTGAGCCCCACCACACTCTATCAAGGGTGCCTCATTCATGAGGGGCCCTATTAGGTGTCCAAGGTTCCTCTGGGTGGTGCTCTCGACTTTTTAAAACACTGATTTCCTTACTTGGATGACTTCAGTTACATTGAAGTTGGTTCGAAAATTGAGGAAGTCGGATGATCTCATTATTAGACTGTTTTGGGGGACCTAGTTGAATAATACAACCTGGAAATGTAGTGTTACATTTATCTATTGATAGTTGCAATTCATTAACAATCTTTTATGAATTTTTGTTTTCTTTTTATATCAGATACATGGAAAGTTTTAGTTTATGACTTATTTTTATTCATAGTATAAGTTAATGGACTGGCAATTTGAAGAAAAACCTTATTCGGGGGAATTTTGTTTTTTGAATTATGATATCTACAAATTGATACTAGCTACTGCTTGATTAATATGTACGATGAATCTCTTCTCTGAATTGTTAAGAATTCTCTACATTTTTTTTTTTTTTAAATTTAATCGTATAATTGTTGTCTTCTAGAGAAATTTCTGACTGCTTTTTTCCAGCTGTTTTATTTCAAGTCCACTGATTTGAGGCTGATGTCTTGTGCTTCAAAACCAAAATGTTTTTAATCCAGTTTTGAGCTTTTTGAAAAATTTCATATTGCTCAAGAAATAGTGCTTGTATTACTAGCACTGAAAAGAAAAGAATAAATAAGCAATAATTTTGAAGTCATATGTGAACGCTATTTCAAAAAATAAAATAAAATGAAGTCATTATAAATATTCCGATTTCTACATCCTGTCTGTCACAGAATTTAGGGATATTGATTCTGGTGACTTGTGGTGAAATCCCCTTTTATTTTAAATCAAATAATGGATGCTTTCCTACACTAAAATACATGAAAAAGACCATCAGTTTATCAGGGGGTGTGGTTTGTATAGGCTGACAACCTTATTTGTAAAAATAAGATTGCAATGTTCTACACCATTCATTTTAGTTGGAGGGGTTCCGATTTGACATGTCTTTTAAGACAATGTCAAAAAGTGACACATCTTCTAAGATAGTATCAAATGTATGCCACCCAAATAAAATGGATGGTGAGATTATTGCAACAACCTTACTTCTACAAGTAAGTTTGCATACTTCTATAAACTTTTTGCTTTATCAAGACACCACTTAAAAAGTGGTGAGTTTTTTTTTTTTTCCTTGGGTACCTGGATGAGATTCTTTTGTCTGATTTTGTGTCCTGTTTGGGAGTATTTAAAAGCTTTCTTTTTTTAGAAAATTTTGACGGATTATTTACGTACTTTATTATTTGTCTTTTCTATTTGGAAGAGTGGATAGTTTTGATTCACTGATTTGTAATTAGTATGATATTTCTAGATGACTAAAGCTGTTCTGATATTCATTTTTTTTCCTTTTCTTTTTCTTTACATCCGAGTTGCAAAGATGACACTTTCGGAATAAAATTAGAAAATTCCTATTCTTATTGATCTTTTCCATCTGGAGGTCTTTTCTCTGACCTTTACTCGCGAGGCAAATGAACTGCAAAGTATGAGATTATGTCAACCTCTGTAAGATGTGTATTCACTTTTTTCTTCTCTTATTTGACAAATTTAGTGGTGTTTCTGTCATTTTTCCAATCTCCATGGGGTGCTTGTGCATGTCAGTGAGTGTGAGACATTTTTTTGCTGGTGCGTGCTTGTCTCATGTGACATAACATGTAAACGCATCTTTGTGTATCCTATTATGTAATAGCGATAACTATTTGGGGTTTGCCATTTGAACCAAGGCTTGGTCGTAGAACTGTTCGATTCATGCGTTCTTTTCTGTCTTCTCTCCAACTAATGAGTCCTATTTCTCCCTGTTCTTATTGATCGCAGATGATGCAAGGGAACATATGGATAGTCCCCAATTCTGATGGCCTTCTCAAAAGCATCTCTCTTGTGGTAAGATTACAACTTCTGCCACCAAGTCCTGCAATAACCGGTGATCCCAAATCTGCTGACAAACCTCCTGCTATTAACCTCCTCGAAGGCCTCCATGTCCTTGTTGCGGATGATGACCCAGTTAACCGTGCTGTAACTCTCAAAATACTCGACACTTTGGGGTGCCAAGTCTCCTCTGTTTCCTCTGGTTATGAGTGCTTATCAACTCTAGGCCACCCTGGAAAAGCCTTTCAAGTGGTGCTTTTGGACCTCTATATGCCTGATTTAGATGGTTTTGATGTCGGGTTACGGATAAGGAGCTTTAGAACTGGCGTGTGGCCTTTAGTGATTGCCTTAACGGCTAGTGCCGATGAAGATGTTAAGGACAGATGCCTCAAAATTGGCATGAATGGAGTGATAAAGAAACCAGTGTTACTGCATGGGATGAGAGAAGAACTACTGAGAATTCTTGAACAGGTGACTAAGATCACTTGAGAATTTTTCAGCAGTTGCTAAAGCTTTTGAGTATTAACGACGATTCTTTTTATCACATTTTTGGTGTACCCATCAAATAAGATTTTGGGGTCGATAGGCTGGCTGCTAGCACACGTTTTGCTGGATTTAAAATGCTCAGATCTGGCTCTCCCTTGATGCTCATACAATCTCTACACTTGTAATCAGCATGTGGATTACATGAGATAGGGATTAACAAAAGTTGACATGTTTTGGGAATGGTTGAGAAGTAGTGAAATCATTTTTGTCTAATTGAGATGTGTATTTGTCATCAAATCCTTCTTGAAGGGACCCCTCTGCTTATCAAGAAGTAAATAAATAAAACCCAACTTATAGAAGTGCTATTGATGCAGCATGTAACAACGAGCCCACTGTTCAAAACTGTTGATGATTGAGTGATTTTAGGACGGTCTGGAATCGAACGTTTGTAGCTTTACTCAGAATTTTCTCAAAAGGGTTTTTCCTTTTAATTCCACGTTGAGAAAACCATTGAATTATGCCAATTCTTGTGATAACTTCAAGCCAATTTGGACTCTTTTTTTATTTTTTTGAAGAAAAAATTAGATTTCAGCAAAATCATTTTTGAGAGGATTATGAGCGTTACAAACTTCCGAGATCATACTTTGTATGCAGTTTCATTTTAACCCTTCATCATGAGTTACAAAAGCGCAATTACCAGCGCCGTTGATGTTTCATGAGCAGGGAAGATGCAACTGGACACAGCTTTTCAGCTTCTAGAAAAAATACGGTTCCGAATATTACAACTAAAAAAAAAGAAAGTGAAATATGGGCATGAAAAACTACCGATATGAAGTGTTGAATTTTAAAATATGTGGACATATTAATATTTTAAAATGGGCAAAAAATCCAAAATATCCTCATCATCCGAATTTTATCCATTGGGGACCAGCTACATGAATCTTGTTCTACCATTATGCTCTATTAAAGTCATTTTTTTAGTCCGACCAAAATGCCTAAGCATAAGTATATAATATACGTTTGTTCTACCATTATGTTCTATTAAAGTCATTCCTTAGTCCGACCAGAATGCCTAAGCATTAGTATATAATATACGTTTGTCTGACCAGAATGCCTAAGCATGAGCATATAACATACGTTTGTCTGACCAGAATGCTTAAGCATGAGTATATAATATACGTTTAAGATTCAGGAGAAGATGCGTAGAGTTTTATATTGGATGCCCTACTTAACACAACGCTCTTTTATCCGGGCTTCCAACCGGCATGTCTAGAATTAGACCAACTATTGGCTGAATCTTAAGCGATCAAAGTATGCAGCCTAGGCACCTGCCTAGCCCGGCATGACTAGAATTAGACCAGCTATTGGTCGAGGCTTAAGCGGTCAAACTATGCAGCCTATACACCCACCTAACCTAGCATGATTAGAATTAGACCAGCTATTGGTTGAGGCATAAGAAGTCAAAATATGCAGCTTGGGCACCCGCCTAAGTGGGCGCCCAATGCTGGTGGAAGCCATAGCTTGCGCCCTGCCCATGGGCGAAAATGTCATCTGTTAATTTCAAACCTAAGCTTCATTAGAGCCCATTTTAGAGAGATAGAAACCTTGAAAACTATTTTTTTTTGTCTTCATAGGATCAAAGGATTTCTCAAAGTTTGGATTATTGTATGGACTATGGAGTACATGGAATTTGGATTATAGTATGGACTATAGATATGATCTAATACTCTAATGTCTAATGATTTGAAGTTTAAACTTTAAATTCATAGAATTATAGTCTAAAAATATGTCTCAATATGAATTTTTAAATTTTTAACCCAAAATCTTACCTTAAAACAACTTTTTAGTCTACTGATTCGCCTAAGTTATGGGCCCCGCCTAGGCATTGGGCTCATTGGGACCAGCGATGGCGGAGTTAAAAATCCAAAATAAGAAATAACAGGGATATTTTTACACAAATGAGTACGTTAGAGCCAAGTAAAAATTGGTGTTTTTGTGGCTTTAAAGGCATTGGTTAATTGGAGGACATTTTGGCTATTGAAGATGCATGAACTATGACAAAATTAATTTGTGGGTCTTACCTTAAAAGAAAGTAAAGAGTATGGGAGCCCATCATGCTACCTTTAGGTGTTTTGTACCAGGAACACCGAAGGTTTTGCATTCTTGTTGGAGCTTTGGAGTGTTTAGTTCAGGGAAAATATTCTCAGAGGGACACGGTTTTGGTGAGTCAGTCACCACACCTATTACCGTACGGTCCCTAGTCTACTCACGTACGTCTCTAAGACGAATGTTAAAAAATGTTGCATCCACTAAAAGAAAAAATGTACAGTACAAAAAAAATTTAAAAAATACTATTTATATTTTTTAAAAGAGAAGAATTTGAAATTTAGATAGATGTCATGGTTGGGATTATTAAACTCTAAAATTTTAGATCGAAAATACTTCTTTGAGATATATTTCGTAAGGAGACTGCACAAGAATAGTGTGAGTCGACCGACTTACCAAATACTTTTCCTTCTTGGAGTGTTCAACTATGGGAAAATATGATTGAAGTGGTCAAACATCTTAAGAAATTAATTAGGTGGTCGAATAAACCAATTCATCAACAAATTTACTCAAGTATATATTCAATTGCTTATTTTAAAATGCCCAATTTATATATGCTATGGGTTTGGAATTTTGCACAAGTAGGGGTATTTTGATAATCTGAACCCAATTGAAGTTGAATTATTAAAACTTTCCCAATTATTTGGGTTCCAAATGAGGAGCATGATATTCTAAGTATTGGGTTTGGCACTTGAAAAATAATAATAGTTCATTATTTGGCTCGGGCCACTAAAATTCAACCAAATGATGTGCCACTTAAGGGGGACAAAATGATACGATTATCCATGCTTATTTTGGTTTCAAGAGATTTTTGATTGAGAAGATCTGATTTGGTTTTGGAACTAGAAACAAACATGTGTAATAACATCATTTAGCTTGGGCAGCATGGGTGAAATCAAATTTCTAAAATACTACAAGTTCAAGATTCCAAATCTTGAATAGGGGTATTTTGGGGTATATATTTAGTAAAATGGATGAAGAGGTATTTGTCGGAAAGATAATTTGCTTGGATTTTGTGTCTAAACAATAATACATCTTCAATTACTCGATTTTAAATCTAACGGTCAATAATAATTGTGACACTCTTGTGTAAAAAATAAATAGTCTCATTATATACATTTCCTAAAAATATAGGGCCGCGCATGATATCCTCTAAAAATCATCGATTGCCGGATGCCTACCCCCTTCCCATAGTAATGTTTAGTAAAAATGCTTTGTCTCTCTCAGGCATTCCTTGGGGAAAGGGACTATAAAAAGGGCACAATAGATATATCCATAAATCTTCAACTGGAATGCGATTACAAGCGTACGCATGATATCCTCTGTTGGGAGGGCATGAATGGTATGCATTAGAATTTCCTCGATTGAAAGGCGATCAAATGCACCAAAAAATAGTAAATAAAAGCTATAAGAAAGGTAAAACAAATCTAAAAAATACTGAAATATCGGAAAAAGTAAATAAAAGGATAAATAGAAAAGAATAATTTGGAGACTAAATAAGATGAAAAATAAGTCATAAAACATGGGTTATTGAAAATGAGGATTTATACCTTGGATATTTCAATTTTATTTTTTAAAAAGGGACAAATATAGAAGTTTTTAAATGATCTTAAAAACTAACAAAATCTTCTAAAGAAGCCTTTATGCTAGGATTTTTTTTATTGATATTTTTTACATTTTTTTATACAAAAATGTTAGCATTTATTTGAGCCTGACAAGTTGTACACTTGGAACTCACCTCGCCCATAAATCCCGAGTTACTATGCTGAGTCGGCCGAGTCCAGCACGAATGCATACTCGCAACCCGAAAGTAGGCTTCCAACTGGTGTACATTAGGGTACTCGGAAAATATTGTGCCACTAATACACTTTTATCTAATGACAAAGATTGTGAAAGCGAGTCGTAGATGCCCATACCAACCCTACGATCATAAATCCAACTTCTCCAGTATTGTAACTGTTCAAACATAGGTGTTCCTCATATCCCATAGCGCAATGGTGGATGTAATTAACAAGGTGTCCATGGGTGCTTTAAGTTGTGTTAATACTCGGGATGAATTTATTTCATCTTCACAATGTCCTTTCTTGTAGGAAAATGTTTATATAAGGTTGCAACTTTACCTCTACAATTATGGATGCACCTCAAAAAAACCATTGGAAAAAATAGTTTTAATGATGAAAAACCCTTTGATCGATCATCTCGACATCGAGATGTATGACCATGAAAAATAAAAAGATTTTAAGTCTCAGAAATAATGCATTTTACAACATATTATTTACACCTTCCATTTTCAAGATTTTCATATGTTTATAGATCTACTTGATTTTAACCATTTTTGAAATTTTAAATTTTATAATTAGATATAAAAATAGATTTTGAGATAATCCGAAGAACATTTACATCAAAATTATATACCATGATAAAATTTGAAGATACACCTTACGTCTACAGCTACGGATGCATTGGTATGCCAACTGCACTCTTTCTTGTATCATTGCCAAATAACAAATGGTCATTTTGAGTAGTTACTTGTGCGCTTCGACAATTGCAGTGGGATATTTTTCTCTACACCTTTTTTTGTTAGGTAGATCAGTGGGGAATACAGGCCCCTACCCATTTTAGAATGTTTTATAAGGCAATATAATCGAAGCATTAACGACATTCGAGAGTTCAGAGGTCATGCTTCTCCTTGTGATAGACATCTGTGAGAATGTTGTATTCACTTCTAGTGGAGTGGAACTTCCATGGAACATTCTTTTGAGGTGAACTTTCCAAGTGGAAGATCTAAACTCCTCCATTAGTGTCGGTTAAAGCTCTTACTTTAGTTCCTATATTCTTCACCTCTCTTTCTTTTCTCCTTCTCTCTCTTTCTTTCCCTTTGTATCTATCTCTGTGCATCTAAAATCTTTTGCCCCAAATATACTTGCTTATTTGTGTATAGATCTATGTCTCTCTATCTCCTTCCCTCTCTCATGTCTGGTTCTTGTCTTCCATTTGTAACTTCATCCTACCTTAGATGGAATCCACTACTAAATGTGTGTGAGCCCATCATGAGAACGTGGTCTTGATCATGGAGGAGAGGTTCATCTCCATGGGAGAGTGGTTTTCCGCACGATAATGGGTTCTCGAACCACCACCACAAGTTGTTGCAGAGGTGCAGGCTCCCTACTTCATCTTCCATCTGCCCACCAAGAATCAAACTTTAAACCTCTTATAAAGAGGTCTTTTATCATAAGGTGCACTAACCAGCGCACCGTTCCTCCTTCCTTCTTTTGTTGATAAAAGCAGTACTTATAATTTATATAACTATTACTTTTTATCTTTTTCTTTTAAAAAAAAAGGAGCTCCAGCTAGTTACTCGGATTCCAGGTCCCAAGTATCCTAGCCGAGTCGATTTCTTTAACTATGATGGTGGGAATGAATAAGTCATGGTTAATACATTTGAAATATATTTCAGTCTTCGAACCGTTGAGATGTATGGAAATATATTAAAGGTATCCTTGCAGATTCCATCTGCTGGGAGAATCTTAGGATGTATTGACTCCAACAGCTGATCACTTGACAATATCGAAGATGCCATGCGAAGTCCAACTGCTTGATGTCTCGAGACTATACTGAAGATGCCCTTGCGGATCTCCACTGCTAGAGGACTTGAGAATATATTAAAATGCTCGACGAATGCGACTTCTAAAGGACTTGCCTTCAATGATTAATTTCATATATATTAGGGATTGTATATAATGAGGCCATTTACTTTTTATATACGGAGGTTACAATTACTTATAGGAAAATGTTTCTATACTTCTTCTACAGCATGGAAGATCTATGCTTCCCCTACTATCCAGCGTCTAATTTTCATCAAGAGAGCCACTCATCGTTTGATCTTAGATCCGACGTCTCAAAATTTCTTTTTTTAGTTTTTTTCTACAAATTGTATGAATAGGAAATTTGGTACGTGTCATATTCTCATTGGGGCGCACCTATAAAAATTATTAAAAATAACTTTTCGATAAAATATAATGACCAAAATACCTCTTAAATCTTTTAAGGGTATTTTGGTCATTTTATTTTATTGAAAATATGTTTTTATATTTTTCGATGATGCGAGTTTAATAGGAGATTGGACGTCCAAAATTTGGTGTCAAAATAGTTTATAGATAAAAATTAAAAATAAAATAGTGTAGAAACGTGACATTGTGATTGGGGCAATCTTAGCCCTCCATTCATAATGGACGGTTAGATAAGGGGAAGTATATAAGTTTTATGTTGTAGGGGAAGCATAGAAAGCTTGCCCTTATTTATAGCCATCTAATGTGAAATCTAATAGCTTGGGTTTGTCGCAAAATTAGAAAAAATTTCTTTTGAACTTTGAGCTTGGTTAATGAAATAAATGCGGCGATCCAATTTCACATCCAATAGTTAAGATTAAGTGTGACCACCTTGTACCAAAGGTAAATGATCTCATTATATGCGTTTCCTTTATATTAATTTATGAAATTTAAACTCATATAATACTTTCTCATTGCGTAGAGAAAATATTTCCTAATATGATCATAATGTAGGTGCCATTTTTATCATATGAGGTATAGACATAAGATATTCAGGATAGAAATGTTGGGCGTCCCATCTCATGAGGGAGGATGCATCAATAGAAATTGTCTTTGATGAAAGGGCAATTTTGAAAAGAGAAAATATGACTTGTTGATCAAGTCATAATCCCATGAAATAGATAGAGATGAACCACCTTTTAGGAGGTTATGAGATACTCTTTTCATTATGGTCATTATCCCATTGGCCCATATAAAAAGGTAATCACATGAGAAGCTTGGAGTAATCTCTCTTGGGCCATTTATTTGGGTGTGTAATCTCTCTTGGTTGGTGGTCTCTCCCCAATTTGGGTCATTCCTTTGGGCGTACCTCTCTTGATGCATCTTCTTAAAGAGAAGAAGAAGAGAAGAATAGAGTAAGTTTTTTTTCTTTGAGAGGAGAATAAGAGAGAGAGTTATCATTTTTTCTTAGAGAGAAGAAGAAAGGAAACACAAAAAAGCCTGTGAAACAAAGAGATATCATTTTTTTTTAGAGAAAGAAAGCCTCGAAAAAAAGAAAAAAAAGCGTATGAGAGAGAAGAACTTGGAGAGGAAAACGTCAGAGAGAGAGAAAGTCTTTAGATGAAATCAATGAGCTTAAGAAAGTTCGTTTCTTGGAAGATTATTGTAATTATTGAGTTAATAGGGGATTTGATCTCTTTCGCCCATAGACGTAGCCTGTAAAGGTGAACCATGTAAACATCGGTGCCAGTAAATTATTAAAGTTATTTGCTTTATTTTCTTGTTTTCCTACTCATATATACACATCGACTTTGGCATATTTTTACGTCTCATATATATGCATTGTATTGCGCGCATCCGCATTAGTACGATGGCTCTAATTGGGTGACCCCAACAAGGAATACATCCATGACATAATTCTTGGAGAAAGAAACTTATTTAAGCATATAATTCTTAGAGAAAGAAACTTATTTAAGCATATAAGGGCAATGGAAATATAAGTCCCTTAGTTTGGTTTTATACCAAAATTATTTCATTGTCGTTATGATTGACTAGTCGTAAACATGTAGAGAAATTGGTTGTTAGGGCTTTCAATGCATATCAAGGTCGTGGATGCAAGTCCTAACTTTATATACCCCCTTTTGATATTTGAAGTGTATTTTGCAAATATATTATGAAATTATGTCTATTAACCTCATGTACAACCTCACCAACTGTCAAGCGTATATGGTCTTAGTGACCATCTAAATGTGTTTGTTTCATGATTTATGATTATTTTTTGCCTATGTATAACCATACCTCCTCATGCCACACTATTGGTGGTGCACAGTGTTTGAAAAATCGGTGATTCGATTTGAAATCGGACGATCCAGATCGGGTATCACTCAAGTCTTTCCGGATAAAAAAAAAAACAAGATTCACTTTATTATTAAAAAATATTTAAAAATGCCAAGCTGATGTCATATGACATCACGATTCATTGGTTCTGACCTCACGTACCGTTGATGTTCGATTTGGTGCTATCCAAAATCACCAACATATGAAAATCCCATATTATGTGGGATTGACATATTCCCATATTATGTGGGATTGAAATATTCCCATATTATGTGGGATTGAGGTTGATATTTGATAATTTTCTAAAGGAAACATAGATTCAAAAAGGATTAGAACTCTTAGATATATCTTCCAGTCTTTTGAGATATATGTAACATCAATAGGAAGTTTCCTATTTAGTATGGACTTCTAGTCTTATATATATGGGATGAAAGTGCAGAGAATTTGTGTGCCCTATTTGGGTCACCACATGAGAATGGTGGTTCTTCTAGAGAGAGAGAGAGGGAGATAGAGTCTCATATACATAAGATGCAATTTCCTCTTAAAGAGAGAGAGCTTCTTATGAAGAGAAACATTTATGATGCCTCATGAAGACTCCTACATAGTAAGATGGTTTCTTGCAGAGAAGCGGTTCCTATGGAGAGTTTGGGGTGTTTCCCCTTTTGGTTAGATAGCTCTCAAAGTTGTTCTCTAGCTAGAAAGTGGTTTAGTTATGAAATAGAGATGAGAGATCGGCATGGTATCGTTTGGGAGAGCAGATTTAAAAGGGTTTGATCGATTGTGTTTTTGTCAAGGTTTGTTCCAAAATATTTGATGTAACTTTCATTGGTATAGTGGATTTCAGTTTGCTATGTTCGTGGATGTAGCTCTTTTAGGGTGAACAACGTAAATCTTTATGTTCTTGTTGTATGTGTTTCATGCTTTATTTTTTATACTTTATTTACCAAAAATTAACCCATTGGGTTTGGAGCTTCCGCGCACAAGAAGTGGTATCAGAGCACAACAAGTGGTATTAGAGCCTTGGCTTGGGGTTTTTTGTAAGGCAATAAAGGTTTTGAATGCAAAGTTCGAGGTGGATAAATTTGATGACAAACATTATTTTTCAGCAAGAATGATAGAAGAATTTATTTGGCAAAAGATGAAGAATCCATGATGTTATCCGATGGATGTTGGTATGGTGAGCAGGTGATTTTGATATCAAGGTGGAGAGTGTTGGATTTGGTGCTATTCAAAATCACCAATATATGGAAATCCCATATTATGCGGGATTGTCATATTCCCATATTATGTGGGGTTGAAATATAATCATATTATGTGAGATTGAGATTGATATTTGATAAGTTTTCTAAAGGAAATGTAAATCCAAAAGGGATTAGGACTCTTGGATATATATCTTAGTCTTTTGAGATATATGTAACATCAATAGGACATTTTCTATTTAGTATGGACTCCTAATCTTATATATATGGGATGAAAGTGCAGGGAATTTGTGTGCCATATTTAGGTCACTATATGAGAATGATGGTTCCGCTAGAGAGAGAGAGGGAGATAGAGCATCCTATGCGTAAGATGCAATTTCCTCTTAGAGAGAAATAACTTCCTATGAAGAGAAACATTGATGATACCTTATGAAGACTTCTGCAGAGTAAGAGGTGGGTTTGTTGTAGAAAAGCAGTTCCCATAGAGATTTTGGGTTGTTTTTCTTTTTAGTAAGATAAAGTCTCCTTTGCTCTCAAAGTTGTTCTCTTCCTAGAAAGTGGTCTAGTTATGAAATAGAGATGAGAGATCGACATGGTGCCACTTGGGAGAGTAGGTTTAAAAGGATTTGCTCGACTGTGTTTTTGTCAAGGTTTGTTTTAAAATCTTTGATCTAACTTTTATTGGTGTTAGTCAAGGTTTAATGTAACTTTCATTGGTATCAGTCAAAGTTTGTTCCAAAATCTTTAATGTAACATTCATTGGTATAGTGGATTTCAGTTTGCCGTGCTCATGGATGTAGTCATTTTGGGGTGAACCACGTAAATCTTTATGTTCTTGTTGTAGGTGTTTCATGATTTGTTTAAAAGGGTTGCTCGACTATGTTTTTGTCAAAGTTTGATCCAAAATCTTTGATATAACTTTCATTAGTATCAGTCAAAGTTTGATATAACTTAAATTTATATCAGTCAGGGGTTATTCTAAAATCTTTGATGTAACTTTTATTGGTATAGTGGATTTCAATTTTCCATGCTCGTGGATGTAGCCCTTTTGGGGTGAACCACGTAAATATTTGTGTTCTTATCGTATGTGTTTCATGCTTTATTTATCATACTTTATTTACCAAAAATCAACACATCGGGTTTAGAGCTTACACTCATGTAATAATCCTAAATAGTTTTTTTTAAAAAAAAAAAAAAAAAAAGAGGAAACTTTTAATAAGTGATGGTCCATATGAGCATGATGGTCCTTAGGGACCATCACTACTTTCAAAAGCTTTTGGTTTAAGTTTTTGCTGCCTTACTACGACCTTTAGTGGACGTGAGCTTTAAACGTTCACATGTAATATAATTGTTACACCTCATGAATGAGGTGTAACTTAATAAGATAATATAATAAGGTATCCTAAGAATTTAAATAGGAGAGGCGATGACTCCCATCCTAGAAAATTTTTGAGATCTTTCTCTCTCTAGTCGAAATGCAGTAAGCTCTTTTTCTCTTTAGCCAAAATTTTATCGGAAGCTCCCTCTCAAATATTTTAGGTAAGTGACTTCATTATCTTGAAAAATAATCCGTTATGTTTAAGAATGAAATGAAATAATTACTTCTGCTTATTATCATAAATTTTAGACGCAATAAATTTTATGCGCAAGCGACCTCATTATTTTGAAAAATAATCTTTTTAATAAAATTGTGATATTTTATCTATGTTAGAAATCTTAAATGCTGTAAATTCTTAGAAAAATAATCTTATTTATTTTTCTTGTCTATTGTTAGAAAATTTTACATACTGTAAAATTATTAAAAATAAATGTGATATTTCTGCATTTAGTAAAATTGTGAGATTTCTTTCTACTATTATTGAATATTTAGACATTGTAAATTTCATGTACAAATGACTGCTTTATTATTTGAAAACTGATATTTTTGCAATTGATAATGGCATTGTCTGTGAAATGTTTATTTGAGAATTAACATCTCATAAATTGTGATAATTCCGTATTCGTGAATTTCTATAAGAATTTTTCTATACATATTAGATTGGCAATTATGCTAGAATGTCTTTATGAACGGCTACCTTTTTAAATTTGAGCCCACAATATTTGACTGGTTATTTTTGAAATATTATTGAAAGTGACTATTATTAATGGTTTTAATGAAATTCATATTAATAATTTTAGTGATATGTTGAGTACATGATATTACTAATTTCGAATGTTTAAAGAGATTTAGAAATACTTTAAGTATGCAAGTGGACTCATCCGGTTCGCCGGTGAGGTATAAGTGGACCTATCCGATATGCCGGTAGGGATTAAGTGGACTCATCCGGTACGCCAGTGAGGTATAAGTGAACCTGCAGAGATTAAGTGGACCTATCTGGGACGTAGATAGGGATTAACTGGACCCATCAGGACGCTGATGGGGTATATAGGTGACCTACTTGGGACGCTAGTAGGGTATTTTGTGAAATCTTTTGAATTATGCACTACCGTTAAAATGTTATACGCATTTCAATTATTCAAATTATACATAATTATGCATTTTTGAAAGTGAAACTGTTGATGCATTTCTGTTAATAGATCTCCGTTTTGAAAATATTGATATCTTTCAACCATGATTATTTTAGGATTATGATGATCACTTACTGAGTAGCCAAACTCATCAAATTATTGTAAACATTTTTTTCGGATAACTGCGGTTTCATTATGAGTGCTCGTCAGGATCAACTCTGGAAGATATTGTAGTTATGCTTAAACTTTTTTTTGTTACTTGTAAGAATTCGCCACTGTAAATTTGTCTTATCAAGAGATGTATATATGTTTTGACTGTCACATCTTAGGAATATCAGTACTGTAAATTCTTGGGGCGTGACAAGTTATGGTATCAGAGCAATAGGTTTAAGATTCTTAGGAAATTTAAAAAAAATGTACTTAAAATCACATTTATTGTGAGTACAGACCGGGACGAAGTCAAGATCCGGAATAACTGAAGCTAATATGGAAGGATTTCACAAAGCCTTGAAAAATATGGTTGCTCTAATGTAACATTAGAAGGAAAACAACAATTCACCCAGGCAATCAGTTACGGGATATTGTGGGAGTAATGGAATGTCCTGATGATAGGAAGGTAGCCTTGGCAGTTTTTATGTTAGAAGGAGAAGCACAACATTGGTGGTGAATGGTAAAAGGAGTATTGGTCAAAGAAAATAAACCCTTGACTTGGGAGGTATTTCTTGAGGTATTTAATGAAAAGTATTTCCCAGATTTTATTTGAGACCAAAAAGAATAGAATTTCCAGAATTAATCCAAGGAAACCGGACAGTCGCACAATACGAGGCCAAGTTTACTGAATTGGCCAGATTTGCAGCACATATGATAAACAATGAGGCAAGAAAGGTGAAAAAATTTGAAAGGGGTCTCAGACCAGCTATTAGAAGCAGAATATCAGTCTTAAAATTGAGACTTATGCTGAAATAGTGGATCGAGTCCAAATTATCGAAAAAGATTTCGCAGATTACGAAAAGATGAAAAATAAAAAAAGTCAGGTTCGACCCACACCATCTAATCGAGAACAGCTTGGAAGGGCAAACAAGATGCCAATGCTCTTACCACTTCAAAGCCTAATAGAACCATGTAAAAAATGTTGGAAAAACCATGGATTGAACGCTTGTTATTGGAATACTAGAGCTTGTTTTAAATGTGAAAAATTGGGGCACCAGATTAGAGAGTGTCCTAGCTTACAGATGCAACAACATCCAAAGCAGGGAGAGATAGCTCAAAAGCCTCAGATGAAGGGAAGAGTATTTGCGATCACCCAACAAGACGCTCAGGCCTCAAAATCAGTGATCCAAGGTACTCTTATTATCTTCCAAAAAGTAGCTCATACTTTGATTGATCCTAAATCTACTCATTCATTTGTGTCACCACACTTTGCATGCCACTTAAAGGTAGAACCAGAACAATTAGAATACATTCTAGAGGTAGTCACACCGATGTGAAATTCAAGTGACACCAATATAGTGTACAAATCATGTGTAATAAAGATAGAAGAAAAGGAACTGTTGATTGATTTAATACTCCTTGAAATTCAAGATTTTGATGTAATCTTAGGCATGGATTAGCTTTCTGCATACCATGCAAGTATTGATTGTTACAAGAAAAAGGTTACCTTTAATATTCCGAATCAACCAGTATTTACTTCAATAGTATCAAAGAAGACTTTCCATCATATTTAATCTCCTGTATTCGAGCTAATCGTCTCCTTCAAAAAGGGTGTCAAGGCTTTCTTGCCTATATAAAAGAAGATAGGAAGGAAGAGATAAATTTGGATACCACTCCGGTTATCTGAGAATTTCCTGACGTTTTCCCTGAAGAATTGCCAGGATTACCGCCTGACAGGGAAATTGAATTCTCTATTGAATTATTTCTAGGGGTAGCCCCAATTTCTAAGGCACCTTACAAAATGGCACCTGCAGAACTTAAGGAACTTAAACAACAATTAGAAGCATTATTAGATAAAGGTTTTATCAGGCCCAGTGTGTCACCTTGGGGTGCCTGGTATTGTTTGTTAAAAAGAAAGATGGGACCATGAGATTGTGTATCAATTATAGACAGTTGAACCAAGTGACAGTGAAAAATAAGTATCCATTACCTAGAATTGATGATTTATTTGATACACAAGTGTTTTAAAAAATTGAACTTAGATCTGGATACCATCAGCTTAAGATTAAAAGTGAAGATGTTCCCAAGACAACTTTTAGAACGAGGTATGGTCATTATGAATTTTTAGTCATGCTTTTTGGATTAACCAATGCACCGGTTGCATTTATGGATTTGATGAATCGGGCCTTTAAGCACTTTTTGGATAAATTTATTATGATATTCATCGATGATATTTTAATTTATTCCAAGAATCAGAAGGAACATGAGCAGCATATAAGAATGGTATTGCAAATATTAAGAGAAAAAAAATTGTATGCCAAACTTAATAAATGTGAATTTTGGCTTGAACAAGTGACATTTTTAGGACATGTCATATCTAAGGAAGGTCTATCAGTTGATCCTTCAAAGGTTGAAGCCGTTGTTAATTGGAAACAACCAAGTAATGTGACTGAAGTTCGAAGCTTTTTGGGATTGACAAGATATTATAGAAAATTTGAAGAAGAATTTTCTCGAATCGCAACCCCATTGACATAAAAAATATCAAATTTGAGTGGACAAGTGAATGTGAGGAGAGTTTTCAAGAACTAAAAGTTCGATTAACTTCAGCACCTATTTTAACTATTCCTGAGGGGAGTGGGGGATTTGTGATTTATAGTGATGCTTCACATAAAGGCTTAGGCTGTGTATTAATGCAATATGAGAAAGTAGTGGTATATACATCCAGACAGTTGAAAGAATATGAGAAAAAATATCCAATTCATGACTTGGGGCTGGCTGTAATAGTATTTGCTTTGAAAATGTGGAGGCATTATCTATATGGTGAGCAATTCGAAATATACACGGATCATAAGAACTTGAAATACCTCTTCTCTCAGAAGGATTTAAATATGCGGCCGATAAGATGGATGGATTTCTTAAAAGATTATGATTGTAGAATCCATTATCATTCAGGAAAAGCTAACGTTGTGGCCGATGCTCTAAGTAGAAAATCTACGGGAGTCTTAGCTCATTTAATGATCCAAGAAATGAGATTGTTAGAGGAAATAGTGGATTGGCATCCGACTCCGTCCATTAATGGTGTGGTAAGTATGATTGCCAACATTAAGGCAGAACCCTAATTAATCCAACAGATTCGATTGGCACAAAAGAAAAACCCTCAGCTTATAACAATTGTAGAAGAGGTGAAGCTGGGAAAGAGAGACGAATTCTCTATATGTAGTGAGGATTTGCTAAGATTCAAAGGTCGAATTTGTGTCCCGAATGATAAAAGTGTGAGGAAAGCGATCTTGGAAGAAGCACATCACTCTCGTTATACGATACATCCCGAAAGTATTAAAATGTATCAAGACTTGAAGAAAACCTTTTGGTGGAATAATATGAAAAAAGAGGTAGCACTATTTGTGTCTAAGTGCCTAACATGCCAGCAAGTAAAAGCTGAGCATCAAAGGCCCGTTGGGTTGTTGCAGCCTTTACCCATGCCAGAGTGGAAGTGGGAGCACATCTCTATGGATTTTTTCTCTAGCTTGCTTAGAACAAATTCAGGACATGATAACATTTGGGCCATTGTGGATTGACTGACCAAAGCTGCCCACTTTCTGCCTATTCACACAACGTACACTTTGGATCGACTGACCCAATTGTACATTAAGAAAATAATACGGTTGCATGGAGTTCCGGTCAGTATTGTATTGGACAGGGATACTTGGTTTACTTCTAAATTTTGGGCTAGGCTACAGTCAGCCATGGGGACGAGATTCACCTTTAGCACTGCTTTTCACCCCCAAACTGATGGATAATCGGATAGAACCGTCCAAACCTTGGAAGATATGTTGAGGGCCTGTGTCATTGACTTTACAGGAAGCTACGATGACCATTTACCCTTGATTGAGTTTGCTTATAATAATAGCTTCTAAGCCAGTATTTAGATGGCACCATATGAAGCCTTGTATTGAAGGAAATGCAGGTCACCCATCTGTTGGGATGAGGTTGATGAAAGAAAGCTTTTGGGGCCAGAAATTGTTTAGGTAACTACAAATAAGATAGCATTAATTTGAGAAAGGCTCAGAACAGCTCAGAGTCGGCAAAAGAGTTATGCCGATAATCGAATGAGAGATCTTGAATTTGAGGAAGGTGATCGAGTTTTTCTAAAAAGCTCACCAATGAAAGGCATTATGAGATTCGACAAGAAAGGAAAGTTGAGCCCACCTTACATCGGATCATTTGAAATCCTGGAAAGAATCGGAGGTGTCGCTTATAGACTTGCCTTACCACCCGAATTAGCAAACTTCCACAATGTCTTCCATGTATCATCACTACAAAAATATCAGCTCGACCCATCCCATATCTTGAACTATGAACTTTTGCCGATCAGGAAGGCCTATCCTTCATTGAGCAGCCAATTTTGATATTGGATAGAAGGGTACAAGTGTTGCGCAATAAGGAGATTCCTTTGGTTTGTATATTATGACAATATCAATCAAGAGAAGAGTCGACTTGGGAACAAGAAGACGATATCAGAGAAAAATATCCCTATCTTTTTCAATAATCAGGTACACAAATTTAGAGGACTAAATTTCTTCAAGGGGGAAGAATGTAATAATCCTAAAATTTCAAAAAAAATAAAAATAAGAAAAGAAACTTGTAATAAGTGATGGTCCATATGAGCATGATGGTCCTTAAGGACCATCACTACTTTCAAAAGCTTTTGGTTTAAGTTTTTGCTGCCTTGCGACGTACTTTAGTGTACGTGGGCTTTAAACGTTCAGGTGTAATATAATTGTTACACCTCATGTATGAGGTGTAACTTAATAAGATAATATAATAAGGTATCTTAAGAATTTAAATAGGAGAGGCGAGGACTCCCACCCTAGAAAATTTTTGAGATCTTTTTCTCTTTAGTCGAAACGTAGTGAGCTCTTTCTCTCTTTAGCCGAATTTTTATCGGAAGCTCCCTCTCAAATATTTTAGGTAAGTGACTTCATTATCTTGAAAAATAATCCGTTCAGTTTAAAAATGAAATGAAATAATTACTTCTGCTTATTATCATGAATTTTATGAGCGATAAATTTTATGCGCAAGCGACCTCATTATTTTGAAAAATAATCTTTTTAATAAAATTGTGATATTTTATCTATGTTAGAAATCTTAAATGCGGTAAATTCTTAGAAAAATAATTTTTTTTATTTTTCTTGTCTATTGTTAGAAAATTTTAGATACTGTAAAATTATTAAAAATAAATGTGATATTTCTGCTTTTAGTAAAATCGTGAGATTTCTTTCTACTGTTTTTTAATATTTAGACATTGTAAATTTCATGTACAAATGACTGCCTTGTTATTTGAAAACTGATATTTTTGCAATTGATTATAGCATTGTCTGTGAAATGTTTATTTGCGAAATAACATCCCATAAATTGTGATAATTCCATATTCTTGAATTTCTATAAGAATTTTTCTATACATATTAGATTGGCAATTATGCTAGAATGTCTTTACGAACTGCTACCTTTCTAAATTTAAGCCCAAAATATTTGACTGGTTATTTTTGAAATATTATTGAAAGTGACTATTATTAATGGTTTCAGTGAAATTCATATTAATAATTTTAGTGATATGTTGAGTACATGATATTGCTACTTTCGAATGTTTAAAGAGATTTAAAAATACTTTAAGTATGCAAGTGGACTTATTCGGTTCACCGGTGAGGTATAAGTGGACCTATCCGGTATGACGGTAGGGATTAAGTGGACTCATCATGTACGCCGGTGACGTATAAGTGGATCTGCATGAATTAAGTGGACCTACCTGGGACGCCGATAGGGATTAAGTAGACCCATCAGGATGCTGATGAGGTATATAGGTAACCTACTTGGGACGCTAGTAGGGTATTTTGTGAAATCTTTTGAATTATGCACTGCTGTTAAAATGTTATATGAATTTCAATTATTCGAATTATATTTAATTATGCATTTTTGAAAGTGAAACTGTTTATGCATTTCTGTTAATAGATCTCCTTTTTGAAAATATTGATATCTTTCAACCATGATTATTTTTAGGATTATGATGATCACTTACTGAGTAGCCAAACTCATCAAATTATGGTAAACATTTTTTCAGGATAACTGCGGTTTCATTTTGAGTGCTTGTCAGGATCAACTCTGGAAGATATTGTAGTTGTGCTTAAACTCTCTTTTGTTACTTTGTAAGAATTCGCCACTGTAAATTTATCCTATCAAGAGATGTATATATGTTTTGACTGTCACATCTCAGGAATATCAATATTGTAAATTCTTGGGGCGTGACAGCTCACAATTTAGGGTGAACCACGTAAGTGTTTGTGTTCTTGTTGTATGTGTTTCATGCTTTATTTCTTATACTTTATTTACCAAAAATTAACCCCTTGGGGTGAACCATATAAATCTTTATGTTCTTGTTGTTTGTGTTTCATGTTTTATTTCTCATATTTTATTTACCAAAAATCAACCCATTGGCTTTGTATGTGTTTCATGCTTTATTTCTGATACTTTAGGTACAAAAAATCAACCCATCTGGTTTAGGGGTTTAGAGCTTCCGCGCACAACAGTTGGTCCATTACCTCTCATACTTTATTTACCAAAAATCAACCTATCGGGTTTAAACGTTTAGAGCTTCCACACACAACAGTTGGTCCATTACCTCTCATACTTTATTTACCAAAAATCAACCCATCGGGTTTAGGGATTTAGGGCTTCCACGCACAACAGTTGGTCAATTACCATTTTATTATTAAAAAGCCTTTAAGCAACCAGGCTGATGTCACATGTTTGATTGTGTGTACCTTGCGCATCACCCCACTCCCCAACGACCAGTTGACATCAATGTTGTTGCAACTTATTTTATATGGTTTTTGTGTCACACATCTCTTCGATGTGGGACAATTCTCATAGCCCAAATGTCACATTGAATGAGCATATAAATTAATACTTAGGTAGGGATAGTTGGGTCATCAATAAGAGGGGTGTGCGCTCAGCAATAAATTACATGATAAAAAAAAAATAAAATTATTAAAAATAATAATTAAGTGATAGGGCCCACCACCCCTATCTTTCACCAAAAAAAATTAAATTTACATACCAAAAAATCATAATAAAAAGACTAATACCATTAGTCTATTATCTCTTGAGATTATTTTATTATATGATTAATATTAGATTATTAGTTAATTAGAATTAAAAAAATTAGTACTAGCTCATAGGATATTAATAAAAGCAAAAAATAATACTAATGTTAGTTTATTGAATGTTAAAAAATATTAGTTTATGGGATATTTTAAGAGAGAAAAATAACACTAACTTATACCACTTAAAAATTGATTTTTAAGTTACTTTATCAATTACTCTACATTGCAAGTATGAATTTATTTATTTTTTTTTTAATTTTATTAAAATATGATTGTAAATTTATATTTTTAAGTTATATATTTCTATCTACACTACTTATTATATATTAGATTTATTTATTTGTGAGGGTCTTACCCTTGTTTTTTGAATAACGTTTATTATAGTATTATAATTAATAATTATACTAATTACAATGATAACCAAATATTATATTTTATTTATTAATTTATTTACATTACAAATTATGCAATGTATTATTTTTTTTTATAGTCGTAAATTAGATTTTTTAAATTAGAAGATATTATAAGACAAATTTCAAATTTATTCTTATTTGTGTAGTAAAATGATGATAAAATAATAGAAAAAAATCAATAATTCTAATTTCATTGTATAATATGGTATTTAGTTAGGTTTTAATAAATGTTTGATGATAATCTTCATAAAGGTAAATAACATCTCAATATTTGTATATTGATGCAAAAAAATAAAAGTTATTATTGTAGTACCCTTATTTCTTATTGGATTCCTAAAAAAAATATTTATAATGATTTTTAATAATTTTTTTGAAAATTTTTAAGGTCAAATTTAACCGATTTGGCCGATTTTCAATCTAAAACGCCTATTCACCGATCCGGATGGGTTTTTGGAGTGCCCGATCCGAAGTATCGATCCGTTTTTTAAACCACTGGTGGTGCATAATATTTGCAAACTCGAACAATTCAACTCGGAACCGGCCGGTAAAACCGGAACTGGGCATCGGCCGATCCGGTTTTAGCCAATTTTGATGGTTTGGCAGGGTATTTAAAAACAATTAAAAAATGTGAAATCCCCATAAATTATGGATTTGCTTGTAATGTGTTTTTAAATAGTTTTTATCATTTGGCAAAGATTGGAAAGTGCTTTGTTTAAACAATTTTTACATTTTTCCATCTGTTTAGAAAATTTTAAAAATACACCTAGGCACAATTTGATTTTTTAAAATCTATTTTTTCCACTACTTTTCAACTTTCATTTGGATGTGTTTTATTTGATCAACTTTAAATATATACTGTTCGTACTTCTTAAATTTTTTTTTTGTATTGTTTTAAACAATTTTTAGACCGCCGTGATCCTGCCCAATTAGGCAAGTCGAAATGGCTAATTTACTGGTTACTAGGACTCGGCCCTTGACGGTTTCCAAGGCCAATTCGATTTTTGAACACTTGTCGTGCATGTATTTGGAACTTAATCTCCTCTCAAGCTAGAATTAGGTTTTAAACCTGTCATCCTCTTGTCCCCCTCCTCTCCACTGGCTCCACAGAAGAGGTTGCTAATCACCTCAACCATCTTTTTCTTGACAACTTTTTTTTTTTGTCCTTGTCATTGATAAGAGCTAACATGTGTCCATTATCGGTTGTGACATATTTGGACATGGCTAAACCTCACCTCTCAGCTTTTCCAGGTGCTATTTCAAGCTACCGAACATATCACTGATGTTGTTCCCACAAAAAATACACATAATTTTATCCTTTTTATTATTAGGAAGTACGCAGACCCCATATTGCTATGCAGGGTTCTTTCTAGTTTGACATATTGGATGAAGTCTAATAGAGGGCTGAACCTACACAAATAGAAAAAATAAAATAAAAAAATCACAAAGAATGTTGAACCCACATGGGGAGAAATGAATCAAAGTAGATAGAATTTCAATGGGGCAAAAATTTATACATCTCCCACCTTGATTGTTTTGAAAATAATATAAAATGGATTACAGTACCAAAAGGGGTGAATTTATTCCAAATTAAATGCGTTTGAGTGGGGTTTTGCATTACTAAATATGGAACAACATAGGTATAAAAAGGAAACTAGAAATAAAAAAAATACTGAATACAGACTAAACAAACTTGAAATATGTGAAAAATTAATGAAAAATGAAGAATATACAGGGAAATTAAAAATAATAAAAAAGTTTGTAATTGAAATATAAAACCATGCTATGTTAAAGAAGGAAAAATTTCGTGGATACCCCCATGTTATCAGTTATTTAAAAATCCCCTCCAAAAGTTCACACCTTTTCTCTTTTTCATTTTTTTGTCAAATTTCCCCTGCTCCAAACCTTCAAAAACCCTCAAAGTCCGAAGTTCACCCTAACAACTACAACCTCGGATCTCAAGATCCTACGTCTACTCTAAACTCATTTCAAGCCTTGAAGGCCTGACATTATTTTAAATATCAAAGGTCCAACTTTGATCTGAGAAACATCAACTTTGGATTTCTATGGTCCGAAGTTGATTCGACACCTCAACTATCATGTACATCATGTACATCTATTTCATATTTTGAGATCCGTAGTTGATAAATATGCATAAAACCCAATTTCGGTCCCTTAGGGTTTGGTGTTGAGTTTTAGAACAATTTCGGACCTTCAAGGTCCAATACAAAATTATTAAACTTTGAAACTTAAAGGTCTGAAATAGGGATATTTGGGGAAATATAAAAAATAAAAAATGTGTGAACATAATATTGAAGTTTTAAGGGGCTTTTTTAAATAGTTGTATATTAGAGGGATATTTGCATATATTTCTCTTAAAAATAATATTTTCTAAGTTCTTACATAAAAAACCATAATTGCTTAAAAATGAATTTTGAAATGAAAGAATACATGATCCTAATGTTAACAAGATAAACTTTAATAGCAGTTGATAATCCTGGTCATTGGGGTATTGGTGGTCTGATTAGGATCACGTAGGTTCGATCCTTGCTACGTTTTTGGAGCCTCGTGGGGGTAGTCTAAGCCATTGCTGCAGAGCTGCGTTCTTTATTGACTGGTATTAAGGTTAATCTTGATAATGGACAGGGTAACGTTGGGAAGATGGAGGTTGAATGTCATCAATTGGTGTAGAGCTGTGTGGAAGGTTCTTTGAAGCTTTAGGTCTACTTGGTTTCAACCAACAAGCTCTCAATGCACAAGATGATAGGGGGGCGTTAAGAGAGAGAGCGACTATCTTTTGTAATATTGTATTGGGCAATTTAGTCTCTTACCTTATCCTTTCATTCCTTACCCCCCTCCCCTTCCCTTCATGTACCTACAAACAATATTGTAAGAAGAGTTAGTAAAATCAGCTACTCTGAGATCTTTCATTGACGCTAATGGATTGTCGATTTTGGAGAAGACCTTAGAGCAAGAATCTTGAAAAGCAAGGTCTCCCAACCACTTATCAGACCAGCACAAGATTTGATCTCCCTTTCCAACCATTTTGCGACGAGTAATGACACTATGAGACCCTCTTACTCCTATGTGAGTAAGATCCCAAATGATCACCATTAAATTTTGACATAGATCTCTAGAAAAGCTATGATATGAGTATGGAACTTGGGTGAATGGGTTTATTGATACATTTTCTAGAGATCTGTATCAAAATTTAATGGTAATCCTTTGGGGTTTTACTTACATGGGTGCGGAAGGGTTTCATAGTATCATTACTCTTTTACGACAATGATTAAGATATAATGTTCGGCACGCATCAATTCATTTCCCAATATTTGAAAAATCAACCTTAGATCTTGGAATTTTAATGAGGTCAGTCAATACATCTACTCCATATTTTTTTTTTAACACCACTCCCTAGAAGCTATCATGCTGATTTTGGAAGCACCACCACCACTTAGTCAATAGGCTAGTGTTCATCAATTTTAGCTTTTAACCCCTAGACTCCTATCTCTCTTGGAAGTGCATACCTTTTCTCAATTCACGAATTTCAGTTTTTTTCCCATTCCTATATTGCCTCGTAAAAAGATGTTATATTGTTTTCCAAAGTCTTCACCGCTACTTTGACATTTTGAAAAGAGAAAAGTTTACATAGAACCGAGGCTCTAAACAATCAAATTTGAGCCTACCTCAAAAATTTCATTAGAAGAGATTGTTTTGATGCCCAAATATCTTCAAATCAATCATCTTGATATTTTTGAAAATAGTATATTTTGTAATGCATTTTTGGGTTGTCAATCTTTAAGATTTTTAAGTTTTTATAAATCTGTCAATCTACACTATTTTTGAAGCTTTAAATTCTATAAATACATATAAAAATCTATTTTAAGGCTATTACAAATATTTCCAATATTGAAACCACATTTCTCGACACTATTTGAAGGTAGGCTCTAATTTGATTGTTTAGAACCTAGGCTCTATACAAACTGCACCCTTTTGAAAATAGACATAAAATAGATAGGTAAGTTGGACAAAGTAGAGTCGATAAAAGTAAGTCTAGATAGGTAAGTTGGACAAAGTAGAGTCGATAAAAGTAAGTCTTCCTCCAGACGACAACACTTTAAACTTCCATAGATCCAGTTTCTTATTAAATCTTTCAATAATAGAATCCCAAATAGTTGCCGATTGGTTTCCTCCAAATAAAGGAATACCGAAATATTTTCATGGAAACTTACCAACCCCACATCCAAGAATTTTTGCCAAAGATGCAACCACGTTCTTTGAAACTCCAATTCCAATCAAATTTAGTCTTTTCTAAATTCACTTTGAGAACTATTGCTATTTCCATGTACTTTAAGGGCCCGTTTGGATAGGAGGAAATTATGAATCCTAGATATTTGAAATCCAAAGAAATCTATGGATTTTCAATATCAAGGATTCTTTTCATGGATTTCTCAAATATTTTGTTCGGATAAATTATACAAAATTCAGGGATTCCTTGCAATCACTTCCATGTCTATTGCTTAGTAACAAAACTGGATACATTTTCTCTCTCTAAAATTTGTATATAATTTCTCTCTCTAAAACTCAGAATTTTGTATCTATAAAAATTTTGAAATAGTTTCTCTCTCTCTAAAATTTGATATGGTTTATCTCTCTAAAATTTAATATATTTTCTATTTAAATAAAATTTGAAATTTACCTAAATTTTTTGAGATAATTGCTCTCTCTAAAATTTTTTGGTGCTTTACTCTTTCTAAAATTTAATAGAGTTTTTCTTTCTGAAATTTTAAGATACTCTCTCACTAAAATTTAATATAGTTTTTCTTTCTAAAATTTTAAGGTACTCTCTCTCTAAAACTTAAAACTTGAGATAGTTCCCCTTTTCTCTCTAAACATTTTTAAGTAGTTTCTCTCTCTAAATTATGATATAGTTTTTCTCGCAAATTTTAAGATACTTTCTTTTTCTAAATTTCACTCTAAAAATTTTATGATAGTTTCTTTTTTAAAAATTGTTTATGTACTTTCTCTATCTAATATTTGATATAGTTACTCTCTTAAATTTTAAGAAGCTTTCTCTCTCCAAAACTTCATGTTTAAGATAGTTTCTCTCTCTAAAATTTTGAAATAGTTTCTCTTTAAAATTGGATATAGTGTCTCTCTAAACTTTGATATATTTTCTCTCTCTAAAGTTTAAAATTTGAGATACTTTCTCGTTAAAACTTAAATTTTGAGATCGTTTCTCTCTTTAAATTTTTTTGAGATAGTTTCTCACTCTAAAAATTTCATGTACTTTCTCTTTAAAATTTGATATAGTTTATCTCTCTAAAATTTTAATATAGTTTCTCTCTCTAAAACATAAATTTTTCAATAGTTTGTCGCTCCGAAAATTTTGAGATAGTTTCTATCTCTAAATTTTTTAGGTAGTTTTTCTCTTGAAAATTTGATATAATTTTTATTTCTAAAATTTTAATATATTTTCTCTTTCTAAAATTCTAAATTCGAGATAGTTTCTCTCTAAAACTCAAAATTCTAGATAGTTTCTCTTTCTAAAAAATGAGATATTTCTCTCTCAAAATTTTTTTTCGCCATTTCTCTTTCCAAAATTTATAATAGTTTCTCTCTGAAAGTTTAAGAATATTTTATCTCTACAATTTTAAGAATACTTTCTCTCTCTAAAACTTAAGATTTGATATAGTTTCTCTCTCTAAATTTGTTTGAGAAAGTTTCTATTTTTAAAACTTTTTAGGCATTCTCTCTTAAATTTGATATAGTTTCTCTCTCTAAAAATTTAAATATGAGATTTTTTCTCTCTCTAAAATTTTTGAAATATTTTATCGCTCTAAAAAATTGAGGTTGTTTCTCTTTCTAAAATTTTTCATGTACTTTCTCTCTCTAAAATATGATAATTTCTCTTAAAACTTAAAATTTGAGATAATTTATCTCTCTAAAATTTTTTGGTACTTTATCTCTCGAAAATTTTAACTTACTTTCTCTCTCTAAAAGTTAAAATTTGAGATAGTTTTTCTCTCTAAAAATTTGAGATAGTTCATCTCTCTAAAAAAATTTGGTACTTTCTTTTTTTAAAATTTTAACATACTTTCTCTCTCTAAAATTTTAACATACTTTTGCTCTCTAAAAGTTAAAATTTGAAATAGTTTTTATCTCTAAAAATTTTGAGATAGTTTATTTCTTTAAAAATTTAGGTACTTTCTCTATTTTTAATTTTAATACCTACCAAATGCTCTCTATGTTTCAGTTCGAGGGAGCTAATGAGTGAAATCCATGGGCCTTGGAATTGTAAAAAAACCAGGTTTTGGTGTGGAAATGAAATTATAGAAAAGTGGGTCTTATTTCAATGATTTTGAGTTTCTTGATTTTAAGTATCCTAGTCATTAAACAATCAAAACGGTGGATTTTGATAATATCCAAGATATTAGGAATCCATGCTTTAAAATCCATGCACCCAAACAAGCCTTAAGAATACCCACAAATTCCTTACTTCTTGTTCCTCTGGGCTACAAAAAATAATAGTTTCATCTGCATACTGTAAATGAGAGATTGTTAGACTACCAACATTAAATCTAGAAATAAGGCCTTTACTCACCACATAATTCAGTACAGTACTAAAACTTTTAGCCACAATAATATACAAGTATGGGGACAAAGGATCTCTTTGTTGAATGCCTTTTACTGCTTTAAAATAACCACAAGATTTTCCATTAAAAAGGATGGAGAAATGAGTTGACTTCAGGTATCCCTGTATCCACAATCCCCAATGTGATCTAAAACCCATACTCCCTAAGATTTCATGTAGAAAATGCCAATTCACTTTGTCATATGTTTTTTCAAAAGCTATTTTACATAAAAGACTTGGTTTTTGCTCTTTCAGCCTTGAGTGTATACATTCTTGTGCCATTAAGATAATGTCCATAATATGTATGTTTTTTAGAGCAAATTGAAGACCTTTCACAACAAGATGCAATACTTCTCTCAATCTATTTGCCAAAATCTTTGCAACAATTTTATAGACACTCCCTAGTAGGCTAATAGATATTATGTCATTTACACTTTCTATAACAGATTTCTTGATAATTAAAGCAATAAAGGTAGAATTTATTGTTGTCGAGATTTTACCTCTATGATAAAATTCATCAATGAGTAAAAAGAGATAATCTTTTAGAAGCTTCCAACAGGTTTGAAAAAAGGCTAAAGGAAAACCGCCTGGCCCCAATGCTTTATCCCTCCCCCAGGGAGAAGACAACACCTTTTATCTCATCCATTTTGAAAGGTCTTTCCAACCATAAAGCCCTTTCTTAAGGCAATCTACAACGATGATATTCTTAAGACTAAAATGGTTTCTTTTCTCCCCTGTAAAAACTTCATTGAAATGATTAATTAAACTTATTTTAATACTATCTGATTCAGTAAGCTACACATCTTCCATTTTAAGTTTACTAATGGAGTTACCTCTTTTTCTAGCATTCGCAATAACATGAAAGAATTTAGTGCTTTTATCTCTTTCCTTTAACCATTTCACTTTGGATCTTTGCTTCCAATATACTTTTTGTCAATTTCAGAAAGTCATGCAAGGAAGCAAGAGAGTTGCTTCTTAAGTCATGCAAGGAAGCAAGAGAGTTGCTTCTTTCTTTCTAGTGGCTCTGATCTTTTCGATCTCATCAATCTCATCAATATTTTTTTTTTGTAACTGCAATTTTTTAGTGTAGGTTACTCCAAGATTCTTTTTTCCATGTACATATTTCATTCTTAGGTAATTTCAATTTAGTAGTAAATTGATGACCCACTTGGTATTTTGCCAAAACTCTTCCACCAACTTAATAAAGCTTCTATCTGATAAACAATTTAGCTCCATTCTAAAAGGTGATGGGCCAAACTTCATATCCACCCAATTCAACAGGAGAGGGACAATGATCAGAGGCAATTTTCACTAAGGCTTTAACATAAAGATTTGGAAACTTATTAAAAAAAGGAGTTGGTCATCAAGAACCTATCCAAGCGGGTAAGGGTAGGGTTTGAAAGAGCATGGTTTGACCAGGTGTAGCCAGTCCCAATTGAAGGAATATCCAAAAGTTCATTATTCTGAATAAAAGAACTAAACATGCACATATAAGGAGAGATCTCAGGATTAACCGAGGATTCACTAGGCCAACAAATCACACTGAAATCACTTTCTATTGCACCGTACCACAGTACCACAGGGTTCAGAAATAGCGCGACTGCACCTATTAAGAAAGTCCCTGTCATAGTTTATAGAACATACCAGATTGTCAAGCTCTCTTTGCATTAGCCCTTTGTGCTTTGACTTTGAATTTTTGAGCCTTTAGGTTGTGCATCAACACCCTTGTCACGATCTTTCTGCAACATTTCGGTAATAGAGTTTTGAGAGTCTCCATAATGGAGATTCATCGTGTCAACAACCTTGCTAACTTCTGTGGGGTGCAGGACTACTAGTTACCTTCCAGGCTCATCGTCTTCTTCATCCTCTGGGAGGTCACTTGGTAAGAGATAGGCCAAGGCGTTTGCCATGAGTGCTTGTTCCTCTTCCTCATTGTTTCCACCACCTGCCAGTTCCATAGGCTCTACTTCTTCCAAATGTTTCCATCCCAACGCAAGTTTTCACTCTTATTAAACATCAAGGGTTCAACATTTTCTTCCACTTCCAGTTTTTAATCAATCAAGAGGTAATGACTAGGCTTCGGGGTATTATATTTCTTTGGGGATTTCAGAGGTTTTGAAGCCACTCTTTTAATTAGAATCTTGCTCTTGTATGCCATGACCACATAAATTTTTTCTTGCATTTTGCTGATGAAAGGGATAGTTGGGGGTGGTTAAGAAGGGTACCAGCAAACACACTAGGGATTGGCTATTTGGGAAACACTACTTCATGATGGCAGACTAGAGATTTTACTGTATGCACCACGGTTTCCAATATTGGATGGTGTCCTTCCATACATGTCCCCAACATAGCTAGGTAGATATTTGAGTACAACAAATTTGTTTTGGATAGGGATGGGAGCCGACTTTTTATTTGAATTTTGAGATATAAAATTCAAGTTTTTGTTGGCATCATACTTTACTATCCACCGTTGAACAATGTATTTCCCGATGAAAGCAGTTCTTGATTGTGTTGAACGGCTAGGAATGCTGTGAGATGCATTCAATTCTAGAGGTTTTCGTGCTGTCATACTAGGTCGGCCGTTGATGCTCACAGAGATCCCCATGCTTTGTGCTTCATTGGATTGAGGGACATTTGAATTAGCAGAAGTACTCACAACATTGTTTTGGTTGATATTATCTTGTGTGGAGTTGATTTCCTTAAAAGTCAAGAGAAAATCAAATAGACCAATATATATATATATATTATGGGAAAAGTTTATATAGAGCCAAGGCTCTAAACAATCAAATTTGAGCTTATCTAAAAAATTTCACTAGAAGAGGTTGTTTTGATGTTCAAATATCTTCAATCTGATCATCTCGACATCAAGAAACATGGATACAAGAAAAAAATGGATTCAAGTTTTGGAAATAGTGTATTTTGTAACACTGTTTTGGACCATCAATTTTCTAGATTTTCAAGTTTTCATCGATCTATCGATCTACACTATTTTTGAAGCTTTAAACTTTATAAATGAATATAAAAATATATTTTAAGGCTATCACAAAGATTTCAAATATTGAAATCACATTTTTAGATACTATTTGAAGGTAGGCTCTAATTTGATTGTTTAGAGCCTCGGCTCTATACAAAGCGCACCATATATATATATATATATATATATATATATGCTCTAAACAATCAAAGTAGAGCTCACCTTCAAATAGTGTTGAGAAATGTGTTTTCAATACTGGAAATCTTTTTGTTAGCATAAAATATATTTTCATATTTAATAATAAAATTAAAGCATAAAAACTAATGTAGATCGAGCATATCTATGAAAACTTAAAAATCTTGAAAATTGATGTTCTAAAATGCGTTACAAGATGAACTATTTCCAAAACTTGAAATCCATTTTTTTCTTTTCTCCATGCATCTTGATGTAAAGATGATCAATTTGAGGATATTTTTGTATCAAACAACCACTTCTAGTTAAATTTTTGAGGTAGGCTCCAATTTGTTTGTTTTGAGTCTCAGCTCTATATAAGTATTTTTCATATATATATATATATATATATATATATATATATATGGGTATCAAACAACCACTTCTAGTTAAATTTTTGAGGTAGGCTCTAATATGATTGTCTCTCTCTCTCTCTCTCTCTCTCTCTCCATATATATATATATATATATATATAAAACAATACGCAATGTCTGTAGGCGAAAATGAACAGTGATTTCACCTATGCTCATCACCGTCCAAAGTTCATCATACGGTCACAATTGTGAGGTAGTATTTCAATTTTCAATTTTTTTTTACAAAGTAAAATAATATGAAATTTGGAGTGTCTTCATAAAAAATATGAGAATCTAATAAAAATATAAAAAAAATAAATTGTAAAATATAAATTGACTAAATTTATGGGGGTATTTTGGTCAATTTATAGTTTATGAAATATTGCTTTCATATTTTTATTAGGTGCACCTCACTAAGATGTACGTATGCTCTAAATTTCAGATCATTCTAATTTATAGAAAAACAATGAAAATTGAAATACTACCGAACAATCGTGACCGTGCGATGAACTTTGAACGGTGATGAGCATAGGCGAAATCACTGTTCATTTTCACCTATAGGTGTTGGGTATATATATGGGTACAGTTTGTATACTAGGCTCTAAACAATCAAATTAGAGCCTACCTTTAAACAGTGTCAAGAAATGTGGTTTCAACACTACAAATGTTTGTAATAGCCTTAAAATATATTTTGATCTTTATTTATAAAGTTTAAAGCTTAAAAAATGATGTAGATAGACATATCTATGAAAACTTGAAAATCTTGAAAATTGACGGTCAAAAATCGCATTACAAAATACATTATTTCCAAAACTTGAAATCAATTTTTTTCTCATGCCCATGTATCTTGACGTCCAGACGATCAATTTGAGGATTTTTTAGCATCAAAACAATATCATCTAGTAAAAATTTTGAGATAGGCTCGAATGTGACTGTTTAAAGCCTCGGCTATATAAACTAATCCATATATATATATATATATATATATATATATAGAGAGAGAGAGAGAGAGAGAGAGAGAGAGAGAGAGAGAGAGAGAGAGAGAGAGAAAGAGAGAGAGAGAGAGCAATGATATCATGCAACCGTTGTATAGTGATAAGATGCAATAACCTTAAAAAACCATCTTATGACCATTTGTTTGATCCAAATTTTGAAATATACACTCTTTTTATTCTAATGAACAATTACAAAAAAAAAAAAATTGAAAACACAACCTAGAAAGTATTTTTTTAGTCCAATTAATATAAGCCGTTCATTTTGGTGAGATGCTTAGATCTAGGCCCTGGATGGATTTTTTCATTTCCAAATTTTTTGGATGGCTTTATTATCATTAGATGAACAATGTTAAAAAAAAAAAAACAAATTGATTTTGAGTTTATAAAGGCTAAGATCTTGAAATTCACAAAATGAATGGTCTAGATTCTTTTTGGAGGGACTCATTTTGACCATATCTAGGGTTCAAATTGAACTTTTTTTTTTGGGGGGATTGATTATTGAGATGAAGGGAGTGTGTGCCTAAAATTTGGGGTCATACAAATGAAGACACCCCATTATTAATCTTGCAAATTATGTGGTTTCCTAAACCCTTAGGACCACACTATCCTAGTAAACCCAAATCCGTAGTCCACACAGCCTACCCTGTGACCTAGAACCATTCTGCCTACCCAGAACCTTGCAGATGCCCTGTTTTGGCTCAGAATCCTGCAGACTCCTATTTTTACTAAAAAAATCACCAAAAATAGTAAAATAACTCTTTTTGACCCAAATTTTCTCTAGGAGCTTCACAATAGCCTGAACTACATGAGTTTGAATTTTTCAATTTCGATCAAATTTAGCTTGGGTGACACACCTAGTGTCGCCTAACTTAGACTGGGCGACACACTTTGTGCCACCCAATGTCGCCCAGGCGACACACTGTGTGTCACCCAACCCAGTTTGACCCGAAATCTTCCGTTTTTGTCAGAACAACCCACTGGTTAGTCTTGGGTAGAATGTTTCCATTTTGGGCAGTCCTATCCAGGGCGACACTGTTAGTATCGCCCAGCTCAAACTAGCCGAAAACGGTAATTTCAGCACAAGAATGATCCCCTGTTATTTTGGGCCAACTTTCCCTCACTTTGGCCAAATTTGGCTGCCTGGGACCCCAGAAAGGAAGTCCAGGTTTCCCTTTTTCAAACGATTTCAGTTATAAAAACGTCAGTTTTGTGGCTGTGAGGGGCCCTGAACCTCTTAACTTTGTGAGCTTATGAAACGCTAATCTGAAAAACCCTAACCCTGAGAAACCTTATCCTAAACCTAAGTAACCCTAGTTATTCAGTCATCTCTAGGGTACAACAACCCTTAAATCAGAGACCTTTTGGTCAACATCTGAATCAGAGAGGCAAAGTGGACGCCGGTTCTGATTCGGGCGAGCCCTCGAAGGCTCAGAGGTCCTGGGCCATCCGGCTCGATTTGGTATTGTTCTCTTACTATTTCTTTCTTCTTCTTCTTACTGTTTTGATTTTATTTTGATTAATTTTAGTCAATTTACTGCTTTGAACTCATGTTTTAATGTATTGGATCATGCTAACTCTGCCACAGATCTAAGAATGGATCTGCTCGTTTCTGGGTAGATCTAGCCTTAGATCTGAATTTGATTTGTCCCACTTTCTCTACCACATTATTTTTATCAGTTTAAGGTGTCAAAATTCGAGTGATCTTCTTCGGAAGATCTGTTTGATTTTCATCGTAAACAGTTTGGCACCCACTATGGGGCACTTCGAGCTTTATCCAAGCATTAAATCACAAGTTTTAGGTACTGTTTTTAGTCCAAACAGAGTCCCAAACTTGGATGTGACCAGGACCCAGGGTTTTGACACCCCAAAACCCTGTCTGGTCTGAGCGACACCAGCAGTGTCTCCCAGCTTGTGAGGGCGACCCCACTAGTGCAGCCTAGGAGACAGCACACGTGCCGCCCAAATCCAAAAGTCTCAGAACTTTCTGAGACTTTGTAGTCTTGTTCCAAGGACTCTCTTGTGATTGTTCAAAAACTTTCAGATCAAAATAAAATTTTTAAAAATACAAAAAAAATATTTTTCTTAATACAGGTTTGTTCTATCTACACTTTTTTGTCTTTATTTTATTTTAATTTATTTCATAAGAAATATTATTTTCCCTGCTTCTACAAGTTTATTGTAACCCTATTTCATCGAAGTTAAAAATAAAAAATACAAAAAAAATTCTTTTTTTTTTGGGTGACACCAGCAGTGTCGCCCAGCCTGTAAGGACGACACTAGTAGTGCTGCCCGAGTGACAACACACGTGACGCCTAGTTGTAGTGGTCCCAGAAATTTCTTGGGACCCCATAAGCCTCTTCTAGAGGCTGTTGGCTTCTTGTTCACCAATGTTTGGCTTAAAATAAAAATATAAAAAAATATTTTTCTTCAGATTGGTCTATTCTTTTCCTTGATTTGTTATTTTATTTTAGTTTGTTAATTTTGATTGATATCATGTTTTCCTTGCTTTCACCATGCTTAGTTTAACTTTGTTTTATCAAAGTTAAAAAGATAATATATATATATATATATATATATATATATATATATATATATATACATTGAGGGTTGCTTGCACTCTTCTGGAATCGTGTCCCATTCGAGTCACCCTCGACTTGGGCAGCGCTCGACTTAGCACGGACTGTGCTTGGTCTCACTTTTTTGACTGTACCTTCTTAGGGGTTGCTTACCCCTCCATCTATACTGTGCTTCGAGCGAGCTTCGCCTCAAAGCGCGCATCGCTAGGCATGACTAGTGCCAAGCGCTCGCTTTATTTCTTCATTGTATTGTGGGCTTAATAATTATTTTTGATTGCGTGCTTCTTTACACACTCCAGCACACACCGGACCGATAATGCCCGGGAAACTAACAAAAAAATATTTTGAAAACCCCTAAAATCCGCGTTAACGGTGTGAAGGGAACCTAGCTTTGAGAGTCGAGGCGGTTGGGATTTGCCTAACTTTAACTGTGAGCGCCCCTCCGTAATCCTTTGCCTCAAAGCAACTCCGCGTATAGTAGGACCTGGTGAAAATCTTATAACAGGAGGCCGGGACCTATGTGGGAACCTATATTAGCCTAGATGCATTTCAATAGTTAGGAACTCACTCTTAAGCCAAGCCTATCTATAATTTAGGTCAAAAGTTTTCATGTGCTGTGCTTGCTTATTTCTGTTGGTTAATCTTAGATCTCAGTCCGGACCCGATTTTGGTCTGAGCTAAACCCTTTGGGGTCCAAGTCTAGGCTTTGACCCAGCTTATCCCAAGTCCGAACCAGGTTTCACCTTGGTCCGAACTTAGGCGCTCTCTCAATCCGAGCCGAAGGCTCGTTCCTAGTTCATCTTTGATCCAGTCCGGATCCATACCTGGTCTGATCATCAAAATTATCTGGGTTCAAGTTCAGGCTTGTACTCAGCTTAGCCCAGGTCCGAACCAGGTTCACACCTTGGTCTGAACCTAGGCCCCCTTTTAGTAAGAGCCAGGGCTCGTGCTTAACGCAATCTTGATCCAATCCGGGTCCATACCAGGCTGGATTTCCAAACCCCTCTAGATCCCAGCCTAGGCTTGTATCCAGCTCAGTCTAGGTCCGAACCAGGTTCACACCCTGTCCGAATCTAGACCCAATCTTGGTCCGAGCTCAGACTCGCACCCTTCTAAGTCTAGATTCCAGTCTAGTCGTAGCCTAAGTCTTAGTTAGGGTTTCATCCCTAGAGTCAGACTTGGTTTTTGCTAAGCCGTCGAGTCCAGATCTCACCCTAAGTCTGGATTCTAGAACCCCACCAAAAGCAATCACCATGTCAGTCACTCAAGGCGACTATGATGATCGCTCCACGATCGACTCTAAGCCTAACTTGCCCAAACCTAGAAGCCAGTATACCGTGATCCCTTCGAATTATCGACAAAACTCAAGACAATCCATTATCCAATGCCCAGGTCTTCAATTAGAGGCAGAGTCCCTAGGGTCTACTCTTAATCCTAAAATCTGTTTGGTCCAAAAAGTCGGCTCCCGTCAAAAAACTATGAATAGTCAAGGGGTCAGACCCGGCGTCGTCCTACAGGGGCTTTTAGGAAACCAAAGTAGAAGCCGAGCGAGGGAAGAAGTCCATGCTGCCCATTCCTAGAACTCGCACCAAGATAACCCTGGGGCACAACGACCTCAAAACCATGACCCACCTAGGTCTAGGGGATTTAACCCAGCCTCGAGCCACCATAGTACAACTCGTGATGACCTAAACACTGTACGAAGCAAAGGTGTCAATCTAGACGGACCCTTAGACAAGATGGGCATCTAAGCTGCCCTTAAAAGTCTAGTTGACCTAGGTTACACCGTTCATGCCCCAGTTTACGAGTTGATCCCAAACGAACTTAGTGGTATAGGTCAACCCCTAGCACAATAGAGTCAACCGATTCTTCAATCGGTTCCTCTAGTTCATCCGGTCTAACAAACTGTGCAATTTTCACAACCGATGATGACATTTATGGGTCAGTACGCCCCTCAGGCACAAATGTATAAAATCGCCTTGGTGACTGCGGCTCATCAATCTCAAGTCCATGCAGGCCAACATTTACCCCAAGTCTCGACTCATCAGTCTACGCTTGGGAACCCATTGATCAGTGGGCCTGCTATCATGCCAAATACCCAACACGAAGGTACCATAAAAGCAATGTAGGATATGCTTATAACAATGGGAATGCATGAAATTCTACCCCCGAAGACCCATGTTCATGAGACCCTTGGAGACATGAAAGACCTTCCCCTGGGATTTGTCATCCCAGAATTTAGAAACAAGTTCAATGGGAAGAGCAATCCAGATACTCACGTCAATGCATACTTCCTCTCCGTTCGAGCTTTGCGAGACAGGCCTAACCAGCTGAAGGCCATATTTTTGCAAACATTGACCGACGAGGCTTTGAACTGGCATCGGAGAACAATATCCGCTCAACCACACATCACTGCAGACGAAATGTTTAACCTATTTGTCTCTCACTACCACGGGTCGACACTAAGAACTCTCTCCCTAGGCGAGCTCAGTGCAACGAAACAAAACCCAGGAGAATCTTTCGAGGATTTCATCGGTCGATTCAGCGAGGCCGCGATGAGGGTCATAGAATGTCCACTTACGGACCCAACCAAAATCTCCATAGCCTTAAAGAACGTCGCTCTCGAATACAAGACCTTTTTCAGCCAAGGTCTTATCCCTCGGTGTTTTGACTCCATGATTGAGCGGGTGGTGCGACATGAAAGGGCCAGAGGGACACCCCCCAGCACCGGGCTCGACAATAAACCGATAACAACTCTCCAAAATAAGAACAAAAACGATAACAAGGGGAATGCTTTTGGCCAGGTTAATGAGATTGTTGTTAACAGACTGGCTCAAGGTTCAGCCACTTATCACAACAATCGAAACCAAAACCGAAGGCGTCAGCCTAGAGCTAACGCTCAAATTAATAACCAAAGGCGAGAGGATAATTTCACCCCTCTTAAAGACCCATTAGAAAAAGTGCTGGAATTACTCCTGACTAGAAATATGGTTTATCTCTCGCCACCATCTGAACCACCAATTTAAGTCACGGATAAGAGCAAGTAGTGCAAATGACAACAAAACCATGCTCATGATACTCAAAATTACTTGTATTTGAAATAGGTGATTCAAGGGTTAATCAATAGGGGGGTCCTCACTGTCGCACCTAGAAATCAACCTGTCGAAGAACCTAATCAAAAGATAGGTATCTCCACAAATCCCCTCCCTAAAAATATGGTCACAACGACCAAAAAGCTGGGAGCTCAAGACAACTCAAAAGAAGACGCCGTCATTCACATGATTGAGAGTGGAGAAGAAGAAGATTTTCCCAGTCAATTCATATTTGCTTGTGATCATCACTTTCAAGAGTCCGAAGAAGATATTTTGAGCCTTCTAAGAGGAAACCCCTCACCTCCAAACCTCGATAACCTTTCCAAATGAAACCAATATGGCGAAGATGATACGCTAGAAATCGATATTGTCAGAATCAAGGAAAAGATGTCATCTCTCAAACACCTCGAAATCTCCCAGTACTCTCGCTAAGCTGACTATAAGGGCCACAATTCAATTGAGTCTGATCACTCATGGCAGAAGAGAGAAGGAAGCTGAAAGAGAGGGAGCGCACGCCTGGCACTAAGGGCGAAGGATAACGCCGTCCGTGTGATTTGCCCTAATATTGTCCATGTAATATGGAGGCAACGCTGGATGTAAATGAGGGTCTTGCCGCAAGTATAAGGGCCAATGCCATGCGCAGGCTAGACTAACACCGCACGTGGAAGGTGGGAGGTGTAACACCATGCGTGTGCATAGGTGGAAGGTGGGAGGTGTAACACCATGCGTGAGATGTAGTGTCACAGTCTGGAGCATCATCGCACGTGGAAGGTGGGAGGTGCAACACCATGCGTGAGATGTAGTGTCACTGTCTGGAGCATCACCACGCGAGTATTGCCATCTAGAGCATCGCTGCACAAGTATCGCCATCTGGAGCATTGCCTAGCGAGTATCGCCATCTGGAGCATCGTCGTGCGAGTTTCGCCGTCTGGAGCATCGTCGTGCGAGTATTGCCATCTAGAGCATCATCGAGCGAGTGTCGTCGTCTAGAGCATCGTCGCGCGAGTATCGCCATCTGGAACATCGCCGCACGAGTATCGTCGTCTGGAGAATCATCGATCGAATATCACCGTTTGGAGCATCGCCGTGCGAGTATCGCCGTCTGGAGCATCGCCGCATGAGTATCGCCGTCTAGAGGATCACCGAGCGAGTGTCGCCGTCTAGAGCATCGCCGTCTAGAGCATCGCCCAGCGTGTGTTGCCGTTTGGAGCATCGCTGTGCGAGTAACACCATTTGGAGCATCGCTGCATGAATATCGTCGTCTGGAGCATTGTCGAGCAAGTATCGCCGTCTGGAGCATCACCACACGAGTATCGCCTTCTGGAGCATCGTCGAGCAAGTGTTGCCATCTAGAGCATCGTCGCAAGTGTGTTGTCGTCTGAAGCATCGCTGCCTGGGGTAACACCATGCGCGGTAGGTCAAGTGTGCAGCCATCAGCGGTGTCAGTGCCGCGCGAATGACGCCAGCCACAACTCTTTTCTCAACCACCTCATGATGTCAGCCACAGTTGGCCTCACCTACCCACGCACCTATAAATCGCGCCCCTCCTCATCCTCAACGCGATTTTCCTCTCTTTCCCTCAAACTTTATCTTTCTAGAGATCCTTGTGCTGCTGCCGTTGGGAGGCTTTCAACTGGAGCAAGGAACGACCTGCACATGAAGCCTAGGAGTGAGGCTGCCATGGGGGTTGAAGGGGCGACTTGCGCAGAGAAGTTTAGGGGTGCCGTGACATCTATGTAAGTGGATTTAGTGCTATACCTCCCTTAGATTCACTTGAATGGGATATGACTGATAGAATGAACGAATGTACAGTGGACAAAAAATGAAGTGGAATAATGCTTGAACACGGCCAATGAATTTTGGAAAAAAAGTTATAGAGTTATTTCGTTGCCAAACTTACAAGTTTGCTTGATATTATTAAGACTAAACTTATGACTTATGTCAATCTATCAGATGGTGTTTAATATGGTGATGACATGTTAATGCTTGACGGAAGGAGATTTTCCAGTAACTATGTGGGCTTTTGCCCTGTGCTTTTCGCCAACCAAACAGCACCCAAATGGGCCCAAATCGGTTTTAAATGAAAGATATACATGTATTGTTAACGTTTTCTTTTTGTATCATAAAAAATGTCATATGGATAAAAAGATATGGCCTAAAGCGTGAGACATGTTACTACTCACAGTCGCTACAAATTCCAATAACTGTGACTCTTTTTGGACCGCACTCTTGGTCTAGCAAATGATGTCCAAATGTCCTCAAATTGCCACCGTTGAAGAGCCCTGTGCATAGACTTAAAGTTACATGCTTTGAGATCTTCGAAACTTCCCATAAATTTTGAGTTATACCTCAAAATATGTGAGTGTGTCACTGGCCAATGTTTTTAGCAACTATTAATTGTTTAGAACTAAATTTTCGATCAAACTAATGAGGTCCGATTTCTGTGATAAGTGAAACATTGAAATTCTCTCATCTATCAATTAATTAGCATTAAAATTCCCTTGATAAGCGACAAGTATGAATGCTATATGATAATTGCCATGCATATGCCACATAGTTATGTGAAATATGCTTCACAACAATGTGCTATGTGAAAAGTGATAAGCGCCATATTGACGTGATTATTTCATGATGAAAGTTTCATAATAGGTGCCAAAATACCGTTGATAATATCCATGAGCAAATGTTATGCTACGATTCATGTAATGAATGTTTCGTGTTGCTTACCATACTGATAATGATGAGAATGTGATTTATCTGTTATGAAACATTGAATTTGCATGTATGAATAGAATGCTCGAGCAAGAGATGAGGCCCTAATGATGACCACTATGCAATGGGACACCCATTGATAGTAAACACTGGTCTGTTATATCATTGAGAGAGTGGCCTTTGTTTATGGATACTGGCCACTACGCAATGGGTCACCCATCGGTAGTGGGGACTGATGCATTGAGATAGTAATGCCGGAATGTTCCCTAACCTGCACAATGATAGGAATTGGTTAGGGGAGAAAAGAGGGTCACTCCATGTGATTTGGGAGACAAAATATGTGATTGATTGATACCTTGCAAGGTAAAGGCCTGTCGAACCCCTAATGCGTGCTGGGGACCGTGTGTGTGAGTTGAGGGTATTTTGGTCAATTTATACCCCCATAAATTTTTTGACTGTGTGAGTTGAGGGTATTTTGGTCAATACCCCCATGGGTCATTACCCTCCCTCCTATGGGATGGTAGAAGTCCTAAGCAACAGGTTTGGCTTGGCCTGACGGATAGAACTTCTACTACCAGGAGTAGGTGAACTAGGCAAAGAGAGTGTAACAAATAAATTGTGACTGTGATTTTAGCATGTTCGTGAGGGGATTTTTTTTCACACAAAATTGATGCAAAAAATATATGGAGACAGCGACAGCTACTGTAGGTCCATGGCGGTTTTTAAGCAAAACCGTCACGGACATAGCATGTCCATGACGGGGGCAGACGGGGACGAAACACTGTAGCAATTCGCCTATAGGCATTTTAAGACTTTGCTTATATATATATATATATATATATATATATATATATATATATATATATATATATATATATATAAACTCTTCCTAACGCATATAGGGACAAATGAATAGTGATATCGCCTACCCTCATCACCATCCAAACTTCATCGCACGATAAGAGTTGTCCTGTAGTGTTTCAATTTTCATTGTTTTTCTATAAATCTAAATTACTTAAAATTTGGAATGTCTGTACATCTTAGTGAGGTACACCTAATAAAAATATAAAAAAAATATTTTTTTAAATACAAATTGACCAAAATACCCCCCAAAATTTATGGGGGTATTTTAGTCAATTTATATTTTGTGAATTATTTTTTTTTTTCATATTTTTATTAGGTGCGCCTCACTAAGATGTACACACACTCTAAAATTTAGATCATTCCGATTAGTGAAAAAAAATATGAAAATTAAAACACTACTGGACAAATGCGCCCATGCGATGAAGTTTGGATGGTGATGATGAGTGTAGGAAAAAAATGAACAGTGATTTTGTCTACCCTCATCACCAGCCAAACTTCATTGCACGGTCATAGTTGTCTGGTTGTGTTTCATTATTCATTTTTTTTCTACAAATCTAAGTTACTTGATATTTAGAGTGTGTATACATCTTAGTGAGGCACCAAATAAAAATATGAAAAAAATAATTAGTAAATTATAAATTGACCAAAATACCCCCCAAAATTTTTGGGGGTATTTGGGTAAATTTATATTTTTCCAATTATTGTTTTCATATTTTTATTAGGTGTGTATCACTACGATGTACACATGCTCCAAATTTTAGATCTTTCCGATTAGTTAGAAAAAAAAAATGAAAAATGAAAAATGAAACACTACCAGACAATCGTGACCGTGAGATGAACTTTGGACGGCGATGAGGGTAAGCGAAATCATTGTTTATTTCATCTATACGTGTTGGGAAGAATTTCTCTCTCTCTCTCTCTCTCTCTCTCTCTCTCTCTCTCTCTTTCTATATATATATATATATATATAAGGTTGCAACCTTAAAATGTAGAATCACAGATGCACCGAAAAAAACAATCGAAAATGTTGTTTTAAATTTGAAAAACCCTCTAATTGACCATCTTGACATTGAGATGTATGAATATGAAAAAAAAGAAGTTTTTAAATCCCAGAAATAGTGCATCTTGCAACACATCATCTAGACTGTCCATTTTCAATATTTTCATATATTTATAGATCTACTTGATTTTAAGCATTTTTGGAATTTAATTTTTTCTAATTAGATATGTAAATATATTTTAAGATAACAATAAGATTTTTTTACAACAAAATTACATGTTATGTCAAAATTTGGAGGTGCGCCTTAATTGGACTGTTTAAAGTTGCAACCTTATAGAAACCGCACCTATATATATATATATATATATATATATATATATATATATATATATATATATATATATATATATATATATATATATATATATATATATATATATATGGGAAACATTTATATAGAGCCGAGGCTCTAAACAATCAAATTTGAGCCTACCTCAAAAATTTCAGTAGAAGAGGTTGTTTTGATGCCCAAATATCTTCAAATTGATCATCTTGACATCAAGATGCATGGATATAAGAAAAAAATGGATTTAAAGTTTTAAAAATAGTGTATTTTATAATGCATTTTTAGACAGTCAATTTTCAAGATTTTCAAGTTTTCAAAGATATGTCGATCTACACTATTTTTGAAGTTTTAAACTTTAAAAATACTATGAAAATATATTTTAAGGCTATCACAAAGATTTCCAATATTGAAACCACATTGCTCGACACTATTTGAATGCATGCTCTAATTTGATTGTTTAGAGCCTAGGCTCTATACAAACCGCACCATATATATATATATATATATATATATATATATATATATATATATATATATATACTGCAAAATGCCTATAGGTAAAAAATGAACAGTGATTTCGCCTATCCTCATCATCATCAAACTTTATAGTATGTTCACAGTTGTCCGGTAATGTTTCAAATTTTTTTTTTTCTCATCGGAATGATCTGAAAGTTGGAGCGTGCGTACATCTCAGTGAGGTGCACCAAATAAAAATATGAAAAAAATAGTTCGTAAAATATAATTGACCAAAATACCTCATAAATTTTTGAGTTTATTTTAGTCAATTTCTATTTTACGAATTATTTTTTTTATATTTTTATTAGGTGCACGTCACTAAGCAGCACACATGCTCCAAATTTCAAGTAATTTAGATTTGTAGAAACACAATGAAAAATGAAATACTACCGTACAATTGTGATCGTACGATGCATTTTGGATGGTGATGAGAATAGGCGAAATCATGGTTCATTTTCGCCTAGGCTCTAAACCATCAAATTCGAACTAACCTCAAAACTTTCCCAAGAAGAGGTTGTTTAGCTGCCCAAATATCGTTAAATTCATCATCTCGACATCAAGATGCATGGACATGAGAAAAAAAATAGATTTCAAGTTTTGAAAGTAGTGCATCTCGCAACACATTTTTGGACCGTCAATTTTCAAGATTTTTAAGTTTTCATAGATCAACTCGATCTACACTATTTTTTATGCTTTAAATTTTAGAACTAAAGATGAAAATTTAGTTTAAGGCTATTAAAAAACTTTCCAGTATTAAAACTATATTCTCGACATTATTTAAAGGTGGCCTCTAATTTGATTGCTTAGAGCCTCAGCTCTATATAAACCGTACTCATATATATATATATATATATATATATATATATATATATATATATATATATATATATATATATATATATATATATATAATATTATATTTTTTGTGCGAGTTGGGTCTGACTCCCTTGATTTTCCGTCAGGGTGTAGCCAAACCAGATCCAACGCGACCCGTTGCCACCCTTGGCCTACTGTCGTACAGCTGTTTGGATTAAGTGTTCTAGAAAGAGTACACCCAGTGTCTTAAAATATGCCGAGTCGAACCGGACTCGCCCGGTTCGAAGCGAGAATCGGCACAGTCCGTGCCGGTTCTAGTATTTTACACGGAATCTCCCGACTCCTGAGAGAACGGGGTGATTCTGTATAGTGAATCGCCAATTCACTGTACCGAATCGACGAGTCTCGTGAAAACCACGGGCTGCACAATGTTCTTCACGGGTTTCTTCAAAATTTGTCCTTTTTTTTTATCATTTATCTTCTTTTTTTTGCCATGTGATCGAATATTCAGGCTTTATGCAGCTTTTTTCAGCCTTTTCATGCATTAAATGGTGGAAAAATTTCAAATTTTTGGATCATGAAAGTTGCGGGTTTTAGGGTTTCCGCTTTTCATTTTGTTTCATGCCAAATAGGGCATGAATCTGTGCAACGTTTGAGGCATATTGATCATAAATTTGTTCATTAGAAATTTCTGTTACAAATTCGTGATTATATTTGAGAAAAACAGATTAATTTGGAGATTGAAGATTAATTTGGAGATTGAAGCCCCCGGGTTCACGAAACCAGGTAAGAACTCTGCTTTTTTTTTTTTTTCCCGCTATTTGATCAATTTCAGTCCATATTTTGAAAATAATCAGTTAAATTAGTAGGGTTTTAAATCTTTATCGGGTCTTTTATCATTTATCATATTCAAGTTTATTTAATTTACTCAATTACAGCCTGAGTTTTTAGAAGAACACAGTGATGTCTATGAAAAAAAAATTCTGCTGTTCTTTTTTTTTTTTTTCCCGTCTTTCGATCTATTGTTCACAAATATATTACAAATAATGTGTTAGATTTCTAGGGTTTTGAATCGTTATAGTCTTGTTTATAATTAGATTGTATTCAATTTGATCTGATTTATTCAATTTGAGCTTTCTTTTTTTAGATTCAATGACTGTTGTCTGTGAAGAACTGCATTTTTTTTTTTTTTGCTCAATTTAATCGATTTGATTTGATTTATTGATGATAATGTGTTCATAATTTAGGGTTTTGATTTCTTATAGTGTTGTTTATCAAAACATGTACTCAATTGGATGTAATTTATTCGTTTGGAGGTGGATTTTTGAGTAGAAATGGCTGATGTAAGGTGGCTATGTGAAGAGTCGATTTTTTTTATTTATTTTTTATTTATTTATTTTTTATTTTGTAATCCATGATCAAATTTTTGAAAAAAATTTGTGATTTTTCAAAAAAGATGTGAAAATTGTGACAAAGTTTTGATTATCATGAGGTATTAAACCATATTTTTAATTTTTATTGTTTGAGTTTGTTGTACTTTTTTTTTTTTTTTTTTTATCCATGATCGAATTTTTTGAAAAATGATGATTTTTCTAAAAGATGTGAAAATTGTGACCAGGTTTTGATTATCATGAGGTATTAAACCATATTTTTAATTTTTATTGTTGAAGTTTTTGTTGAAAAAATTGTATGTTGATAGATTATTTATGCAAAAAAATACATGTTATTATATTTTTAATGTAAAACTGTATTTTTTTTAATTTGTTGTTAATGTATTTTTGAGTTGGAATGATTAATGTTAGGTGGCTCTGTGAAGAATTATTATTATTTTTTAAATACATGATCGATTTTTTTTGAAAAATCATGATTTTCCGAAAAGATGTGAAAATAGTGATCAGGTTTTGATTATCATGAGGTATTAAACCATATTTTAAACTTTTATTGTTAAAGTTTTTGTTGAAAAAATTGTATGTTGATAGATTATTTATGAAAAAAAGTGAATATTATTATATTTTTAATGCAAAACTAAATTGTTTTAATTTGTTGTTAATGCATTTTTGAGTTGGAATGACTGATGTTAGGTGGCTCTGTGAAGACTTTTTTTTATTTGTTTTTTTTTTAATACATGACCGTTTTTTTTGAAAAATCATGATTTTTTGAAAAGATGTGAAAATAGTGATCAGGTTTTGATTATCATGAGGTATTAAACCATATTTTAAATTTTTATTGTTAAAGTTTTTGTTGAAAAAATTGTATGTTGATAGATTATTTATGAAAAAAAATGAATATTATTATATTTTTAATGCAAAACTAAATTTTTTTAATTTGTTGTTAATGAATTTTTGAGTTGGAATGACTGATGTTAGGTGGCTCTGTGAAGAGTTTTTTTTATTTGTTTTTTTTTTAATACATGACCAATTTTTTTTGAAAAATCGTGATTTTTCAAAAAGATGTGAAAATAGTGACCAGGTTTTGATTATCATGAGGTATTAAACCATATTTTTAATTTTTATTGTTAAAGTTTTTGTTGAAAAAATTGTATGTTGATAGATTATTTATGCAAAAAAATGAATGTTATTATATTTTTAATACAAAACTGTATTTTTTTAATTTGTTGTTAATGCTTTTTTGAGTTGGAATGACTGATGTTAGGTGGCTCTGTGAAGACTTGTTTTTATTTTTATTTTTTTTAGTACATGATTGATTTTTTTGAAAAATCATGATTTTTCGAAAAGATGTGAAAATAGTGACCAGGTTTTGATTATCATGAGGTATTAAACCATATTTTTAATTTTTATTGTTAAAGTTTTTGTAGAAAAAATTGTATTTTGATAGAATATTTATGAAAAAACATACATGTTATTATATTTTTAATACAAAACTGTATTATATTTTTAATGTAGTTTTGTATTAAAAATGTATTTTCAATTTTTAAAATTTTGAATGCAAAAAATACATGTTGTTAAATTGTATTATCGTGAGGAATTAAAGTGATTATCATTGTAAAAAAATCGTGGCATGCATGACAATTATATTATCTTGCATTTTTTCAATTTTATTATTAAAATTTTAATGCAAAAAATGTATGTTCTTGATAATTGAGTTGTAGCCATGTTTGGAGCTTTCATTTTGTATTATATTATCCTTTATATTTGTAATTGATATGTACGAAAATATTATTGTCAATAGAGGTATTTTTGCAATAACAAACAACAACAAATAACCAGCGTTACCGAGAAGAAAAACGACGTCGTCTATCATTTTATTTTTAGATCGTATGTTACTAATTGTATGCTTTATTGTAGTCCATGTATGTTAATATACTTATTCCATGATAATTCTATGTTTATCCGTGTGATGTAAATTAAATGGCAAATAGTAGTTCATGCAGGGAAAGAACATATCAATATTCGCATATTCATACAAATAAATGAAAATTCTTAATGGAGTAATAATTTTTTCAGATTTTTTTGAAGTTTTAATATGACTGATTCAGTTGATTCTCCATTTGGATCACCGATTCGCCAATCCAAATTGATTTGAGGTACCCGATCCGGATCATCGATCCGCTTTTTAAACCATTGGGTACACCTCTAAAATTGTCCCGTTAACGGCCTTTGGACTATTTGTTAAAACTTTATTTTTGAACAAAATAACACTTTACGAAATGGTAGGAATTTTGAGCTTTATCTTACTTTTTGTTCTAATGCTTGTTCCGTTTTGAAGTTACCAAAAAGACAAAGTGTACAAAGCCACGTGGCTCTGTTTTTATGCCCCTTGACCACCTGGCCCCTAGAGCCTTCACAGGAGCAAAACCCAAAAATATATTTTATATGTCAACAAAATCAGAGATTTGGTGCTAGAGAAGGAGTATACTATTCATTGATTCCATCTTGTACCACTCAAAGCAGTAGTTTTAGGAATCCTATTTTTGGGTTGTAGCTTCTTCAATCTTCAAGAAAACAAAAAGAATTTAAAAGATGTGCTCTGCATGCCTAAAAGAAAAATAAATCATATGTTGAACATGGGGTCTCCAATTTGGAGGATGATAACTAAGATCTCCACATCAAAAGTTTTTGAAATTGTTCATATGGTAATAATTAGCTGGATTTCAATATTTGGGACTGAAGAAGTACTCCAAAAGGAGCATTTTGCCCGAGGGACTAAATATATAGTACAGCTCCCATGAAAGCACAATCCTTTTATATTTTTTTTTGTAGGATAGATTATTTTCTTCTTTTTTTTTCATTTTAAAAGCATTAAATGTGGGATGGGCCTGGGGAACATCCCCATGCTGCGTTTTACATTGCTACCGACATCACCCCATCATTAACTTCTAAACCACTTGAAAAAGAGTGCCTTTTGTATAGAGTGGATGCTCTAAACAAAGTAAAGTACACCTTTTGTTGGGAAATGTAGTTTGCATTTCATAAATCTTTGTAATAACTTTAAAATATATTTTTATTTTTAATTATAATGTTTAAAGTTTAAAAATAGTGTTGATTAAGCAGATATATGAAACTTAAAAATCTTAAAAAATTATGATCTAAAATTGTACTATAAAATATATTATTTTTAAAATTTAAAATTTATTTATTTATGTTTTCATGTCCATACATCTTGATGTCAAGATTATCAATTTAAAGATGTTTGGACATCAAAACAACATTTTCTAGTGAAGTTTTTGAAATGCCTTCTAATTTGATTGTTTAGAGCTTGGGGGTATAAACTTTTGAAAAAACGGGTAAGGCCCATCGTCCCAATGAATTACCTTAAAAAATAAAAATAAAAAAAGCATTAAATCAGCATAGTGAAGCAGAAGGTCTACCCCGCAAATGACATTTTCACCAAAAACTTTCAACCTTCTCGAAAGGTGGCCTAAAGTCCATGGCTTGTCATATAAGCCATTTGCCCTTATGAGAGAGAAAAGAATATCTAATAGCCGCAAACGTTAGTATGCTCCATTAAAGAAAAATAAACATTTCGTCGATCAATAGTTTGTAATATATATATATATATATATATATATATATATATATATATATATATATATATATATATATATGATGTGGTTTGCATGAGGTTGTAAATTGTAAATAATCAAGCAAAACGTGGCTCCAAAATTTATCATAAGTAAAAAAAAATAGAATAATTTTAAAAACTATTTTTATTTTTAATTATAAAATTTCCATACATCTTGAGATAATCAATTAGGAAGTTTCTTAAAAAACATTCCTTTGGGATGCACCTTAATTCTACAACTTTAAATTGCCACCTTATGCAAACTTTATCCATCCTAATAATAATATTCAATCAATTGATAATGATTATAAAACTTCACGTTATTTCTCGTGGGAAACAAGAAAGGAATCTTGAACTTTGAAATTTCGTGCTGGTCATTTTTTCTCATAGAGTATTTGGGTAAAAGCATAAAAAAGTCCAACTAGAGTGTAAAATGATTCTCACCAGATGTAACAATCAAATCAAGCCAAAACCCAGTTAGATTCCTTGTGTGCTTAATATTCAAATTCTTCAGGACCACATAAAAAAAAGAAAGTATACAATACGATCATTTATTTTTGGTATGACGTATTCACAATTAATTTAGATCATTGGTTGTGAAATTGGATGGTTGCATCTTTTTCATTGACCAAACACAAACTTCAATTTTTTTTTTAACATTATGGCACATCCAAGCTTTCTGATTTCACATTAAATGGCTATAAATAATTGTGACGTCATTGTAACAAAGATAAGTGATCTGATTGTATATAATCCCCATAAATAAAAGAAGAAAAGTGATTTATATAAGGATCCTAAGTTTTTTTCTAAAATACGAAATGCTCTGTTTATAGGTAGAAATTACAACGAAGGTCGGTCAAAATTTTTTTTTTTTTTTAGCATTTTTAAAATTTCTTTTTAATCTGAGAATAGAATCCTCGATCTAAATTTTAATTTTTTTTTAGTTTTTTCGTAAGTAGGGCAATGCCCCAAGCTTTAAGCTAAGTACCCTACTAAAGAAAAAACTTAAAATTCAATCCAAGGATGTCTTCAAACCGAGAGGCAACTTTTTTTAAAATAGAACATTTTATATTTTAAAAAAAAATTTAGGAAAAATATCTCCATATCCTCTATTTTTAAGTTTCATATCTCCATACATCAACGGTTTAAAAACAAATCTTGGCCATAAAAATCCTATGTTTTATGTCGTTTAACCTCTTAGACTAACTTTACTATCATTAATCTTATTTTTCTAACCCAAATTTTTTTTAGAATGACGACATTTTCTGAACACATCCTTTCTCTAATTTTAGAGAGGGAGATCAATGAGAGAAAATAATGGCAATGGTAGTATAGTGATTTTATATACTTTACTTTTTTTTTTTTTTTTTTAGAGAGGGAGATCAATGAGGGAAATTAATGGCAATGGTGGCATAGTGATTTTATGCACTTTACTTTTTGTTTAGAGAGGGAGATCAATGAGAGAAATTAATGGCAATGGTGGTATAGTGATTTTATGTACTTTGTTTTAGAGAGGAGATCAATGGCAATGGCGGTATAGTGATTTTATGCACTTTACTTTTTTTTTTTTAGAGAGGGAGATCAATGAGAGAAATCAATGGCAATGGTGGTATAGTGATTTTATGCACTTTGTTTTAGAGAGGAGATCAATGCCAATGGTGGTATAGTGATTTTATGCACTTTGTTTTAGAGAGGAGATCAATGGCAATGGCGGTATAGTGATTTTATGCACTTTACTTTTTTTTTTTTTAGAGAGGGAGATCAATGAGAAAAATTAATGGCAATGGTGGTATAGGGATTTTATGCAATTTGTTTTAGAGAGGAGATCAATGGCAATGGTGGTATAGTGATTTTATGAAATTTTTTTTTAGAGAGAGATCAATGACAATGATGATACAGTGATCCTATGCACTTTCTAGACAATTAGAGAGGAGAGAGAAGAGGAGGTGGAGGTCATGCATCTAATAAACTTATTTTAGAGAAAGAGGTAGTATGGAAAGAGAAAGGGCTTGGAGAGAGAAAAAGAGAAAGAAGTTTGAAAAGTGCATGTGAAGACAGATAGGATGGATTTAAAAAGAGTTATCATTCTATAATTCATTTGGATTAAAAAATATGATTAAAAAGAGTAAAATTAATCTAAGAACTTAAAAGATGTAAAATGATTTTTGTGGCCCGTTTTTAAAACGTAGGTGGAGATATTATCCTTAAAATTAAAGAATATTGGGATACTTTCCAAAAAATTTAAAGGTCAAAGAAGAAACCAACCTCAAAAGCCGATAATATTAAACGGATTGAAAATTTCATTTCACAAGAAAGACACTCTTCACAATATTTAGGCCCCAAACCCAAGAACCAGGCTTATAAAACCTCGCCTATCAAACCAAAAATGGCACTTCTTTCTCTGAGAAAACTCTATTCAATCGAACACAGTCAATGCCCAAAACTCAGGGGCCACCGGGAAACCGGTCTTCGAAACCCAATAGTGGTTTCTGGTTTTCCAGCCATAGGCTCTGGTTTGTTGTCTTCTCTTCCACTCTGCTTCTTTTCTCTCTTTTATTTGGTTTCAAAGTGATTTTTCATAGAGCAAACGTCCTTGGAAGACAGTGCTTAAGGCCAATTGCAGGTGGGTTTTTCCCTACTTCGAGAATCGCCATGGTTAGTAGCTCTGATGAATCCAAGAGAAATGGCTTTAGGTCTTTTGAAGGTTTAATGGCGATGGTTTTGCCAAATAAGGAAAGTTATGCAGAGAAGTTTGGGTATGATTTCAGTGATTGCAGCGAAATGATCGACAGAAGCAGGCCACCAAGCTGGAGTAAAATTCTCGCTGTAAAAGCCCATCTTCACAACTATGACTGGATTTTCTGGAACGATGCAGTAAATATCACAAAACCCAGTTTATATTTGGGTAGATTAAGGGAGGTTCTTGAAGTTCTGGTTTTGTGCAACAGCACAAGATTTGTTTCTTACTTCTCACTGCTCTTTTTCAGAACTTGTGTGCCTTTTAATAACTGATTGTGACCTGTGATTTTCTATAACTTATTCTAATGAAGCTAAACATCTTCATTTCCAGTTTTTAATACAAACTCACAATTTTCATTTTCATAAATTGAATAGGGGCTGTGGTGTTTCCTAATGGTTCTTTTATAAAATAGTTCTTGTAAACTTTAAAATTTAATCAACTGTTGCTTTTTAATTGCTCTTCTCTAAAACCCATCAAGCCCATCAACCTCTTTTAAACTTTAAAATTCAAACTGTTGCTTTTTAATGGTTCTTCTCTAAAACCCATCAAGCCCATTAACCTCTTTTAAACTCTACAATTCAAATTGTTGCTTTTTAATGGCTCTTCTCTAAAGCCCATCAACGTCTTTTAAACTTTAAAATTCAAACTGTTGCTTTTTAATTGCTCTTCTCTAAAACCCATCAAGCCTGTCAACCACTTTTAAGGTTGCAGCTTCCATTTTTAATAATATATGGACTGGTTCTTATGCTTTCTACTTAGTGTCTTTTTTCTAAGCCCAACAATCAACTCAACTTAAGGAGGTTTTGATACTCATGCTATTTGTTTCAGGACTCTCTGATAACCAATTCAAATGTTTCTCTAGTAAGATTTCTCCACTACTCCATTTATTTATTTATATTATTATTTATTGTCATTTCTTTTTTATTTTCTTTTCATTAATTACTAATTTAATTATTAACATCCAGGAGCAGGTTTTGTATTCTGTGATAGGGGATTCAGAGGTGCAGGAGTGGCCTGATTTAATCCTCACAAAGGATGCAACGGGTGTAAACGCAGGTATAACCTGATTTGTTTATTTGAAATTGTGGATTAATGTTTTCGGCTTGCCAAAATTTCGTCCTAAACGTCATTTTCCTAAGAACTCTCGCACAAAATTATCGGGGAAAAAAAAAAGAAACTTCGGTTGGAGTTTTCGAGATTAATGGTTTTCTCTAACTAGAAAGGACGAAAGGGAAAGGTGGGGCTCCATTTCTCAAAATTTTAGGTCAATTTTATGCACAAAAAAAAAAAAAAGGTGTCATTTTATTGTTTTGTTAATTTCTTTTGAATATTCAAATTTGGAAATTTCGGTTTAAGCTTGGGTTGATGGCCATGGGCTCGACAACATCGGCCCATGGGTCCTCTGAATGGCTGAGTAGGGTTGGGACTGGGCCTGGTTTGCTAGGCACAGCCGGAAAAACTAGGCCCCGGCCACTACACGTCGCTCGAGAATTGTGCCACCTTTACCTAGGCCACAGGGCAAGCCCTGCTTGGCTGGGACTGGGCCGACCCTGTATTTACCTTTTCTTTTTAGGGCCTGACTGAGCCCCTTTTAGACCCGGGGTGGCTATAAGCAGGCCCGGCTCACAGCCGGGCATGGCGTGCCTTTTTGCCAGCTCTAAAAAGTGTACAGATTCTCATAATTTGTTGAGTGTTCTACACGTATTATTGTATCTTATAATAGGAAAATTATTTCATGAGGGTTGGATCGCATTTCTACAATTTGTAACCTAAAGTATAAAGCATCCATCTTGAAACAATTGAAACTAATGGTTCAAATGTTTTTTTAATAGATTGTTGTTATTATTGTTATTATTTTTTTCATATTGATGATCTCCGTATTAGATATTACTTGTCTTTAAAAATTAAGTCCAAAAATCCGCCTGGGAAATACATTTTTAAGAGATGATCCATTTCTACATGGAATCATAGAAACCGTGTCCTTTATAACATGCTAGTTTCAACTTTACCTGTTAAACAAGTCATGCCCCTTGGATGACACAATAAACAATAAAGTGACTGTGCTAATTGAATTTTTTTTGTGTGCCATCATCTCTATTCTTTCAAGTCGGGTAAGTCAAGATTTGAACCCATGATCTAATACGCTTTGTTTCTTTACCATTAAGTAACTCTAGTCCAATAAAGGCAAGGATCTTAAGCTTTCTGTTAACGCGTTTCAAGCTTGGGTAAAGGAGGTAGGTTGTATTGGGCAGGTAGTGAGTTGAAAATTTTACAATATCTTATCATGAATTCTGAACCTATGTTACATAGATCTTGATAGACAAGAATCTCTAGTCGATCCTAAATGGTTGAGATAAATCTCGGATGATGATGATGTTTATGAGGTCAATTTTTGACTCATAAGTTGGCCAGTTTTTTGTTGTAGAAATGTTAGTATAAGACTAGTACTAGACGAATCCTATTATCTTGATTTGGTAGCGTGTTGATGATATGCTACACAACATCTCAAGTTTGAATCCTACAATTGAGAAATAAAAACCTTCATGCTTTATGATGATTTCATAAGGCGATGTCCATGTTGGCTTAGAAGTTAGCCACCATTAGGCCTAAACAAGATGGAATTTAAACGTGAGCGGCTCTTTCCATAGTTTTTGAGAATGGTGGTCTGATTGGTTGGCATGTTGAGTAATGCCTTGAGCAACTTGGTCTAAAAGAAAATTCATTTTCGTTGGTCAGAGTAATAAGTTTTGCCTAGTTGAATTGGCTATACATAGTTGAAATTTTTTTTGGTAATATATTAAAGATAAGGATTTTTGTTCTTTCTTTTATTTTTGAAGAACTAGTCCAACAGGTTTGGCTATACCTTTTGCTAATCTTAGACTAGATCCCTTACCGATCTCGGCAATATTCTTTCCTCTACATAGTAAGTTATGTTGTACCCCTTACCGATCTCGGCAATATTCTTCCTCTACATAGTAAGTTATTTTGGATGTCAAATGATTAGGGTTAGTGATGGTTTATTTTGTATTTTGGATGAAGGTGATTCCCATCTTGCCTGTACAAACTGTGTGCAAAAGAGAGGAGCTTTATGATCATCATGGCATCACATGATTCATGTGTTTTACAATAGCCTTTCTTTGGCTTCGTTCTTGGACCATAGTAGAAGAAAGTATTCCTTTTCGTCAATATGCCATGCGGGGCTAAAAAACCCACCAGTTATCTCTCTTGATAAAGACAAAGCAAAAAATGGGACATCTCTCTTTGAGCACATGACTCTTACTGATGATTAACCCGCCCATGAATGAAAATTTGGGAAAAGTTTATATAAGGTGTCAACTTTATACTGTATAAAAAGGGTGCACCCAAAAAAATCCATTTAGAAGGTTGTAAAGCCCATAAATCGATCATCTCAATCTCGAGATTCATAAGATATGAAAAAAAAAAGGGTGATTTTTGTCCTACAAATAATTCATCTTCTAACACACTATCTGGACCCTCTATTTTCAAGATTTTCAAATGTTCACAGATCTGCATGATCATGCTCATTTTTGGAACTTATAAATTTCATAATTGGGGGTAACAATAAATTTTCATATCCTCGTAGGACTACGCAGCACCAAAATTGCATTTCCGGCATAGTTTTGAGTTGTACCTTAGTTCAATAGTATAAGGTTGACACCTTAGCCAAACCTCACCCATGAAAGGTCAAACATGGTGTGAGCATTGTGGCATTTTGGTTATGTATCTGAAAACTCGCATCTTGTGTGATTGTACAGCTTTTTACAAGACGACAGTAGCATAAGCTAGGCACACAAAGTTGTCAGGAGACTGCTAACAAACGACTAGCATGCCCTAGAGGTTGGGTTGCTTTATGTTTCAAGTTTGACCTAGGGTTAAAGGACCTCAATAGTAGGTTGGAAATTTTGGTTCAAAAGCTCTCTACTTTTGTTTCATCCAGTCCGACTTGAGCGATTCTCAAGTATGATTGTTGTACAAATACATAGAAATGTTAAATGAAAAAAATAGGAAAATCGGGTCATTCCGGTGTTCCCCACCCACCTAACGATTCTGAGTAAGCTCAAGCAATTTTTATAACACTTTTGTAAAAATAATTAACGAAAGTGACAGTCAAGTTCGTTCCGAAGCATAAGGCCAAAGGACCATATTTGAAAAATCAAATATTATGGTCGTTATATGGAACGAAAACGTACTTATATAATATCTTTCTTTCAGGGATTTTTTTTGTGCGAAACTCAAATTGGAGCCAAGAGTTTCTAGACACATGGTGGAATCAGAAAGAGTTCATCCGGAAATTCGGATCTACGAAGAGTGGTGACAATGATGCTTTAAAGCATCTCATAAGCCACTTATCTCCCCAAGAGCTACAAAAACATGTTAGAGTGTCTAAAATGCAATGCTTGTTTAACTCTTACCCTTGGTTTCCTTCATGGAAAACAGCTTTCAGACTTATTACTTCCCCTAAAACTACTTGGCAAGGTAAGCATCATCTATACATATGTGTTGTTTTTTTATTTTTTATGAACTGTAACTTAAATACATACAGATTGATCTACTATACACATACTTCATTTACTTAATTTTTGAATGGATTTGCAACAGTGAAAATTAACTATGTGTTATCCCATTTTGTCACTATAAATTTCATGGATTATCATGTATTTAACATTACCTCATTCTTGAATTTGCAGGTTCATACTCCGAAGGAGATTTTATGGTTCATTTAGCAGGCTTGGATGATAAGAAACGATGGGCGCGTAAGGTTCTTCGAGAGATACAAATGAGTTCTAAAGGATAATGCTTCCTGTTCTGCATATTTACATTACTGTTCTTGTGGTTAGGTTAGGATTCAAGAATTATAAACATAAACTGGGGAGTCATTTAGTAATCATGTTTGGAATTGTAAATGAGAAAGCTTACACATCTTGTATTGTATTATCTAGACCCTAAAATTTCTAAGATTTTTAAGTGTTCGTGTTCCATCTACCCTATTTTTGAAAATTTGAATCTTATAATTAGAGATGAAAATAATTTTTAGGCTATCAAAAAGGTTTATGATAATGAAATAACATGTTTCGATACTATTTAAAGGTGCACCGTATTTTAATGGTTTAGAGCCTCAACTTTATACAAACCACAAGTCTAATATGACAAAATATAGAAATTTAATATGACAAAATATAGAAATTTACTTTGAATGTCCTTGCATTTTGTTGAATTTAAAAATTGATCTCAATATTTTATTTGTTTATATTCATGTACCCCTTCTTAGAGGATATGATGTATTTGGATTTTAGTATATTTTATATATCAAGTTCAAATTTTGGGTGCCCTACTTTTTACTATTATGTCACCTATAAAAACATATATATATTTTTAAATAAGTAAAGTAAATGAAATAACAAAAATAACATTTAAAGGTTTAAAAGATATTTTGGTCATTTTGTTTTTATTTTATCTTTTTTGGCTTTTTTTTGCAAATGCGTGATAGAGCAAATTATGCATGAACCTAAAATATAATTTGAGGCCCATTATATAAATTTTAAAATTATAACCGATATTTCCATGAATTTCCCTAATGCTAAGAATTTTGGGTCGCGTCAAAGAGAGTATCTATAAGAATTATTTTTTTTGTCGATCTGAATTTGTTATCTACTACCCTATGTAGGATGACATGGTTATAACAGCCTTGCAAAAAGTGTGTTAGAAACCTCATGTTTCTTCTTTTAAATGGATGCCAAATAGAAAGACTTTAGTATGAGGGGTCTAATAAAAATAAAATTCAAGAATCTTAGTTTTGAGAAAGCAACAGTACCACTCTTTGTTTTTAGTAGGCTCTAAGCTGTCAAATATGAAATTAAGTAGTTGAGGGTGTGTCATTGCTCTGTATACCTTTCTTTCAAAGGTTTTGAACCTGATTGATGGCACACCCTCATATGTCTAATGTTACATTGGACGACTAAGATAATCACGGCATTTTTTGTATTAAAGATAGACGGTTTTTTTTGCATATTTTCTCCTAAAAGAATATAATTGATTAGTTTTTGGGCTTGTTTTGTTCCCTGAAAAGAAATATTTTGAAATTTTTAAAATGAGAAAGATGATTGAGGGCTCGCAGAAAAATGTATCCTACAATATCTATAGAATTAAAACTTTTTTCTTATGTTCGTGACACGCATCGACCTTTTAACTTTAGCTTAATAATGAAGTACATATATAGCTTCTTTTCTAAAAAATGATAAAACCGGGATGATCGGAATCAAAATAATAAACAATCCCATACTCTAATAGCATGAAAGCTTGAATTAGGGGAGGATGGGTACATCAAAGATCTCATATCTATATCCAAACAATAGTCACAAATACCGTTTTTGTTAATTTCTCTTGGCAAATAATTTGTCCCTAGCTCTTTCAAATTAATTCTTCCTCAGAAAAATAATATTACAAGAAATAGGAAATCCTTACTCTTAGAAAAATGAAAACTTACAAAAAAAAAAAAAAACTTTATTAAAGGTAATGCGTTGGAAAAGTATATGATATGTTGGTTTAATAATCACTGGAAACTAATATTAATGTTCATATTTCTAATTTTGTTCGTGTTGGTTAGCTAGTCTCTTTCTCACTTAAGAGCGGTGAGAAATCCAATCATCATTATCAGAGTTTTTTTCTAATTATTTGGGTATGCTTCATGAATCCTGGTTGGATATTCCGCTTTATCAAGGGTCACACTTTCGGTGAGGCTGTAAGCCGCAATATCTTTTTTTACTATTTCTAACCATGCCTTTTTAGGTCTATCCTTTCCTCTTTTTGAGCATTTCACTCAAAACAACTCGTACCTTCTAATATATGTTAAACTAGATTTGTGCTACATATGGCCAGCCTACTTAAATCTACTTTCTCTTAACAAGAAATCTACGGTAACAAAAAATATAATTACTATAGTAAAAACAACTATTATGGTGAAAAAGACTCTCGGTGAAAATCTCCTACGGCAGTGAAAAGGCTCATGAAATTGATATAGAAGATTAAGTACCACACTCAAAACAAGAACCACGGTCAAAACACAAACTACGGTCTAAACTATGGTTAGCAAGTCTCCATTGAAATCCGTCAACAACTCCGAGTTTTTTTAAAAGATCTTAAAAAAATCACGTTTTTTAATAGAACCGATATAAATCCGTATTTTATCTTTATACAAAACAATTTTCAAAAAACTTCTTCCCTATGACTTTATTTTTTCATTAACTTATATTGAATTTTGGTTTAAAGATAATACATTAATAATGGAGGTAAATTAAGAATCTTAATTTAACAAAAAAATTCTATAAAAAATTTCACCAATGAGTTCCTTGAAAAAAGTGCACAAAAAAATGCAAGCAATATATTCCCTGAAAAGGAGTAATCAAAACAATCACATACCTCAAAATAATAGGTATAATTAGATGATGAGTAACCCAATGAAATTTTTTGTTTGTTTTTTTGTCTAAGCCTCTAGCGTACTTGTGAAGAACAAGAGAGAGATTCAATAATAGTAAAGATTTAGGTAGCTAGGAATTCAATGGAAGATTCAAATTTTCTTACGAATTTTTTTGCTTTTTTTATGCATAGAGAAGTTTGAATAATTTTATTTTTTATTTTTTATTTTTTATTTCATTGGTCTATACAACATAGCATTTTGGATGGACAACTATTTTACATATTTGGATCGTTATGTTTTCTTTTAATTAACTGCAATCCTATACTGGGGGCATCTTTTTTTTTTTTTGTTCATTGAAAATAATCGTATACCTTGGACACAGTTCTTATTGTTTGCTAATTATTTTTTGTATTTAGTATTGTTGTTATTGTTCCATTTTATGCTCCAATAAATCTACGATTGTTGTTGAATTTATAGCAAATTTCAACAAAAAATTGTCAAGTACTATTTTAATGACCCTAATAAGGCTGTAGAATTATTGTTTAGTGGGTTTAATATATTTAAACAATAGATGTAAATCATAATTTTATACCGTGTCATCTTTACACATCCAATTTTTTCACTCCGTATTTTTTAATCAAATCCAAAATATTCACAATTCTAAAAATTATCTTAGTTTTTTGGTGATCTGTATATTTGATTCATTTTTTTCCTCTAAAATTTTAAAATAAAACAGATTTATTGTCAATATTTTAGTCAGCTATATTTTATTATTCCCTGACTAACTAACTATAACGTAAACCAGGTAAATGACTCCGTTGAGCTAAGAGGTCATTGGACCTCGGATAAAATCAATTCTGTAGCAAAAAATCCAAAATCCGTACTAAAGTTTCATAGTGAAACCATCTTTTTCAAGGACAAAAATAAAGGAAACTCCACTTCTCCATAGACGCGGGCAACAGAAAAAAAATTACACATAAAGGCCTACTTTGGGGGTCTACATTGTACTAATAGTCTAGCAAAGATGTATAAAATTCGAATTGTTTTTACTCCTTCGAATTTTACTGTCTATTTACTCCTTAGCCTTCGAATTTTATACATCTTTGCTAGACTATTAGTACAATGTAGACCCCCAAAGTAGGCCTTTATGTGTAATTTTTTTTCTGTTGCCCGCGTCTATGGAGAAGTGGAGTTTCCTTTATTTTTGTCCTTGAAAAAGATGGTTTCACTATGAAACTTTAGTACGGATTTTGGATTTTTTGCTACAGAATTGATTTTATCCGAGGTCCAATGACCTCTTAGCTCAACGGAGTCATTTACCTGGTTTACGTTATAGTTAGTTAGTCAGGGAATAATAAAATATAGCTGACTAAAATATTGACAATAAATCTGTTTTATTTTAAAATTTTAGAGGAAAAAAATGAATCAAATATACAGATCACCAAAAAACTAAGATAATATTTTCAGAAAATATTTTCATGTTAAAAAATTCTTTTTAAGTATAAGAATATTTTTACACCGATTGGCCCCAATGCATCATTTCACACCAATTGGCAGTAAAAATATTTTTACACCTAACTGAAAAATATTTTCATGCGAACCAAACGTGCCCTTAGATATTTTGGGGAACAATTTTTTGATTCCGGACGGCTGGGGAGGTACTGGCAGACTTTTTTAAATTCAAATTCTGTATGGGACAAACCCATCCAACGAAAAGAGCAAATGGGATTGAAAAAACAAAACAAGCAAATGCAATAAAATGCCGTGACCATCCCTAGTGTATTGACACTTACCTCTCATATAAAATACACTGATAGTGTTTGATATATAGCCACAAATTTCTGTTTTATGGGAGGTCAAAAATTATAAACCTAAAATGGGGAATCATTTAGTAATCAAGTTTGGAATTGCAAAAAGAAATATCATTAGAACATAGGGAAGTTTACTTATATATCACTATATTTTGTGGCAATTAAAAATTATCCGAAATATTTCATGTTTTATATTCATGTCAAATTTTTAAGAGTATTTATTGTAATTTAATTTTAATATTTTTCTATATATCAGATTAAGCTCAAATTTTTGGAGTTTATACTTTTCATTTTGATGGAAGAGAGGGAGGGTTAGAGTTTAGACATCCTTAAGGAGATTTCATCTAGATTATTGATCAAATGGGACTTGCGGGGGTGAGGGATCTTAGACATACAATCCATAAATCAACCGTCAAGATCTTATGAAAGGTGTTAGGAATTTATCTATCGGCTTCCTTAATCTAATCCCATTGAATATTAAGTATAGAGAAAACATAATATACTTGCCTTTTATTTTCAATCAATCTCTTACACATGCTTCTTTTGAAAATCAATTAGCTTTCTTTCAAAACCCTTTCTATTTTGTTTCAATCAATTGAATGGCTTATGGCACAAGCCAACACAAATAGAAAGAGAGGGAGAAATGGGTTGCAATGGTGGGGCATATAGAGTATAATGGGCCCTCATATATTTTAATAACTTTAAAACCATAAAAATGATTTTTAGAAAAATATAAATATTTTATTTTATTTTTTGAATATTTAAGTACCAAAAAATTCAATTTAGCTTATTTAAAAGTAAATTTTGACGAAATGAAATATTCAAAGACTTCGAAAAAAATATTTTAATAATTTAAAATAATTTATAACTAAATTAATTATTTTTAAATTTATTCAATGGGAATTGGATCCAACTTCGTTAAGGAAAATGCACAAATATTGAGACACTTGCTAATTTTCTAAACCTGACCCAGTAGTTCCCATAACCCATCAGTCTATCATAGGGGTTTATGATTGGACTACCAAAACTAGCGAATAGGTGATGAGAATACTATCCTAGTCTATAGATTACAGGCTCGCCCAAGAGACAAGCCTAGGTCATATAGACCTGTGCACACACATTGCAATTGGTGCATTGGGGCTATCTCTCTCACATATACATGCAACATCCTAAATGGTATTCATTTTTCAGTAGGACTATCATATATATATGTTGTGTGATGGTCATGATGAATATTTATCCCTTGAACCCTTTAGGCCTACCAATCAAACACAAGGGTTACACAGTCCCTTTGCTAACTACCCTGGGCATCTCTCCTATCGCATCAAGGGGTAACACTGCTAACCATTCTCGATTGCACTATATGCCCAGGTATCATAGGGTTTTGCAACTCAACTCAGTCTAGTTTGAGTCTAGGCATTAGAACTGTCAACTTCGGTTCCGCGGGAGTTCAATGTTCCACAATCACAAAATTTATTATATACTCTCATAAGGCCTTTAAATGGCCACAAAAACCTAATACATGTTTCATCTGAACCACTCTAATTCCAATACCGTAAATTTCTTGAATGATTTACATCTTTGCTATTAATGAGATCTTCAAAAGCCATGATTTGAATCAGACCTCTTATTGCCTTCTCAACATATTCCTCACACTTTACCAAAATATCTTCATCATCATTTTGATCTTTATCATAGATTGGATCTTCTAAACGATCATGTTGTTCATTGGAGTACTTATCGAAGATTGGTCGTGAATCCCGATTTACAACAATTTGATTTTTGATGGAATCTGTGTCAAAATCGAGAATGTCCTCCATCAAATTAGCTAGAGTGATACTTCTATCCCTTACTTCATCACTCAACTCCCCGCATGCTGCGTGGAAGTGAAAATGCTTGTATTCAATATCATCTTGGGTTAAAAGATCACTATCTTGCCCATTATTGAACCTCAGGAACTATGCATCTACTTGGTTAGATGCCTCGATCTCGCCCTCAGGTCGGGATGACCTGGTGGCTTGGCTCCAGGTTTGAGATGGACCCGAGACCTGAGATCGCTCTCTCGTAAACCGTGTGAGGAAGACACGAGTAGGAATACCAACCAGTGAGAGAGGAATTAAGGTGTGAGGTGGGACTTACCTTACCTGGGTCAGTGACGCACTCAGACTAACTCGTGCGGGTGCCCTCTTAGATCACGCTGGAATGGCCCTTGGGTTTATGACTGGATCAAAATCGCCTCCTTTGGCCTATTTCTTCTTTTCGTACTGAGTCACACACATATTAGAATACAAGACAAGTAGGTCTGAAGACCTCACCTTGTCATAGGGTGAGCGCACACGTGTGTGTGTGTACTCAAAAGAAAGTGGAAAGATATTATGATGGAGCCCATGTCGATTTGACAGCCTTACAGTGTCTCCTTGACAAGGGACTATCAATACATAATTTACAATAATGGGGGAGAGAATAAAAGGGTTAGATAAAGCAAATACATTAGAAAGAAGAGAAAGAAAGAGAAAAAGGTAGAGAGAAAAAGAAAGAAAAGAAGAAAAGACACAGACGGCGGCTTACTGCAGTCTGTAAAGAGGGAAGAGAGAGAAAGAACATAGCTGTTAAGAGGAAAGAGAGAAAAAGAACACAGACGGTGGCTTGACTGCCGTCTATGAAAGGAGAGAGAAGAACACAGATGGCGGCTTGCTACTGTCTGTAAAGAGGGAAGCCATCTGTGAAGAGGGAAGAAAGGGAAAGAACACAGACGGTAGCTTGATTGTTGTCTATGAAATGTGAGAGTAGAACACAGACGGCGGCTTGCTGCCATCTGTGAAAGGAGAGAGACTAACACAGACGGCGGCTTGCTGCCATCTGTGAAAGGAGAGAGACTAACACAGACGGCGGCTTGCTGCTTTCTGTGAAGAGAGAAGGGAGATAAAGAACATAGACGGCGGCTTGCTGCTATCTGTGAAGAGGGAAGAAAAAACAAGAACACAGATGGTGGCTTGCTGCCGTCTACGAAGAGGGAAGAAAGAGACAAAACACAAATGACGGCTTGACTGCTGTCTGTGAAAGGAGAGAGAAGAAAAAGAAAGAGAGATAAGAGAAGAGATAATACAGGGACGGCAACGAGGCCGGCAAAATAGGCCCACATCACTGCCCCGGTGAGAGGAGAGAGACCGAGAGATTATAGGAATAACAATGAAACCCGTCAAAAAGGATAGGCCCACATCGTTACCCCTGTGAAGAGGAAGAGACAGAGAGATTACATGAATAATGACGAGACCCGTCAAAAAGGGTAGGCCCACATCGTTACCCCTGTGAAGAGGAAGAGACAGAGAGGACAGAGAAGAGAGAAAAAAAGGAAAGAAGAAGAGAGAAAAAGGAAAGAAGATAGGAGAAAGAGGAAAGGCGAGAGGAAGAAGGGAAATGAAAGAGGAGAGAGAAATGAAAGAAAAGAAGAGGAAAAAAAAGAAAAAAAGGAGAGAGAAATGGAGGAAAGGAAAGAAGAAAGAGAAAGTGAAGAGAAAGAGAGAAGGGAGAGGAAGAGAAGAGAGAGAAGAAAGGAGGCAATAGGAGAGAGAGAGAAGGAGAGAGGGGAAGAGAGAGAAAGAAGAGACGAAGTTATCTAAGTGTACCTATCCAAGTTTCATCTCTCCTCTCTCTCTCTCCAAGACATGACCCAAAACTTCAAGCAAAAGGGATATTTTTTACTGATCAAAAGAGGGTCCTTTACATGTAGATGATACGTTCTTATATAGTAGTGGGGCCCAAGCATGGGTAGATAATTAATTTTTAACCTAATTGATGGAAATTAACAATTAAATTAATTAAAGAAAAATAATCATTTTGCCCCTGCACCAACAATCTATTAAAATCCAAATAGGTCCTTACAATGGCCTGGCAATCTTCATAATCTTTCAGAATTCGTTCGAGGTCCTTTTAGTCTTCATCCGGAGAAAAGATTATTCTTTTCTTGATCGGCTAGAAAAGTTTATCATTTTCATACCCATTTCGAGCTAAGGATCGGACTCTCGGGCCATGATCATGACGCGACAAAAACATGAAAAAACGTGTGACCTTAGATTTAAGATCCATCCTGCTTCTTAGCGTTTTTCGCCGGTTTCTTTGTTGTAGTGTGTCGAACATGTTTCCATGATCGTTTTACAAAAAGAACGGCTCGATTTGGAGTCCACATGATCGTTTTCCAAATTGGGGAACTTTTGCCGAAGTTTGGATTCTGGTGGTCGGAATTGCAGCAAATTAAACTCATCGTGCATCAAATTTGACTGTCCATCACATACGGGGTTTGGCTCAGATGAAGCTCCTCACCTCATGCTCGTAATGGGCCTGGTTTGAGGTTGATCCGATACGCGAACGCCGTGATATGGCCGTTTGATCGAAGAGACATGTTGCTGGAAAATTCCTACTAACTTTGGAAGTTTTTCGGCGAATTTCACTCGTCGATTTCTTTTGGCTCGGGCCGTGTTATCATGTGTGCCACATATCAAATCGACCGGGTCGTCGAGACGAACATGCTCCCAAATTTGGGCTCGATCCGACCCGAGATGAGGAAGATACGACCATGTGAGTTTGGCCCCAAAATTGAGAACCACAGTATCCATTTTGGGTACTGTATTAGTTTACGACCTACCCATTTTGGGTAATGTGGTCATAACTTATTCCGAAAGGGTCAGAATGCACCGAAAATTGATACTCGGGGGTTTTCGAATATTCTGAATCTAATAGCGATGGTCTAGAGACCATTTGACGCTCCGATAATGGTTTTGTACTTCAAAGTCCATTTTCGGCATGATAGAGGCAGAATTTTCAGAACCTGTTTTGATGTTTGCATTGCTCAAAAACTCGTCGGATTACAACAAAACTTGACAGGTGTTCTTAGGAAACTCTTACGCACGATCTCGAACCTTCTTGGGCCGTTCTGAGACTATCGAAAATTTCACTTCTAGATCAGGGCTTATTGATCTGCGGTTTCCGTAGTCCACATGTATTTTGGGACCTGCAGGCCTAGATCGTGAATTACTCTCTCTTTATTCCCACCGGGAACACAAGTGATGGAAAATTACCTCAAACACTACTGCACTTGCCTTTCAAGATATTCAATTCTGTCATCTCTAGAATCACAAAATGGATATGTGTTAACACCCCTTCCATGGTCCCTTCTCGCTTCCATGGATTCGCTGAAATCACAAAATTTAGACAAAAAAAAAAAAAAAATCACTGAAAACTGCAAGATCTATGTTGATTTGACAAAGTAAACCCTAGACTTGTTGTTGCTTCCCAGCTTTGTCACTGAAAAAAATCTAAGGTAAGATGCCAAAATAATGCAGGAAAATTTAATGAAATAGTAAAATCAGTAAGAAATAAAACTGAACATAAGCACAATTTAAAGAAACCTAGTATTTCTTCTCCACACCCAAGCTAGGGTCTGAGGTTTTCTTTTATCAGAATTCAAGAAAATGACATGACTGCCTTCTTCTAGGCCCCCACACACCTCTTTATAATAGTATTTAATGTTTCAAGTACAAAAAGTGTCCAAACATATAGTACATTGACCCATATATTATAGCTTAACTTAAAATATGTAATGACAATTTTACCCATGTGAACAATATCCATGAACAATACTTTTGAATAATACTTAAGACATAAATAAAAAATATAAAAACTATAGAATCACTGAAAAAAAAAAAAAAGCCCCTTAGAAATAAATCCTAAAACTAAAACTATAATATACATCCTTTGAAAATTGAATAAAAATTCAAAATAAGATAAATTTTTCCCTCTCGTCAATTTTACTGGAATTTACCTAAGGTTGCAGAGGATTTAGGGTTTGACAGAGGCTGGGCTCTAACAAGACAGGGACTGCATAGGTTAGGGGTTAGGTTTCGTCTGCCAAAAGTCCCCAAAACTGACTTCAATCAGCTTATATAAAGAGAAAAACATTGCGTAAATGCATCTTGGAATGTGTGTCTCAATATAAGCCATCAGAGTTTTTACGATATGCATCATGAGGCCCAATAGGATAGGGTTTCTACACCTCGTTTTGAGTCATATGGCCCAATGGCTAGGGTTTCCATGATGCATTACTAAACAGCCGCAACCCACACTGGGAGTGGTAGGCCTCTATCACATCCATGCAGATCTAGTGTGAGTGTGTGAGGAAAATGGGGACTGCCTCCTCATAAACATTAGCCATATCCTCTTTGGGCACATTTTAGGTAATCTGAAAAGAAATAAACATAGTCAACAGACCCAAAGTTCTCAAAAGGAGAAAAGAAAGAAAGACAACCAAAAGGCTAGCCTCCTGCTCAAATAAAGTGTCCAAGAATAAGAAGAAGAAAGGATAGAGAGAATCAAACTCCCGCAACTCCAAGGATTATCTTCGAACATGAGGGAACTACTCAATGAAATCATTCAGGATAAGGTGAGGGACATCAACATGCTCCTAAGCCTAGATCTAACTCCAAAATAAGAAATAAGAAGGGTGAAAACCACCCAAGAAGAGTCGGTGCCCAAGTGACTCTCTCCAAATACTCCAAGTCCCTCGTATGCTAGGTGATCTTATATTTGGCCCATCCCTTCGACCCATAAGCGAAAAGAAAGTCACCAAATAAGAATATCAAAAAGGCCCTCAGCCCCTGGACGTCACCTAAAGACATGGGACTATACATCGCCCCCATGTCCACCAGATTAATAAAATGATCGGGCTCGGTAGCCAAAACATTGCGCTCGATACATCTCTTAGTTCGAAGGGTGATCGGCCTCCTATCTCTCACATCCCGAGCATCCTAATCCACCTCCTCGTCCTCGTCAGGGTTGCCCAATATGTTCTCAATGGAAAGAGATGGCACTCTCTGTGATCTGTCGCCCTGACTTCCTACTCCTCCCCCAAAGTTATTCTCAAGCCAGTTGAGATATATGTGATCCTTCCATTTGTCCTCAAGAGGGGGAAGAGCTCCAAAGAGGTCCCTGATGGCCTAACAATGATCCATCCCTTCCTCAAGGGGGATACTAAAAAAGGGCTCTCCATAACCCCTTACTCCCATAATCCTCACCATGTCCTCTATGGTGGCACTCATCTCCCTAGTTTGGAAGGGAATGGATTTTGTCTCCAATCACCATCGAAGACAAAACTCAATCAATATGGAGTGATCAATCACAACAGACTTGATATGATAACTCTCCCAAAGACTTATCCGGGCCAGGGTTTGCACCTGGACTGGGGATAATAGCTCAACCCATCTTGTAATGGTAAATAGATGACAAGAGTTGCCAACCATATAGGCCTAAAAGAAAAGAAATAGTCACATGAAGGAAAAGAAAAAAATCAATACTATATTGGGAAGGGTTTCTACCCTAATTCAAAAAAAAAAAAAAGTTATGTAATTTACCCAGGGCTAGATGTCCTAGGGTAGACGATAAATAATCTCTGAAAAGATAAAATAAAGAAAAAAATAAAAAATAAAAATAAAATAAACTGCACTCCCAAGATCATCCTAGGGAGACATTTGCCCTAGCCCTAGAGCAGAGGGAATTTGGTAATTTTTCATGTTCTCCCATGGGTAGTTGTCTTGGGGAAAATATGTGATATCATGATAAAATTCATCATGAAAGTGAATCCTAAATTAAGTTTAAGGGTCACACCATCACGTGGATGAGGCTTCCCCATAGAATTTTTTACATGCAAAACATTGCAAGAAGCCTACTTTCACAAAGAAGAGTCGACACCGGTTCAAAATAGATTGTTGCACGGTCAATCCCGATCCTTCAGGTTTTAATGGGCAAGTGAATATGGGTAGAAGAGAAGCCAAATGGTTTGATAATCTGGATCGCATTCAAATTAAGGTGTAAAACCTTAAGTTGGAAGGTTCGGTTTTGGGTCAAGTAAGGTTCGGATATGGTTCACATCTCGATCTGGTATAGCTTATGCATAAGGTATGAAAATTTCGGCATCTGGAATCAAGGTCAAGTGCCTTATTTATAGGTAAAATAGTCCTAGAATCATAATTGGATCTTTTTTTTTTGTCCAATATGGGCCCTTCAATTTCTATTGCCAGTTGGACATGCTTTGGCACCACTTGCAATGGCGCTAAACTTGCATTAATTAGCAATAATTACGGTCAATAGAATTAAATGCTCCGTAATCACATGATCTGGCCAGGGCAAAACTTTGTGGGCGGAGTGTCAAAGGTCAAGAGCCATTGGCAGTGGTGCTGAAGCCAATCAAAGCCGCTTCACAATAAAATCGGCCACTTGTCGTCTTCTCGGCGTTCTTCCATACAATTGATTTCCTATAAACAATATTTCATTTACATAATGATTTTCCATAATAACAACTAAAATCTTCATCTATTTGTTTAAGTCTTTTTTAAAAAAGGGAAAAAAAAATTCATACCTTCAATCTGTAATTGTGGCTTTAAAGAACACAGTGGGGATAAAAATTTATCTTTTAGGTTGTTTTTTTAAATAATAATTTTTTTTCAAAAGCATGAAAGTAGCAATGGCTCCAATACACAAGACAGGGAAAAAAAAACTATCTTTCAAAAAAGAAATTATAGGTAAAAAAATATACTATTTTTTGGCCCGATTTAAATCATATTATGTAAAAAGCGTGTTTTAAACATTTTTATGAAAACTATGCATTTTTTTGCCGACCTTTTAAAAAAGTCGCTGTTTAAAACTGTTTCCATAAAAGCACCGATTTTTTGAACAAAAATCGTCGATTAAACGGTGATTTGCTAAGTATGGTAGTCTTGGGTTCTGATTTGCCTTGTCTTGTTTTCAAGGGGAATTCTTTCATGTTTTGAGCTTTACCCAGCGATTTGGGGCTCATGGGGGCAAGTTTATGATTGGGTCGAGATGAGGTGAGTTGTTCAAATATCAGGATAGTTTGCTCAGGGTATTTTGGTCTTCCATCGTTTCCTCAATCGGAATCGGGGTGTCTACAAATTGGAAGTGAAGAAGGGGGAATAACCCCCGCCCTTTTGTGACCCCGCAAAAAAAAAAATCAGAAAAAACTGAGAAAAATGAAGAAGAGGGTGTTTAGTGGGTCCCATACCCATTGAAAAAAAAAAAATGGAACAAGAAGAAAAAAACTAAAAAAAACATGGGTAGCGACAAACTATTTATAATCCAAAAAGATGAGAAAAGAATCGGAAACGGAAGAAGTAAGAAACATCTGACACTCAGAAGAGTGTGAAATTAGCCTCAGAAGGAGCACACAACAGTCAAAGTAGTCCTCCACTGTGTCTGACAAATTCAGTTACCCTTCATCAAATTATTTTCAGAGTCATTGAACTCCAAATGTGACATGAACTGAAATGGCTCACCAATCTTAAATTCAGTTGAAGATGTCTATCCTGTGCGACATAAAACAATCGGGAATCCAATATTAAATTCAATCGACAGACATCTAACTTGTACGACGTCAAATAATTGAGAAAATCTCATTCAAAACATCAAACTCATGTGATGTAAAAGAGCCGAGATAGGAAGACGTCTAACTCGTATAACAATAAAAAGGCTGGGTACCCATTATCACTTCAACGTCAAACCCATGCGATGCAAAAGAGTCGGGTACTAATGTTCATCACTGCATGACATAAAACTGCTTAGCGAGCTCCATAGTAGCATGAGCTTAAAACTGCTTACCAAACTTGTTTTAAAAAATATGTCACCTGTCTTCAACCAGATATGTTTATGTGAAGCTTTCAAAAACCTTAATTTCTTTGTTTAAAAAGTAGCATGTAACTCTGTATCTGTTTCAAAATCCTACCAATCTTCAAAATTTTCTAAAATGTTTTAGAAAATAGAGGACTTTCTAGGAGGCTTGAACATCGTGTTTCCCCCACCTCCAGATCCCGGATTGCCATGCTTATAAACCCTTAGGAAAAGAAAAACCAACCTATAGGTTCCCAAATTCAAAGCCTAAATCGGTGATCTCAAGAATTAGAATCAAAGGTGAACAACAAGTTGAATTAGTCAGGAATTCATCATTCCATCACTTCTTCAAAATTAAAATCTCGTTTGATTGGAGGACCAAACCTTGAGAAAAAGGTATAAAGTAAAAAACGACTAGACTGGCGTCCTATATAGCATTGGGGTGACTACATCCGGCTCAAAGATAGCATGATTCGTATTCTTTCACTTTGGATTTTGATTCTTGGAGACCTCTCAATGCTAAGTGCAATTTAAGTTCGATGTCTTACGGATCAAAAACATCCATCAGCATACCGCCTACCCAAAGGATACTGGTCATTCAAAAGAATGACTCTTTGAAAAAGTGTTATTCCCATTGTGTCTCAGGTGTCTACCTCTTTGCCATTTGCTCATTACCCCCAAATGAATGTCAAAGAGGTGCAACTGTAGACACCCCCTCAAAACTCTAGCTAAGGGAATTCCAAGAAACCCTGAATCTGAGTCTAAAGGACCACATAAACCATAGTAAACCATAGGATACCTAAACCCAATAGACTTGTCTCAAAACTATCTAAAACCTATCCCAAGCCATAGAAGACCCCAAGAGCTTTCCAACAGTCCAAGAATGGTTTGAATCAGGCGTATGATTACAAGATGTAAGCCTTGGGAGTTTTCAGGGGCCAATTTTATGAAAACACCCTTAGAAATGAGAAACGCAGGGCCGCGCGGTGGTCTGTGCATTGCGCAACGCTCCATGCATGGCGCAAGGTGCCAGGCTGTGTGTCACGTGGCCCCGTTGATGCAATAAGCACTTCTTGATCTGAAAAAATCCAAAAACTTCTGGGAAAATTACAAAGAATGCCCTAAACCTAGCCCTAATTGAACTAGAGATTAGGTTGATTAATTTCAACCCTAATCCTAGTTCAACCTATAAATACCCTCTTCAAAATAGACCAAATATCCTCTCAAAAGAAAAATGTAAAACGTAGATTAAATCCCTTAGAAAATTCGAAATTAGGAAAATACCCGAAAATAACTTCAGATCCTAGAAAATTAGGAAAACTCCACAAAAATTCTAACAAATCCCAAAAGTCGCTAAAAATCCCAAAATTCTGATTTTACCTTAGGAGATCCCCAAAACCTTTGAAAACTAAGGAAAACCTTCTTGTAACCCTAGAAAAGCTTAAGTAGACTCTATCTAAAATTTTTTAACATTCTCTGAAGCATTTGGAACCCTAGATCTAGGTAAAAGACCCTTAGATCTATTAATTCCAACAAGCAAGATGCATCCAAAAGGAGATGGTGACACTAGAAGAGCGATCTGATCAAAGCCCGAAACTTTGGGTTTTGGGCCACTATAAGGTAAGTATTTCTATCTCTGCTTAATTTTATTTATTTATTGTTATCAATTTAGTTTATTTTCTGATAATTTTCTGTTATTCATTAGTTGGTAAAATTTAGATGTGTTTTTAAGCAATATACACAGATTTGGAAGTTGGCGTTGCTAGTGGACTCAAGAAAGAATCATATTTGAATAGATGTGTCATTTTTGAGTTCATAATTCAAGAGGCCCCACTTTTTCTATTGTTTTTATAAAATAACTCAATTTTGAAAGGATTTACTAAGGAACGAATTATATCTAAATGAATATGAGTCGTTTCTAGACCCATAATTTAAGGGACCCCACTTTTTCCATTTTTTTTTTATAAAATAACTCAATTTTGAAAGGATTTACTAAGGAACGAATTATATCTAAATGAATATGTGTCGTTTCTGGACCCATAATTTAAGAGACCCTACTTTCTCTATTTTTTTTATAAAATAACTCAATTTTGAAAGGATTTACTAAGGAAGGAATTATATCTAAATGAATATGAGTCGTTTCTGGACCCATAATTTAAAGTACCCCACTTTCGCTATTTTTTTATAAAATAACTTGATCTCACCCAAAATGGAAAGTAAACTACTTTGGCGAAACTTTTTTTTGTTTTTTTGACAAAGTTACATAGGAATAGAACTTGAGATGTACCGCTGTAAAATCCCAGCTACTATCGTCTTAATCCAAGCCCGATTCCTAGTTTGTCTACGTTTCGTTATACATAAGCATGTACAAGCCCCTAGGTATGTAATTCCTTCAAGATGGTCATTTCTTTTCTATCTCAAAGCAAACTTGTATTAATTAAGGAAGTATTGTCCACGGTCCAAAATATAAGACTTGGGAAAAAGCCTTAGTGGGTTGGACCATATTTTACTGCTAGACAATACTTAAAGCCTTCACAACTCTAAACTTGCTTTTTGAAAATAAAAACTTAGGGACATGTCCTCTACTGAGTAAAAAGAAATAAATTATCTGTGAATCATATAAAGTGAAAACGCCATTAGAATTGAGTACCTTATCTAGGTTCCCTGAATAAACTTTGCAATCGTGCCAAACCCATTGGAATTTTATGATGTGAATGTCTTTTGGGGTGGTCCTTAAGGCACTTGTATCCCTAATCTTCCAACATACTAGTGAGAATGCACAAGAATTTTAGAATGGTGGGGATTTCATTGCGCTGCATTGATATATGGAAAGATTGGACCTGTTCCAGGAAGGTGACACTTAATCAGTAATATTATAAAAGAGTACACCACCTGGTCATTGTTTTCTCAAAGGGTCTTGTCTGGGCCTACTTGGAAAAAAAAAAAAAAAAAGTATGGTAAGCTCATCTATTTAACATACAATGGGACACATCATAATTCATTTATGAAAATTCCTACAACAAGATCATTTATTTTTCAGAGGAAATCACAATTAATCTGGGCATGTAGATGTGAAATTGGGAATTTGGGTGTCCTTTTAACATGGCTCAAAAGTTTTTTTTTTTTTGTTGAAATTTTTGACAATACTATACTATCAGGTGCTTGACAACTGTACGTGATTGTGACCTTCATGAAAGTATGCTACAAAGATAAATACATTGACAACCATTTAATTTCTCTAAATTTCTCCAAGAGTTGTCCAATCCTCACCATCCCTAATCCATCCTGTGATTCAAGGTAAGGAACAAAAGCTTGTTCTATTGCTAACGAACGCCACCTGTTATGATGATATAAATATTTTTTTTGTAATGAAACAGTCCTAATATGTCAAAACAGTTGTTTTAATAAATAAAATGGCTGTCTTGGCCAGGATGTTTGGATCATTCTTTAATCACAAAACACCTAGAAAAATAAATTACAGCCACGATTTTCAAGACATCCTAAATAATGGCCATTATAAGAGCTAAAAATATTAAAAATCATATTTTTACATATTTCCCCACGTCTTTTTGTTTCCTTAGCATTTTTCCATGTTTCGTTTTTCCGGCACTTTCCAGTTTTTTATATTACACAGTTACTTTTAATAATTCATCGGATCGTTCCCTTATGAAAACACAATGGACTGTTGGACAAATCCTCTGAAGCTATATTAAAGTGATTTAAAATTGTCGAGCCATTTCAAAATCGCAACTCGATTTAAGATCTAAATGATTTTAATTTTCCGAACCCAAAATCACTTCAATCTTCACAGTGGTCAGCTTTTCTCCTTCTGATATCTTTGTTTAATATAGCCGGATTTGAGCCGAGAATTGCTCGAGTCAGACTGAAAAGATCGGAAGAACTTGGTGAGCCATGCCGGAATCCAGTTCCGATTTTTTAGAGACGACATAAGCGCTTTGTACTATGGAAACATTGGAGGGGGTCCATCTAATCATGTAATGCATAGACTCGTTCTATTTGCTGCCCAACCTTGAGCCATCTAGGATATGTAGGAACCCTAGAATTACTTTTCTCATTGACGTACAGCTTCTCACACCTCCACCTCCACCTCCATGACTATGAAAGTTACTTCCTCACACCAGTCTTTTCCACCGAACCATTGTTTAGTCCCGAGAGTGGATTTAATGGTTAATCAATTTATGCACCTTCTTTTTTTTTTTTTTTTTTTTTTTGCAAGGGTGTGGTTTCTATAAGACCGAGGCTCTAAACCATCAAAGTAGGGAGTGCCTTCAAATAGTATCGAAAGATATTGTTTCAATACTGTAAATCTATGTGATGGCTTAAAAATTTATTTTTATATCTAATTTTTAAAGCTTTAAAAATTAGTGTAGATTGAGCAGATCTATGAACACTTGAAAATATTAAAAATTGACGGTCTAAAAATATATTATAAGATTCATTATTTTTAAGACTTGAAATCTATTTTTTTGTCATATCCACATATATTGAGATTGAGATGATCAATTTGAAGAATTTTGAGCATTGAAACATCCTCTTCTAATAAATTTTTAGGTGCGCTTTAATTTGATTGTTTAGAGCCTCGCACTTACATAAACCTTCTTCTTTTTGCAAAACACATTCTTTTATCTTCCTGAGCCTTGAGGTGAATGTGCTTGAAATGTCAATATATTCATGAAACTTTTGCTCCTAATAGGAGGGAACCTAGTCATGGGTCATGGACTTTAACATCCACTCCTCTTTCTTTTTTTTTTAATTTTTTCAGGTGAATTAGGGCGGTCCCTACCTATTTTAGATCCTTTAGATTATCAAATAAGAAGGACAGTCATAAATAATTATTAGATTATTAAATAGGAAGCACAGAAATAAATAATTATTATAAGTAGAAGAACAATAAGAAAATGTAATGATGACCATTGAAATTCATTCATAGACACCACGACCAAAAGGACCATGCCTTTGTACGTATCTTGACCCCCTGACTCAACGGAATTTGTCCACTGCCACCATCTAAACAAAGGTTTTTGGTGAGAGAAAGAGAGAGTTTTAGAGAGAGAGAGAGTTAGAAGGCTGTCTGGTTTTCAAAAGCGGCTTTCCAGAAAGAATCGAAAGGGAAAAATCCAAAGCCCTAAACGCGTTGGAGCGCAACAAGCTGACAGCTACAATGGCTCGTGGGGGTGACAAATGCCTCTAAAATATATGTAGAGAGAGAGAGAAGAGAGAGAAACACCTCTAAAATATATGTGAGAGAGAAATATATGAGAGAGAGAGAGAGGCACAAGTCAGTAATGTTCTTAAGATATAAAAAGTAACCGAGTTTTGGGCAATTTGCAGAAATGGAGGTAACCCCTTGGTTTAATATAAACAATCCAAGAAGTATAATTGTCAAATGCATAACATGCCGTTTCCCATGTTCTTTTAGTATTGTGTACAGGCATTGTTATTATTCAATTTTAAGGAAAATGATTTGATAGGGCTGCAGCCCTATCCAAATAAATAAAGCCTCACTTTATAACTCAGAAAATTTCAATTCAAGCATTGGAAAACCTTCTCATCGAGCATCTATGATTGTAAAAAAAAATTAGAATTTCAAGCTCTAAAAATAATGTATAGTATAATAAATTATCTAGACCGTCTATTTCGTCTTAAAAATAAGTGTTCACATACCCGCAAGCTCCATACCAATTTTTGAGTTTTAACTTTTATTATCTCTGTTAGAAATTGGTTTTAGAGCCATCATGTTGCCAAAAGTGCGTGAGGATTTGACGTAAGGCTCTATTTTGTTTCCACAAAACCTAGGCCTTCTAGGAACTTCATCCTTTTTTAAGACGTTATATATTGTTATTATTAGTACTGGCCTTGTGCAAAGTGACTATTTGAATAAGAGGATGGGGCATTATGGGCACTCAAAAACGTTCTTAGAGAGAATCGAGTGGTTTTGTTATTTACTACTTTGGAAAAGTTGGAGGGGATGGGGCCATCTGATGCTCCCGCCGGCTAAAACAATAAGAGTTGATGAAGAATACGTCAAAAGCGTGTAGAAAAATGGTTAATTTTTAATGTGTTGGTCTTCACATAAATCACAACCCTAAGACATAAAAACCTCCCCCACTACAAATCCTCCTTTCCCCCACTATCTTTTCACACCGCAAAAGCTCCATTGATGAATATGTAGAAGCTTTGCCCTTTCTCTCAGCCATGAGGCATTTGTAGAAGACAGTGAATTGTCAAGTGAATTGCTTTGACTGCACTGATAAGCTTGCCTTGATGGAGCCGAGTAGATCGCCGGGGTCGAGGCAAGATCCGGAGCACCCAGAGCTGGATACGGGACCGAATCGATCATATGAGTGTACCTTTTGCAAGAGGGGCTTCTCGACTGCACAAGCCTTAGGTGGCCATATGAACATACACAGGAAAGACAGGGCCAGGCTTCGACAGCCCCCGGTTCAAGAAGATGAATCGATGGGTTCGTCACGTCATCCCTCGATGACGACTGGTGGCACAATTGGGAGGGGAGAATCACAGATGAGTTACTCCCCCAAATATTATCATGGAGCAGCTTCGGTCAGACCAGCAATGATTGATACAGGGAAACCTCCTCAATTGCGGTTGTTTTCCGAGATTCGTGAGGAGGGGTCGAGCGGAGCAAGAGCCAGAAGTAGTGGTGAGCCCGAAGGGACGCAAGAGGGCTCGCGAAATCCTGCCGCCGAGGAGGAGAAGCTCGATTTGGAGCTCAGGCTTGGCCCTGATCCTTGAGCAATGGCTCTCCACTGTATAGGAAGCAACACTAGGGACCTACATGTACTTTGCACCATATGACTCACCAGCCACAAGGGTGACCCGATCCGGCTTTGCTTGAGTGGATAGTGGGACCCACATTGGAATGAACGGTCTAGATCTGTCATCGTTTGGATCGAAGATGTAAACGTGAGAAGAAACCTTTGCCTAGGAAATCTGGATCTATTATTTATTTGTTCTTAAGGTACTTATTTTTAATTGTTGTCTATTACAAGTACATTATGTTATTCTTTGTTTTCTTTGTCAAGTTTGGGTCTTCTACCTAGGGTTGAACGGCTTTTCTTGCATGAACATCGCTTATTTATTTATTTATTTATTTTATTTTATTTTATTTTATTTATTTATTTATTTATTTTGACATTTTAGGGCTGAAGGACCACCCATTTAAAAATGTTGATATCCTTATTGGTCAATTGTAACCGTCCATCTACCCACACGTGCACATACACATACACAATCTTTCTATTCTTGAGTCACATACACAATCTTTCTATTATTGAATATTACTTTATTGTGTGTGACCTCTAGCCCAATGACATGTCAAGGAGTGGCATCATGTCCAATTATATTTTAAAATTTCTGATGTTAATAGATGAATAGTAGATAAATGGCAAACGTGCTGTTGGAGTATTTTGACAGCCATACAATCAGTATACATGCACACATTTTCGAACCGCATTTCTTATCTATTGTTGATCTTGAAAATGGACGGCAGATGCCTCACTTGTATAGTATATAGCACAAATATATGCATGTTGTACTTGGTTACATACATGATCAAATGATGGACAACGATCCCTAGACAGTGGTCCCCTAAACAATGGGGACCGTTAATGCAATTGTTTATCAGGTTTTTATCATCCACCCAACAATGACGGAGGCTGAATCCATTAAAGGGATGCATATAACATTCATGTTTCGCGAGGTAGAATTAGAAGAAATAAGGGGATAATCAAAGAAGAGGTGGAATGTTCCCTTTCTAATATATGACCATATGCTACTTGCTAGAGAATAGTATGCATCTTCATGAGATTATTTTTAAAGGGAAAAAGTTTGAATTGTAAGTTTTTTAACATTTAGATCTCACTTTTCCAAAAATAGGATGGTCTCTACTTAATCTTGAGCTATTATTTTTTAAAAAATGCAAAAGGGGTGCAATTAAGAAACTTTTTTATTGAGGTTAGTCTACAGTTCAAAGAGGTTGCATCCTAAAAATTTGGGGTCGTGAAATTAATCTTAGATTGGGTTTTACCTGTGGGAAAGAATAGTATACTAAGGGAGTATAAAATATTTTGGCTTAATATATTAAGTAGTAATGTACTTACCCCAAAAAAATAATTAGTAAATGTACATTTTAGTTTGTATGAGGGTAGCTTTGATCTTTGCCCGTACATTTGAAGAGTTGGAAATTCAGGACACATCCTAACCAAATGATAATCATCTATATATATATATATATATATATATATATATATATATATATATATATATAGAGAGAGAGAGAGAGAAAGAGAGAGAGAGAGAGAGAGAGAGAGAGAGAGAGAGAAGAGAGAGAGAGAGAGAGAGAGAGAGAGAGAGAGAGAGAGAGAGAGAGAGAGAGAGAGAGAGAGAGAGAGAGAGAGAGAGAGAGAGAGAGAGTTATTTAGACCAATTAAGAGTGAGGAGCAAAGGATCTTGGTGAAGGATGTCGAGGACAACAAAAAATGGATAGTTTATGTTAAAAATTGTTAAATGATGAACACAATGGGAACACAATATTAAGAGGAGCCTTTTGCATGAATGAGAGCAGAGAACATTGATACATTCACATGATTAGGACACCCGAAGTAAAAGAAGCATTGGGGAGGACGAAGATAGGAAAGTCTTTAGGATCAGATGGTATCCCGAGAGAGGTCTAGAAGTACATAGGGGAGATTGACATATGTTGGCTGACCAAATTGTTCAACAAGACATTGAAAACAAAGAAAATGTCAAATGAATGGAGAAAAGGTATTGTAATACCTATTTACTAGAACAAAGGAGATATACATAATTATACGAATTATCGACGGATCTAAATTATGAGCCATACTATGAAGCTATGAGAGAGATTGATTAAACAACAACTAAGATATGAATCGATTGTATTAGAAAATTAATTTTGTTTTATGCTTGGAAGGTCAACAGTTGAGGCTATTTTCCTACTTAGACAACTGATTGAGAAGTTCAGAGAGAGAGAAAAAGACCTATGCATGGGCCTTAGTGATTTAGATAATGCTTACAATAAGATACTTAAAGATTTAATTTAGTTGGTGCTTGAAAAAAACGAGTTTCTAAATTCTATATTGACATGGTGAGAGATATATATATGAGGGAGTGAGTGTGAACTAGTGTGATGACAACTAGTGAGAGATAATTGAGTTTTCAGATACAAGAGGTATGCATCAGGGGTCAACATTAATCCCATATCTCTTTGTTTCAATTGTAGATGAGTTAACTAAGCACTTAGAAGGTGAGGTACCATAATATATGTTGCTCGCAAATGACATGATTTTGTTCGATGTGGCTAGAAATAACGTTGATGTAAAGTTAGAACTTTGAAAGGATGCTGTAGAAACTAAAGATTTTGAGATTAATCGCACTAAGATAGAATATATGGAATGCCAATTTAGTAAATAATCAGAGTAGAAATATGAAATTAGTTAAGATTAATAGCCAAGACATACCTAAAAGAGAGTATTTTGGATATTTTATATTAATAATCCAAAAAAAATAGAGAGATTGAAGAAGATGTCACACATAGAATAAGAGCTGCGTGGTCAAACTTGAGATGTGCAACTGGTATTTTATGTGATCGCCACATACCACTTAAGCTTAAGGGGAAGTTCTTTAAGACAATTATAAGACAATTTTTGCTTTATAGAGCAAAATGTTGGACTGTCAAGAAACAACATATCCGTAGAATAAGTGTAGTTGAGATGAGGATGTTAGGGTAAATAAGTCGCAAGACAAGAAAGGATAAAATTCAAAATGAATACATTCGAGGGAACTTAGGTGTGGCGGAAAGTAGACTTAGTTCAGCTGACCATGTGTAGCGTATGCCCCAATACTTTATTGGTTAGGACGTACAATTTAGTTCATGTAGAAGGTTCTAAAAAGGCAATGGAAAGGCCCAAATAAATATAGATAGAAATAGTGGGAAGAGATATGGGGACTTATGATCTTCATTTATGATGCAGATCAGAGAGATCTTCGGAGGAAGATCCCTCGGATCTGAACTATAAACATTTTTTTACAAGTGATAGAGAGGGGACAATTTGAATTCTAATCTAAGTTCCGATGGATTTTTGAGGGGCATCCGTAGTCCTACATTATAAGGTAGCATCCTTATATAAAAATTTTCCATACTTTAATAACCAAAAAATATGCCAGGATATTGGATCACAGGATGGGAACTATGGGCTATGGTATTCTATTGTTTATGAATCTTATGGAATAGTATGATCCTAAGGATTCAGGAAAACAATGGAATTTACCAGTTTCAAAAATAGGATATCTACAATCTTAGTAAAGGTATGGCCTCGATCAAGCATAATGGCATAACAGGATTCATGTGGTTAACCCTAAATAACTGGGATACGGCTCTAATGATGATGATGGTGATATACATTACTTTTAGTATTAATTTAGAATCCGGTGAGAATGGAAGACTCACAGATATCATGGCACCCACCAACCTGACTACCTTTGCCAAGAACTCATTTACGAAGGCATACCGTATGTTCAGTATCACACGGGGCAACTCTATATCACATATGCATAACATATTAGAATATACCATAAACATTTGGTATCAAACTGAAATTAGAAAGTCCTAGGTTCAAATCCTGCCACTGACGAATCCTTAGCTACAACTATCGGCATCAGGAGGAATTTTTATTAGAATATTATTGACCGATGCCTTTTTATAGGGAATTACAAATATTTAGTAATTTATTTTTATTCATGAATAGTCAAATATTATCCTAGAAAAAGAAGAACTACTTAACAGTCTATCTATATCTTTTGATTTAATTTCAAAGTATCCATGAAAAGACACATAATCATGAGTTGTAATAGTTGCAATTGGGTAAAATGTTAAAATTGTAAATGCTTATGAGCATTTTTATATATTTCACAAATTATAATAGCACCATTGGCATCAAACAATGTTTTGTTTGTGACTAAGTTTAATAAACATCATATTATCTAATTAAATAAAATAACTTCGAATGCATTATTCAAAAATTGAACTGGAAAATGTTGCTTGAGTTGTTGGATGGACAAACATGGGAAGCATTAAGGTCAAAGATTGCTAGGTAGTAAGTGCCATTGAGATCATTTTCCAACTGTGCATTATAACATGGGACACAAGAATAGTAGTCCGTTGGTCAACGGACAATACAATGTCTTCCAAATTAATCAGCTAATGTCTTAGTTCTCTCTCTTTTCTATTTTTTTGCATATAAAGTTCACCGTTATGTAAAGAACATTAAGTCTCAAACCCTTTTCGCTTTTTGGTATGATGCATCAAAGCACACTTCATTTCTTTATAGGCCGTATGATGCATCAAAACACACTTTGATTTCTTTATACGCTGATGTGCTGCAAGTTTTACTCCATATTTTCACCCTTCTTTTTGCAGTATTGGAAACGGTTTACCATACATCTCCACATCCCTGAAAATCAAAGTGAGTAAATATTGGATTCTTAAAACATTATATAGTTTTATTTGTGAAAAAAAAAAAAAAAAAAATACTGTTTGATGGAAATCAGAGCTCTATGAGATTTTTTTCATGAAATATGACTCCAATTATATAAAACCCAAAGAAACTACACCCGGAAGCTGTAGGCAAACCTTGATCATCCAATCCCCTTTTATCTCTTTAAGAATTATTTGTTCTTTTGAATTTTTCCCCCTCTGATGTCTTGACATGCTTTCTAACCGTATGCTTTTTGGATGCAAAAAATTTCTCTTCCATTTGCATAATGAAAGGGGCATTTATAGGTCAACGAAAAGACAATTAGGGTTACCCCAGAGATCAAATCCTCTAGAGGGTTTTAATGGATTTGATCTCTTTCTCCCGTGGACATTGGCTGAAAAGGTGAACAATGTAAATCTCGGTGCTAGTAAGTTATTTTCTTTATTTCATATTTTTCCAATTCATACACACATACATCAGTTCTAGCATATTTTTGTGTCCCATATATCCGGGTTCCGCAACATGCATCTGTATTTGTGTGAAAAGGCTCTAATTGGATGAGCTCAGCAAGTGGTATCAAAGCCTTCCCTGGCCATAACCTAACTCGTGGGTATATGCTCACGAAAAGGACAAGGTTCAATAGCTCTCTCTTAATCCCATTCTTCGATCAATGTCAACCCTGACTTTGGTTGTTTTGATTAATTGGACTTTCGGTATCTGTTGGGACATGTCGTCAATCATAAGCTGCTAGTGAGTGCCCACTATGCAAAGAATGCCTTGATTGATGGACCATTAGTCATAACCTTGAGCAACAGTGAATCACCATTGTGAAAAGAAGGTATTGATCAATGGACCGTCAGTTAGCACCTTGACCAACAATAAATTACTTTAACCGCCGGTTGACTGATGGTGACACCCTGAGAAACAATGGATAGCTTAACCGACGGATGATAGCTTAACTGGCATTGGATAGCTTAACCGATGGTGGATAGGTTAACCGACAATGGATAGCTTAACAGACTGTGGATACCTTAACCACTGGTGAATAGAAGAGAGGTGTGTGAAAGATAATATGTGTGGGTTAAAGATGGATTCCAGTATGGAGAGCAGGATGATATCGCTCAATGAGAATACTAGAATCGTCTGGAAACCAAAGATGGAAGATCTACTATATTGTAAGGACTTGTACACACCCATTAAAGGGATAGAACATAAGCCCGAAGGTATGATAGGCGATGAGTAGAAGCGACTGGACTAAAAGGCTCACGAAACCATCCAACAATGGTTGAAAGAAAATGTGTTTCATCATATGTCGACGGAGATATTCTACAAGTCATTGTGGGATAAGCTACATGATTTGTATGAGAGGAAGACCACCGAAATTAAAGCATTCTTGATCTGAAAATTAGTGAACATGAAGTTCAGGGACGGGAGATCCATTGCAAAGCACCTGAATTAGGTGCAAAGCATTTGTTAATCAACTCGTAATGATGAAGTTTTTCTTGGAAGATGAGCTACAATCTCTATTTTTGCTCGATTCACTACTGGACAGTTGGGAAACCCTTGTACTCTTAGTGAGTAACTCACTACCTGATGGGATAGCAACCATGATACAGGTCACTAGCAGTCTGTTGAATGAGGAAACGAGAAGAAAATCCTTCAATGCATCGAACTCACAAGCCTTTGTCACAAATCGAGGAAGGTCCATGAATGGAGACCAAAACTGATCAAACTGATCTAACGATAAAGCTAGATCGAAGATGAAAAAGGGGATCATATATTGTCATTTGGCTAGGAAGGGCACATCAAGAAAGATTTTCAGGAGCTTGAGAGAGAGCGGAATGATGACAATAGCAATAATGATGGCAAGGAAACCACTGTAGTAGCTAAAGATGTTGGGGTGGTCAACAATGTGGTGAATGGTGCATTAATATTGCATCATGCAACTAGGACTGGGTTGTGGATACCGGAGTATATTTTCATGTTACTCCACAGAGATGTTGTTTTGCTTCTTACAGAGCGGGAGATTTTGGCTTTGTAAAGATGGAGAACAACGGTTCCTCAAAGATTGTGGGTGAGGGAGATGTACATATCAAGACTGATAATAGGATGAGGCTTGTGCTAAAAGCAGTCCGACACGTACCGGATATTTTTCTAAACCTCATCTCAGGAGGGTGTTTAGATGATGAAGGATATCACTTAGTGTTCGGTAAAAGACATTGGAAGCTAACAAAGGGATCTCTTGTTATAGGAAAGGACAAGAAGTATTGTTCACTCCACAAAATTCAGGTGCTCCAGCTTCAATGATGATGTTAATGCCGCCATGGAAGGATCCTCATTAGACCTGTGGCATAAGCGTTTCGGCCACATGAGTGAAAAATGAATGGAAAAATTATCAGAGAAGCATAATCTTCCCAATGTCAAGAATGAATCTCCAACCCCATGTGCCACTGTTTGTTAGGCAAACAAATCCTGGATTTGGTGGATTCAGATGTGTGTGGTCTTATGGATTTCAAGTTATTTAGTGGTGCATCATACCATCGATGATGCTTCGGGAAAGATATGGGTGTACTTGATGAAATCGAAAGATCAAGTGATCGAGATCTTTCAGAATTTTTATGCTCAAATGGAATGAGAGACAGGCAAGATGCTAAAATGTCTCAGAGTTAGAAGCATGTTATGCACTTTCAAGCCGTATTGAGGGTGTTACAGTCCTCACAGCGTGCTACCTAATAAATCAATCCCCAACGTTTCCTATAGATGGTCAAATCCCAGAGAGAGTTTGGATCGGGGTGGATATCTCTTATTCACACTTGATGGTGTTCGGGTGCAACACATTAGTTCACGTGGTCAAGGAACAAAGATCCAAGCTGAATGAGAAAGCAATCCTATGCATCTTTTTAAGGCACTTAGAAGAAGAATTTGATAATAAGTTGTGGGATCCTGAGAACATGAAGGTGATCAAGGGTATAGATGTGGTCTTTCAGGAAAACCTTACTATTGAAGACATAAAGAAGTCATAAAAGCAACGAATCTTCGATGGTTCAAAACCGGTCTTAGTTCCTCCCACCATCGTAAATGGAGACGGTGGAGAAGTGAAACAAGACGATGGGTCCAAAAAGTTTGACATGTCAGTCCGGGTGATGAGGAGCAGGGGGAGTAGCTTGTTCAAGAAGTGTCATTTACTATTGAACTGAAAAGGCCCTTTAGGGGACATAAACCCTCTACCAATTACCTCGCATTACAGTATGCCCTATACACTGAAACGGGTGGATTAGAAATCTACCAAGAAGCCTAGGATGACAAATACAAAGAGGTGTGTGTTAAAGCTATGCAAAATGAGAACAAATCCTTACATAAGAATCACACTTATGACTTAGTAAAATTGCCGAAAAGCAAGAAGGTACAGGAGTTAAGTGCTAGGCAGATCCCTTCAACCAAGAGGAAGAATGAAGAAATACAAAAAGTTCCCTATGGATTGACAGTAAGGAGCGCATGCAGTGGAAGCGTAGTCTGCAGATTCATCTATAATCTTGGCAAGGAAAACTGGGCAACAGTGAATTGGATATTCAGATATCTCAAAGGAACATCCAAACTTTATTTGTGCTTTTGGGGAGGTAAACCTTTGTTGTTATAATGGTACACGGATGAAGACTTGGCTAGAGAATTGGACTTCAATAAGTCAATCTTGGGATACCTGCTTACTTTTATAGGGAGAGCTGTTACATGGCAATCCAAGTTGCAGAAAGGTGAGAAACTTTTGCAATTAAAGAAAATCTATACCCACAAGAATACATCGGATATGATGACAAAGACCTTAGTTAGAGATAAGCAAGTGTCATGCAGAAAGATAGATGACATGGGTGCTATTTGAATACCTGGTTGATTTGTGAAGGGAAACCTCCCTCTCAAGACTGGAGGGGGAGATTGTTGGGAGAGTCCGTCCCATGAGGGAGGACTTCCTTGAAACATACTCTTTTATTATAAGGGCAATTTTGAAAAGATAAAAAGATGACTTGTTGATCAAGTCATTATCCCATGGAATTGGGAAGTCTCACGTGATTGTTATAGGTAGATATTTCTTCTTATCTCTTACTTAAAAAACAATAGAGATGAACCATCTTTTAAGAGGGTATGCATTATTCCTTCCATAATGGTCTTATCCCATTGGTCCATACAAAGGTAAACACGTGAGTAGGTTGAAGGCCTTCTTTAAAGTAATATCCTCATGTAGTCCCCACATGAGATGATATAAGGATAAATAAAGTGGTCAAAGATTCTACCCATATCTATATTAGAGAGAGAACACAATATAAAAGGCTTCACGTGGGTGGATTGTGTTGCTATCTTGGTTGGTTGTCTCTCCCTACCTTGGGCCTCTTCTTTTGGCGTGCCTCTTATTGGTGAATTGAAAAATACAGAGAGCTTTCTTTGAGAGTGAAGAAGAAGAAAAAGAAGAGAGAGAAAGTTAACCTTCTCTTAAAGAGAATTAGAAAAAGAGAAGAAAAGAGAGAAACGTGAGAGCCAATGATCTTCTTCTTTAAGCCTTTTCTTTGTAGAGATAATTAATCATGATGAAATCATAGAAAATTCTTTAGAAATAGGCTACGAAAATCCCCTAGGCTCAAAAAACTTTGTAGACACCCCATTTTAAAACAGACAAATTCTATGGTTTTTTTGAACCCATAAGACCACGCTATTTCATTAGACCGCTAAACCATAGACCATCATAATCTATGGTCTCCATCCTATTATCCACACCCAGCAAATATTTTAGTTTTTACTAGTTATCCATTCCACACCCATAGTTTTTAGTAGTTATCCATTCCACACCGATGGTTTTAGTAGTTATCCATTCTACACTTAGCAATTTAGTAGTTATCCATTCCACACCCATGGTTTTAGTAGTTATCCATTCTACACCTAGCAAATCCCATAGCTCTTAGTAGTTATTTATTCTACATCCCTATTAGGTCTTTAAGAGAAAAAAAACTAGCGTGCCCCAGAGAGAAAGTGAGATGTGGTAAAAAGAGGTGGAACGTAGGAGGCTAGGAAGTTTTGAGAGAGAGAAAGAGAGAGCCCAAAGAAACCTGAGAAATTGTGAGACCAGAAAAACCTAGATTTAGAAAAACCCTAGCTGTAGGCCACTTGCAGCCCTTAGATCTTGAGATCCAACCAAGCCTTTGCCAAAGCCTGGTTAAAACTTGAAGAGAGACAAAGAGGACGCACGACATAAACTTATCCGGTCTTGATACGGGCAAAGCCTCGAAGCCTAGGGAGTCCCGGTCTGGTACTTTTTTACTCTTTCTGTATTTCTTTTATGTATTTATTTATTTTTATTAGAATTAAATATGTTTTATTACACTTTATATTGTATTTCGTGCTTTTGGATCGATGTTGGCTCTGCCATTGATCAGAGAGAGGATCTAGTCATTTTTTAATAGATCTGGTCTCAGATTAGGTCTTGATTTTCCCACTATCTATCACTCTTTTCAAAAATCAGTTTTTGGTGTTCAGATCTGAGGGATCTTCCTCATAAAATCTCTCTTATTTGCATCGTAAACAAACCTATAGTGAGAAAACACTAGAAAGCCGTAGGTGATCTAACCCTTAAGATGACTCTCTAAAACCCTAAATCTCTACAAGCTCCAACAGTTCTAGGAAGCCCTCGACTAAGGTTTAGGAAATATATTCCCCTAGACAATCTCAACAATTCTTTCAGCAAGGAGAAGGCATGCTCATAAGTACAGCTTGATCGAAGTCCCCAATCCCAGGTGTCGAGCCCACGGGCCCCAAGTGACAGGTAAGTTTCCTTTCTTTTTTAAAAAAAAAATTATTTTTAATTTATTTTTTTCTAAATTTTCTTGGTTTCTTCCTTGGTTTTTGCGTGATTTCAAGCCAGCAGTGTAAGCACCAGAGTTTGGAATTGGTGAATCTTTCGTAAGCCCTGAACGGGACCACAACAACGTAGTGGACCCTAGTCACCTTTTCAAACCTAAAACCCCATATTTAAACTCACCCAATATCCTAAGTAGTCATCCTTGATAGCCCTGAGCCTTATATATATAGGAAACCACCCCAAACACTAATCTGATAACCGAAAACTTGAAATTGATATCTACAAATCCTAGCCTTTTAGACTCCTTAAAAATCATCCAAATTGGGCTAATTTTCAGCTTTCCAACGATTCAAGAATCTCCTTAATCCAACTTATGGTTTGAAAGATATGGCCTCAAAAAATTTGTTTGGCAGAAACTCCATCCAGGTCCAAATGCAGGTCCAGACGGCGATGATCATGTTGTTTATGCCAGAACCTAAACACATTGCGATAGGCGACATCTGAACCAAAAATTTTCCAAATGACTTGGCATGCGTTGTCCAACGACTCTAACTGAATTTGACCGTAATTTTGAGATAGAATCCATAGATAAACTTCAAAAGCATGTTGAAACCGACTAAGCCTATATAAGGGGTTTAATTCGGTCATTCACCTAAACACCCAATTTTAGAGAAAACCCAAGAAATTTTAGAAGCCTAATCCTTCTAGAGATTTAAACCGTAGTTTCCTAACCTGTAATTCTTGAGTAAAACCATAGCCTAGGCCATCCTCATCCTAGCCTTACAGCCTTAAGCCTTCAAACCCTAGATCCTAGAAAACATGATCCTAGATCTAGGTTGCAAAACCCTAATTCAATTTTAACCTCTTTCAACCATCGATAGTCAAGATTTCTAACAAATTTCGAGGGGAGATATCAACAAAATTCAAAGAGAAAGGTGAAGGCAAGAAGTGTAAATAACTTGCGGTCTTGATGCGGGTGGCATCATCAAATTTGGTTGTCCTGGACTCCTGAGGCTTCGAGGCCTCCCCTGAATCAGCACCGGCTGAGTTTATGCCTTGCTTCCTCTTTGGAATGAATAACTACTAAAAACTATGGGTGTGGAATGGATAACTACTAAAAACTACAAGATTTGCTAGGTGTGGATCATAGGATGGGGACCATGGATTATGGTGGTCTATAGTTTAGGGGTCTATTGAAATAGTGTGGTCCTATGTGTTCAGGAAAAACATGAAATTTGTCAGTTTTAAAATGGGGTGTCTACAAAGTTTTCTAAGCCTAGGAGATTTTCCTACCCTATTTCCTAGATTATGGTGGTCTATTGTGGAAGACCAGGAGCTGTCTATAGAGCTCAACTTGGGAAGCAGTTCTTCTAAGATTAGGATTCCTAGGTTTATCTTCTAGTGATTCTAAACCTATTAGATTAGGATTGTAGAGTTGACATGGTCAAAACCTGAACAAATCTGATAGAACACTCTTTTGACCCGAGAACCTATTGAATCCAGCAGTTGTGGTATGGTTCAAATCTAAGGTATTCTAGGGCTCCATTTAACCATTTATCTAAGGTGTCTATGTTGTTCTAGACTAGACCAGAAAAGATGGATCCTGATCAGATTTGGTTATTGGGTTGGCTTTGGTCTATTGTAAGGCTACCTTAAGGATTATGGTCTGATGGGCTAAGGTTTATTCACTAGTATGGTCTTTAAAGCTACATGTTTCTGGAAATTCTCTTAGTCAAAATTTCAAGGGTATCTATAATATAGGAGTTCCTTTTTTTTTTTTTTCTTTTTCTTTCCCCCTCATTTATTCGAATGGATGAACCAAGGCCTATTGGTAGTGTTTCTCCAAAATGCAAGCTCCATTTTTGAACTTGCACCCAACTCGGCATTCCACCCATTAAATTTTAAGCCCAAAGCAATGTTATTACTACCCTTAAAAAGATGACATTCAAATGGGGTTTATATCTTAAAGCCTTTTGTTGTTGAGCAATGATTTCATGCAACGGTTGCATCATACAATAATACGACACTTCCAGAAAATCATGTTTGTGTTATTTGTATGACCCAAAATTTGGCACACACACTCTCTTCATCTCAATTATCAATTCCAAAAAAAAAAAAAAATTCAATTTTAACCCTAGATTTGGTCAAAATGAGTCCCTTCCAAAAACGAATCTAGACCATTCATTTGGTGAATTTCAAGACTTTAGCTTTCATAAACTCAAAATCATTTTTTTCTTTGTTAACATTGTTCATCTAATGATAATAAAGTCATCCAAAAAGGTTGGAATCAAACAAGTAGCCATAATATGATTTTTGAAGGTTGTTGCATGATATTATGATGTAACCGTTGCATGAAATCATTGCTCTTTGTTGTTTCCTTGTTTTCGTAAACTAAATTTGTTCTTCATACACAATGTTTTTGCGCATTTTCCTTTTTCCCTAGTGCATTAGGTCTCTATCTAAGAATTAGCTGTGTGAGAATAAACCAATAAATTTATGGTCGTTTGGATCCTTGGTATGCATACTCAGATTTTGCATACTCAGCTCATCTATCTAATGGCGAAAGTTGGTAGGTGACTGTTTTCCCTCAAATTACATTTGGGATGAAGTTTTTATAAAGCTTGGGCTTTATGAAAACAAAATAAAGCCTCACCTCATATCTTCATTTGAAAAGCACCTTCGGTAACAGAAATCTCTACGATAGATCAAAGATCAATTTATCACAATGACAATAAAATTTGAAACGAAAATAATGATACAGATCTTGCAGATCTATAAAAAGTTATTTTTAGGGTGAAATGGATGGTCTAGATAATTTGTTACAATATATATTATTTTTAGAGCTAAAAATCTTAATTTTTTTCACAACCATAATGTTTAAGCGGAGATGATCATGTAGAGGTTTTCCGATGCTTGAATTGCAATTTACAATCAGTTATGATGTGAGGCTTTACTTATTTTAACTGCAGCCCAATCAAACAATTTTCCTTTTATTTGGGGCGCAAGCTGCTGTTTAACTTTTCTCTTTTCTATTGTTGTTGTTTCATATATGATCTTACTATATTAATTACATGACTATAATATAATTACTATAACAAAATATAGTATAATATAATACAATTAGTAAAATGCAATGCAATAAATTATATTTAGTTATTTACATATTTATTAAAATATATGATATATACTATTCTATATAGAACATAAGAACAATGATGAAAGTACTTATCCTAATAACCAGTTTCTGACGTGACCATGGTTTGGTATAATCAAGCTACTGTCTGCACTGCTCCCTGTGAGTATAAATCCGTATTAGACATTTTAAAACTCGGTTGAATCAACTCCACGCGGCCCCACTAAATAAGTCCCAATAACTTGCCAAGGCAAAATCTATTTACAAAATTAGGGAAACACAAAAGGTATTAATACAAGAAGATCATAATTACTTCTAGCCATTAAAAGTCAAATTGGGTGGCACTCTAGTCAATGGCACTCTTACAGTCATCCAATTTGAAATCTAATTGATAAGAGTGATTGTAGCTAAATTGTACCAAAAGTAAATAGTTTATTTATAAACTTTTTATCTACAAAAATATCAAGAAAATTATATATTTTTATCAAATCACTATAAATATATTTATATATAATCATAATACTTTTTATGATGATTTGTAAATTTTTATTATTATGTGCACTATTTTTCTATTGTTTTTTATTTTTTTCAATCATTTAAAGCCCTACATCATTTTCTATATACTTCTGTTCACCCTACATGCAATAAATGATGCACACTTACAATCAATTACTTTTTAATACTGATTTTTATTTTTTACTTTTTTGTATTTTTTTTATTTTTTGGCCCTTCTTGGGATCATGCAAGATTTAGGCCTAGCCCACTTGAAATGCTTGAGTTATTAAGCCCGGTGACCTTGACGCATAGGGAAATGATCTAATGCAACGGTTGTATAGTAGTATAATGCAACCACACCTCTAGAAAACCATATTTTTAGCATTTGTATGACCCTAAATTTTGTACATACATTCTCTTCATCCTCATAATCAATCCTATGAAAAGAAATTTTCAATTTGCACCCTAGATATGGCCAAAATTAGTACCCATCCAACAATGAATCTCGACTATCCATTTGGTGAATTTCAAGATCTAGGTCTTAACAAATTCAAAATTATTTTTTTATTTTTAATAATTATTAATCAAATGATGATAACGCTATATAAAAATTTTGGGAATAAAAAAATCCTTTTGAGTCCTATATCTAACCATCTCAATAAGATGGACGGCTTATATTAATTGGGCTAGAATAAAAACTTTCTAGAGAATTTTTTCAAAATTTTATTTTTTGTAATTGTTCTTCATAATGAAAAGAGTGTACATTTAAAAATTCGTGTCAAAAAAATTGCTCTAACATAGTTTTTGAAGATGGTTGCATTATACTACTGTACAACCGTTGCATAAAATCATTCCCCTTTTATATGATATTTGTATTAAAGTATATTTTTGACAAGGCTCTGTTATATCTTGAAGTTTGTGGAAACCTCAATACAACACCGACAAGATCCAAGAGTAATCTAGGTGCAACATAAAGAAGGCCAGGGAGAAATATTAGATGTCGTTTACAAGACAAAAAGCCAAGGTGCAAGCAGGATTAAGCCTACTCGTTGACCCGATGGGTAAACCCAACTCAAGTCCAGCTCTGGACAAGGTTTTGGACCCTGTGCATTAGGTCTAGGTCTACTTGACCTATCCTCAACCAAGTCCAGGTGTGGTTTGAAACATGATATATGCATATGCAATATATATGAACTCGAATTTAAATATATATTAAAAATTTATACATCAGACTTATAATATTTAATAATTTGACCCTATCATGGCCGGTCCCAAGCGAGTCATGCTAGTCCAAAGTCCAAAGAAAGGATAAGAATTGTATTAGGTTGGCAACCAGTATAAAACTTTTGCTACATCTACAATGCTAGGAGGTTTCATGTAACTTATGTATTGTACCGGTACCCATGTGCAGTGAGAAATGAGCAAGAGTTAGCTAGGGCGTTTCTTGAAAGCGTCATGCCACAACTACTCTTGATTGCAATGATAGGTAAGGGTTCGATATGGTGACTATAGTCTAACTGAAGATATAGCACTTGATAGAGTAGAGTGGTGAAACATAATTCTTGTAACTAGCCCCAAGTAATTGTGATAACTCTCAGAAGATGATAATGATGATGATTTGTCTATAGGGCAACTCCGATAAGATCTCAAATGAAAAGTCCCTAATTTAATGTTTAAAACGAGTTAAAAATAAAAATCGGTAAACAGCCAATTTCAAAACAGGTGTCTGCATTTATATATCTAATAATTTATTGTATCTCAACTCTGATTGAACGTGATTTGTTTGATTACGCCTAATTCCACCTCCCATTGAGTAGACCTGATAGGTATAGATTCTTATAATGTGTTATTTGGCTTTGACCGTTATAATGTTATATGACATATACTTATAGAAAGTTTTACATTTAGGTTTATCTCTGGAAAAGTTGTTTTTACATTATTTAAATTGAAAAGTTAACTATTTAAATGATATTATAGATAAAACAAGATAAGTACCAAACAATTAACAAAAATAACTTTATCAGGAGTTATTTATTCATCATCACAAGGAATTATCCCTTTTTACTTGCATTTGCCACGTGACAGTGAGATAGAAGAGTTTCCACGAAGCGCATGAGTGCTTTCCCTATTGTTATGGACATAATACAACTCGAACAATATCAACTTTTGAGTGTATTATGGATAAATAGTTTGCTTTACCAAAAGCAAAAGTTAAATCTGTGTAAGCAACATCAAAGAAAATACAACGAAAACATAATTTTTCAGTTTATTTTAAGTAGGAATTTGCTTTACAATGGAAAAGGTGTTTGCAAATGAAAAGAAATACAATTGAAGTTTGTGTGGACTTTCAAAAGAGAAAGAGATACGCTTTTAGTTGAGGATGGTTTCTCCAAATCTAAATGGAGGACCAATAAAGGGTGGCAATGGGCCAGCCCGGGCCAAGACTTCCTTGGCTTTGGCCCTGGCCCGCCTTTGTGCCCGAGGGCAAGGCGGGAAGCCGGGCCAAAAACAAATGAAAAAAAATCATAAAAAAAAAGAAAAAGAAAGCAAGAGGACCTGGGCCAAAACAAATGAAGAAAAATTAAAAGAAAAAAAACAAGAAAACAGGAGGACTGGGCTGGGCCTAACCAGGCAAAGCCAAAAACAATAAAAAAATTAGAAGAAGAATTAAGAAAAAAAAAAAAAAGGTTGGGCCGGGTTGATCAGGGCCTACACTGGCCCTAGCCTTGCCTTGGGCCGTATTTTGTAGCCCAGGCCCTAACTTTTTATAGCAGGCCTGACCGTGCCAACCGGGCTTCGGCGACTACAAAAGGATCAATATTATTGGAAAGAATGACTTTAATGTAAGGGGTTCACATATGAAATTGCATGTCATGACTAAGCCTCACTCTCCATCAAACTTGATAAACGCTTCACTAGGGTTAAGGCAACCTTGGTAATAGATGAACCATGGTTATCACTATTTTTCAATGCTTTATGGATACCCGTAAATTTCCACTCTAAGTGATTCACTGGGTGGGCCCCACATTTACTAACAGGCATCAATTATCATTGTCGTGGTGATCAAGGGTGGAGATTACGCCCAGCACAATTGATCATTTCCTTTGAAGTCTCACTATTTTTAGATGCATCTCAGTTCTCTATCAATCAAGTTTAATGTATATTATTTTCGAGTGAGTGCCGTGAATATCATATTTTGGATAAGTTTTTGGGTGTGGTTTCCATAAGGTTGCAACCTTAAGCGATCCAATTAAGCCACACCTTCAAATTTTATCATAACATATAATTTTGATGTAAAATATTTTTAGGATTATCTCAAAATCTATTTTTCTATCTAATTATAAAATTTAAAATTTAAAAAATGGTTAAAATCAAGTAGATCTATAAACATATGCAAATGTTGAAAATGGACTGTCTAGATAATATGTTCTAAAATGTATTATTTTTGGCAATTAAAATCTTTTTATATTTCATAGTCATACATCTCGTGTTGAGATGAACAATTAGAGGCTTTTTCAATATTAAAAAAACCATTTTCATTAGATTTTTGAGATGCATCCGTAGTTCTATATTTTAAAGTTGCAACCTTATATAAACTTTTTCTTTAGTTTTTATATTTTTAGGGCATGATTTATTTCTTTGATTAAAGGACAAATAACTATTTCAAGTATTCCAAAAATGAATAAAGAGATGTTTGAGGGGCATGAATTATTTCTAAGGTTTTATGTTTTTTTGTAAAAATGATTTATAAGATTTACTTAGACCGTGAGAATTTTTATTTTTAGGGTGAGTCCTTGAGGATAGGGCCTAAACCGTTGATAAAAATTGAGCTTAGGATGTAGGGTTGCAAATCATCAAACACAAACCAATTAAGCCCGGGCTCTTTTCCTAGATTGTGGGATTTTCACCTGGGAAAATATAGCATGTACATGGGGTGCATGCAATACGGTAACCACGGCGACCTCCACCTTCCGTACATGATAATAAAGGGTGGCGATGTACTGCTCATGGGTTCATGTATATCGTCAAGAAGCATAGTTACCCTAAAGCATTTATCGACATATTATATGTCATGGTGCAATGCCTTGCGCCAAACACATCCATATATCAGTAGGAGTACTAATTGGGTCAGGTTGACCCATAGACCTGACAGGTTGATCTAACACGGGTCGTAGTTATTGGACCCAGTGGGTCTGGTGCGGGTCCAAATGACGTAGACTCAACCTGGCTTAGGTCTAGGTCCATCTTGGAATATTATTTACATATTTATATGTATATAACAAAATTCGTTCTTCTTTTATCAAGACACAAACCAGGTAGGTCAGATCTGGATCCAACGACCTAAACCCAACAAGGTCCAAGTCCAACTAGGACCCAACCGGGTCAACTCAAACCATACCCGTCCCTTTAACACCCCTATTATCAAATACTAGGTACTATCATAAAAATTTTGACACATTTAGAATTTGCATTGAGAGTAATCAAAATTTGTGATCTCTACCAATGTTTTTAGGATCAAAACAGCGATCAAACCAGTGAGGGGAGTGGTAGAGTCCAAACAAGTTTAAATGAAAATATAAAAAATTACAAGTAATTAAAAAAATTACACACAATTGTTTGATTAATCGAACTAGTCAAAACCAACCAATCAGATCAAACATGCTGACCAGACATTGGTTTTAACATGTTTTCTATCAATCACAGCTTTTACTTTGGACTAAACCAACCAACACACCAATTAGTGGCCCAACAATTCCGACCGGCCTATCCACTCGACTCTTGATAATGAAAGTCTATGCTACTCTCTATACATGAAAATATCTCTACATACATACCTCCACACATATGAAGGTATTCATGTTGTCCCATTTTGAGACCATCCCTCTTAATGAGTGAGGATTAAGCACTAAATACCGACCATCAAAAATAGAAAGATGGTTGCATAGTGATGCATGGCATTTATGAACTCATTACAAGCGCATGCAAAATTAATCACTCCTGCCATGACTTGTCAAGGGGAAACCTAAAGGGAAAGGAAATAAAGAGGTGAAGATGAATATATGTCTATCTACTAAATAAAGCAGTAAGAGAGGTTTAAAAACATTTAAATTGAACCCTAGGACCAGCACCTATCAAGAAGATGATGAGTACACAACACATAGTTAGAGAGTGATCTTTCATACTAACAGGACTAACCCATAATATTCATGCCTCAAACCAGAGCACTAGAGCTTACTAGTTTTAGCAAGAATTTGACCTATGGGGTCTTTCTGAAAGTTATAACCCCTCCACGCAAACAAACAGGAGGCCCATGTGGGTCTGTTTTTTTGCAACCTGTGTGCAATAACCTAGAAAGAGAGAGAAACCCAACAGCCTAAAAATGGAAGAAAACCTCAGTACACCTCAGATGAAAGAGAAAGTCTAGAGAGAGAAACCCAAGAGCCCAAAAAAAGGGTGAAAAATCAGTACACCCCAGATGAGGGAGAAAGTCTAGAGAGAGAAACCCAACAGCCGAAAAAGAGAAAAATCAGTGCATCTCAGATGAAAGAGAAAGTTTAGAGAGAAACCCATAGCCCAAAAAAGGGAGAAAAAATCAGTACACCTCAGATGAAAGAGAAAGTCTAGAGCGAGAAACCACCTTCAAAAGATGGAGAGAGAAGCACAGTTGTTCTTTAGAGAGAGAAAGTGCGATTTATGTGGAGCTCTTTTTAGAAGAGCATGTGCAGGAGGTAATGAATGTCCATGCAGATGCAGTAGCAATAGCAGATGCCGCCTCGGACTATACAAGGCTGAGTACCCAAAACACCCTCACGCTCAAATGCATCTAAAGATATAAAAGAATTACCACTAAGCCCTCAGTTTTGGTACTCGCTCTAAAACTTCTCCAGGATTAAAAAATATTATTTAAATTCCCAATCTAAAGAAACAGTCTAATCGGAGGCGAATCAACAATCTAGATCAGTCCAGCATGTGACTTCCTCCTTATCTAGGTTTAAAGCATTGATCTTGACCAATCAAACCCAAGCCCAAACACTTTCTAAATTTAAGGTTTGAAAATAGATTTCAACAGAAAGAAAGTGTCAGCAAAAACTAGTGTTTTAAAACTCAATGATTTCTGATCTGGCGAGGTATCAATTAATACCAAATCGGTTTCAAGATGGTAAAGGTTTTAGTCAGGTCCTCTTGCCCCCCTTTCCCCTTGAAAAAAAAGGAAGAAAAAGAAAAGGCCCCTACATATTTTTTTCCTTTTTTTTTAAATGCTTATTCATATTTTCTTAGGTCTCCTTCAAATCCTAGCCCCATAAACCCCAATTCTAATTTTTATTTTATTTCATGTTATTCACAACTTGAACCAGAGCATACCTTCATGTGAAGATCGCTCGATTCAACAATAGGAACTCAGTTATTATGAAAGATAGGGAGTAGGGACAATTTGAATTATGAACTGAGGTCAGATCAACTAAAAAATGATCAGATCTACTCTGAAACCTGTGGCAAAGCAAGCATTGATCCGGTGCAATGAAATAATGAATAAAAAATAATAAAAGAATCCTAAATCTAATAAAATAAATAAAATAATTAGAAATTGAAAAGAAAATGTTGCCTACGTGAGCCGGTTGGCTCGGGGCTCTCGAGACTTTGAAGCTTCGCCCGTATCAGAACCACGATTGTGTTTACATCGTATATCCTATGTTGCCTCTCTTCAAACTTAATAAAGCCTTAACTGGTTGAACTAAGGTTTTACTAATCTAAGGCTGAAAATTTGTTTCAACAAGGCTAGGGTTTCAAGTTTGCTTCTATAGATCTAGGGTTTGCTCTCCGATTTCACTGTTTCTCTTTGGATTCCCTGGGCACACCGTCTAAAAGTCTAACATACGGTCTAATGGTCAAACCCCCAAAATGATCTCGAAAATACATTTTTAAAGGCTTAAAAAGGTGTGAAATGATGACCTTCTAAAAACAACCAAATTTGCTAGCCGAAATTTGATTTTGGGGGTAAAAGGGGCAAGGCGGCACAGGTGGTGCCGCCCAGACCAAACATGTGATGCCCAACCCAAATCTGACCAAAATTGGCAGTTTCTGATTCTGGGGTAATTCACGTGCTTTTATGATATTGCCTACCAAAAATCGGATAAAAATAAGTTGTTTTTCTATTTTACTTAATTTATTATTAAAACAGTGGTTCTGCAAGAGTTTGGATCACATGATGGGGACTATGGATTATGGTGTTCTATGGTTGAGGGGTTCTCTAGAATAGTGTGATCTTAAAGGTTCAGAAAAACTATAGAATTTGTCAGTTTCAAAATGGGGTGCCTATACATATATTTTTAATATTTTTCTAGATCACCCATTTGCACCAACCTAGACGTGATCTAAATCACCAATCTAACAATTCCTGATCACAAGCCGCCATAATGATACAAAATTTGAAACATGAAAAGACAAATTACGGCTTAACTAGCTGCCAAAATTATAGTAAGTGTAGGGTAGAAGCATGTTTCAAAATTTTAAGAAAAAAGTTTGTATAGAGCCAAGGTCTATACAATCAAATTAGAACCCACCTCAGAATTTTAACTAGAAGAGGTTGTTTCGATGCCCAACTATTTTCAAATTTATCATCTCAACATCAAGATGTATGGACATGAGAAACAAATGGATTTCAAGTTTTGGAAATAGTGTATCTTGTAAAACATTTTTTTACAGCAAATTTGCAAGATTTTTAAGTTTTTATAAATCAGCTTGATCTACACTATTTTTTAAACTTTAATTTTTTATAATAAAAAATGAAAATATATTTTAAGGCTATCACAGATATTTCCAGTATATAAACCACATTTCTTGACACTATTTGAAGGTGCACTTTACTTTGATTGTTTAGAGCCTCGGATCTATACAAAGCGCACCCAATTTTGAAAGTTTTACCGGCGTGTAAGAATGAATCAGATATGGAAAATCGTTTCATGCAAGCTGGACCACACTTCTACATATACGGTCTAGAAAGTGTAAAGCATCCATCTTAAAGATGGATGCAAGTAGGTGTTCCCTCTAAAAACAATAGAAACTAACAGTCCAAATATTTTCTTACTAGACTAACTATTTCTAGCTTTTAAAATCCACTTATTTTTTCATATTCACGATCTCCATATTAAAAATTACATTCTCTTAAAAATTAAATATTAAAATCCACCTAAAAATAAATTTATTAAGAAGCCGCATAGAAAACAGGTCCATGAGATATTTGTATGAAAACTAAAGGGTATAATGGGAATTTCGAGAACATAGAAGATGCCTTGGGTGACACCCCATAGCGGGCTATGTGTCAGGTGCAGTATGGAACAAAAGAAGGAAGCCTTTTTCCGTTGAACTTTCGACTTCCTTATTCCTTTGCCCGCATCAATTCAAGTGCGAGAAAGTCCAGAGCTAGGTTTCGTACGGTATAGGGGGTTGTTTGTTCGGCACGCTATCCCTAAAATGTTGGTTTCTATTTGGCGGTGCAGTTCGCATACGGACGCCTCCGCAGGTGTACAGGTACGTGTCTTTAAAATTTTATCATGGTATATAACTTAAAGAGAAAGGAAAGTATAAAGAAAAAAAAAATTTATTAAATTTTTTTTTTATTTGGCCTGATTGAAAAAAAAGATCTTTCAAATTTTATGAACTTCATCCAAACCTCATACTACTGGTCGAAGTATTTTAAATGACTTCAAGTTTTATAAACTTCATCCAAACCTGGTCAAAGTATTTTAGATGTCAAACTCTGTAATTGGACTCACACTGCAGGGCAGGTCGAGTTACTCTAGAGAGTCCGAGTTGGTTGGCCGAGTGGTAGTGGAATTTTAAATGTCAAACTCTGTAATGGGTAGTGGAATTTTAAATGTCAAACTCTGTAATTGGACTCACACAACACGCCAAGTTAGTCGAGCGAGTCCGAGTTTGTTGGCCGAGTAGTAGTCGTACATGAGTAGGTGGAGGATGGCAAAAGGTGGAGAGAGGAGGGTATAATGGTTTGTGGAGCATGGCAGAGGTAAGAGAGTAGGGTTTGTGGAGCATGAGTAGGGTTTGTGGAGCATGGCAGAGGTAGAGAAAGAGAGAGTAGGATATAATGGACAGTGGGTTATGGCCTCCAAAGAGAGTTGATTTAAGGAAATGTTGAGAGTGAGAAGGGGCAATGAAAAGTTGTTTCCAAAAAGGTGGGCTTATTTGAGGAAGGTGTTCAGATGGCAATCAATTGCCCTCGTCACCTTTCAGTCACCATTAGGGTTCCTCTCTCTCTCTAGAATTACTTTCACTCTCCTTGTTCTTCTGACTGCTTCTCTCTCTCTTTATCTGACTCAGTTTCTCTCCTCTCTCTCTCTCTCTCATGTTTTCTTGGTATTTCGCTGTTGGAAAGATACCGGCGCAGTGAGAAATTGGCATTTGCCACTGCAGAATGAATGTTACTGATCTTTGTCAGTTGCAGTTCACCCCATTATTAGGTTTAGGGTTTTGGCAAAACGCTTGCCTCTCAGGTTTGAAGTCAGCCAAGCACGGCTTACCCCTACATATTTTCATAACTCCAAACGTGTCCCTACCATGATCGGTGCATGGATCATGGTGTACATATTTCCATAATTCCAAACGTATCCCAACCATGATCGGTGCATGGATCATGGTGTACATATTTCCATAATTCCAAACGTATCCCAACCATGATCGGTGCATGGATCATGGTGTGCTCTAAACAATCAAATTAGGGTGCACCTCTAAATTTTTAGTAGTTGAGGTTATTTTGATACTTAAAAATCCTCAAATTGATCATCTCAACCTCAAGATGCATGAGCATGAAAAAAACATAGATTTCAAGTTTTGAAAATAGTGCATCTTGTAATAAATTTTTGAACTTTTAATTTTCAAGATTTTTCAAGTTTTCATAGATACGTTTGATACACACTATCTTTCAAGCTTTAAATTTTATAATTAGATATGAAAATATATTTTAAAGCTATCACAAAGATTTTCACTATTGAAACTACATTTTTGGATACTATTTGAAGGTACACTTTACTTTGATTGTTTAGAGCCTCGGCCTTATACAAACGGCACTTTTAACAATATAATTCTTTTAAAAAGTTTTATAATATTTCAAAAAATAATGTAAATATACGCATTGTGCATGTCTCTAACAAAGTTCATCGTTCCTCAACAACAAATGTTCAATATCACTGTTCATCGACTGAATGCTAATAATAACAACAATAACAACAACAACAATGATCACAACAATGCCTCTTTTCATAATGGATCTGGCAATGGGCCAGACCCTTGTTCTCATAGGACCCATCCTGTCCCAGCCAGGGCAGGGCAAGCTGGGCCAGGCCAAATAAAATTAAATAAAAAAGGAAAAAAACATCTGAAATAGGCTAAAGCAAGGCAGCAATGTCGTGCCCTGACCCTGTCATTTAGGACCGAATTTTGTGGCCTAGGCCCTAGTCTTTTAGGACTGAATCTATTGAACCAATGCCAGCCCTATTTCCTATCTGCCATTAAATGGGATACTTATGTTTTCCGTTAAGAGAAAAATTTAATCTATGAAGATATAAATGGGAAGGGCATGCTTGTTGAGACTAATGGGTGCCCAATTTCAATATCAGAGAGAGAGAGAGAGAGAGAGAGAGCATCAACAATTGCATTTCTCTAAATATGTGATAGATGTCCCATTAGAAGTCATCAATAGCATGACAAAATTGGATCCACTGTCTCCATGCCATCCAATAAATAACGTTCAATAATTATCTAGTTTAAATCAGAGGATCCCATTTCGTTGCATTGTTTGAGTTTGCGTCCACCAACCATGATGCCTCGTTCATATTAACTGACCCATTCATATTTCTATATATTCCCCTACATCATAGAGGATCTATGCTTTCCCTACCATCCAGCCGTCTAATTTTGATCAAGAGAGCCACTTACCGTTTGATCTTATATCCGACGTCTCAAAGTATTTTATTTTTAATTCTTTTTATACAAATTGTATAAATATTAAATTTGGTACGTACCATCTTCTTATTGTGACACACCTATAAAAAATATTAAAAATAAAGGAATCCTAGTTTTGAACCTCATACTGATCCCTGGATTGAAATTCTATGTCCAGGGACCTTTAGTACAAGGACTACTCTAAGATTCTACACCTCCGATTACTTGGCTTTTACAATCTTCACATAACCCAAGCAGTCAAGGATCCATACCTCCGACACTTTTACAATCTTCACATAACCCAAGCAGTCAAGGATCCATACCTCCGACACGTCTCTAGACTTTAAAATCATAAAAATAAAATAAAATAGCAGTCATGTTTGGAACATCGAACAAAAGGGAAAATTTGGAGAGAGAAAAAAAAATGCAAGAATTTGGACTTTCCCATAGTTTTCTATTTTATGTATACTATAATTCCGTATTTTATTCATGGTAATGACATGATTTTTCCTCTTTGCATACACCTTCCATTTTGTTAAGGGTTATGCTAGGGTCTTGCACATCATCCATGCATGTATGAAAGGGGAATGTCCTTCATAGATTCGCCTTGTGGTGTATCATATGATATATTGTTTGGTGCGTGTTATACCTTCTGTTTTTGCAAAGGGTTTAGGAGCCTGTGCTTGTGATATAAACAATGAATGAAATGCTTGAGAAGTCACAATAATAGAGATCGAAATGCACGGCTTGAGAAGTTAATAATAGAGGGAGGAGTTGAGTTTTTGCTTATATAGAAGTAACAGTGATTTTTACGTGAGAAATGGGAGACCCAAGTCCCAAAGACTAATAATCTACACAGCCTGCACAAACCAAGCCTAAGAACATGAGTTTTAGGCTACCCTAGAGCATCTCTGTCTCTCCCTCCCTCTCTCTCTCTCTAACACACAGAAGCTTCAGGCACTCTTTTATCTTCATGGTTTGTTGTAACATTGTCTTCATGTTCTCCTTGGGGTTCAATAATTTAGGATTGGGCATCTTGCCATGGTTCAAAGATTCTGAATCCCTGCTTGTATATGAGCCAACAAAATAAAATAAAGCTAAAAATAAAAAATAAAAAATAAAAGTAAAAAAAAGGTCGGAAAGGCTACTTTTGGGCATATCAGATTTGATTGGAAAATTTTTTATTGGAATATTTTGGTCATTAAAGTAGGGGCCACAATGCAGTGAATGGAATAATCAAAAGTTGATACTCATGCAAACGCCCTTCCTGCTCTTTTTGTTGGTTAACATGCAATAAGTATATTCCATCATGGAATAATTCTTCAAAAACCCTTACCTTTTTACAGCTGAAGAAGATCATGGCAGTCTCACATTCACTTGGAGAAGGCCACAAAAAACAGCAGCATGAGAGAGAAATTAATGGAGTTTCAAAGCTCCTTTAGCTTTCTATAATGAGAAGGCCACAAAAATAGCAGCATGAGAGAGAAATTAATGGAGTTTCAAAGCTCCTTTAGCTTTCTATAATGAGAGAGAGTAGTGGACCTTCAAATTTCTTTCGTTTCTATGATAGATAAAGCATTGGACATAGAGAGAAAGACTAATCAGGATCATGAATTGCGTTTCCATGGAGGAATCAGATTAAAGCCGAAGCTCGAGGTCTAAATCCTCAATTGAATCTTCACCTCTTAGCCCAATAAACAAAGTGGTGTCGATAAATCGTCTTCGAATGACCGCTCGTTCTTCATTGGACCCCTCTACCTCCTCTCTTTTACCTAACAACCCAAATCTGCTCTCTTTGAAGTGGGAGGAATCAGAGGCTGATTTCATGGATGGATGTGAGCCCTTAACATCAGTTGTTGAAGATGGTGAAGATGAAGAGCAAGAAAAAGGTGAAGAATAAATGGGTGAAAGGTGGTGATGAAGGGGTTGTTGTGTTAGAGAGAGAGTGGGTGCTGCACCAGAAGAAGGGAAGAGAAAGAAAGACTTGGGGCTCCCATCAGGGCTAGGATCTGGGTTAGGGTTAGGGTTAGGGTTAGGGTTAGGGTTTTGAGTTTGGAGGTCAGACTGGCTCTGTCTCAGTCTAGCCCTATCCCTTCTATGAATGTTCATGTGGCCACCAAGAGCTTGAGCTGACCTAAATTCTCTCTTGCAAAAGCTGCAAGAATAAGATCTTGGAGGCCAAATATCACAAGAAAAAGCATCAGGAAAGCAAGGAGTTTCTCTAAATCTAGGAGATGGGTCATGAGGATTAGGGCTAGGTTTCGTTGAAGTCCACATCCAACTTTTTGTTTGATCCATGGAGCCCAGCAAGAACCAGAATTATCCTATAAATATCGAGGTAGAAGCTCTATCCTTTAGCCATGACTATTGTATCTAAGTTTTTTGCTCTGACGCAATAATGAGGAGAGCAGTGTGCCCGTCAAATTCCAACCCCTCAACTGAAAAGCCCATTCGGTGGTAGCTATATGCAAGTGTCTCTTGCTAAATCTGGTCAAGTTCTAGCAGATGCTGGGCCAAATAGAGGTACCCAATAGTGCAAAATCCCTTTAACCAAATCTGGGCCCATTTTACTAGAAACTAGACAAGATTAGAGGCACCCCAAATTATTATTTTTTCTCTTTTCCCCCTTTTTTTTTTTTTTTTTTTTGGGGCTATTTTTTCTATTTTTGTTATTTCTAGAAACTTGTTTTGGTGCACAACATTGTCAATATTTTGTTAATACTAATCTCACGGTGCCCTAGAGGATTTTAGAGCTAATTAGAGCTATCCAATAGTACCTACTAATAATTAGTCCGACAAGAGGATTAAAACAGCTGGATTAGAGAAGTCCAATAGTAAATGTCAGTAATATAAAGGATTTAACTAGAGGTACCCAATAGTTATCTTATTTCCCATTTTGAATGATCTGATGTTAATTTTCTGGGCAAGATTATAAGTAACTCAAATCATAACTCTCTTGCCACAGTGGAGAACATTTAATATGGACAAAGCTAAGTGGTTAGGGCACTTAATTTGAAGCAAAAGGCAATTTCTTTGGGTTAATAAAAAGTACTTCGAATTAGAAATCGACATACCCAATGCTCACCAAAAACCAGAAACAAATATAGTTCATAATCAAGTTACATCTCTCTCTCTCTCTCTCCCAACTTTGTGGCGCTTAAGGTAATTTTCGTCTCTTGATATATCATGGGCTTCATTGGTTTGGGGAAATTTGTCAAAAAGGAGACAAATCATGTGGATTGAAACGAAAATTTTCCACAGGTTCCATGAATTTGTCAACATCAAGTCTGATGGATGGGCATAAGTTGCCATGAAACATTCACTCAATCCATTTAATAAGTCTTTTGAAAGTTTTATATCACAATAAACTGTCACAATGATTTGATTATGGCTTGATGGTGCCTTCTCTTTGCCTATTTAGTCATTATCAATTGCAAAATCAGATTCAACTTTTGGGGGGTCCATTTCTCTAGAAAGTTTTGTAACACCCCTACATTTGATTTGATTTGTCCGAGTGTATCATGGCAAAGTATATGTAGATTTCCTTGGCAATTTCGGTATTCAGAATGTGATGGTATGTTAGTAAGAAAATGGATTGGGTATTACATATGATACACGTAGAATTCATACAGTAACCCAACATGCATCTTTTTATTTGTTTATTTATGGAACTTGTATCCTCAACTATTTCTTTTTTACACTGGACATTTGGCATGAGCCCCTATTTGTTTTTCTTTTTTTAATTGGGGGTGAATTTTTTTCTGGAGTGATTTATGTATGGACCTCAAAACATTACCTAAAATACGAAATACTCTAGTTATAGGCGGAAATTACAAGGAAGATTGGTCAACTTGTATTTTTTATTTTTTTCAAAATTGCCCATCGATCCGAGCAAACCATCCTCGGACCGCTTTTTTTTTTTTTTCGTTATTAGGGCAGTGCCTCAAGCTCTAAGGGAAGTGCCCAGGCTGTCCGAGGTTTGAATCCTCGGATCGCCCTTTGGTTCCTGAGCGGTCCGAGGTTCCCATTCTCAAACTGCTCTTTCTTTCTTATTTTTTAAGAAAAACAACAGTCCAAGATCGCCATCCTCGGATCATGCTATATGTCTTATTTTGAGAAAAAACAGCAGTCCAAGGTTGGGAACATCAAACCGCTCTCTGGCCTGAGCACAACTCAGTTCCAGGGTGGTCCGAGGTCCCTATCCTTTGACCTCTTTTTATTTCTTATTTTGTGAGATAAACAGCAGTCTGAGGATGGGGACCTCGGACCGCTCAGCATCAGTCCAAGGATTCCAACCTCAGACTGCCTAGGCACTGTTGTGCACGAAAGCTCTACTTTATTTGGCAATAAAGTAGGAGAAAAAAGAACCCGCAACAAGCAAATAAATCAAGAAAAAAAAAAAAGAGAACACAGATTTACGTGGTTCACTCCAGAAAGGCTACATTCACAGGCATGGAAAACTTAAATCTAATATACCAATGAAACTTATATCAAAGATTTTGGCATAGAGTTACATCTCTAACCCTTGACAAAACCCAGTCGAGCAAACCCTTTTAAGCTACTCTCTCGACAGACACCATATGTCATTCTTCATTGTCTTAACTTCGAGCCATCAACCGATAACACCAGATAGAGACACCAGAGCAATGAGAAATTGACTTTCCCTCTAACTAAAATGGGAAACTACCCAAAATCTCTATGGGAACCGCTTCTCTACAAGAATCCAGCCTCTCAATCTACTTGAGTCAACAAGAGGCACATCATAGTGTTTCTTCTCTCTGAAAGGAGGCCTTGCCTCTCATGCATAAGAGGCCCTTGCCTCTCTCTCTAGAGAAAGCCACATTTTCCATATAGTGACCCAACTAGGGCACCATCTTCTTTCTTCTTTCAGCTCATATATATAAAGTTAGGAATCCACACTAAATAAGAAACTTCCTATAGATGTTACATATATCTTAAAAACCAAAATACATATCCAATAGTCTTAATCTTTTTGGATTTTTATTTCCTTTAGGAAACTTATCAATATCAATATCAATTCCACATATATGAGATTTCCTTATGTGGGTGATTTTGGATATCACCATATCCAACAATCTCTACCTTTATATCAAAATCACCTTCTCACCATGCCAACATCCATTTAATAGATTTATAACTTCTTCATCTTTTATCAAATAAATTTCTTCATCATTCTTGTTGAAAAATAGGGTTGCCATCAAACTTTTCCACTCCGAACTTTGCATTCAAAACCTTTACCACCTATTATACATCTTTTTTTACATACTTGTATCCCTAAGTCACATAAGGATAGAGTCAGTAACAACTTGGTCATGTCGATACCCAAGACAAAATAAGCCTAAAATTGGGCAACTTCTGAAAAAGTACTGAAACAGATTCAAAAGGAATAAAAATGGTAGTTTGGGATGTCTAAAAAATGCTCACAAAGTTTCATCGCATTCCGATAAGTTTTGATATGATCAGGAAGAAACTCGGTTCTCAAATCCAGTTCTTATCACGTTGAAAATGGACGTTATAACTATAGCCTTACTTTCAGGGATTCAAAATAGTACCAGACTAGTGCCATTAGATCCAGAACATTAAAAAACATCCAGGGATCAAATTTGGGCTCTATCGAACTTTCTAAGATCATTCTGGGCCCAACTTACCATAAAAGGGTGGGTTTTACACTATTGAGGTGCAGCCTAGGTGAACTAGTTTCAAACTATGTTCCACCTCTTGGGATAATTTCTAATACTCATAACTCGTTCGTTTTGAGTCAAAACATGCTTAAATTCAAACACAAGCTAGGTCATGATGACCCGGTCGTTTTGACATATGACACATGTCATGACATGGCCCAAGACGAGATAATTTCTAGAGATAAGATGAGCCCAAAGACATTAAAATCATAATTTTAAAAGAAGACATCTCATACTTCGTGAAGTCATAACTTGAGATTCGGGTGTCGGATCGTCACAAATATAGGTCTGTTGTGATCGTATTGCGAAGGGGTATAGTTTGGTAGAATTTTTGCACTCAATTGAAGGCTAGATAGCGTGAATTTCAACGTTAAAAATGACAAGATTTTTTGGTCGCCGGAATCACACTTTTTGGTGACTTCTCAAATTGGGGATATGCACAAACGGAAACCAAACTAGACAAAATTTGGTGCAAAATGATCGTGACAATGTCCTCTTCAATTTATGATCATAATGAGGACTCGGAACATAACGAATCGCACCGGATTGGTGGTCGAAGTTTATGGACTTGACCGGATTTTTGGTCATTCACTAAGAGTCTGTTTCAAGATGATTAAAGAGCGTCATGCGATAGATCAAGCATTGATTCTATGACTATCGATCGCCCGAATCACCGCCGCAAGTGTCCGAAAAAACTCCCAAAGTCTAGCAATGGCCAGAGGCCCCTCAGAGAGAGATGGTTTTGTCATTTGCTCAAAAGATCTAAGGGGTATTTTGATCATTATGTCCAAAAACGGGATTTTACTTTAATTCCGTTTGATTGTATTTTTTTACAATTTGGGTACTTTTTTAGCATTCCACCCTTGTTTAGTGGTTGCTCTATATAAGGAAACCTAAGTCATTTGTAAAAGGGCTTGATCATTAGTGAATGAAATTGAAGTATTAAGCTCGTGTCATTCAGCTTCTTACTCACTCTTTAAAAAAAGTGGTGAGGAGAGAAAAAACTTTGATAGAGAGAGAAACTACCCCTAGCCTACACCATAGTCCATAATCTCTAGCTTACACCCTAGCCTACGCCATACACCCTAGTCCAAACCATGGCCCATGCAACCTTAACCTATGGTTAGCCTCTCTATCTCTCTCTCATGTGCAAGCAAAGCGGTCAAAGGTAGTGCACCTAGGCTAGGTCACACCCCAAGGCCACTCTCACTTCTCTTTCCCCACCCTTTCCTTCTTTATCTCTCTAATCTCTTCTTCCCTGCGCAGCAGCCCGGAGCCGCAGTCTCGGCAGCCCTATCTTTTATCCCTTCTCTCTCCTGCTTGTCTCTGCGTGCGCGTAAGCCCTAGAGTCGCCGTCTCTGTGGCCCCGTCTCTCTCTCTCTCGTCTTCGTGTGTACGCTCACCCCAGAGCCCTCATCTTTGTGGCCTCATCTCTCTCTCTCGTCTTGCAAGCTCACCACAGAGCCCCCGTCTCTTGTTCGTTTCCACATGCACGTTACCTCTGGAGCCACCGTCTCTATCGCCCTGTCTCTCTATCATATATGCGTACACGTGAACCTCGGAGCCACAATCCTTGTGGCCCTTTCTCTCTATCTCAGCGCCTCTATCTCGTTGCCGCTGTGCACGGAGCCTCTCTACATCTCTTGTTCGTCTCCCCACACATAGAGTCGCTCTACATCTCTTGTTCATCTCCCCACACACGAAGCCGCTATAACATGTGCCCTTTGTCCCTTCTACTTCTTCTTCGCTGCGTACGAGCTCCCCAATTGTGCGCAGCTTCAGTAACTTGCGGCTCTATCTTTCAGCCATTTCCCACCCTCTTGTCCCCTTTGAACTTACACCCGTGTTCACACCTTTGCGCAGATACGGTTCTGCCTTACATCTTCACTAATCCCCCTTTTTTGTATATCGACAGTATCCTTCTCTCTGTCGTACACTCGACTTGGTACTTCTTAGATTCATTTTAAGAGTTTGAATACTCAGATTGTCACTCTAACTTCCTCTTCGTACCATCGAGTTGAGTTGCGAGAAATATAAACGCTCTCGCCAGTACTCACTCGGGTGGAGTCATCTTGAGTCGGTAGTCAAGAGAGTTTAGATTCTTTTAGTTGCTCTAATTGCCAAGTTTTGTACTGTTTGAGAGGATAAAATGGCATTTGTCATCCCTTCTTCTTTGTTCTTCTTTGGCCAAGCAAACCCCCACTCAAGTGGACCATTATAGAGGAGTGCCATTTGAATTCGTATTGCAAGTTTCAAGGGAAAAGAACAAAATGATGTGTTGAAGTTTGATGAGACTTCGTGTCCAAACCATGCTGGCATACAGTCGGAGGGCTACGTTATTGTTCTAAGAGGGCGACTACCCGAGCGTATCCTCAAACCCCCAAATGATGAGATAGATGCCTAAACGCATCCTTGTCGATAAAAATCTCTCTCATTGTTAATTCTTATCTGCATTAAGAAGAGTACACGTGCATGCCTTAAAACACCAAAGTATGTGGGATCTTCGCAGTTGTTTGAGAAAGGGTTTTCTTCTTTCTTCCATCAAGAAAACCAAGCCTCGACCACCGCCATGCCGACAACCCCAAACCATGCTCTGATACCACTAGTTATGCATAGAAGTTCTAAATCCAATGGGTTGATTTTTTACAAATAAAGTATGAGAAAAAAGAATTGGCAACAAACAAATAAAACAAGAAAAAAAAGAGAACCCAAATATTGACGTGGTTCACCCCAGAAGGCTTATATCCACGGGCATGACAAACTTAAATTCATTATACCAATGAAAGTTACATCAAAGATTTTGGGATAAGAGTTTCCTTTCTAACCCTCGACAAAACCCAGTCGAGCAAACCTTTTTAAGCCACTCTCCGGCCAACACCACATGTCGTTCTTTCTTCTCCTTACTTCTGGTAACCAATACTGACAACACCAGATGGACACATGAGAGCAATAACGAATTGACTTTCTCTCTAACTAAAATGGGAAACTATCCAAAATCTATATAGGAACAACTTCTCTACAAGAAACCAGACTCTCAATCTACAGAACCCTACAGAAGGCACATCGTAGTGTTTGCTTTCTTCAAAAGGAGGTCATGCCTTTTATGTATAGGAGGCCCTTGCCTCTCTCTTTAGAAGAAGCCACATTTCCCATATGGTGACCCAACTATGGAACGCATCTTCTTTCATCTTTAATCACATATATATAAGGCTAGGAATCCACAGTAAATAGGAAACTTCCTACAGATGTTACATATATCTAAAAAACCAAGAGATATATCTAAGATTCATAATCTTTTTTAATTTCTATTTCCTTTAAGAAACTTATCAATATCAATCTCAACCCTACATAATATGGGATTTCTAGATGTGGGTGATTTTGGATATCACCATATATAACAATCTCCACCTTAATACTAAAATCACTGCTCACCATGCCAACGACCATTGAATAGCTTTCTAAATTCTTCATCTTTTATCAAATAAAATTTTTCATCATTCTTGCTGAAAACTAGCATTTTCCATCATACTTATCTACCTTGAACTTTGCATTCGAAACCTTTACCGCCATGGTACTTGAACCACTCACACCCACTTTAACCCATCTATAAAACTAGCCCTCACAAGTCCCCACAACACTCAGATAAGGCTAAAGGCACTTGTAACTCGAGGTATGCCAAGAGAGTAATCAAGATCGCCAAACCGGGAGCAACTTAGGAAAAAGAATGTTATGGCACCACTCTCAGTAGCGCCAGCGCATCTCCCATCGATGACAGAAGGCAAACACAACGCAACATACAGAAAACGACCCAAAAGGAGAGTGAAGGGTCTAGCACCACTACCAATGGCCACACTAGTTTAGCCTCAAAACGACGGTGGTCAGCAAAACTGACATAAAGTCCAGTAATGATGCTTGATAGTACATACTAACACATGTCAGGCCATACTGACGTGATCTCTAACGACGGTATGAACTTACATGTTGAGTTTTGGTGGACTAGAATTGTCCCATCTAAAAGTACGGTGCGTTGGAATAACCGTCAAAAGCCATCACCACTCAAAATGGCACTGAAGGAAGACCAAGTAGCGCCTAACCTTGATCAGAGGCACCAGAACATGACATGTCGCACTTTTGAAAATGGAGCAGTTCCAAGTGGCGTCGATGCCATTAACAAGGGCACCGAACCTCTTACACACGGCCCACAAAGTTGTACCCAATCCCACCACATGTCAAGAAAGCATTTACTGCGATATTTATTACTGGAGGCGGCAATTAATGTTGATTCAGATTGACCCAGCGCTAGAGTCAGTGGTGTCGAAGACATTCGGACTAGCACTGTGGAATGGATGGTCAAGATAAACCCTAGAAACGATCCAATAGTTGTTTTTAGGCTAATTTGGCTATATATAGGCCTCTCGACCTTACGTTTAGAGATAGAATTATTGCACATATGCGTGTAAGCTCTGTTGAACTAAACTTAAGCCAAAGAGAGAAGTTTCGCATATAGTCGTGTAAGTTTTGTCAAACCAAACTTAAGCCAAAGGCGAACTTCTGCACATTAAAAGCTCGGTCGAATCGATCCTAAGCAAAAGACCGAATTCTCGAAGATCGAGTGTTCAAACCTCAAAGCTACACTTTATATTGAAGGCGACCTGGATAATCAGACCTTTTGAGTCCTCTTCCTCCTATATTCACTTTGCCTCATCCAAATCCCAAAAGATCGGGATTGACCGTGTAAATACTTAATCTGAATCGGTGCCAACTCTGGGTGCCGGGCTTGGGGGCTCGACCTAAAGTGGTTAGGTGCCTCGATCTCGCCCTCCAGATCTAGGTGATCTAGTGGCACATGTCTCGGGTCTCTGGTGGACTCGAGACTTGAGATCGCTCTCTCGAAACCTTCCTCGAGGGCAAGGGCAAGTATACCAACCAATGATAGAGGAATTTTAGGTAGGTTCGGGATTTACTCGAGCTGGCTCATGTGGACGCCCTCTTAGATTACAAAGAAGGCCCCCCAGCTGCTGGAGCTAGTTTGGAATCACCTCCCTTGACTTGTAATCCTCATGTTTTTTGCACGACACTTCTATGGTTAATTTGTAAGACAAGTGGGTCAAAAACGACCCACCTTTGTCTTAGCGTAATGCACATTCATGGGATAAAGTAATTAAGGGCAAGGTTAGACGAAAGGTAGAAAGGAGAAGAGAACTTGATAGAAGGGCGAGACTAGCATGACTACAAGAAGTTGCCAACTCGGAGTGGTAGCAAGACGAGCATTATTCAAAGACCAGCACGGAAACAATACTACTCGGAACCGAGGTCAACGCGGCAGTGCTAATCTAAGCCCACCTTTAGTCAAGTGAGAAGAGAAAGAGGTGGAGAGAAAAGAACGAGACAGCGAAGAGAAGGGGAAAGCCAAACGTCGATAGACAACGCAGTGGGGTAATGCAAGGAGGCAACGCATCCCTTGTGGACGGTGCTAGCTCTTGATAAGGTACACGGCGATGGTTTCTCCTAGGTCGCACGACAATAGGCATGGGATGCAGCGGGAATGGCGATAGGCACCGAACGCACAGAGGAATCTCGCGGATGGCAATGGGTGTTGTCAGGGCCTCTAATGGGCGGCCATAGGTATCACTGTCTACATTAGATCGCGGCAGAGGAAGACTCCTGCAGGCGGTAACACACTTCGCCGTCATGGTTCTTAACCAAGATGCCACAGCTACGTCTGTGGGCGGCGAGCGTCGTGTACAAACTTCAATGAGAGAAAGAGTCAAACGAGAAGCAGGGGAGGAAGACTCACGCATGGTGCTGCCATCGCCATGCTCGACTAATGAGACCAAGGGCGAGGCATGCATGGCACTACCCCTGTCGTGCATGACCTTCGTGAGGGACTCAAACGAAGAAGAAGGAGAGAGGGGAGAAGGGAGAGAGAAGAAGAAAAGAAAAAAAAGAGAGAGAAGATTTACCTCAACCCTAGGGGTACCGGTCGAAAGTTTCTCTCACCTCACACTCTTTCTCAAGTGTAACACCACAATTGTAAGAAAGAGAAACTTGTATTAAGTTAAAACTCTCTATTGTGTGTGTATGACGCCTTCATGGGTGGATGATCAAAAGTAATCCTAATTGCTGGAAATTAAGATTAAATTGATTTAAAAGAAATTAGAAAATAGGGTAAAAATGACAGATTTGCCCCTTTCTAACAAGTCGTGGAATTCCATGACAATCCCTGTGTTGCACTAGGACTTGCGTGTTCTTGCATGGCTGATCTGGGGTCACTCTGATGCTCGATTATCGTAAGATGATTGTTTTCTTGTAGGGCTCTACATGACGATCGATTTGATATCAACTTCGAGCCATGGATCATGTTTTTCGTGCACGATCATGTGACTTGAATTTTGAGTAGATCTTGAAACTTCAAATCGATAGTGTGTTTGTTCCTTGACGTTTTTCTGTGTTTTCTTCACTGAATCACACTGAGCATGCTGCTACGATCATGGAACACTAAACACAACTCGATTCCGTGGCCGAACGAAGATTTTGCAAGTTTGGAATTTTGACCGGAATCAAGGATTTCTGTGACGAAATTTACAGTCTGTTCGTCGTTTTCGTGTGCAAAATCCGACCGTTCATCAAGTACGGGGTTTGGGTCAAAGGTGGACCGAGACGTTACACCCACACTGGAATTGGTCTCGTATCGATGGAGCTCGCGAACGGCATGATTTTGCCGCTCGAGTGAGGCACGACGCTGCTGAATTTTCTGCAATTTCTTCACAGATCAGCAACTTGTTTCTAGCTTTTCTTCGTGCTCGGGTATCGTCAGGTGGCGTGCCATGTATTGAATCGCTCGTCCTGACTAGACAAACATGCTCACCAAATTTGAGTGCTCTCCGACTTGGGATGGCCGAGATATGAGCGTCGAAATTTAGAGGTCGTGATTGTCCCTTTAATGGTGCAGTGTTGCAGGGTGGCCGCACGGGAATAGCGTGCAGCTCCTTCTATTTCACTCTTTCACCTATAACTTCTTCCTGGGGTGTCTATTTGGGTTGAAACTTGACCCCCGAAGGTTTTCAACCGTGCTGGATCCAACGTTGGTGGTCCCACAACAATTTGAGATGCTGAAAATGTAGGTCTCTAGTTATAGGGATATATTTCAGGGTGCAAGAGGCCAATTCTACCGAAACTCTTCCTCAGTTTGTACTGCCTTAGACATATTGGAATGCAACGAAACTTAGCATGAGAGCTTTGAGAGACCTCATGAAGATCATGGACAGTTCTGGGGCTCTTCTGAGACTGTCCAAATTTCCACTATTTGGTAGGCCTTTATTGAGCGGGGGCCTCATGTTGATGAAAAATACCTTCCAATAGCATGCCCGGTCAAATTTTTTACTTCGAGAGAATAGAGAAGTGCAATCATTCAAAAATTTTGAGGGATCTTTGTAGAGTCTGCACCCTCAAGAGACTATCTGTGGTTCTGGAGCATGGGGCATTTGTCAGGACCTCCTCGTACAGAACCAGGCCTTTTTGAAGGCTAAATTCTACGAACCTCTGGTCAGCACTGCTGCTACACCAGGTTTTCCTTTGATGTGTAGGGTATCCCTGTCGGTTCCGTCTAGCAGAGTTCAGTCGAGGGCTTCTAGCCCATCCGAAAATCTGATCCCTTGCTGGCTAGAGGGCTTTGGCAAGACGTACCCTGAATCCTGTGGCAACTCTGACCTTGTTAGTATCTTACCTTCGTGATGGTCCTTAGCATTTCTGGAGGGATCTTTTCGTCATTGTGCTCACCCTCAAGGACTCTCTGTGGTTCTGAAAAATGAGGCCTTTGTCAGAGACCTCCTCGTACAAAACCAGGCCTTTTTATGAAGGCCAAATGCTACGAACCTCTGGTTGGCACTGCTGCTACACCAGGTTTGCCTTTGATGTGTAGGGTATCCCTGTAGGTCTCGTCTAGCGAAGTCCAATTGGGGGCTTTTGGCCTGTCTTAAATTCTGGTCCCCTGCTGGATAGAGGGCTTTGGCGAGATGTACCTTGAATCTTGCAGCAACCCTAAGCTTGTCAGTCTCTTTCCTTTGTAATGGCCCTTAACATTTCTGGAGAGATCTTTTCGTCATCGTCCTCACCCTCAAGGACTCTTGTTGTTGCTGAAATGGAGAGATCTTATAAGGCTCTCACTCCCTGATGAGCAGTTGAAACTAGGGAGACCTTGTGGGGCTCTCAGTCCCTGACGAGCCATGGAAACTCGGGAGACCTTGTGAGGCTTTCACTCCTTGATGAGCCATGGAAACTGGGGATATCTTGTCAGGCTCTCACTCCCTGACGAGCTGCGGAAACTGGGGAGATCTTATGAGGCTTTCACTTCCTGACGAGCCATGATTGCTAGGGAGTCGGCTAAGACCGTGGAAGTGTGTCAACCTGCTTTGTTGGTCCAAGCACCCTTTCATGGGTTTTCACTTGAACAGGGGAAGTGGTGCCGTGGAGATGGCTTTCACCAACTTCCATTATTTTTAGGCTCTTTTACTCATGACTTTGTGATCATGTCCACCCTTTTCATCTATTTTTCCTCACGGTGCCCTTTTGGGGTTCCATGCCTAAGTTTATTTTTCCCTGAAACTCTCTTACCCATGGTTTCGTGACCATGACCATCCATCATTGTTACTCAGGGTGTTCCCTTGTTCAAGTGTACACCGTGCCCATTTTTTTGAGAGAAGGCATGTTTTAGGGTCATGCCTTTGAGACATATGCGAAGCCTTTTAACGTCATGCGGCCAAGACGTGCACTATCGTTTTAGGGTCATACAGCTGGACCGTAACGGTAAGGAGCAAGAGTCTGTGCCATAGAGTGAGTCTAGGGGTGACTTTGACTCACTTGGGAACGTAGCATGAAGTTGCCTGTAGAGAGTTGATTGAATGGTAGGTGAAAAGTGGTGACCCACTAGCTAGCGGCGAGATGTCTTGCCGCTTGGTGAGCACGGGTAATACTTTGGGGAATGAGATGAGAGATGGTGAAGATAGCCCACGCACATGAATGGGCCGGCTAGGGAAGATGTGTGTGGCGATGCACATAAAGGGTGTGAGCGCGTATGTAGACTCACTGGGGAGGCAATGGAAGTGGTGTAGGTGGCCTGCGCACAAGAATGGACTGGCTGGGGAAGACATGCGTGGTGATGCACATGAAGGGTGTGTGCGTGTACGTAGACTCATTGGGGAGGCAATGGAAGTGGTGTAGGTAGCCCGCGCACACGAATGGGCCGGCTATGGAAGACATGCGTGATGATGCACATGAAGGGTGTGTGCGCGTACATAAACTCACTGGAGAGAAAAAAGAGTGTATGCGCCCACCAATGGGCCAGTTATGGAAGACGTGCATGAAGATGCATGCAAAAAGGGAGGTGTGTGCATACATGGGGAGTCTTTAAGGTTGTGCCTCCTAAACCTGGGCGAAGCGGTTTAACGTCATGAGGCCAGGACGTGCACTATGGTTTAAGGTCATATAGCTTGGACCATGGTTACGCAGTTTAAAGTCATGCAACTGTGACCGTGCAGTTTAAGGTCGTGCAACTAGACCTCCGCTATAATTTATGGTCATATAGTTTGGACCGTGACTATGCAGTTTAAAGTCATGCAACTGGGACCGTGCAGTTTAAGGTCGTGCGACTAGACCTCCACTACAGTTTTATGGTCATGTAGTTTGGACCATGGCTATGCAGTTTAGGTTCATGCAGCATGGACCGTGTACGAGTCACCATGTAGTAGGGTTGCATGGGGGGTAGGTACGTGGCTAGCAATCGGACTCCCTGGGGATAAAGATAGTTAAGACTATCAAGGGGTAGTTGACGGGAAAGGCTTCATTGGGGATTAGGAGGGCTAGTGTGACTCCATGGGGATAATGATATCGGTGTGCATGGAACTCCAAGAGGCTAGGGCACGGATGAACCCCCGCATGGGTTGAAGGAAGGATGTCTCTAACTCTCTGGAGATGATGGGGTGAGTACGACCCTCACATGCATCTAACTCCGTTGAGGGTCTAGTTGGAGTTATGCATATGGACCATTTGGCGCACTACGCGTTACAGTTTTAAGGCCTTGTAGCTCGGACCATGGCCGTGTAGTTTAAAGTCATACAGCTAAGACCATGTAGTTTGTGGTCGTGCAACTAGACCTCCGCTACAATTTAGGATCATATAGTTTGGAACGTGGTGCTAAGCCTTTTAATGTCATGCGGCTAGGACGTGCACTATGGTTTAAGGTCACACAGCTGGACCATGGTCGTAAGTTTAAAGTCATGTGACAAGGACTTTGCATTTTGAGGTCATGCAGCTTTGAGTCGTAAGACAAGGACTATGGCTATGCAGTTTAAGGTCATGCAGCACGGACCATGACGATGTAGTTTAAGGTCATGCAGCACAGACCATGGTGATGCAGTTTAAGGCCATGCAATACTAACCATGACGATGCAGTTTAAGGTCATGCAGCAAGGACCATGGCGATGGATTTTAAGGTCATGCAGTGTGAACCATGACAATGCAGTTTAAGGTCATGCAGCACGGACCATGGTGATGCAGTTTAAGGTCATGCAGTGTGGACCATGGCGATGCAGTTTAAGGTCATGCAGTGCGAATCGTGGCGATGCAGTTTAGGGTCATGCAGCGCCGCCATGACGATGAAATTTAAGGTCATGCAGCACAGACCATGGCGATGCAGTTTAAGGTCATGCAGCGCAGATCATGGTGATGCAGTTTAAAGTCATGCAGCGCAGACCATGACGATGGAGTTTAAGGTCATGCAGCACGGACCATGGTGATGCAGTTTACGGTTCTGCAACGCGAATCATGGCGATGTAGTTTAAGGTCATGCAGCATGGACCATGGCGATGCAATTTACTGTCATGCAGTGCGGACCATGGCAATGTAGTTTAAGGTCATGCAACGCGGACCATAGCGATGTATTTTAAGGTCATGCAACGTGGACCATGACTATGCAATTTAAGGTCATGTAACGCAGACCATGACGATGCAGTTTAAGGTCATGCAGCGCGGACTATGGCGATGCAGTTTAGGGTCATGCAACGCGAACCATGGCGATGCAATTTAGGGTCATGCAGCGCGGACCATGGTGATGAGACTCCATGGGGAATAGAGCCATTACCAAAAACTGGGCTTGCTGAAGGGCGAGGTTGTGGTGTAGGGAATGAACTTCCTGAGGATATGGGTTGATGGTCCGGAGGGGAGCTGCAAGGCCTCCGTATGCAGCATTAGACCTGAATGATGGCGTCAGGTCCCTTGGTGAAGCGCGCGACAGTAGTCCTTGGCCAAACGTAGGGTAATAACTCCTTGACAGAGCACGCGGCAATAGCCTCCTGACGAAGCGCTCGGTGATAGTCCCTAGACGAGATGTACAGTGACAATCTTCTGAACGAAGCGTGTGGCGCTAGTCCCAAGACGAAGTCTTGACGAGGCACGCGGCGATGCTGCTTCGGGTTTAGGGCTTAGCTGCCCCAGCCTGGCCTTATCGCCATCAAGAGCTGGGGATTGAAGCGTCATTCTGAGTTTATAGGGGGCAGTCTCTAGTACTGTAGGGTATAAAAGGGGGAGAAACCCTACATTACTGTTTTATCGAAGGATAAAATAATAGAAGGGCTTTTTAGAGAGAAAGAGTCGAAGCTCCTGGCGAGGGTTTTTCGGCAAGCACTTCTCGATCAGAACTTGTAGAGAAAGGTCCTTAGGGATTTTTATGGCGAACTTCATGAGGTGTGAAGCACTTGCGAACGGTTTTCGACCAGCATCGAAGCTTTCTGAGCAAGGAAGAGGATCTCTCAGGGCCTTGCCAGACTTTGCAGAGGTGTCCTACAGGAGTTAGAGTGTTTCTCTGGTCGTTCTACTATTGAAGGGGAGGTCGCAGGGAGCTCAGAGGGCTCTATCAGCTCTCTGGTTGTCAGAGGAGAAGGAGAAGGGGCTGCATTGAGTTCACCAAAATTTTAGCAGAATTTTCGTGAGCTTTAGGGGACTGTTGAAGTGGAAACCAGGGAAAAGGGCAATTTGCAAGGTCATAGGGAAGCTTTCGGGGATTTCCGGTGGTTTTTGCCAACTCCAGCAACAAGCAGGATGCGAGAGAGGGTTTTCTCGATGTTTTCCATGATATTTCCAGCCATCGAAAAATGGGGAAAAACAGGGTTAGACGGGGGTTCCCATTAGGTGGAAAAGTGTTTATGATAGGGGGAAGCCACGCCAATAGGGGAAAGAACAAGGTCAGCTGAGGGATCCTGGTGGTCGGAGGTGTGAAAAGGGTCTATATTGCCCTGACAGATTCGAAATGAACCTTCGAATGTAGGCGAGCTGTCCTTGGAGGGACCGCAGTTCATGGAGGGTTGTAGGCAGCGGCATATCCTGAATTGCCTTGATTTTGACTGGCTCGATCTCCAGCCCACGGTATCTCATAATAAACCCTAAGAATTTTCCTGAGCGTACGGTGAAGGCGCTTTCAAGGTTCATCTTGATCTAGTGATGTTGCAACCGCTCAAATGCCTTTTTAAGGTCTTGCATGTGAGTGGCTTTTGTTTCAGTCTTTACCAGCAAGTCATCCACATGTCCCTGAAGATGGTTGTCATGGCTCGTTGATACGTGGCACCGGCATTGTTTAGTCCAAAAGGCATCACATTGTAGCAAAAGACACTTTTTGGAGTCAAGAACGCAGTGGCCTCCTCATCCTCTAGCGCCATCCTGATTTGGTTGTAACCAGAATAACCGTCCATAAAAGAGAAGATTTGGCAATGGGTCCTGAAGTCAACCAGCATCTCGATGAATGACAAGGGGAATCGTCTTTGGGACAAGCAGTGTTCAAGTCACGAAAGTCGATGCAGACCCTAATTTGGCTATTCTTCTTCTTGACTTTGACGACATTCGCCAGCCATCTTGGGTATTTGACTTCACATATGAATCCACCTTACCTGAGCTTGTTCACCTCAGCATCGATCTGCACCTCGAGGCTGAGCCTAAACCTTATTGACTTCTGCTTCATGGGTTTAATGGTAGGATCAATACTGAAGCGATGGACAACAATCTGAGAGTCTAGACCAAGCATCTCGTGATAATGTCAAGCGAAGACGTTCTGACTTGCTCGAAGGAGGGAGATATAGCTTTCTTTCTCTTCCGGGGACATCTTTGCTGAGATGAATGTTGACCTTAGGTCGGCCTTATCCCCCAGGTTGATCTCTTCCAGTTCATCAGCCGTGGCCTGACCGCCCTCTTCCCACTCTTCGGGAGCTTCCTGAAGTTCCTCGTCGGGGGACTCACAATTTCTTCGATCTCGAGTGTAGCCACCCATGACCCGGACATCTCAACCACTAGGAGGGGCACAATGTGGGGGAGGGCTGATCTTTGGTTAGTCCAGGCTATAGAAGGGTTAGCTTCAAGCGGGGGGTCCATAGCCTTGTGATGGGGCTCACTCAGCACTTACCCTAAACTGGGCAACGCCTCGTGCGCTTGGATCATGTTGCAGGCTTCGTGGAGGGAGGAGCTCGGGGATGGATTGGCTTTGACTAGGGTTTCCAGGGTGTCGACGGCTATCGAGTATCTTGCTGCTTGGGCCAACATTTCTCTGAGGCGTTTTTACTACGGCATGGTGAGGCTGGTGTCTCCGAACGCCCTATTTAGAGAGTCGAAGGCTGGGCATCTTCGAGCAGTACCTGTAGAATGAATAGAGGAGAGGGAAGGAGAAGAAGGGTTAGAACGTTCCTGACAGCTTTTTACGTCGTCGTCGGAGTTAGACGTTTGCAGGGGTATTTAGTGCTTGCCTTAACTTTGACCGCTGTGGGGTGCTTTTAACGTCGTCACCCGTTTTAGCTGGCTCCTGAGATATTGATGACTTAGGGATGTCTTCCTGATTGAATGATAAGATGAGGCGAGTTGTGCCTGGGATGAAGTCCTGCAAGGTCGGTAGCAGAGGAAGGGGTCTGAGGAATTCTTCCTCGACTGGTGGCTGAAGAAGATGATTTCTTCGACAGACCGACCTAGGTGTTCTCCGTATCCTTCGGGATCCCCGAGGGGGTGTTTGGACCGCCCCATCAAGCTAGCGAGAGGCGGTGGCCTAGCGGACTGCCTCGCGTCTCAGGGACTTGAACCAGCTTCACCCATAGTAGACTTCCCAAGGCTAAGAGGTCGAAGGCCCTGAGGAGTCCAGTGCATACTCATGAGGTGTTCCAGGGCTTGGACGTGTTCTGGAAAAATCGCCCAGTCGATGAGACCTTGCTGGAATTTCTTCACGACTATGGCCTCGAACCTAGAGCAATCATTGAGTTCGTGGCCACACACTTGGTGATAGAGGCACCAGATCTTTTCCGTGCCTCGGGCAAGGTGTCTTGGCTGCATGGCGAGCTTGGGAGTGACAAGACCTTGGTGGAGCATCACTTCGAAGAGGGCCTGGAGAGGGTCTTGCTCGGCGCTTCCCTGGGCTTGCGTCGGAAGGTCTTCTTGTGCAGGCGGGAGCGAAACTTGAGGGTGTCTTGTTGGGTCACCTTGAACTTCCTGGCACTGCTGCATCTTTTCGGCTAAGAGCTTACAGAAGCTAATGCACTCGCTGAAGTCATGGCCTCGTATCCGGTGATATTGGCACCAGAGGTTCTCGGTCCCTAGAGGCAAGAACTTAGGCTGCCTTGTCGGCTTTGGGGTGGCAATTCCTTCTTCGAGCATTATGGAGAAGAATGCACAAAGGATAGCTGGTGCCCCATCATCTTCTTGGATTGTGATTATGTGAGATGCCTCAACTGCCCCGAACGTCTTTTTCAATTCTTCAAGCTTTATCTGACCCTTGTTGATAAGGGCTTCGATAGGGTCGTTGAGCTTATAGCAGTCATGAGTGGGGTGGCAGACCTTCCTGTGATAGGCGCAGTACCTCTCATTTGCCTCTTGCCCAGCCAACTCCGTAGTATTGGCCTCCAGCAATGGTATCATGTTCTGTTCTAGCAGTAGTCAAAGTAGTGCAGGTGTCCACTCCATGTTGAAGGGGTAAATCTTATTCTGGTGTTGGGCCAAGTAGTTGCTTCGCCCAGAGTTTTTAGGAGGTAGAACGTTGTTGTAGGCCTGCTACTTGGCCTTGGCCGGAGGCGCCAGTGCCTTGGAGAGGTCCAGGGTTTGAGAAACCAAGCCTTTGGTGTCAGCCACGGTGATGGCCGCGCTGATTGTTGCCTTTTGATTGCCCCAACCATTGGGGCTTGAGTTTGAGCTGGTACGTTGCTGACGGGCGTTGTCGTGCTTGAACAATCCCTCAATATAGACTGCTTTAGAGATAAGCTCTAACATGGAGGGTGGATTGGATCCCTCAACATGTAGGGCGATCTTAGAAAGCATGTTCGGTATGCAGGTCTGGACTGCTTCCTTCTCGGTCATGGGAGTCGCGTGAAAAGTCGCCAACTCTCTCCATCGGGTGATAAATTTATCAACCGGCTCACCAAGGTCTTGCATCAAGGTGAGAAGCTCAATGGTTTCCATGTCCCTTTGGACTTCCTAGACGTGTTGGTAGAAAAACTGCTCCATTTCTTGTCAGGTGTTCACTGAGTTTGACGGCAACCGAGCATACCATTGGAAGGCTAGTCCTTCGAGACTTTTGATGAATTAGCAGAGGAGAAGACGTCCGTCAGTTGCCGTCTCACGGCAGGCCGCTTGGAAGTGGGCCGTATGCTGGTGAGGAGATGTGGTACCATTGAACAAGGGGAGTTTCCCTTTATAGTAGTTCAGGGGAAACGACACCTGGTAAATGTACAAAGGATACGGCCTTTGGTAGAGTGGCGGCTCGTGCATACCTGGGACCTTGTTCTTGAGGTTATGGGCCACAATAGCATCTATGTCAGTTTGGGAGACCCCACGAGAAGAGGAATTGTCTTGAGAAACAGGTGGGGGGGAGCCAGCCTAGGAGCTGTGTCCTCATTGGTTGGGGAGTCAGGTGTAAAAGGGACCCTGGAGGCCTCTAGGCGCTCCATCTTTCTGATGATGGCTTGCATCATTTCCTCGAACTTGTTCATCCGCTCTTCCTGAGTGTCGTTCGGGTCATTGATCACCATGACATTGAACATTTCTTCTAGGAGGTCAGAGTCAGGTGATGTAACAGACTACCGAGGCTGACGAGTCACATGCAACAAGTCAGTCTGGAGGGGCTCAACCTGCCCCGACTGGACTCGGGCTTTGTATGACGATCTTGTGAGGGCCGATTCTTGACAGTCTTGGGATCATCGCTTTTGGGTGGTGATCACCGAATAGTACTCCTGGACTTACTCAGGTTCTAGAGTTTGAAGAGGGAAAAAGGGATTACAAGGCACGAGGTCATCAGGGGTGGTGACTTCGACTGCCTTGGAGGCTTCCCTGGTCAGGATCTGTAGGCTTCTCTTCTGCTTGATCTTGAGGCGGCTGTGGACCTCATTCCATAACCAAGCCTAAGACCTGAACTGCCCTGTCTTCTTTGAATAGGTGAGGGCCATGTCTATGAGCTGGAGCAGGGAGTGGGGCCAAGGATGGAGCGCAACTTGGGTTCTTATTTTGGAGGCTGAAGGCCTCTGTATGACATCAAGTTGTTGCCCCGAATTCCTTTGTGAGGCCAGGGTGTTCGGATGACCCAGGGCTGGCTCAAGATGGTACTCTTAGGGAAGACCTTTGAGTACCAAGGCTAGAGGTGCTTGTTTAGCATCGGGAGAGAGGCAGAGGAAAGAGGGGCCTACTCGTGACTTTGCTTGGGTCTAGCTCCAGAAGGGACCTACGAAGATGGTGCGTGTGCACCTTTACGGTTAGCCGTTCGGGTGACTTGGGGTCAGCCCAGACCTAGTCAATGGGTTCAGCTTGTGGAGGCCGAGACCCATGAGCTTGTATTTGTGAGGGACGAGGCGGGAACTTGTCTCTCACAAGGTGAAGCTGTGTGTGTCGGGAGGGAAGACAATGCGGTCGAACCTCCTGTGCTCAAGGTGGCATAGAACTAGCGCTGCCCCGAGCTGTTGAAAGCGAATGCACGACGCGTGCAGGGTTTGGCCCGAGAAGGCCTAGTCCTGTATGCGAGCTCAAGGCAACATGATCGCCCTGAGGTGTGCCTCGAGTGGATAAACTACGAGCCTTTGAGTGTGTGCGAGGGGTGAAGACCTCAGGGGCTCTGCCTCTATGTACCGAGCCTCCAGGTGTGGGGGCTCGGAGCAGTGAAGGAGCATGGGGGTTTGCCTTGTGGCGAACCTAAGGAGTGACGACAGCTTGTTTGCCTTTTGCAGGGATGGACGGGGAAGCCTTCCAGCATACCGCAGCAGTATGACTGGCATGATATTTACTAATAGCAGGGTGCGCGGCAGCAAAAGTGCTGCCCATGCATGGGGCCTTGGTGGAGAGTCCACCAGGGCCAGAAAGCGGGGAGGCAGGGACCTTTAAATCCCCTCTCACACCTACCTAGGTAAGAACCTGGGAGCCAGACCATAAGTCCTGACTTAGAAGAAGAGTAGGGAAGGAGGCTTGAGCAACACGCTTCCCTGGGACGGCCACGAGTGCAGGGATAAAGAAATCCTTGACCCGGATAAACGGGTTGAACAACCCAGGTGCCATAGAAATGAGTGCACAAAGTAAAGAAAGAAACTGGTCAAACAAGAGCGAACCCACTAAGGGGTAGTAAGTCCCCAGTGGAGTCGCCAAGCTAGTTAGGTGCCTCGATCTCGCCTTCCGGATATAGGTGGTTTGATGGCACGTATCTAGGTCTCTGGTGGACCCGGGACTTGAGATCGCTCTCTCGGAACCTTGCTCGAGGGCAAGGGCAAGTATACCAACCAATGAGAGAGGAATTTTAGGTGGGTTCGGGACTTACTCGAGCTAGGTCACGTGGGCACCCTCTTAGATCATGAAGAAAGCCCCCTAGCTACTGAAGCTGGTTCGGAATTACCTCCCTTGACTTGTAATCCTCCTGTTTTTCTGCACAACACTTCTATGGTTAATTTGTAAGACAAGTCGGTCGAAAAGGACCCACCCTTGTCTTAGGGCAATGCACATTCATGAGAGAAAGCGATAAAGTACAAGGTTAGATGAAAGGTAGAAAGGAGAAGAGAACTTGATGGAAGGGTGAGACTAGCATGATGATCAGAAGTTGCTGACTCGGAGTGGTAGCAAGACGAACATGGTTCAAGGACCAGTATGGCGACAATACTACTCGGAACCGAGGCCGACGCGGCGGTGCTAATCTAAGCCCACCTTTAGTCAAGTGAGAAGAGAAAGAGGTGGACAGAAAAGAACTAGACGGTGAAGAGACGGGGAAAGCCGAACGTCAATAGACATCGTGGTGGGGCAATGTAAGGAGGCAGCGCATCCCTTGTGGACGAGGCACACAGCGATGGTTTCTCCTAGGTTGCACAGCGATAGGAGTGGGACGCAGGGGGAATGATGATAGGCACTAGATGCATGGAGGAATCTCGCGAACGGCAATGGGTGTTGCTAGGGCCTCTATCGGGCCACGATAAGTATTGCCGTCTACGTTAGATGCGCAGCAGAGGAAGACTCCTGCAGGCGGCAACACACTTCACTGTCTAGGTTCTTCACTGAGACGTCAAAGCTACGTCTGTGGGCGGCGATGGGTAGTGCCGTCTACAGACTTCACTGAGAGAAAGAGACAAATGAGAAGGAGGGGAGGGAGACTTGCGCATGGTGCTGCCATTGCCATGCAGGACCCACGAGACCAAGGGAGAGGCATGCACGGCACTGCCACTGTCGTGCATGACCTTCGCGAAAGACTCTGACGAAGAAGAGGGAGGAGAGAGAGGAGAAAGGAGAGAGAAGAAGAAAAAAAAGAAGAGAGAGAAGATTTACCTTAACCCTAAGGGTACCGATCGAAATTTTTTAAGAAATAGAAACTTGTATTAAGTGAAAACTCTCTCTTGTGTGTGTATGTGTTTGCCTTCTCTTCTTTTTCTGCTTACAATGGTGGTGCATATATATAGAAGTGTGCCCTAAACATGGGTGGATGATCAAAGGTAACCTTAATTGCTGGAAATTAAGATTAAATTGATTTAAAAGAAATTAGAAAATAGAGTGCAAAATGACATATTTGCCCCTTCCTGACAAATCGTGGAATTTCGAAACAGTCCCTGTGTTGAGCTAGGACTTGCGTGTTCTTGCATAGCTAATCCGAGGTCGTTCTAATGCCCGGGTGATCGTAAGATGGTTGTTTTCTTGTAGGGCTCAGCGTGGCGATCGATTTGATACCAACTTCAAGCCATGGATTTCGTTTTTGGTGCACGATCATGTGACTTGAATTTTGAGTAGATCTTGAAACTTCGAATCAATAGTGTGTTCGTTCCTTGATGTTTTTATGTGTTTTCTTTACTGAATCACACTGAGCATGCCGCTATGATCACAAGGCACCAAACACAACTCGAATCCGTGGCTAAACGAAAATTTTGCAAGTTTGAAATTTTGAAAAAAAATCAAGGATTTCGACGACGGAATTTGCAGTTTGTTCGTCGGTTTCATGTGCAGAATCTGACCGTTCATCATGTGCGGGCTTCGGGTCAGAGATGGCTCGAGACGTTACACCCGTAATGGTTCGGGTCAGAGATGGCCACTCGAGAGAGGCACAACGCTACTGAATTTCCTGCACTTTCTTCACGGATTAGCAACTTCTCTCTAGATTTTCTTCGTGCTCGGGTATCATCACGGGAGGTGCCACATATCGAATCGCTCATCTTGACTAGACAAATATGCTCACCAAATTTGAGCACAATCCGACGTAGGACGGCTGAGATATGAGCATCAAAAGTCACTGGTCGTGACTGTCCCTTTAATGGTGTAGTGTTGCAGGGTGGCCACGCGGGAATAGCGTGCGGCTCCTCTTGTTTCACTCTTTCTCCTATAACTTCTTCCTGGGGTATCCGTTTGGGCTGAAACTTGACCCCTTGGGGTTTTCAACGGTGTCGGATCCAATGGTGGTGGTTTCACAATAATTTGAGTTACTGAAAATGTAGCTCTAGTTATGGGGGTCCGTTTCAGGGTTCTAGAGGCCAATTCTGTCGAAACTGTTCCTCAATTTGCACTGCCTTAGAAATGTCGGAATGTGACGAAACTTGGCAGGAGATTTTTGAGAGACCTCATAAATATACCGATCAGTTCTTGGGATGTTAGGAGGCTGTCGAAATTTTCACTACTTGCTAGGCCTTTATTGAGCGGGGGCCTCATGTTGATGAAAAATTCCTTTCAACATAAGGTTCTATATTTCTTTTATTTTCTTAGATTTTATGCATGTTATCCATATTTTTCTTTGCTTCTCCATTAATGAGCATTAATGGATAAGAAAGAGAGAGAGAGAGAAAGAGAGAGATTAATGAAGGTGATTACATAAATAGGTTTGCTGGGTATTATGGGTATTTTGCTAAAGTTGAAAGGTAGTTTGGGGATTATGGGATGGAGGTAGGGGCACTTTGGAAAGTTATAAATATATGTATCTAGGGTAATGGTTTCTCTATCTAGGTTAGGGCTTAATCTCTAACTCTTAGAAAATGAGTTTAAAAGGGTTTTTATAGAACTGGGAAAACATGGGTAAAATACTAAAGTTGGCGATGGAAAATAAAAAACATGACTCAAAGGAGAGTGGATTACTAAAAAATAAATTCAGGCTAGGCTGAAAGTGATTGGAAATGGCATCTAAACCTTGAAATTTTCAATGCTTTTCCCTTGAGGAGGATTTTTTCTCTATCAAAACCCATCAAATCATACCTTTTTTTCACAATTTCAAACCAAATTTCTTCAGTAAAATTGTGGAGCAATCAACCACGATCATTTTATAACAATGGTTGAAAACCATCATTGATTTGCCAAGGTCCACTCGTTTTATGTTTTGGTTTTTCATTTTCGGTAAAAATTGCGTACCCTACACCTCATCATTGCACTCAAATTTGGCCATTGTTTGTCACTCAATCGGTAGACTCTTTTGGAAGACAACAAGACAATGTTTGGCAAAAATTTTGGCCCAAGATGATATTGGATTGGAGCGATATTGTTATTTTACTTCTTTCCATTTTCAGAAACTGTGATACCAAAATATTCAACCAATTTCAAATTTCTATATATTGATACGAGCAGCACTGAGTCAGGAATCCTTGCCAAATTTCGGATCAAAATACTTCTTGGATCGTGAGATATTAATCAATGATTAATCGGAGGTCATAGAACTGCAACTTTTTCAATTACTTCAATCCCCCTTTTTTTTCCTTTGAAATAGCTATGATTTAGTCTAAGAATCCCCTTGATATGTATACCATTTGAAAGCCCATATAGTAAGTAACAACATATTAAAATTTGAGCCCATTTGGTTATGTCATTTATGAGATATTACCCCATCAATTTGCTTCCAAAATTTTTGTGGCTCTTGCAACTCCCATGGCCCGATGGATCATATAGCTTACTGTGGGCCTTTTAGAAAAAGATTGATGGTCCATTTGTAGTCCAACCAATAAAGCCTTAGAAAAGGTACTGCTGGATACCAGAGCTGGCTGAAATTTGGGAAATATGGTTTTCTTATTTACATTTTCTTTCTGTAAAGATTTTAGACACTTTCGCCTCATATTTCTCAAAGTTTCTCTATAAAGCCAAGCTGATTGCTATGTACCCTCATAGAGTTTTACACCGTTGTGATGACCATATCTCATTGGTTTGGCTTCAGATTAAGCTCAACTTTAGAACGTAACTCTGTCATAACATTGCCTTCCTTCCATAAGAAATGAAGGAAATTTGGATCCATATTTGGTAGACCCCTTTTTCACATGTCAATCCCACTTGAAATTTTAAATTTGTCAGATATGTATCTCAATGACCTCAAATCGGATCGGCCTAAAATTTCAGATTTGAGTTTTTCATCATGGTTCCTACCTTCTATAAAAACAAATTTGGACCATTATAGCACAACTTGCATTGGCTTTCTTTGCAATTGTAGGGCTATTATAAGGCATGTGGTATGGGTTCTTGCTAGATCCATGTCTTTATCATTCAGGTTTGGTTTGAGCTGAAATTTGTGGAATACTTTTATCACACCTCAAATTAAAATTTGGAATATTGGAATGTGGTTTTTAGGTAGATTTGATTGAAGTTTGATCTTAGTGTATCTTGTGGCATCTAATTATTAATCTAAGGGTGTGTCAAGTTGGATATTCCTCACTTTTTTTGATAGAAAGGCTTCTCTCATCAATTATATTGATGTCGCTGCACCCTTTTACTGGTTCCCTTTAATTTAATATCATTTCCTGATAAGAAGCTCTTAGTGTTTTTATTGAGAAAGAATACCCTCAAACAGTGATACGAGAGCCAAGATTGAAAGATGAAAGAGTACTCAATGATTCCTTATCTTAAAGATCCCAAGCTGAGGCTCAACAAGCTCATATTTGAAGGAACAAAAAAAAAAAAAAAAAAAAGAACTCCGTGGAGGAAAGTGCATAAATTGCTTACCAACCCATTTTCAAAATTTATCCCTATTTTCACACCTTCCCCTAAATGTTAGTGAGTTTTCAAAATCTTAATTTCTTTGGTTATAATTATAGCCCGAAACCCTGCATTTGTTTCCAAAAATTTCTCCCTATTTTTAAAAAATTTGAAAAATGAAAGAGTTTCAAAAGTCCCGGACATGATGTTTTCGTTGACACCAAATCCTAAATGCGATGTTGCAAACCCTTTGGAAAACGAATCAACAGGTTCCCAAATTCCAGTCTGAACCTATGAACCTAAGAATTTTAGAATCAAAGGCAGATAGAAGGTTAATTGGCTAAAATTTCATCACCAATCATTTCTTATTAATTCATATTCACATTCAATTAAAAATCAAACTCAAAAGCAAAGGTTTAAAGCCAAAGAGGATTGCACTTGCATCCTAGGTAGCATTGGGACGACCTCAACAATGAGAAGTCACTGGCTCAAAGATAGTACGGTTTCCACCGAGTTTCACTTCGGATCTCGATTGTCGAAGACTTATCAACTGTGTCAAAGACAGTAAAGTACCAGTTTGATATCTTACGGATAAAAAATATTCATTGGTGTACCACCTTCCAAGAGGGTATAGATCATACAAAAGGATGACCCCTCAATTTTTCTTTTCATCGTATCTCGGGTGTCTACTTTCTTGTCATTTATCCAGTGTCTTATGAAAATGCCAAAGGGGGATCTGATTTTTTATGATCACATTGATTATAGTGAATTCCTATAAACCTGAATCTGAGTTTTAAGGATCACATTGACTATAATTTACCTAAAAATGGTAGAATTGTCCCAAAACTATACGAAAATTATCTCAAGCCATAGTAAGCCATGAGAGCTTTCCAGCAGTTCAATAATCGCTCAAATACCGCCAAAAAGTTGGAACCTAGGGAAGATTGTCCTATCGAAATGACTGAGCAGTCCTACGAACACCACCCTCCATGTGTCGTGCTTGGGCCGCGCGTCTGGCAGCGGGTCGTGCACCTGAGGAGAAAAAGTGCTTTGGACCTCAAATCCTATTTTTATTGATAGTTTCAGCCAGCGTTTTAAAAAAATCGTGAAAAGGGGACCGGATCGCCCAAAAATCGGAAATCGTCCGGTTCTAGAGAGAACCGGACGATTCTGTACAGTGAATCGCCGATTCACTGTACGGAATCGGCGAGTCCGAACAGTGAATCGGCGATTCCGTACGGATTTTTTTTTTTTTTTTTTTTTTTTGGTAATCCATGATAGATTTTTTTGTAATACGTGATAGATTTTTTTGTAATCCATGATCGAATTGTTTTTGTTATTTTGTAATCCATGATCAAATTTTTTGGTTTTTTGTAACCCATAATAGAATTTTTTGTAATCCATGATCGAAATGTTTGTTTTCTTTTCTTGTAATCCATGATCGATTTTTTTGTTTTTTTTTTTTTTTTTGTAACCCATGATAGAATTTTTTGTAATCCATGATCGAATGTTTTGTAATACATGATCGAAATGTTTGTTTTTTTTTTGTAATCCATGATCGAAATGTTTGTTTTTTTTTTTTGTAATCCATGATTGAATTTTTTGTTTTTTGCTTTTTTGTAACCCATGATAGAGTTTTTTGTAATCCATGATTGAATTTTTTGTAATCCATGATCGAACTATTTTTTTCTTTTTTTGTAATCCAAGATTGAATTTTTTGTTTTTTTTGTTTGTTTTTTTTTGTAATCCATGATCGAATTTTATGTAATCCATGATCGAATTTTATGTAATCCATGATCGAATTTTATGTAATCCATGATTGAATTTTTTGAAAATTTGTGATTTTTTTTGTTTAATCCATGATCGAATTGTTTTTTGTAATCCATGATAGAATTTTTTGAAAATTTGTGATTTTTTTTTTAATCCATGATCAATTTTTTGGAAAATTTGTTTTTTTTTTTTTAATCCATATTATTCAAAGAGAAAACGAGAGAGATGATGATTCTGAGGCCACCCTATCCCAGCCATATTATTCACATATCGAGTCCCAACAGCAACAGTATAGGGATGAGCACGAAATACTGTAAATTAAATGCTGAATGGCGGTTCATGCAGGGAAAGAACATATCAATATTCGCATATTCATTCAAAAACATGAAAATTCTTAATGGAGTACCCTCATTTTTTATTGAATTCCTAAAAACCAACATTTATAATGAATTTTAATAAATTTTTCGAATTTTTTTTAAGCTTTATTCTGACCGATTCACCCGATTCGGATCAATTTTTTGGAAACCCGATCCGGGTCACCGATCCGTTTTTTAAACCATTGGTTTCAGCAGTAAAATATGAATGGGTCGCAAAATATCATTTAAATCAATGTATAGTTTCAGCAGTAAATTCGAAACAGGAGATGGTCGCGGTCTGATCCGAGCCCAAACCTCCAAGTTTCAGGTTCCTAAGATAAGTAATCTCCATTTTACTCGTTTTAATTCATTCCTTCTTTAATTTTAAATCTCTCTACTCTCTCAACAATCTTACCACCACCTGTTGGGAGCGATAAATTAGGTAAATTTTTGTGTTAGTCCTGCAGTTGGGTTTGATAATTATTATGTTTCTCTCTGTCTACGATTTCTCTGGTCTTCCTTTCTTAGTTTCCTAGTTTCTGTAATTTTCGGAAGCTTTAAAAGGGATTGGAGATAGTATTCTGTGGATTTCGTATTGGTCAAAGAGGGGTGAAGATTGTCCTATTTGCCCCATAATCTTTTATGCAAAAGGCTTCTCTTTTCCTTTTTTCCTCCATAGTCTTCAAAGTTAAAGGCTTATTTTTCCTGTCAAATTCTTTTGGTTGGGCCTCTCTCACTCTTGTAAAAAAATTTATTAGTCTGTTAAGTAAGCCCATGATTGTTCCTTCGCATTTACTGTTGCAAGCAGCAATCCCACCACCCCTTCATCTCTTCATTGCAGAACACCTTTTCCCTCTCTAAAAAAATTACTGCTGAAAATAAGTGTGCACATCTTTCTTGCACTACTGAAAATCATTGTACTGCCTCCATCCATCTGAGTTGCTATGGCAACTCCATCACTTGGTTGTATTGTGCACACCGACTGTTCGAGCGAGGGTCTACACAACAATTATATGCATTTTCTCAACTATAAGCATTCAAGGCTCGACAAGTATGTACTACACAGCCAACAAAGACTTGGTGACCATTGCTTTATTCGTACTAGTATATTTGATCTACAACTCTAAACGTAACATACACAAACAAAATGGCATCTAGGCTAGTTACGAAAGAATTTATCTAGATTCAAAAAGCTTAATAGAACAAATTTTCCTATGTGATAGGGTAGATTATGTTAGGGACACCCACTAGTTTTAGAGCCTTACGTCAATGGTCAAGCAAGCTAGAAGGTGATTAGAAAAATAGTTAGAAGATGACAAAGTAGCTAGGACCATAATATTAAGTATTATGAAGGATGTCTTAATTAGGTAATTGAGGACCACACTACAACGAGAAGTATGATGCGAGCTCGATCTAAGAAGTATGGGACCGCTCGATCTATTGCAAAGAAATTGAGCACATCAATGCCAATTGTCCTGAAGAGCAAAATTGGGATCCAGAACAATAACAATTGCTCAGAACAACAATAAGTTAAAGGACTTGATCTGTGGAGTCTCATAATCATTAGTCACCGACCATAACTTAAAGAATTGATGGGTCGACTCAACCTCCATGTGATATATTTTGAGAACCAATGATGGATTCACAGAGTTGAGGAGATTGCAACCAGTAACCAACCATTTTATATGGGGAATGACACCTATTATAATGTACTTGGGTGTTCATACTTACCAGTTATGTCTATGTGAAGGAGCAAATATCTTGCTCACTGATACTTAGAATGCGCTCAATATGAGGTGCAATTTGATTTTTATTCCTAGACTAAACGACAAGGGATATGAAATAAAATTCAGGTCAAATCGGGCCACCATCGGTAAACATTGTTGAGCATTGGTGTATAGCACTGAAGTTGATAATTTGTACCGATTGAACATTAATGAAATTTCATCTTATTTTGGTTATATGGATGTTCCATTTGATGCTTACATTTGTGTGGATGATTCATACTTATGGCATTTAAGATTAAGACATATAAATAAAAATAAAATAAATAAAATGGTTAAATGAGTCTTACTCTCCAACTTACGGGAAATTGATTTCCATGTAGTAAATTACCTAAGAAATATTTTCCTAAGGGAAAAAAGTCTAATTAACTTCTTAATATTATACAATCTGATATATGCTACACGTTAAATATAAAAACAGCAAGAGATATGGAATATTTCATAATATTTATAGATGATTATTCCCAATATAGATATTCATACTTAATTAGTATACAAGCAGATGTATTAGAAACATTTTAACAAATATAAAGCCAATGTAGGAAATCGACTAGGAAGATGTATTACAAACCTTGAAACAGATAGTAGTAGTGAGTACTGTTCCGATTTATTTACTATTTTTTTATGCAGGCCGGGGCCTATGAGATGCTACCGAGAATCTCTCAACGAACAAGATAGGGGCAAAATCACTCATGCCAAAAAGGGGGAATCAATTAACTCCAAGTGCATAGAAAATTGCTAGCAACAAATGATATTTTTTAATTTAAAATTCGTCATGCCTCTTTACAGCTATTGTACTACCCTTTTATAAATCCAAAACCTAAGTCTACATGTTTCTAAAGACCTCCTAATCAAGCCACTATACATTGGAAGACCCAAACCCACCTTTGAAACTCTTAAAACAATAACTACGTGCAAAACTAACCTATTACCCATGCAACATAAATCCCAATGCAAAATATATTAACTTCAATGCAAGACTCTGATTTTATATACTCAATTTTCCAAAGCAAATAAATTCATGTACATGCATCATGCAATTCCCAAGTCCAAGGTAACAATCACACTGATTGGGCGTCCACCTTGGCGCTTACTAGGAGCATAAGCCCAACGCTACATCATTCCCCCTTTTGGAAAAGAACTCAACCTCGAGTTCATTTTAAGGTCTTTCTAAAGTTGCTTTAACTCTTCTTCCAGGGCACAATCTACTTAGCGCCTGAATTATACTCCTTTTGTTGGAAAAAACTCGTCCTCATGTTTTGTAGTAGGTTAAGATGAATGTGATGTCAATCTTCTTCTGTTGTGCCACTCTAATTTTATTGCTATTATACTTTATGAGTTTATGAATGTATAGTTCCAATGAATTGTGTTCAACAAAGAACGCAAACACCTGTTTTGAAAAAAATATTAAACAAATCGCAACATTTCCATAAAATATTCGGCACTGCATAATTACAAAACCCCTTCATTTCAATCTTGGCTAAAACAACATGGGAATTTCATATAGAAAAATAATTTTCTCAGAAAGAAACGTCATTTCCTTTAGTACACTATTTACAGTTTTGCCTCTATTAAGAGCGTTCTTCTTTGTCCAAATAGGGAAATCAGCATACTATTCAAGAGATAACCAATCTTCTCCATAGACAACCATGGGTTCTAATCCTTTATGTACATGTCGTTTTTTATCGTAATGCTATAAGCATACCGAATTGCATGCCAACAACATGAGCAATACTTAACTACCATCAACAATAGTGCTCGATTGGCATGTTTGTCACCATCAAGGAATATGCACTTTCCCTAATTTTGATGAGATCTAATTCAAGAAAACAAGAAAGAAATGTATATTCCAAATTACTGCATCTCTCAAAAAAAACTTTATCCATCATGTTTTGTCCATATACAACATTGTTACATTTGTAGTACATATACATAATATTATCGTCCATGAACATACATGAGATAACTCGCTTACGAACTTTAAAATGGGTTAAGAGAAAACATGCATTGCAGCTGCAACCTCCTTCTATTAGAACTTGGCAAGTTGTTAGGCCTCTCCACTGAAAACAAAGCAATAGCCCAACATAATCACTACCATTTTCGCCATCATAATCACCATCACCAACATCATCTTCCTTGTCAATACCCAGCTCTTCATTGAAAATAGTATTTTCTTCATTCTTTTCATCAAAGTTAGGATCACCAACTTCTTCATCATAGATTGATTCTTCTACCAAACACAAATCTTATCAGGATACACATCAAATATTGGTTTCAAGTCCCAATCTATGACTTCTAAACGTTGTGAAAAAGAAGATGAGAATTAATGATCATTTTGGGCTACTTTAGCAGCCATTGCACACAATCGCAATGTCTAGGGTGCTCAAAAGGTTCCTGCTCTTATACCATCTTGATGTAGGCTGGAGCTTACGAAATGTTGCTAGGAATCTCTCAACCAACAAGATAGGGCAGAACCACTTGCTCCGGAAAGGAGGAATCACTCAATTCCAAGGGAGGACTCACTCAATCCAAGTGCAGCAGAAAATTGCTAGCAACAAATAATATTTTCATTCAAAATTCGTCATGCCTCTTTATAGCTATTGTATAGCCTTTTTATAAACTCAAAACCTAAATCTACATGTTTTTAAAGACCTTTAGTTAAGTCCCTATACATTAAAAGACCAAAAGCTATCTTTGGAACTCTTAAATCAACAACTACATGCAAAACTAACCCATTATACATGCAACATTAACTTCTATGCAAGACTCATATTTACCATTCGCAATTTTCCAAAGCAAATAAACACATGCACATGTATCGTTCAATTCACAAGTCCAAGGTAACAACTATGCGTCCACCTTGGCGCTTATTAGCAGCGTAGGCCCATCACTGCATCATTTTTGTTGAAAGCATGGTATAATTCATCAAACCACCATGTCATATACACCACAACAAAGTGGTGTAGCTCAAAGAATAAATAAAACTCTAATGGACATGGTTAGATATATGATGAGCCACAAATTTATCTCCTTATTTTTTGGGTGAAGCTCCTAATACTGTAAAGTACATTATTAATCGTGTTTTAACTAAAGCCATAGGCTTAACGCCTTATAAACTATAGAACTGAAAGTAATCCATACTTTAATATCTTCATAGTTTGGGGTTCTTGGGTACATGCACTTATACCATCACAAAATAGAAATAAACTACCAAGTCAAACTATCAAATGCTCCTTTATAGGTTGTCTGGACAATTCTAAAAGCTACAAATTTTATAATCATGAAACTAGATCCTTAGTAGATAGCCATGACTCTCATTTTTTGAAAAATAGTGATGATGAACATACAATATATAAACCTAATAACTTATATGAAATTGATAAAGATAAGGGTCTTGAAGACCCTATTACTCAGTCTCCCTCTATAATTAGTGAGACTGTTTCATTTGAATTTAGTATATTAGATAGACCTAAAAGAACTAGAGTTCCACCTACTACCTTAAATTAATTTTATATACTCATGAAAAAAATAATTATTCTTTGATTAGTGCGGATAAAATAGATAAACGTCAAAGCTGCAGTGATGCCATAAGTCTCTATATCTTTTCGGACTACTTCCAATCATATCCTTTTGAGCATACCCATCAAGTGATAATGACAGCTAAGATAACAAGAAATCCATACGCTCAAGTTATAGGATATATAATGTATGTCATATTTTATACAAGACTTGATTTGAGTTATGCATATGGTCTTATAAATAGATTTTAGAATAAAGCTAGGATGGCTCATTGGCAAGCCATACAAGAGATACTCGGGTATATTTAAAAAACTAAAAACAAAACTTATACTTTCAAGCTGATAATCTTGGTCAAGCAATAAAGAATATATTATGAAAGCTGACTATATTGTTTGGCATTACTGCTACTTATATTGCTTGGATTAAACACTTCATAAAGGATTTGAAACTAGGTATAGCCGACAGACTAGTTAAAAACTTTATGTGATAATCAAGCTATCATCTCATGAATTAGAAATAGAACTTATAACTCCAAGAGTAAGAACATTAAAATTAACCATTATTATATTTATGATATTATTGAAAGTAATGCAACAACATTGAGTTATTTAGCATCAGCTGGTACGATTATAGACCCTTTAGCAAAAGGATTACATGCTATTATATTTTTGGAGCATGTAACTTTGACAAGACTTATTAACATGTAAGTCGAAAACTTTCAAAAGGGATAGATTTTTTATGTCTTGGCCATGAGAAAAAAAATCACATTAGCCTGAAAATTTTCATAATAACACTATGTATGATTTTTGGGTCATGAGATATATAACTGCAATGATGTGAAAAGCCTCATAACAAGGATCTGCTATGAAGGTTAAATATGTTAAGTAAAATAGACTTTACCTCATGGCCAAGTGGGAAGTTTTGGTACGTAGTTATGGGAGCCTTACATATGCCACATTCTTTATTGATTCACCCTATTTAATATTTTTCTAAAAATATTATGTATATTATTTACTACATATTTTTAAAAGATATTTTCAATAGTTAGTAGATAACTTTCCTATCCCCCAGATTTGAAGGCAATTTCTCATATATTCTAAGTAAGAAACAATGCAGAAGGGCCTCCCCCACTCTCTATAAAATGGGGTTTTATGACCATGAGAAAACGAAAAAAAAACGTTATTTTTAATCATTTTCGAACAACCCTAGCTGTTTACGATACACAGTCCAACAATACTGTATCAAGATCCGGGATTTTTGACTTCTTCACCACCTTCTTTCCACGAGGAGGGAGGAGAGAGAGAGAAAGGTTCTTAAGGATGCGAGGGAACGATTCGAATTAGGACTTTTATTCCATAATTCACCACCAAAAAAACCGGTATGCAATATAAGACCAGCCCCATTCTTATCAGGAATTGCAGACCATCGGATAGATAGCTAGGAACCGTACCCTCTCTTATGCCGCCCGCCCTTATCTTAACCAAGATTTTAGAAAACGGAGACGTGACCAAATCGCCCGCCCTCCGATCTGACTTAGCGGAACGACGTTTCGGAACGACAAACCAAAATATAAAAATAATTAAGACTCGCAAATTTATGAATCCCGCCAGACCGCTGAGCCCAGACCGAAAATGTTCACAATATTGGCCCGGCCCAAATATAAGCCCTTTTTTTTTAAACTACAAGTCATAAAATGCGTTATTACCTTTACTCCACCGTTAGAATGACTCTTTTTCTAAAGAGATATGGTTGCGATGGGAGTGAAATTTGGGGTGGGTTCCTAGAGCGCATTTGTAGGTGAATTTGGGAGTGAAATGGTTATGGATAGGGAGAGAGAGGACGTTGAAAAGTTAGAGAGAGAAAGAGGGAAAAAGTTGCTTGTTAGAAAGAACAGGTGGCATTCGGGATCTCCCGTTGAAAAGTTAGAGAGAAGGGAAAAAAAGTTTTTTTTTCTTTTTTTTTGTTGAATAATTAAGTGGGGAAGACAAATCCCTGCCTGTTCAGCAGAGTTATGTTTTGAAGGTGTTGCTGTTAATTGAGGGTGTAAGCGGTAGGTTAATTTAATGTGGTTTGGGTGTAATTTAATATTAATGACCCAAACCATATTGCCAAATGTGATGGATGATTTGCAATTAAGATCACCTCTCTCGCTCTCTGTGTGTGTATGTGTGTGTGTGGAAGTACTCTCCCAAAGATTCGCATTACCAGAGAGATTTGAGACCAATCGAGATAACCTACAATGATAAAAGATCTATATAGTAAGCGACATTTAGATGAGGAGCATAGACCTGCAAGTTAGAGAAACTGTGTGCAAACTCTAAAGCATGGTTCTGGGTTAAAATTAGATGGAAAAGGTTTCTATACTTCTCCTACACAATAGAAGATCTATGCTTCCTCTACCATCCAACCATCCGATTTTGATCAAGAGAGCCACTCACCGTTTGATCTAGATTCAATGTCTCAAATTATTTTATTTTTAGTTTTTTTTATACAAATTGTATGAACATGAAATTTGGTACGTGCCATTTTCTCATTGGGGCGCACCTATAAAAAATCATTAAAAATAATTTTTCGATAAAATATAATGACCCTTTGAAGCTTTCAGAGGTATTTTGATAATTTTATTTAATTGGAAATATTTTTTTAATATTTTCACTAGTGCGAGTTTAATGGAAGATTGGACGTCCAAAATTTGGTGTCAAAATAGTTTATAGAAAAAAAATAAAAAATAAAATAGTATAGACAAGTGGCATTGTGATTAGAGCAATCTTAGCCCTTCATTCAAAATGGGCGGTTGGATAAGGGGAAATATATAGTTTTATGATGTAAGGGAAACATAGAAAGCTTGCCCAAATTAGATATCTAATTTGGGTATCTTTAAAAATTTTGGAAAGAAGATTAGAGCAATCGAAGTCTAAGTATAGTTGGCTATAAAACATATTCTTGCCCAAAGCTCTGAAAAGCAAAGTATAGTTCTCTTTCAATAACATTCCAAAATCCTTGATAGAAAAATAAATAAATAAAATTTTGAAAAGAGAGAAGAGCGAAGTACATACCAGACAATGGTGTAGTGTTTCATTGAACATAAGGCAACCAAAATTTTTGCATGCACCTTAAAAAACAAAATATCCAATTTCCATTATTATAAATATAACTATATCATACACTTAAAAAAACATAATTAAAAAAAATCGAGAAAAAAAAAATCAAGCAAAAGATCGGGTGACATTATCATGCACTTATCAAAAAGAAGAATCGATTTCATCAAAAAATAATTTTATCCAAAGGAATAATTTTATTAAGCAAAATAGAAAAACACTTCCCATATTCATAAACAAACATAATTTTATTAAAAAAATCATAATTTTATTAGAAAAATAATTTTATTAAGCAAAATAAAAAAACACTTCCCACATTCATCAAACGTAATTTTATTCAGTAAAATATTTTCTTTTTAGAAAAATCAATTCTTCAAAAACCCCTAAAATCGAGCAACATTTCGAGCAAGAAACGATCATCAATGTTTGGATAATCGAACATATCAATATACATGCATGGTAAAGGTTTCGATCATCTTTCAAACGTATCAAATCTCATAAAAAAAATATTTGATATTTGTAATTTAATTGAAAACAAAGGCGGAAATAACAGCTACGAAATTTTAACATCGTGCAACAAAAAATTTCATATAAAAAAATTTAATTAATCATAAACAGATATATCTATTTTATTTGAGAGATTAAGACTTGATCAAAATCCATAGCTGAATTTGATAAAAAACGATCAATAAATTGATAAAAAATCTATGTTTTTGGATCGAAAACAGGTTTTTTGAGCAGCAACTTTTTTACCCAAAATCAATTAATAATATTTGGTTATTTGAAAAAATTGAAATGTGAATATGATAAATAATTCGATTATCTATCAAACCCCCTTAGGTATTAAAGAGATTATTTTGAAAAATTGGTAGAAATTTTCAAAAACCTAAAAAATCCGCCATATGGATCCAAGAAATTCTTTTTTTTTTATGCTTCAATCCAAATTTCTTTTTTTTTAGATAGATTTTAGATGGTGATTTATAGCAATAAATCACTAAAAAACAGACAAAAAAATGCACAAAACAAATAAAAAAAAAGTAAATTTTTGGATTCAAGTATGCCCACTAAAGGTCCTTAATTTAAAATAACAACGGAAACAGGTACATTACCATTATTTATTTAAAATGTCTGATTCATCATCTAACCGGTCCAATTAGCAGAATAAACCAACCGATTTGATGAAAAAAGTGCCAGTTCGACCCCTAACTGGTTTTAAGCATATCGTAGGCTACTAGAGGAGAGAGAGAGATAGAGAAAAGAGATAAGAGGGGTGTTTCTTTATGGTTTTGAGAGAAAGAGAGTATATTCTTTGAGCTTTTTCAGGAGAGCGCAAAAGGAGAGTATATTCTTTTGAGCTTTTTGAGAGTGAGTGAGAGAGATAGAAGGAGCTGTGAGAAAAAGAGAGCAATCCGTTTATTTTACAAATTTATACTTGAAAAGAAAATGAAATATAACTTTTGCACTTGCTAAATAATTAATCGATATCATTATTACTATTGTTAATAAATTAATATTATTATTCAGTCATTTACTAAAAAAAACTATCAAAATACCTACAGAAGACAAACTATTTAACAATCAATATATTATTGTTATTGTAGTCATTAAAATTTGTACTCATTAAATGGCTAAGAAATGGATTAGGCATTTACTAACAACAAAATAATAAAATTTCTAAACGAACAACGAAAATATAATTGTGGGGCTACTCGTACCAAAATTTTAAACTCCAGTAGGTACAAAAGGTACATAGGATTGTAGTTAACCCCTAAGTCATAAAAACTGAAACGCGATATTGGTTAATTTTCCCCTCTTCTTCTTCTTTTTTTTTTTTTTTTCATAAGGTCATCTAATATTTTCCCAAATCCCCATTAGATCCCCACCCCATAGACTTCTGCTTTAATTTGTTTCATTTATTTTTCATATTATTTTGAATTACCGATTTAAATTCATCCAAACCCAATCCCAATTTGCCTATTCCACGATCCAAACACAGATTTGTAGGTAAACAACCGATCTCAGTAATCTAAGTTTTAAAACACAGATCTAACATATTGAACGACCTCCAAGAAAGAGAGAGCCTAACCGATGTCATGTTACAAATTTAAAAAACATCAAATTTCAGTTAAGAAAGAGATTGAAAATTGGGAGACCAAATTGCAATTTCATAATGCATCAATATTTGGTAGAACAGGGGTTTCCCAGAGAACATCAAATTTCAGTTAAGAAAGAGATTGAAAATTGGGAGACCAAATTGCAATTTCATAATGCATCAATATTTGGTAGAACAGGGGTTTCCCAGAGTTTACATGCCCAAATATATTGGTTTGAACACCATTAACATTTAGACGACCAACTTCTTGTTCATTTTAAGGCCATGATTATATACAATTTTTCCTGCTGGATACGCAGAACGCTCAACCCATTCCTCAAATCCAACAATTTCATCCTGTAACCTTATTCAATCCATGAGTTTTCAACTACAAAAAGAATTGTAAAACAAGGCCATGCGATCAATGAAATCTCACTCCAGCCACCACATTCTTCAGCCAAAAAAGTATTTTATCGACTTCAATAACCCAATCCCCACAAAAAACAAGAACCCAATTCATTTGTCTTCTCCATACCATCCATCCTCACCTTAAAGCTCACTAAAGAAAACACAACCTTCTGTGCAGACTAAAGAAAACACAACCTTCTGTGCAGATTTTATACCTCCACCTTATACTTCTGTCTGCACCTCCCCCCTTCCCCACAGAGCCCCAAATTCTCCCCATTGCCATCCACACAACTCTCTCCCCCAACCTCTCCAACTAGTCCATCAATTCTGGTTTCTCTTGAGATTGATTACAATAACGCTTATATTATCCGAGCTTTTTCGGGCCAACGCAAGCTTCGTAAGCAATGTAGCAGCAAGGGTGCATGGGGACTGCGAACCATCATCAAGCCCTTGTGAACCAACCAGGTCCGATGACTCTGGTTGCGTAAGCCTTGGGGGCGAGCGACCAAAGAGACATTGACGAGCAACATTACAAACCAATTCATTTGGGAGAACATCCCAAAGGCCATCACTGGCCAGAATTAAGCACTCGTCATCAGGTGTTATGTCTGTTATGGTGATCTCGGGCTCTGATGTTATATATGGCTTCAAGTACCTGTCTCCTGTGCAGCTAATTCCCATCAAAAGGTTTTCTTTGTGCTTGTTTGATATCCAATATCCAGCTGATTCGAGAACTTTCATCTAACAATGCTTCTTAACTACTAAGACAAGAATTCAGAATTCAAAGGCAGACATCGCCTATGAAGCACCAATCACATTGTCGAAATTCTTCTACAAATGGTCCATACTCTTACCGATTATATAACATAACAGCGGGCATTTCCCAGGATTGTGCTTCCTTGAAACTGATTCTTCAAAAGCCAAATGAAGAAAACTTGAAGAAAAAGAGAACTTCGAAATAAAAAAAGTACATATTCTTTTTCTTACAACTCATTTTCAATTTTAAATTTTGGTGAAATCATATTTGTTTTGTATAAATTGCAAACGCATTTCTTGGATTTCCCTGTGAAGATAACATACGTCCAGCATTTTTTGAGGTCAATTAGAAGGAAATGCAAAGAAGATACCCAAAGCATAATACCCAATGTTTTTTGGTGAATAAAAAATAAAAAGATTCTAATGATTATCGGTAGCCTAGCCATCTAAACAAATCAAATACATAAATATATAAAGGATTACCAAAGGAGGAAATCACTTCGCTTTGTGAGCTGAACTACTTTAGATCCTAAGATGCATGTATACAATGGAAATTACCCACTCGAGTCCCTATCAGCATCTTAAGATCAATAATTGTTGTAGTTCTACAAACAGAAATAAAAGAAATAAAAAACAATCACAGAAAAAATTGACAACCATCCAGTCTGACCTAGGAATAATTTTCTCAGTGTTTGGAAAGAATTTACTTTGCATTCAGTATTTTTAAATGGATTTTATGCTGTAAGACCATTTTCCTTTGGCACAAGGTCACAATCCGTCTAAACCGTCAATTATCAAATCCAAAAGCTTACGATGTTGAAAAGATCGAGAACTTTTCTTTTGAACTTCTAAGTTTAGTCAATATCACATCCCCAACCGTTTGATTTTAAATCCAATTGCCATTGGCAATTGACATCCTTGTACCAAAGATAAAAGATCTAACACTTTTCCTTTTCGAAAAGATGTACTGAAAAAGGCATCAATAAAATAAATAATTATAGATAAATATATACTGAAAAAGAATATAGAAATGTTAATAAATAAACCACAAATCAAAAGCAAACGAGACCACCTAATTCATAAACCCCTTTTGTCTATTTAAAGAGAGAAATAGACAAAATTTCAAAAGCTGGACTACAAATAAACACCGATGGTGGCAAGCACATGCGACAACAAAAAAAAAAACAAAAAAGGTGAAAGAGACATCTCATTTTCCAATAGGACATGAAAAGAAGGGCCCCAAAAATATTTGCTTTACAGCCTGTACCATGACTGGTACCTGCAATTAAGCTGTTGGTTACACCAATTGAAATATAAAAAGAAGAATGTTTTCCCAAAAGAGAGAGACCATTTAACCTTGTATCATATACTAAAGGCATAAATAGAATATTTTATCAACAAAAACTAGGTTTGTTTCTGCACCACAGCATAATTATGAAATTACACTTTTGGAGAAGGCCATAAACATAGTCACAAAAACAAAATCAATTGACCATAACTAGACTAATATCATACACACACTCTGTAGAACACAAACCTTAGGTCCACTTCCATTTTTTGGTGGCAGAAAAGTGGCCCCCCAAACTTCCATGGTTTGATGACTCCAAAATCTTTTAGAATTCCCAAGAACCCTACACGTCCATATAATTTTAATAACTTAAAATTTCCTACAACACTCCTCTTGTTCCTTTGCTCTCTCGAATTCAACAGGAATAAAACCCTTAACGATGTTCATGCTCTGACGAAGATATTAGATCTATACCTCCAAAACTTGAGCATATAGTTGTGGCAATCGAAAGAAGGAAAGGTCCATTCGTTTGTGACTATCGATCAATTGTTGGATCCCTACAAGCTCATGAACAAAGAATGCTCAAAAGCTAGACTATCCTCTTCAACAAGTGCTTCAAACAAACTCTCTCCAAAGGATGAAAGATGAGGATCTAGAGGAAAAAGACAATGTGGTCAGGGTGCAGCAAATCAAGGTGCATGAGGCCCTGACAATTTTAAGGGAAATAAGGTAGAACTCCAGATGTCAAGATTATAGAACTTTTAGCCAGCCCTTTAATCGACACATGTATGAAAGACATACAAATTAAATGTTCTAATTGCAAAAACAATTTGGGATTTATAGTTCTGAATGTATATTTAAGAAAAATGGAGGAGCACAAGTAAATTCTGCAGAAAATTTGAATGTAGTAGCTCCAACCGTTATGATGCCATGCAAAGGAAGTAAATCAGAGGGTGGTAGTGAAAGAGGACGAGGTCAAGTTTGGGAGCACAGCATTAGGAGAAACCCTTCGAGATCATAGCATTAGGAGAAACCTTTTACATAAATGTGGTTGGAGGTCATAGCAATGTTATCAAATTCGATTTGCTGGTGTTGCGAAGAGAAGCATGGTGTTGCCAACTGAAACGAAGAGAAGCATGGTGTTGCCGTTTCGATTAGATTCAGGCAGCTTCGGGCTACTTCAGTGAAATTCTGGTCTGCATTGGTGAAATTCAGGTCTGCTTCAACCGAAGCTTCGGGCTGCTTCGGTCAAAAAAGAGATACCTATATAAAAGTATTTTTTAAATGTTTTAATCTTTTTATTTATGTAATGTTTTCCATTATTTTATATGTTTTATATATAAATATTTAATTTACTTATATTACATTAAAAAAAAAAAATCCGAAGTCTTCCTCTAAATCGGTTGAAGCACTGAATTTTCTCATTTTTCTTACAATACCGAAGAAGACTCCAAAGCAAATCTAACAACATTGGGTCTCCAAAGCAAATCTAACAACATTGGGTCATAGATATATTCACAGTATTAGGATAAGAATGGTCTTAAGACCAAATGGTATCCCAATACAAGTTTGGAAGTGCACAAGAGAGATTGGAATTATCTGGCTGACCAAGTTGTTCAACAAGAGTTTGAGAACAAAAAAAATGCCAGATGAACAAAGAAAAAATATCTTGGTACCTACTTAGAACAAAGGTTGCAGATAGAACTGTATGAACCATCAAGAAATCAAAATTATGAGCCACTGTGAAGTTGTGGGAAAAAGTAATTGAGCAAAGTCTAAGATATGAAACAAGTGTATTTGAGAATCAGTTTGGCTTTATGCTTTGGAGATCAACAATTGAGGCCATTTTCCTACATAGGCAATTGATTGAGAAGTTTAGGATGATGGAAAGACACCTCCACATGGTCTTTATTGATTTAGAGAAAACATACAATACATTACCTAGAGAGTTAATTTGGTGCATTTTAAAAGGAAAGAAGTCCCTAAATATATATTGACGAGATAAGAGATATGTATAAGGGAGTTTTAACCAGTGTAAGGACAACTAGTGGAAAGATGTGAGATTTCACTAACAACAGGCCTACATAGGGTCAACGATGAGACCATATCTCATTGTTTTGGTTATGGACTAGTTAACTAGGCATCTACAAGATGAAATACCATAGTAATGTTGTTTGCACAGACATAGTTTTGGTTAATGAGAATAGAGGTGGCATCAACACAAAGAACTTTGAAAGGACGCTCTAGAATCTAATAGCTTTAAATGTAGCCAGACTAAGAATATGTGGAATACAAGGTTAGTAATAATAAGAGTAAAAACAAAAAACTAGTTAAGATTAATGGCGAAGAAATACCTAAAAGAAATTGTTTTCAATATCTAAGTCGATAATCTGGGAGAATGGAGAGATTTTGACGACGATGTCATGCATAGAATTAGGGTTGAGTGAGCAAAGTGGACATATGCATCTGGAGTTTTATATGATTGCCACTTACCAAAATAACTAAAGTGGAAGTTTATAAGATGGCTACAATATCAACCATGCTTTATTGGACAAAATGTTGGGTTGCCAAGAAACAATATGCCCATAGGGTGAGTGTAGCTGAGATGAGGACATTGAGATGGATGAGTGGTAAGACAAGAATGGATAGAATTCAAAATAACTATACACAAGAAAACCTAAGGGTGATTGCAATAGGTAAGAGGATGAGGGAAAATAGACTTAGGTGGACTAGCCACGTGCAGTGTAGACCCAATACAGCACCGGCTAGGGGGAGCAATTTGGTTCATGTGGAAGGCTCTAAAAGGACAAGGGGAGGGCCCAAAAGCACATGAATGGAAGCGATGAGAAGAGATATGGTGCCTTATAGTCTGCCTAAACAATTTTCATGTAGCTGACTACAAGTCATTGGATTAAGGCTTGGATGATGGATGATGATGATCATGATAGTGATAGTGATTGAGGTCGCTGTTTGAATGATAGAAAGAGTATTGTGGGTTATGTATCTCAAAATGGCTCTACAGCTTTTACTTGGTGCTCAATAAAGAAAGCAATTGTTGACCTATCCACATGTCAAGCTAAATATGGTAGCATCTTATGTGTCATGCCATTCGGTTTTTGAAATATATTGAAGAATTCATAGTTTACTCAAGCACCACAAAGATCAACATTAACAAAAAAGTAACTATGGCATTACCAAAAAATCTGGTTTTTCTATGCGTGGAGTGAACACATAGATATAAGGTTGCATAGAGCAAACACATAGATATAAGGTTTCATTTGATCAGGGAGATATAAGGTTTCATTTGATCAGGGAGCATCTCAAAAACAATGAAGTCGAATTGGTTTTTTGTAAGCTAGCAAAACGAGTGGCGGACATCTTCGCAAAGATTTTGACAGCGGATACTTCGAATAATTAAGGATGCTACTTGAAATGAAAAATTCACTATATGGGTAATGGGTGTTGTTGAGAGTAAACCCATTTTGGATTCAAACTAGTAATTTGTTGTAATTTGGGTTGTCTTCTAATCCGTAGGGGTAAAAAATATTTAATATCTATGCATGCTTATTCTCAAGAAAAATGTAATGCAAAGTCCCCAAGTGGAAGACTCTAAAGCGTTGTTGGGAGGAGAGTTTATATGGTGAATTCCAGAGGGGTGTAGAGATGATGTTGTAGTAGTTTAGAAGGATGGAGGAAGACAACTATACAAGAGTATCTGATGGATGTGAAGGGTGTTAGATGAAATCGAGAAAGCGTAGTGAAACTAAGTAATATTGCAAAGCGGGACTTCTTTGTCATTTTAGAAAACTGCAACTTGTTCAACACACATTCTAGATTAGTCCAAAGTGCCATAGCAACCCTTTATTGTGTTTTCTTCATAATGTTTCCATCAATCTTATACTCCATCCAGGTAAGTCTAGTATGAGTACATCCAAATTGGGCTTGGTTCATTGATATTAGCAACATCAGTAAAGCAAAATTTCTAATTTATCTACATGGTTCTTTGGTGGTACAACTGTAGCACCCTTCAAACCTGCTTGTATGACCATTTTCTAGCCCATTTTTCAACAAGCTCACTATTGAATCAGAATAATCATTCGTTTGAGGCTGCTGACTACTACCTCACTCATGAAAATAGATAAAGGGAGAAGCATATTAGGTGAAACGAGGGAATGAACAAGAGGATTTCCCAGGAGGACAAAGAGGCTTTCAAGTTAAAAGAGAGAGAGTGCGGGAAAGAGAGACACTTTGGAAAAGCTCTTTTATACATGAGAGAGAGAGAGGGAAGAAAGGAGGGATGAAGGAGACCTCTTAGGCAAAAAAGATCAAGATTAGGAATAATCGGGAGGGAACAATACCTAGGGTCAACAATACTATTGAGAAGTTTCCAAGGAAAGATCACACAATGTAGATGCCTAGCATTCAAGGACAGTGATGCCCTGGTGATACGTCAGATATATTGCACACTTTCCCTGTTCACAATTAGATTTCAACCAAGGCCAAAAGTCTAATTTTGAATTCCCACAAAGGGCCCCTACCCCAAATGTTGGATAAGATCTATGAAAGTTTATACCCTTGGTTCTTTCTCTTCCAAGTCTTCCACTTAATATCTTGTTATTCAATGAGTACCATGAACTTAGCTAATCAACATAGGGAAATAACAAGAGAACAAAAACAACAATAATTCTACATAAAAAGGAGTTAGAAAATGACAATAATTGTGGGGTTAAGGCTTTGTTTTTGCTACAAAAGAATCCAAGCATTCCACATGACTTGAAAAGTAACAAGTCAATCATCCACTTCCGCATTGCAGGCTCAACAGAAAGATAACAAAGTAAGCAGGATGCTAATTGATCATTCACAATTACAAATAGTAGGCACGCAGGCAGGCAGAGAGAGAGATTGAGAGAGAGAAGAGAGGATACACTACGACAATAGTAAAATTGAGAAGAGACGGAGGGGGAGGAAGAGAGGGTGGGATGTAGTGCAATACCATTTTAGTTGTGAAGAGTGTGAAGTGATGAACAGAGAGGGGCCAAAAGAGGTCCCTCATTCACTAATTGAAAGTGTCGGAGTCAGGTTGACATGTTAAAACTGGTGGCACAGAAAAATGGGTGATGTAGAAATGAAAGATGAAAGGGATAATAAGCCAGTACACAATAGAACCAATCAAAGCATAAAATCACGGCCCGGGGATGAGACTCAACCCATGGGTGAGCCGAGTAACTCAGGACGAGTCTGAGTTATTCGCTCGAGTTGGGTAAGAGTCGGAGAAAGCCAAAAAGTGTTAAAAATAAAAATAAAAATAAAAACAATACAAACAAATTTCCAAGAATAAGAAAAAAATTAGAAATAAAATTAAACATAAGTCATCTAAATGAGGTTTAAAAAAGTAGTGAAAAAATAAATTTTGAAATACTCAATTTGTGACGGGGGTACTTTAGAAATTCCAAAAAGAAGGGAAAAATGTATATTCATGGCCAAACCACTTTCGAACATTTTTCAAAATGATAAAAAACATACAAAAGAAATATTACAAATAAATTTCATATCTTTTAAATTTTTTATAATTTTTTGGAATTTTGTCTTTTCAAGATCCCCTAGTCCGACTATGCAACTCAAGGATACTCAGACTCGCCAAGATGGCAAGTCCGAGTTACTCCGGCAAGTCCGACTTGGCTCACTTGAGTTTTTCCACATTGGAACGAATAGTACTTCACTATGACTAAGGTGCACAATAGCTAATGTTTTGTAAATTGTCAGGAGAACATAAAGAGGAGATAGTTCAGGTGGCAATAGCAGTCCTCAAACACATAAACAAGTTTTAGCATATTGTAATATTCTCCTTACAATATCTAGAAATAAACATATATTCCTTCCACAAAGAAGATACATTTTGTTATAAAAAATTTGGATACCAATCACCTGCATCCCCATTGTATATAGGTGGTTGTCTTTACCACGGTCTTGGTTTTGGCTGAGGTGATGACAACAAGCAATACATGATGTGAATTCATATTCTTAATAATGGTTGGCTTCTAGATTCCCAATACCCAGGTTTTTTAGTCCAATCCACCATATGACTTTTACAATGGATGGTAGATCACTCTTTCCCTAACTCCCTTCTCTTGATAGGTTGTGACAATGCATTTTTCAATACCTAAGCCGCTCTTCACCTTAGGAAGTAACCCACTACATCAAAATCCCAACTTCACATCATTGTACGAATTCTTTCAAAAACTCAATTCCCTTCCTGATATCTATCTCCTACTCCACACAATTCACTATTATAAAATCTAACTCCCACTTAATCATATTGTACTAACGATTTCTTGCTAAAAAAATCTTTGTATTGTTTCATTTTTCATCATTTAACTTCTTTTTTTTTATCCCCCAGGCCGTTTTTTAATATATTATATTTGTTCGACCATAATTCTATTAGGAACTTATTCATCATGTACACTCATCTTGCTCTATCGTCAAAGATTATAGTACTAAACATATTACGGTACATATACCTGCTTATTTCTAGTCCAAACACCCATACTATTGTACCACTAGAGGTCTCTCTACATGGAAGATCGGTCACCACAAAAATTGTGTCAAATCGGTGGATCGACGATCCGAATCAGAAAAGCCACCAGTTTTGGTCTATAAATTTTAAAAAATTATTAAAAATATTTGTAAATATTTTTTTTAGTTTTGATAAAATTTGAGAGTTGCATTATATACTTTCATTATTTGCAAAACTACATGAATATTGAGATGATGTTTCCCTATTTGGATGTTTGTATAATTATTAGTTATTATATATTAGTATATTAATATTGTATTAAAATGATTCAAAAATATTAAAAAACACTTCCATTTTATAAGATTAAAAAGATAATATCCCTTATAAAATGAAATTAGTATTACATCAAATATTTATTAATTCTCTTTACTTATCCAAAATTATCACAATCCAACTAACTATAATATTTTACATTGAAAATGGAATTGTTGATTTATAATTCATAATTATTTTACTATACAAATGCAAATAAATTTAAATTTATCTTATAATATTATAAGATTTTTTAAATTAGATGATATTAAGATTATAATAAAATCTCATTATCATAGTACATAATTATACTAATTTTTTAAAACTATATTAAGATTTTTTATATTAGATTTGGGACTATTGTTTTATGGTATAACTATAATAAGATGTCACATCATAGACCCACAACCTAGACCCACATCGACGCTTTTTTAAAATATACTAAGATTTTCACATAAAAATTCTAACTATTATATTATCTTATAATATCATCTAACGTATGATATTTGTTTTCATAAGAAGTTTCACAATGATAAAACTTCGATAAAAATGGCATCTCACTGCTCATGGAATGGACTATTAGTCCTACATCGTTGGCTGTTAGAAGTGAACTTGGGTATAAAAAGAGAGAACCCAACTCAGTTAACAAGCCATACATGAGAAATGAGATAGACGTAAGATGTCACATGTATTGGTACGTGGGTGACATGCGACAGGTACGAACTGATCCGACCAATCTATGTTTTGGGGGACCGATCCGACCCAACCCCTTTTTGGAGGTAATGATCCACCTATCGATCCAACCCAACCCTGTTTTGGGGGTAATGATCCACCTAGGGGACCGGTACGGACCGATCCGACCCAACCCCGTTTTGGGGGTAATGATCCACCTAGGGCCAATCCAACCCAACAACCCGTTTTGGGGGACATGGCCAGTTCCCAATATATTGCAGGAATCGGATTGCACCGCGCCCTGATGATTTTCAATCTGGATTGTGCAACTTCGATCCGAATCACCCTGAATGATTTCCAATTCGGATTATGTGATTTTGATCCGGATCACCGAATTTTAAAAGCTTGGTTAATACTACTAGTGGTCTTTCCATGGCATTAAGCACCCTAATTATCTTATGTTCTTGGTTACTTCCCTTATTATGTCTTGCTTTCCACATCAAGTTTTAATCAGAAACTCTTAATATATCCCTAGTTTTTCTCATTCCTATGTTGACTTCCTCTCTTAGTTCGTCCTAGTTTTTCTCATTCCTAGGTTGGCTACCTCTCTTAGTTCATCCTCAAATCCTATTCATTATGCTCTCAACCCAGTCTCTTATTTCCCCTCTTTTAGTCCCTCCTTGATCTTGATCCAATCTAAAAATTAAACAATCTCTTGTTTGTATATTTTTTGAAAGAACTCAAATAGTTATTGTTTGATGAAAAATCCGAAAAATGTTTTTGAACTTTTTGATTCATAATTAGGAGGAGGATCAAGACTAATTCAAAACTCTATGTTCATAATTTATTAGATGATAGGAAGTTAAGCCAATTTCCATTAATTCAGAAAAAAATAAGTTAGAAGTAGAGATCCATTTTGTCATAATCATCAGATCAATAGATGCAAGGTGGCATAGAGCATGACACACCAAAACTTTAATGAGACCCCAAAATCGGGAACCCGAATCTTAAACAACGCCCACCAGTGGATGGATATATCGACAGTTATAACCAAACATGCCATAGCTTTTCCAAACAAATCTTTAGGTTTTCTTTTGAAGCATTCCCATGTCTGGTAATCTTGTCATATTTTTTAGTCATTATATCTCAAGTTTAATACCACCATATCGATACTTGTTGAACAAGACCAATGACGACTTACTTGTAGATACCTAGAAATATTGAACATAATAGATATGCAATTCCTTAATCCACAAACTCTTTCAAAACAGTTCAATAAAAAAACACATTCTTCTGATTTTGATAAACAATTAAGCGTACTAAATTAGCAACAAGAATCGAGTGAAATGGGGGAGGAAACGTGCTAACCTATTGCTCTAGACATGGCAAGAACTCCAAGCACTCGAGGCCCATTCCAATAGATTACACGCCCTCCTGAAGCTTCAATCCTTGCTAGTTCATCAGGCCTATCCGGCTAGGGAGGAAAAAAAAAATAAAACGAGAGAGAAATAAATGCAAATAATCGAGCACATAATTAACAACAATGAACACATGCAAACCCATTACCTATCAAACTCGAACAAATGAAAATGATTTCCTTTTGTTTTTCTTAATGTTTAAAGGGAAAGCTTTCTATGTTCCCCTTACAACATAGAAGTTCTATCCTCCCCTTATCCAACCGTCCATTGTTTAATGGAGAGCTAAGTTTGCCCCAATCACAATGTCACATCTCTACACTGTTTTATTTTTTATTTTTGTTCTATACTGTTTTGACACCAAATTTTGGACGTTCATTCCTCTATTAACTCGCACTAACGAAAAATATAAAAATAATATTTTCAATAAATAAAATGACCAACATGCCCCTAAAAGTTTCAAGGGTATTTTGGTCATTATTTCTTATTGAAAAATTATTGTTAATATTTTTTATAAGTGGGCCCCAATGAGAAGATGGCACATACCAAATTTCATATTCAGTAAAATGTATTAAAAAAACTAAAAATAAAATACTTTCATACGTCGAATCTAAAAGAAATGTACAGCTGGATGGTAGGGGGAGGATAGAACTTCTATGTTGCATGGGGGAACATAGAAAGCTTTCACATGTCTAACAAACAACCGCTTTTTCTTCCCGTGCTAGCATTAGAACACTGAACATTGTCCTTCAAGTAAAAAGTTATTAATATTATAAGCATATTGGCTGATAACTTGATTTACATCAAAATATTGGATGACCATGAAAAATCCCTATCAAACAAGACAGAAAACCGCCAAAAAAACCAATCTTTGTATGGACATTAAGACTGGAACAAAAATTCTTCAAAAAAAGATAATAATAATTATTGATCATCCATGTCATTGATACTCCCCCCATACCTATAAAAGAAAGAGGGTGACCAAACAAAAACCACGAGCATTTACTATCTCCACCCATGTTTTAAATGTCACAATAGAAAAAAGGGAATGACCAAACCAAACCGTTTTTCTCCTTAGTTAGAGAAGCTGGCCAATTTTTAACAAAAGTTGGCAACTAATCTCGGATGAAGCCTACCAAGCTCAATATCAAACAAAACTAAAAGTCCACTCCAAAATCATTGACATCACAAGGCCAATCCATGTTTTGTAACTAAGTCTAGCAATATAATATCTGCATAAATGATAATCAATTATTTATTGGTCGCACAAGTCTTTAGTACTCTATCCAAACAAATAAAAAATTTGAAGGTGAACCAAAAATTAAAAACCCCCCCCCCCAAACCCAAAAAAAAAAAAAAAAATATTCTTCTCTCCCCTTAGTACCTAGACCAATGTGGCCAATTATTTGGAAATCAGATCCTATTTTATGCCTTCAAAGCTTATAACAACCCAAGAAAAAGAAACGCCACTGTATTAATTAGTCTCTACAGAAGAAAAATGAGCAAGAGCAATGGGAAATCTGTGTACCTTGTGATCAGTGGTGAGAGGGAAAGGTTTGCCAGCTCGGCACAAGACCGCGCGAGAATCACCGCAATTCGCAACGACAATCCGATCGCAGCACAGAATGGCAACGACCGCTGTCGATCCAACCATCTCCGATGCGAAGGTGAGCGGGGTGTCACCGCAGGAGGCAGCATCGTGGCCGCATATGCTACAGGCATTGAGGACCTCCTCATCCATGCACGAGAAGCTGCGCTGAAGAGGCAGGGCCAACTCTGGGGGACAGGGAGGGATGGACTGAGGAAGGAGAGTGGGAGAGGAGGAATGGAGTTCTTGAGCCAAAAGGAGGTGGAGCCTGTCCTTGCATGACAGAGCTACCTGATAGAACAAACATAAGAGAGACCAAACATAAGAGAGAGAGAGAGATAAAGAGAGAAAGAGAGAGATGGAGAGAGATATAGAGAGAGAGTTGTAAGACGAGCTGGTGATAGCCATGTAGAAACATACAAGAAGAATTAGAGAAAAGTTGTAAACTTAGAGAGAGAAAGAGAGAGACTAGTGCTGCTGAATTAGAGAGAGATGTTGCCAAAGACAACGAGGAAAGAGAATGGTAAAGAGGAGAGAGAAAATGAGATACTCCATGACATGCAGGCTGGAAGAGAGAGAAAGAAACCAAAATGGGCTAAACATGTACATGTGGATGATAGTGAGAGAACAAAGCTGCCAGACGGATAACATGTGGAAGAGAGAGAAAAAAATTGCTCAGTATTGGAGGAGAGAGAATGAGCAGTCGAAAAGGCAAAAGAACGAAGAGAATCAGGGGAAGAGAGACCACAACATAGTACCAGAACACTGCTGAGCATGTAAAATGAGAGTTAGAGAGAGAAAGTATTGTAAAATGAGAGTTAGAGAGAGAAAGTATTTCGTATAGACAAGAAGGTAGAAAGAGAAAGAGACGGCAATGTTTAGAAGAGAGAGAAAGAGAGATTACACCATTTTCCAACATGAAATATTGTTAAGTTGTGTAGCATGGTGGAGAGAGAGATTGAACCTCAGCTAAAATGGCGAGAGAGAGAGAGAGAGGGCGAGGTAGAGAGAGAAAGTGATAGAACTTACGTGAGAGCCGCCATGTCCATCAAAAACAGCAAAGAAGTGCAACGCCCCAAAGAAGCCTGGTTGTATAGAGACCGCATCCTCCATCTCTCTAGACATCCCGTACACCGAAACGTATCCATGCGCCGGTACCTCCATCGCCGAACCAGAACCCGCAGAACCCTCCGCCGCAAAACCAGAAACCTTATTCCCCAAAACCGCCATCCCTTCCTCAGGCAGTTTTCCGGTGACCTCACCCTTCATCCTCTCACATTTTCCATCATAAACCCTCCCTTTCCTGTCCTTCTTCCCGACTTTCTGGCCATCCTCGGGCTGCTCAGACACGCCAGGAAAAACATGGAACTGCTCTGAAAACCGCTTCATCTCCATTCTCCGGCGCCTAGCCACCCTAGACCTAGCCTCAAAGGCGGGAGACTGGGGCTCGCCTGCTTCCTTTACCATGATATCCGCCATGATTACCGGAAAACCGATTTTTCGCACAAAATCGGTTTCCCGGCGACCGGATCCCCGTCATCGGCTCTAAGAAGCCGCTACCATCCCCAACAGCGGTTCTCTTCCTAATGAACAGTTGCTTCTTTCTACAGGAATGGCGGTTTTTATCGGGAGGCCAGATGCCCGAAATAAGAGAGAAACGTTTCTAACGAGAACAGGCCTTTTAAATCGCATTTTGAGGTGATTGATTGTCCCGACTTTAATTTTTTTTTCTTTTTTTTTACGTTTGTAAGCTTAGGGTCTGGTTTGTATAGTGTAAAGCTGACCTTCCAATTTTTGTCCTGGCCTTAAAATATATTTTTATTTTTATTATAAATTTAAAACTTTAAACTAATATAAATCGAGTAGTTTTATTAAAATTTGAAAATTTGTGAGAGTTGATGGTCCAAAATTATCTTATGTAGTATTTTTAAAACCTGAAATCCATGCATCTTGACATGAAGATATTTAGGCATTAAAACAACATTTTCTTGTAAAATTGTTGAGATGGGTTTTAATTTGATAGTTTTAAACCTCAACGATATAAACTTTTTTCGCTTTTTTCTTGACATGGGTGAAATAAACAATAAATCAGGTATTTTTTTATTTCTTGGTATCTCTTTGATGAAGAGCAAAACTTCTTTAGTTTTTAACAATACGGAAAAAGAATTTACTATTTTAGTGATGAAAGAAAAAGAAAAAAGTTTATGAAATAAAAAAATACTTACATAAGTTGTTTAACTTATATTATACATGTCAGCTCTAAAAAACAGTGGTTACAATTGGTCATCTTGAAATCGAGATATACAAATAAAAAAATTCATATTTTATTTATTATAAGATTTCATAAATCAATACGATTTATATTATTTTTAAATATTTAAATTTTATAACTAAAAATAAAAATATATTTTAGAACTATTACAAAAATTTTTAATATTGAAATCGCATTTCTCGACACTCACTGTGCGCTTTACTTTTGATTGTCTAACATATTTACCTGAGAGAAATACAAAATCTGGTGGAAATAGCAACTCCACACCTTACTCGAATGCTAATCTCGTGGAAGAATCCGAAAATGCCACGTCATCGGGCAGCTGCCCGCTTCGCTACGGGCACCGACTGGAGTTGCCAGCAATATTCGACACGTGTCTTTTATGACGTACGCGTCTGCTAGCCGACCGGAAGTCACCTCGCTCAATCGATGTTCGACGCGTGTACTAGACATATGATCGGCCGAAGCTCGCACTTCCATGCCTTCCGACTACGTGGGCCAATCATATCACCCCACGCCACCGGATCTGACACGTATGTGGCCCACCGAGATATAGGCTTTTAAATACTTTCCGCTTTTTTGCTTTTTTTTCTTTATATGGGACACGTGGCTCGTACTGGGTGGGCCATTAAAACTGGTATCATAGCAGTACGTGTACGTCAAGCGGTTGGCACGTAAGTGTTCTAGACCAGCTGTGGCCGGTCATGCGTGGACGCGTGTGCGGCTTTCGGGGTTGATTCTCGGCCTGTGCGGGACCACTGAATTAATTGAGCTTTTTTTTTTAACAAATTGTACGTTCTGTGGGCCCGTTATGGACTTGGAATATTATTCTCGAGGTTAGTACTGACTTCTCTGAGAGGGGGGAATTTTCCTTTCAAGCTCTGTGTGAAAAGTTCTTCATAACTTTGTTGCTTGTGCTTTTGAACTTACTAAATTATCCTAGTACTCCTTTAACAACTCCTTGTTTTTCAAGTGGCTCCTCATTCTTTCGTGGTTTTTTTTTTTTTTTTTTTTTTTTTGGGACCTTGTTTATATATATCTTGTTTTTGTGTATTCTGGATTTTGTGAGCACTTTTGTTAGCCATGAAAATATTTCTCAAATAAAAAGATTATTTCGTATAGTATAGTTACGTGTAGGAATATTTTTATACTAATTGGTCTTAATACATATATTCATGCCAATTGACAATTAATTGGTGTCAAAATATTTTTACACCTAACTACATTCAAAGAGTTTTTTTTTTTTTTTGGTAAGTATGACATTCATTAAGATAATGAAAAGTTACAAGAGAAAAGAGAGGAAAGATAAAAGAAAAAAAATAAAAGAAAACAAGCATAAATAAAAAGAAGAGAGAAAAAGGGACAACATCTAAGCAAAGGCTAGGAGGGTGAAACAATAGGTGCAGTAGCCAGCTTAAGCTAGGGAGTCCGAATCAAAGTTGGAGCTACAATGAACATGAAGGAAGGAAAATTCACGTCACTTTAAAGATAATAGAAGTTCATCCATGACAACACTAAGTCTCCAAAAAATGAAATTTAGCTTCAAACACCACAAAATAATATTGGCAGAGTCACCTTCAATAATAATCTTCTAGTATATCCATTCGAGTCTGGATACACCCATCTTCAAAACCCAATGCTCAACTTCATTAATCTCGCCAACATGAAGTCTACACAAGGGAAATTTTTCACGTGACATGCCCTTATATAATGCTCTCTATACTTGCTCTTTGAAGCACTAGGTCTCTACGAATGTACCCTGTTGGAAGGTTATTGTGTTATGGGAACTATTTATGTTCCAAAGCACCATGTCCTATGGAATTGATAACCACTAATGATCCTTTTTGAGGTGTTGTGAACACTAGAGAAAGTGATTGAAGTGTGTTTAGATCATGTGCTGATAGAGAGGGATAGTTTTAAGTGATGCTCACTTTTGTGCTTTGCAGATGTGAGGGGTTGCTTGAATTCTTTCTTTCTTTGTTTTCCTTGTTTTCTATTGTTCCAAAAGTGGGAGGTGGTCCCCATGGACTTCTTTCTGCCAAATGTAAATTTTTACTGAAAACTCTACCTGTGTCTGGAAACGTATGATGTGGCTTAATCGTGTTCGTCCATGTACAACGTGCCTTCAAAGCGAAAAAAACCAATAAATTTCTCGATGATTAGGTTGATAATTATATCCAAAACCATAATTACATTTGAAAACTTTAAGAAATCAACAAGTTGTAAATGTCGATTTTCAAGATATAGATGTATATAACTTTGTTACAAAAATCAAAGTTTGATTTTTTTTGGTCCAGCCAAAAATAATTTGAAACATACAAATTTTCAACTCAAAGTAAAGATTTCGATGTAAGGTATCCCTTAGGTAAGAACTTTGCAAAGTAATCATTTCTTCTATTCGCACAGTGCATTTTAGTCTTTTCTTTCATGTCAGTCAAACATCAACCTTCAACTCCCCTCTCTTACTTTTTCTCTTTCCTTGGAGACATACCTAATCCTACCTGACCCATTTATAAAAGTGATTTATATGGCTTTTATTGATGTCGTTTAAATAGGGCCAAGGCTTTATTAAAACAAGTTAAAGCGTCGCCTCACTCTTGGTCTGGAAAGCATTTTGGGTATATGATATCTTCATGGTGGTTTCAAAATCAATTTTTAAGGACTATAAAATGTGAAGCTAAAAAATACTATCTTGCATAAAAATTATATCTTGCATATCAGTGAATGCTTATTTTTGGGGTAAAAAAGATAATTTAGATAATTCTATTGCAATATACATTATTTTTAAAGCTCGAGATCCATTTTTTTTTTATATAGTATAATGGGCGAAGTAAAGATGATCGATTTGAATGCTTTCCACCACTAAATTTGCTATTTTCATAAAATTTCGTTGTGATGTTTAATGGATGAAGTTTCTATCGGGTATAGGCTCGATGAAAACAAAATAGTGTACCACCTCAAATCTTTGTTTGAAAATCACTTTCAACAACAAAAATTTCCATAATAGCTTTAAAATTAATTTCCAATACCCACAATAAGTTTTGAAAATAAAAATTTGTACAAACCATATGGATACTTGAACACTTATTTTTAGAGTGAAATAGACAGCCTAGATAATTTATTACAATCTATACTATTTTTAGAAGTTTAAATCCTAATTTTTCTTCACAAACATTATGTTCAAGCGGAGATGACCGATGTAAAAGGTTTTCAACACTTAGAATTACAATTTTCAAAGAATTATAAGGTGAGGCTCTATATATTTTAATAGAGCTATAGCCCTATCAAATTATTATTTTTATTTATTTTAATAGGGCTGCAGCCCTCTCTGAAGATTTTCATGTAATTAGGCAGAAAGAGAACTAAGGATCCTCAAACCTTGCACGTTTTCAAGGCCAAGTAATAATAGGGCAACAAGGCCAATGGCACAAACAGTTGGAACAATCTACACCAGCAATTAGATGAGGCAAAAGAGATTTCTCATGTGTTGTCACTGCTGAAAGTTTAATATTAATGCAATAATGTCACCTCTTTACAGATTGAGGCACGTGCCACTGACACAAACGCTCACTTTTTATTTTTTTTTAATTTTTTATTTTTATTGTTTTGGGGTCAAAGTTGACAAAGTCCGACCCAATTTGGTCTCTTGATGAAGTCCAATTTGGTCTCTTGATGAAGTGCACTCGGTGATGTTTTCGTATGGTACACCGCATCCTCATTGTGGGTCTCACCGTGACTGGCACAGCGCACGCTTTGTACAGCACAATGAATATCCACCGTCCATTTTAGATGAGCACATTGAACGCGTGTCAAAAGCAACTGCATCCATGTGTCTATAGTTGTTGCACGTGTTGCGATAACCCTGGATGGATATGGATGTCTGAACTTAGACACTTCTTTCAAACAATGCTTGTTAAATTCTAAGCGAAAATTTTAATATTAGCCAAAGTCTTACCTTAACCAAAGTCATTTGCCAAATTTTATTCTTGTTTTTATTTTTATTCTTTATTTTTATTTTTATTAAAAAAATTTTTTATGAAAAAACTAAGGTGATGAACATATTACAAGCAAAAGTAGAAAATAAAAGCGCAAAAAAAAAACAAAGACCACACAAAAAAAAAAGCAAAAGAAAAAAAGAGCCACTACGAGGTAGCAAATTTAATTAGCACATCAGCATCTGAAATGAATCCCTGCTTGGCATGAACAAATAACACTTCACGATATGCCAAATCGAGAATGATCTTATCCATAATGGCATTAAGTTTTCAAAGCATAAGATCTAGCCTTAAGCACCACTTGATGACATTCACTGAGTCATCCTCTATGATAACATTGAGTTGCACAGAACTTAGCCCGAAAAACCCATCTTAAGCGCCCCAAGTTCAGCCTCATTTATTTCGCAAACATGCATCACCACAAAGTGGTACCCTAGTGATCTCGAAGTAAGCCCCATAATTGTGACGACCACTTCCGTCGAAATTGAGTTTAAGCGACTTTTCTGTTGGTCTGGCCCAAACGCAATTAAGTCACCTGGGGCTGCATTTGCCATGTTAAAATCCCAATTTTGAGGGTAGTTTTTTATACTGAGGTCAAAAATTAATATTATTATTCATGGAACTAGTTTTGATCATAGTTACCGGGAGCGGGAGGAGCGGGAGCGAGAGTATTAGATCGACGACTGCCTAAAGCTCCGGAGCTCAACGAGCGAGTTCTGGTGAGGGTAGAAGTTTTAGATCGAGATCTCGTTTGAACAGGGAGCGAGATCCCAATACATTGGGATCAAGAGCCCTATTTAACGGGAACATGTTCCATGTAGTTACAGACTGAGATCCCATTTGAATTGGGAGCGAGATCTTTTTAAAATTAGGAGCGAGATCTCGTTTGAATAAGGAGCTAGATACTGATACATTGGGATCGAGATCCCTGTTTTATGGGAACATGTTCAATGTAAAGTGGGATCGCGATCTCATGTCTATTAGGATCGTCGTCCCATCTACAACAAGAATGAGATCTCATTTAATGTTGAGTCTCGCTCCTATCTAAAAATTATTGTGATCCTATTTGGCTAGGATCGAGTTCCATTTATTGTAGGATCGCGTTCCGGATAATAGTAGTTCGTGCCCTCGCAGAACTCTACTTGTATGAAGAACCCAATTCCATTACACATGGATTCGTGCACCCACTAAGCACGGCTGCCCATTCCCATACAAATGCAAACTCGATTTAGTTAAATTTAGAAACCATTGTTCTATCTAACAATGGCCCAAGAGGTTAGATCCATGCACAACCAATCCTGGATGTTCATGGATTAATTAAATCTCATTAATCTAGTCAGAAATAAAATCTTCCAATGCTATCACTTTCCTCATGAGCGAGCTCCATAGATTATAGGATCGGGGTCACAACCCCGTTAGGTTAGGATCGAGTTCCGAGAACATCAGGATCGCGATCTTAAAATTCTAATTTGTTCAAGAACCACATCTACAATGTTACGGAACGCGTTTCGTGAGACAATGCAAGCAAGATCTGTGAAGTAGAGGGAGCGAAATCCATTGTGTATGGGATCGAGATTCGTGCTTTAGCAGGAGCGAGATCTGTTGTGAATGGGAGCGAGATCCCAGCTCGAGAACGCTGAAGAGAGATTCCGGATTGCCCTCCTAGTCGGGCCCTAAAGACTATATTGTTAAGGTATTTGGATGGTTTTGATGGAGCCAGAATTATGAGATGGGCAACAGAGGGACCGGAAGCACCAATTGCTTTGTATTTTCTAGCATGAACTGTAAGATGTGGGCTAAAAAATGAAGAAAACCATAATGGATGGTGTTCCAGAGAGTAGAAATGTGTTAAACTATCTCTAAGATTAGAATCGAGCTTAAATTCTCTTTTTAAAACCAATAAGATACTTGGGACGTAGAGCATTGATTATTTTGGCTAAGCCTCCCTTTAATTTTTCTGCTTCGATACCCATTTCCTTCTTTCCTGATTGGCGATGAAATGAAGAAGATAATCCATTATTCCTACAAAGAAAAGTCCTTCATGAGTCAACAGGTGTAAGAGCCCGTTGACTTATCAACGTCGTCCATCTTTAAGATAGACGTTGTAAAAAACTCACAAGCTTTATACGATGTAGAAATCTTAAAAAAAAAAAATCAAATTTTAAATATCAATTTGTCTGTTCCCGCTCATGAATCATGATCATCTTAACCTAGATCAAGAATCCCTAAAATTTAGAATAAAAATCTATTTTTTAAGATGGTTTAAGAGCCAGCCCGCAGATGTATAGTATGAGACGACTGACTCATAGAAACCCCATCCATCTCAAAAATCGAGAAACCATTATTTTTCTTTTGACAAATGTTATGGAGCTTTATTGATTAGCAAAGAATTACATCAACATTAAGTAAATAAAGCATCTAAAATATGAAGTGACCACAAATTTAATCCTCTTTTGGCGCAAAAGTCTACCACTTCATTAGCCTCATGTAGATATGTCTATATGGTAAACATAGACCATTTCCAATATCCAGTAAAGCCAACCATGCCAATCTAAGCCTCCACAGAGGCCCTGAAATGTTATTACACCAATTTATCACATTCAAATAAATCCCTTTCTATAATGCATGGTTGCCACAAACTCCTCTCCTTTAGAATTCGCAACCCTTGTAACGCTGCTAAGATTGCTACTTTATTTGCCATCTTTTCACCACAAAGTCCAGCATAGCACAATAAAATTTCACCTCTAGAATTACTCACAACCCCTCCCATCCCAGCAAGACTCGAATTCCCAAATGAACTACTATCAACATTCAATTTCAAACATCCCTCTCCCGGGGCTTCCCATCTTCCTTTCGGTCTCATTTGATAACTCTATGCATTATAGGATTTTACAAATTTATTTCTACATCAACTTTGGATACTCCAAAACTCTCCTTAGTTATCGAGAACCAGTTCCAAATTGTATGCAAAATTTCCTTTTTTAACATATCAATCTCCATAGCCACTCCTTCAAAAACTAGTCTATTCCTCTCAAGCCAAACTTTCCACAAAATTGCCGCCCTCCCAATTTGGAAAATCTGTACCCCAACTTTCGACGGCCCATGATAAGTTAAAAAATTAATAATCTGGGTATAGTGATGAGCCAAGAGCCTAACAATCCAATCCTAGCCAAAAGCAAACACCATATATCATATGCAAACGACCAGTGAAGGAATAAATGATCTCTAGTCTCATCACTATCCTTGTATAAGATGCATACATTTGTGATGTTTCTTCCTCTTTTTCTTGTTGACACATATGACTCTGAGGCCTTATGTGTCTTAGCCTATATTTGTGGGAATTTCATTTAACCAACGGTCATATCCATATGATCGTGACCCTTCGTCCAAACGGTCATATCCATATGAACGTAACCCTTCAAAAATCCGTTGGAGATCAGGGAACCCCTTCGTTTTCTTAGAGACTCGTTAGAGAAATACAATGGTTGCCCCTTCCTCTCTCTATAAAATGGGAAGCCAGAGCGAGGATGTTTATCAAAAGAAATAAGTGCTCTCTCTCTCTCTAAGTGAAGGGCTCAAGAAAAGTCTGGGCTCTACGATCACCAGCCTCACAGCATTTGTTCTCTGATCTTGGGTTGGTCTCGCGCTCCATCAATTTTCGCTAACACTAGTATTCGAGTGATCAGGTTCCATCTTCCATATTGCTTTATCTTTATGCTGCTCACGCTCACGCTTTATCTTATACTTCTCACATTTATCTTATAATGGATTCACATATATTCAAGAATATCTTTAATGGTGAGGTATACGTAAAGTATATGCTTTATCTTATTCACATGTTTTCAAAACAATAAACCTCTATTGGTATTATTGCAGTGAATTTTAGTGAATATTACTGATTGTCACTGAATATGACGTATTGTTTAAAATATTGATAAGCACGTATTATTTAAAGGATTAGCATGTATATCTTTGTTTAAGAGATTGCTTGGAATTACAAAGTAATATGGAAGGATAGAAATTTTAGATTTCATATGGTAGAAGTTTATGTCACAGAGATATAATCGCCTCTGTGAATAAAATGGTCCGTGTGACTGAATTTTTTTTTTTAAATATCAGTCGCTACAAATTTTTTTTTGCTATTTTGTTGCCTTATATATTGTTGATATTTCTATTATATATAAAAAAAAGTATCAAAATTGGGTGTTATTTTTGTTTTCAAAGGCATGTGTGTGATGTCGTGACCTTTGCAGCTTGTGCTCTTTAACCATTTTTCTTTGTTTTTTCATTAAGCATTTTGTCACCTCTTTATGCACAATAAAACTTCCCTCTTCAACCATTTCTCTCTCCGTCTTGCCCATATACAACCCTTTCATGCCCGTATCTCCTCTTCATGCAGTTTTTGCTAGGGCTCAATTGCTTAAGTTAAAAAAGAAGAAGAGGGTTTTTACATTGAAAAGGCATCAGGGATGCATGTGCGAATGTCATAGATAAAATAAAAAATAAATGAATAAAAATAAAATGAAAAAAGAAAATAAAAAAAGTCCTATTTTGCTCAATTTTGGTATTGCTGATTTTTTTTTAATGCACTTACTGCCTTGGTGTGATATAAAAATTGATACTTGATATTTGTTCTTTTATTATAAGGGCTCACACACTTAGATATTGCTCTTGCACGCACCCTTGATAAATAATATAAAGGGGATTTTTTTTTTATATTACATTTGATAATTGTAGTGCTTGCTCATAGTTTTGGAGATTGCCTATTTCATATATATATATTTTAAAGGCATCAATTGTAACTGACATTATTTATGAAATAATTGTAGCTTTCTCTATAGAAGTATTGACCACATATTAGTTTTTTGGTGCCTTGTTTAGCTTCTTTAGAACTTAGAAAGAATTAGTTTGCTCACACAAAACTTAGCAAATGGCCAGTAGAATTGTGACGGCTGAACTTTCTAAATTTGAAAAATTGAATCGAAATAATTTTGAGATGTGGAAGAGGAAGTTAGAATATCTCTCATCCAAGATAGAATAATATATGTACTAAGAGAAGATCCATTAGAAGTTGGTGATAAACCAACTAAAGAAAAAAAAAAAAAAAAAAGCTAGAAAATTTTTTAGAAGATGACCTCATAGCAAAAACATCTATGTTAACTGTTATGCAAGACGATCTTATTAAGGTTTCGAACATAAAATGCTGGAGGCAATAAAAACTAAATATGACTCAACCTCTGAAACACACATCCAATTGCTATTAGAGCAATATAATTCATTTAAGATGAAGGAAGGTAATAATATAGTGGAACATGTTAATAAGATACTCGTTATGGCTAAGGACTTGGCCATTACTGGGAATGAAGTCCCCGAGCGCATGCAAGTTTCCACTATCTTAAATAGTCTTTCACCTCATGGAGGATGGTAACAATTGCACTTAGGTTGAATGCAAAATCTCTTACATTAGGGGACTTATCTATGCAGCTAGCCTTAGAGCAAGAGCATAAGAACAAAGATAAAAGGAGTGAACTCATGCTTACTCAAAGACCTCCCAAATTTAGCCGACAGAAGCTTGATAACTAGAAATTTCAAGGGGAGTTTAACAAGATAAACAATAGGTTCAAAAATAAGAGAACTAAGCCCTACAACCAAGAAGCAAAACATGAACTGCCAAAATGCTTCTTATGTGGTCAGTCAGGTCACTTCAAGAATCGTTGCCTACATAATAGAAACCCGCAAAATCTAAAAAATAGCGAGAATGAAAACAAGAGAAGTGAAGATGTTTGTGTGGTCTCTGAGTGCCCCCTGGTAGACCACAACATCAAAGGATGGTGGGTGGACTCAGGCGCTAATTGGCACATCACAAGATCAAAAGGCCCTTTCGAGGACTTTAAAGAAATAAAAGTTAGGGAGAAGCACATCTACATGGGAAACAACACATATTCTGATATATTAGGTGTAGGAACTTGTAGGCTGTATGTAGGGACATCGATCTTGTAATAATTGATGTATATTTTGTCCCTTCTATGAGTAGGCTATATGTAGGGACAATCGATCTTGTATTAACTAATGTATATTTTGTCTGAGACGAAATATTGTTTCTATCCCATTGCCTATAAGTAAGTGTTTTGAAGTCCGCTTTCGATTATTGAAAGTATCAATCATAAAGCATGGACAAATTTATGCTTGGGGACACTTAAATGATGACCACAACTTATTCCTTCTTCATGTTAATGAGAAAGCTGATAATAAAATTTCGTCTTATTCTGGTTATATTGATTGTGTAATATTTGTTGATGCATATACTTGGTACCTTAGGCTTGGCCACATAAGAAAAGACATAATAAATAGGTTAATAAAAGAGGGTCTTATTCCAAATCTAAGTAATGTGGAATTTCCAACTTATCACCACTGGTTGTCAGGAAAAATGATTAGGAGATCATTCAATAAAAGGGAGAGAGCTAATGAGTTATTGAATGCGGTCAACTTAGACATTTGTGGGCGCCTCAATATTAAAACTCACAGATGGATGTCATACTTCATCACCTTTATTGATGCTTTTTTTATATTTGGATACATTTATTTAATCCACCATATATCAGAAGTATTAGAAAAATTCAAAATATATTAAAGGGAAGAAGAAAATCAGTTGGGTAGGAACATCAAAGTTCTTAGAACTGATAGGGGAGGTGAATACACATCTGAAGCTTTCAATATTTATTGCCAAGAATATGGTATTAAAAGATATACTACTGTGCCTTATACGTCACAAAAAAGTATAATAGCTTAAAGACTTAATAGAACCCTCTTAGAAATGACTAGATCTATGATGGCTCATGTCAATCTACCCATGACCTTTTGGGGAGAAGCAATAAGCATATCTATGTCTATTCTTAATAGGGTCCCAACTAAGGCAATTGATTCTACCCCTTATGAATTGTAGATAGGTAAAAAACCTAATCTATCCAACTTCAAGAGGTGGGGGTCAACTGCACATGTCTTAATTCCAAGTTAGAAAACAAAACTCTAGTTTGCAATTTTACTGGATACCCTGAAGGATCAAAAGGATATCGATTTTATCATAAAGATAAGGGGCTCATTTATAGCAAAGATGCTCAGTTCCTAAAATATTTTATTTAAGAAAACCTACTTGTAGTGGATAATAACAATCCACTTTATATCATAGATAACTTAAAACTACTATCTACAGTAGATATGGATAGCCCTGATCAACATGGTGATGTTGAAGCACACACACACTTAATGTGAAGTGGTCAAAAGAGGTTTAGAGCTCATCCATCATACCTTGATGAATTCTATGTCTATATGAATGAGGAGATAGACAACATTATTGATTTAGATGAAAACCATGACCTTTTTTACTTCTATGATGCTATGAAGTCACAATAATATCAAGAATGGCTTAATGCCATGACATAGAATTGGATTCTATTGAAAAAAATAAAATTAGGGATTTAGATGACTTACCATCAGATAGAAAAGCTATAGGCTCTAAATGGGTACTTAAAAGGAAGTAAAAATCTAATGGATTACTTGATAAATTTAAAGCTAGGTTAGTAGCAAAGGGTTTTACTCAAAGAAAGGGAGTCGACTATATCAACACTTATTCCCCAGTTGCAACGTTTACATCAATTAGAATAATTTTGACAATCATTGCATATTATGACCTAGAACTTTACCAAATGAATATAAAGACTGCATTCTTGAATAGTGAACTAAAAGAAACCATTTACATGGAGCAACCTGATGGCTTCATAATTAAAGGCCAAGAAAATAAAGTATACAAATTAAATAAATATTTATATGGTTAAAATAATCTTCAAGACAATGGTACTTAACATTTCATGATATCATCCTATAGATGTGATATGAAGTAAATAGATTAGACCATTGTATGTATGTCTTGAAGAGTGAGAGTAAATTCATAATACTCTCATTATATGTAGATGATATCCTAATATCTGAAAATGACTTAGAAATAATTAATATGACTAAGTCATGACTTTCTTCTCGATTTGAGATGAAGGATATGGGAGAAGCATTTTATATCCTACGCATAAAAATAACTAGAGATAAAAAATAAAAATGTTGTGCTTGAGCCAATAGAGAAATCTTGACGTTGTTCTCAAAAGATTTAAAAAGGAAAATTGTAAGTCATTGTTTACTTCTGTTGAAAAGGAAGTAAAGTTGTCCAGGAATGATTGTCCAGTAGAATGACAAGAAAAGTCTAATGTTCCATATGCACACGCCCTTGGTAGTTTGATATATGCCGTAAGATGTACAAGGCCAGATTTGAGTTATACCGTAGGACTTGTTAGTATATATCAAAGTAATCCAGGTATAGCTCATTGGAAAACAGTAAAAGGCATTTTAAGATACATTAAGGGAATTAAAGCATATAAAATTGTGTTTTTAAGAAGATAAACTTGAAGTTATAGAATATTCAGATGTAGATTCTGTTGGGGATAAGGACGATAGTAAGTCCACCTCAAGACAT